>NC_087351.1:111080403-111706236 GCF_030014295.1 Loxodonta africana
GATTCCATCTCACTCCAACAAGCCTGGCATTAATCCAAAAAACACAAAATAATAAATGTTGGAGAGGTTGTGGAGAGGCTGGAAAATTATACACTGCAGGTGGGAATGTAAAATGTAAAACTGGCACTTTCTTAAAAAGCTAGAAATGGAAGGACCATGCGATCCAGTAATCCCGTTCCTTGGAGTACATCCTAGGGAAATAAGAGCCTTTACATGAACAGATATATGCACACCCGTGTTCATTGCAGCACTGTTTACAATAGCAAAATGGCGGAAGTAATCAAGGTACGCATCAACGGATGAATGGATAAATAAATTATGTTATATTCACACAATGTAACACTACGCATCAATAAAGAACAATGATGAATCCGTGAAGCATTTCATAACGTGGAGGAATCTGGAAGGCATTATGCTGAGTGAAATTTGTCAGTTTCAAAAGGATAAATATTGTATGAGACCACTATTATTAGAGCTCAAGAAATAGTATAAACAGAGAAGAAAATATTCTTTGATGGCTATGATAGTGGGGAGAGAGGGAGGGAGAGGAGTATTCACTAATTTGACAGTAGACAAGAACTGTTTTAGGTGGAGGGAAAGACAACACACAATACAGGAGAGGGCAGCACAACTGGACTAAACCAAAAGCAAAGAAGTTTCCTGAATAAACTGAACGCTTCAAAGGCCAGCATAGCAGGGGCAGGGGTTTGGGGCCTATGGTTTCAGGGGACATCTAAGTCAATTGGCATAATAAAACCTATTAAGAAAACATTCTGCATCCCACTTTGGAGAGTGGCGTCTGGGGTCTTAAACGCTAGCAAGCAGCCATCTAAGATGCATCAATTGGTCTCAACCCACCTGGATCAAAGGAGAATGAAGAACACCAAAGACACAAGGTAAGTATGAGCCCAGGAGACGGAAAGGACCACATAAATCAGAGACTACATCAGTCTGAGACCAGGAGAACTAGATGGTGCCTGGCTACAACTGCTGTCTCCCCTGACAGGGAACACAACAGAGAACCCCTGAGGGAGCAGGAAAGCAGTGGGATGCAGACCTCAAATTCTTGTAAAAAGCCAAGACTTAGTGGTCTGACTGAGGCTAGAAGGACCCCAAAAGCCATGGTCCTCAGACCTACTGTTAGCCCAAGACTGGAACCATTCCCAAAGCCAACTCTTCAGACAGGGATTGTACTGGACCATAAGATAGAAAATGATACTGGTGAAGAGTGAGCTTCTTGGATCAAGTAGATACACAAGACTATGTGGGCAGCTCCTCTCTGGAGGGGAGATGAAAAGGCATAGGGGGACAGAAACTGGCTGAATGGACACAGAAATAGACGGTAGTGAGAAGGAGTGCTCTGTCTCATTAAGGGGAGACCAACTAGGAGTATATAGCAAGGTGTATGTAAATTTTTGTATGAGAGAGTGACTTGATTTGCAAACTTTCACTTAAAGCACAATTAAAAAAAAAAAGAAAACAAACAAACGAAAAACTCCCAACAAAAAAAAGCCCTGGCCCTGATGGCTTCACTGGAGAATTCTACCAAACTTTCAGAGAAGAGTTAACACCACTACTACTATAGGCAGTTCAGAGGATAGAAAATGTTGGAATACTCCCAAACTCATTCTATGAATCCAGCACAACTCTGATACCAAAACCAGATAAAGACATCAGAAAAAATGAAAATTACAGACCAATATCTCTCATGAACATAGATGTAGAAATCCTCAACAAAATTATTGCCAATAAAATTCAACAACATATAAAAAAATTCACCATGATCAAGTGGGATTCATACCAGGTATGCAGGGATGGCCCAATATCAGAAAAATAATCAATGTAATCCATCACATAAATAAAACAAAAGATGAGAACCACATGATCTTATCAATTGATGCAGAAAAGGCATTTGACAAAGTTCAACACCCATTCATGATAAAAACTCTCAGCAAAATAGGAATAGAAGAGAAATTTCTGAACATAATTTAAGAGCATTTATACAAGCCAATAGCCACATCATCTGAAATGGAGAGTCTGAAAGCATTCCCTTTGAGGATGGGTACAAAATGAGGATGCCCTTTATCACTACTCATATTGTGCTGGAGGTCCTAGCCAGAGCAATTAGGCTAGAAAAAGGAAGAAAGGGCATCCAAATTGGTAAGGAAGAAGTAAAAGTATTTCTATTTGCAGATGATATGTTGTGACACACAGAAAACCCCAAAGAATCCACAAGAAAACTACTGGAACTAATAGACGACGTCAGCAGAGTATCAGGATACAAGATAAACATACAAAAATCATTTGGATTCCTGTACACCAACGAAGAGAATTTTGAAGAGGAAATCACCAAAGCAATACCATTTACAATAGCCTCCAAGAAACTGAAATACTTTGGAATAAACCTAACCAGAGACATAAAAGACCTATACAAAGAAAACTACAAGACGTTACTGCATGAAACCAAGAGACCTACATAAGTGGAAAAACATACCTTGCTCATGGATTGGAAGACTTAACATTGTGAAAATGTCTATTCTACCCAACGCAATCTACAGATACAATGCAATCCCGATCCCAATTCTAATGGCATTTTTTTAATGACATGGAGAAACAAACCACCGATTCATATGGAAAGGGAAGAGGCCCTGGATAAGGAAACCATTATTGAAGATGAAGAACAAATTGGGAGGCTTTACGCTACCTGATTTTAGAACCTATTATATGGCCATGGTAGTCAAAATCTCCTGATACTGGTACAACAACAGGTACATAGACCAATGAAACAGAATTGAGAATCCAGACATAAATCCATCCACCTATGAGCAGCTGATATTTGACAAAGTCCCAAAGTCCGTTAATTTGCGAAAAATCAGTCTCTTTAACAAATGGTGCTGGCATAACTGGATATTCATCTACAAAAAAAAAAAATAATAATAATAAGACCCATACCTCACACCATGCACAAAAAGTATCTCAATGGATCAAAGACCTAAATATAAAATCTAAAACAAAAAAGATCATGGAAGAAAAAATAGGGACAATGCTAGGAGCCCTAATACATGGCAGAAACAGAATACAAACCATAACTAACAATGCACAAACACCAGAAGAGAAATTATATAACTGGGAGCTCCTAAAAATCAAACACTTATGCTCATCAGAAGACTTCACCAAAAGAGTAAAAAAGGCAACATACAGGCTGGGAAAGAAGTTTTGCCTATGACCAATTCGACCAGCTTCTAATCTCTAAAATATACAAGATACTGCAAAATCTCAACCACAAAAAGGCAAATAACCCAATTAAAAATGGGTAAAGGATATGAACAGGCACTTTACCAAAGAAGACGTTCAGGTGGCTAACAGATACATGAGGAAATACTCATGATCATTAGCCATTAGTGAAATGCACATCAAAATTATAATGAGATAACATCTCACCCCAATAAGGCTAGCATTAATGCAAAAAACACAAACTAATAAATGTTAGAGAGGATGTGGAGAGACTGGAACACTTATACACTCATAGTGGGAATGTAAAATGGTATAACCACTTTGGAAATTAATTTGGCACTTCCTTAAAAAGCTAGAAATAGAACTACCATACCATCACTGGTGGCGTAGTGGTTAAGTGCTACGGCTGCTAACCAAAAGGTCAGCAGTTTGAATCTGCCAGGCACTCCTTGGAAACTCTATGGGGCAGTTCTACTCTGTCCTATAGGGTCACTATGAGTCGGAATCGACTCGACTGCAGTGGGTTTGGTTTGTTTGGACCATCCAGCAATCCCACTCCTTGGAATATATCCTAGAGAATTAAGAGGTCTCACATGAATAGATATATGCACCCCCACATTCATTGCAGCACTGTTCAAAGTAGCAAAAAGAAGCAAAAAAAGTAGCAAAAAGACGGAAACAACGGATGAATGGATAAACAAATTATGATATAGTTACACAATGGAATACTATACAACAATAAAGAACAATGATGAATCTTCAAAACATAACGTGGATGAATGTGGAAGGCATTATGCGGAGTGAAATTAGTTGCAAAAGGACAAATATATATTGTGTGAGACCACTATTTTAAGAACTCAAGAAAAGGTTTAAACACAGAAGAAAACGTTCTTTGATGGTTATAAGGGTGGTGAGGGAAGGAGAGGGATATTCACTAGACAGTAGACAAGAATTAGGTGAAGAGAATGACAACACACAATACAGTGAAAATTACACAACTGGACTAAACCAAAAGCTAAGAAGTTTCCTGAATACAACCAAACACTTCAAGAGACAGAGTATCAGGGGCGGGGTCTGGGGACCATGGTTTTAGGGGACATCTAGGTCAATTGGCATAACAAAGTTTATTAAGAAAATGTTCTGCATCCCACTTTTGTGAGTTGTGTCTGGGGTCTTAAAAGCTAGAAAGTAGCCATCTAAGATGCATCAATTGGTCCCAACCCACCTGGAGCAAAGGAGAATGAAGAACACCAAAGATACAAGGAAAATATTAATCCAAGAGACAGAAAGGGCCACATAAACCAGAGACTCCATAAGCCTGAGATCAGAAGAACTAGATGGTGCTTGGATACCACCAGTGACTGCCCTGACAGGGAACACAACAGAGAGTCCCTGACAGATCAGGAGAAAAGAGGGGTTCAGAACTCAAATTCTAGTAAAAAGACCAGACTTTAGTGGTCTGACGAATACGAAGGGATTCCAGAAGACACGGCCCCTGGACCCTCTGTTAGCCCAAAACTAAAACCATTCCTGAAACCAACTCTTCAGAGAAAGATTATACTGGACTATAAGACATAAAATGATATTTGTGAAGGGTGTGCTTCTTAGCTCAAGCAGATATATGAGACTAAATGGGCAACTCCTGTCTGGACGTAAGATGAGAAGGCAGAGAGGGACAGGAGCTGGCTGAATGGACATAGAAAATACAGGGTGGAAAGGAGGAGTGTGCTGTCATATCACAGGGAGAGCAACTAGGGTCACGTAACAATGTGTATATAAATTTTTATATGAGAAACTGACCTGAACTGTAAACTTTCACTTAAAACACAATTAAAAAAAATTTACTACATCTAGCAAAAAAAAAAAAAAATTTTTAGCACAGTGATATGAGTCAGGTTACCACTTAATTGAACTTATGGTGGTTTCCAGTCCTCCTCCAGGATCCTGTAGGTTTCTGCCTGGGCCTGATTGGTGAATTAAAGACAGACATGATGGGGAGCACTCTTACATCCTTTACATCCTTAAGGTTGGCACTAATTTTTGTCATCCCCCTTTCCTGGGATGTAATATTGGTTCTGATTTACAATGTTGGCCCAAGAGGGGTTAGTCTCTAAGGCTTTTCTACTAGGATAGCTCTTACCCCACAGCCCAAGGATCAATGTGGGAGTTGCACCATTTGCTAAATATATCACTGCCTTTAGTTATCTAGTGCTGCTATAACAGAAATACCACATGCGAATGGTTTCAACAAACAGAAGTTTATTCTCTCACAGACTAGTAGGCTAGAAGTCCAAATTCAGGGTGCCAGCTCCAGGGGAAGACTTTCTCCGTTGGCTCTGGAGGAAGATCCTTCTCATCATTCTTCCCCTGGAGTAGGAGATTCTCAGTGCAGGGACCCCAGGTTCAAGGGACACACTATTCTTATGCCTCTTGTTTCTTGGTGGTTACGAGGTCCCCCTGTCTCTCTGCTCACTTCTCTCTTTTATGTCTCATTAACACTGCTGCTTATCCCACCTCATTAAGATCATAGAGATCAGATTTAAGCACATAGGAAAATCACATCAGATGACAAAATTGTGGACAATCACACAATACTGGGAATAATGGCCTAGTCAAGTTGACAGATATTTTGGGGGGACACAATTCAATCCATAAAAGTCAGTTACAACTATTCTTTTGGGTATCAAAGAAATCACTTCTAGGTAAGTCCCTGAACTCGTGGCTCCACGATAAGGAGGACCTTGCATAAAAAAACCAAAACCAAACTCTTTGCCGTCAAGTTGATTCTTACTTATAGTCACCCTATAGGACAGAGTAGAACTTCCCCATAGGTTTTCCAAGGAATGGCTGGTGGATTTGAACCACTGACCTTTTGGTTAGCAGCTGAGCTCTTAACCACTGTGCCACCAGGGCTCTGGAACTTGAGTCCATTTATTACCTGGCCTCCATAAGCCCCTACTCTAAGTGGGAACCATGATGCCACTTGATGTCTCTGGGTATCAAAGCCAGTTCAGGTCCTGTGCCCACCAACCTCAAAATGTTTGGGCACTCCCCTTCACCCATTGCGTTATTAGTTGAATAAATGGCCATAGGCTCTTGTGGGAAGAAAAACAGGAGAAATATTCCTGTGTATACTGTAATATGGAAACCCTGGTGGCGTAGTGGTTAAGTGCTACAGCTGCTAACCAAAAGGCCGGCAGTTCAAATCCACGAGGTCCTCCTTAGAGACTCTATGGAGCAGTTCTACTCTGTCCTATAGGGTTGCTATGAGCCGGAATCAACTTGACGGCAACGGGTTTGGTTTTTTATACTGCAATATGATATTGCAGAGTCCTTCCTTCTTGGCACCATCCACCGTGTCTGGAAGGAGTTCTGGGTCTAAAAATTAACTCAGGTAGGCAAAATGGGCAAGGGATCATGACTATTTATTGCTGTGACCTTGCTTGGCCTTTAGTTGTTCATACTTGATTTCTTCTTTTGGCACAAATGGAGGAATACCCTAGTCTGTCTGTTCTAGCCCTCAGGCCGTAGTGCTGCAAGTCAGGCATTTTTGGCCACCATATCAACCTTGCCGGTCATTGTGATCATTGCAAAGTCCTTTGGCCTTCACTGTGTTGGGGTACTATCATCCCCATTGCTCTCAGTGAGCAATGATCTGTGTTATGGATTAAATTGTGTCCTCCCAAATGTGTGTTAACTTGGCTAGGCCAAGATTCCCGGTATTGTGTGATTGTCCATTTTGTCATCTGATATGATTTTCCTATGTATTGTAAATCCTGCCTTTATGATGTTAATGAGGCAGGATTACAGGTAGTTATGTTAATGAGGCAGGACTCAATCTACAAGATTAGGTTGTATCTTGAGTCTATCTCTTATGAGATATAAAAGACAGAAGCAAGCAGAGAGATGGGGGGCCTAATTACTACCAAGCAAGAGCCAAGAGCATGTGTGTCCTTTGGACCCGGGGTCCCTGCACTGAGAAGCTACTAGACAGGGGAAGATTGATGACAAAGACCTTCCTTCAGAGCTGACAAAGAGAGAAAAAGAGAAAGTCTTCCCCTGGAGCTGAAGCCCTGAATTCGGATTTCTATCTTACCAGGCTGTGAGAGAATAAACCTCTGTTTGTTGAAGCCATCCACTTGTAATATTTCTGTTATAGAAGCATTAGATAACTAAGACAGAATTTGGTACCAGAAGGGTACTGCTCTAAGAGATACTTAAAATGTGGAAGTGGTTTTGAAACTGTGAACGGGCAGAGGCTGGAAGAGTTTTTTTTTTTTTTTTCATTTTTACTGTGCTTTGAGTGAAAGTTTACCAATCAAGTCGGACTCTCAGACAAAAATTTATAAACACCTTGTTATATACTCCTAATTGCTCTCCCCCTAATGAGACAGCACACTCCTTCCCTCCACTCTCTCTTTTTGTGTCCATTCAGCCAGCTTCTGACCCCCTCTGCCTTCGCATCTCTCCTTCAGACACGAGATGCCAACATAGTCTCATATGTCTACTTGATCCAGAAAGCTCATTCTTCACCAGTATCATTGTCTATCCTGTAGTCCAGTCCAATTCCCATCTGAAGAGTTGGCTTTGGGAATGGTTCCAGTCTTGGGCTAACAGAAGGTCTGGAGACCGTGACCTCCGGGGTCATTCCAGCCTCAGTCAGACCATTAAGCCTGGTCCTTTTATGAGAATTTTAGGTCTGCATCCCACTGCTGTCCTGCTCCTTCAGGGATTCTCTGTTATGTTCCCTGTCAGGACAGTCATCGGTCGTAGCCAGGCACCATCTAGTTCTTCTGGTCTCAGGCTAATGTAGTCTCTGCTTTATGTGGCCCTTTCTGCCTCTTGGGCTCATAATTACCTTGGTCTTTGGTGTTCTTCATCTCCTTTGCTCCAGGTGGGCTGAGACCAACTGATGCATCTTAGATGGCCACTTGCTAGCATTTAAGACCCCAGGCTCCACTCTCCAAAGTGGGATGCAGAATGTTTTCTTAATAGGTTTTATTATGCCAATTGACTTAGATGTCCCCTGAAACTATGGTCCCCAAACCCCTGCCTGTGCTACGCTGGCCTTTGAAGCGTTCAGTTTATTCAGGAAACTTCTTTGCTTTTGGTTTAGTCGAATTGTGCTGCCCTCTCCTGTATTGTGTGTTGTCTTTCCCTTCACCTAAAATAGTTCTTATCTATTATCTAATTAGTGAAAACCCCCCCTCCCTCCCACCTCTTGTAACCATCAAAGAATATTCTCTTTTCTGTTTAAACTATTTCTTGAGTTCTTATAATAGTGGTCTTACGCATTATTTGTCCTTTTGCAGCTGACTAATTTCATTCAGCATAATACCTTCCAGATTCCTCCATGTTATGAAATGTTTCACAGGTTCATCATTGTTCTTTATTGATGCATAATATTCCATTGTGTGAATATACCATAATTTATTTATCCATTCATCCATTGATGGACACCTTGGTTGCTTCCATTTTTTTGCTATTGTAAACAGTGCTCCAATGAACATGGGTGTGCATATATCTGTTCATGTAAAGGCTCTTATTTCTCTAGGATATATTCCAAGGGGAAACCCTAGTGGCTTAGTGGTTAAGTGCTACTGCTGCTAACCAAGAGGATGGCAGTTTGAATCTACCAGGCGCTCCTTGGAAACTCTATGGGGCAGTATTGTATGACTGTCCACTATTTTGTCAACTGATGTGATTTTCCTGTGTGTTGTAAATCCTACGTCTGTGGTGTTAATAAAGAAATCCATATTTATGCTTATTCCAAAGAAAGTGATCCAACTGAATGCAGAAATTATTGAACAACACGATTAATATCATATGCAAGAAAAATTTTGCTGAAGATCATTCAATAGCAACTGCAGCAGTTCATCAATAGGGAACTGCCAGAAATTCAAGCCAGATTCAGAAGAGGGTGTGGAACCAGGGATATCATTGCTGATGTCAGATGGATCCTGGCTGAAAGCAGAGAATGCCAGAAAGATGTTTGCCTGTGCTTATTGACAATGCAAAGGCACTTGACTGTATGGAAAATAAGAAATTATGGATAACAATGAAAGGTTGGGAATTCCAGAACACTTCAGTGTGCTCATGAGGATCCTGTACATAGATCAGGAGGCAGTCATTCAAACAGAACAAGTGGACACTTAGTGGTTTAAAATCAGGAAAAGTGTGTGTCAAATTTGTATCCTTTCACCATACTTATTCAATCTGTGTGCTGAGCAAATAATCTGAGAAGCTGGACCATATGTAGATTGGAGCATCAGGATTGGAGGGAGACTCGTTAACAACCTGCTTTATGCACATGACACAACCTTGCTTGCTGAAAGTGAAGAGTACCTGAAGCACTAACTGATAAAGACCAAAGACCACAGCCTTCATTATGGATTACACCTCAACATAAAGCAAAAATAAGCAACATTATGATAAATGGAGAAAAGATTGAAATTGCCAATGATTTAATTTTACTTGGATCCACAATCAACACCCATGTAAGCAACAGTTGAGAAATCAAAGGGGGGGGGGGTCGAGATGGTGGAATAGTCAGATGCTTCCTGTGGTCCCTCTTATAACAATGACCCAACTGAACTAGTGAATCAATTATATATGACAATCTAGAAGCCCTGAACATCAAAGGCAAAGCTGAGGAGTCAGACCGAGCAGCAGTGGGAGGGAAAGACCGTTCAGAAACAGCAAAGAAGTGCCAGACTTGAGCTAGCCAGCGCCCAGCAGGCTGGATCGGCTGGCGCACATGGGCTGAGGCAAACAGTAGTGCTAGGGACAAATTTTACCGCGGGGAGAAACTGGGCAGCGGAGAGTCTGCACAAGTCTCCGGAGCCAGCAGGAAGTGGCACTGCATCTGCAAAAGTTAATTGCAAGCATTTAACTTACTATGTGAGATCAAAATAACCCCTCACCCTCTGAGGCTTTTGTAGCAGGGAAGCGCCTCTTTTCCCCTCACTCTACCCGCTTCCTGCTCCACTCTGATACCAGTCCAGCAGTATTCAACAATTGCCATGCCCTCTAAGTCAAAAATAGGAGCTATGGCACCCAAACCAGTCTTCCTGCTTTAGGGAAAAAACAAATAAAAAAAACTCTGCCAAATCCCCTAACCTTGGTACTCAGGACTAACTGTGCCCAAACCAGTCTCATGGCTTAAAAGAATTTCTATGCCCCCTAAGTGGGAACTCAGGCAGACACTGACCCTTTGCCTAGGCATGGGCATAAAAGGTTCATGGACTTTGAATGCCTTTCATCTCTGCCTAGACCTGTGTGGGTCGATTCAACATCATAGGCCCTCAGGAGCATAGAACAATGGGGTATATACCTGAAGCTTATTTTCAACTGCAACAGCCAAGAGGGAGTGACACTGCCCTGCCTGTTAAGCAGGGTCCCCACCCACCCAAATCGAGAGCCCAAGGACGGGTGGGTTTACCCATTCCACCTAGCCACTCATGACAGGGGTCTGAGAATAAGTGATGCCTCTCAGTCCTTATAGCCAACAGCAATGGGTGCCCAAAGTCTGACTGCAAAACCCACCCACCTATGTCCTCTAGGGGACAGGGACATGCCTTCCACCTAGGAACTAAGGGGCAGCCATCAGCTCCCTACCTTGCTCAGCACGTACCCCTCTACTACTGCCAGATACCTGTGCCTGCTCCAATCACCCGTATGTAGCCTTGGCTATCTAGTACTGTACTTGAGAGCTTGTACCACACACTCGGTGACCAACAACCTGGACACCTGAGCTGAATACACCCCCAAAATTAAATGGACTTCTGGGGTCACACACCTAGTAGCAGCTCTAACCACTTGGTGACAGGACTTGAGAGCTTCAAAGATACCAGTAACCAAAGTAGTTCACAAGCTCAGCCTATTTGGGCATAACAAAAGAAAACAAAACAAAAAGCTAGGACACAGTAAGCAAACATACAATAAATAAATAAAATAACTTATTGATGGCTCAGAGACAACAGTTAATATCAAATCACATAAAGAGGCAGGTCAAGATGGCCCCAGCAAGCCACCTAAACAAAGATCCAGGAAACCTCCTGGAGGAAGAATAGAAGCTCTTGGAATTACCAGAGATACAATTCAAAAGATTAATATAAAGAGCTCTCCAAGAGATTGGGAAGGAGATCAGGCAAAACTCAGACCAAACCAAGGAACACACAGACAAAGCAACAGATGAACTCAGGAAAGCTACACAAGATCACAATGACAAATTTAACAGGCTGCTAGGATCCGTAGGGACAGAGCAAATAGAAATCCAAAAGAGTAACAATAAAATTTCATAATTAGACAATTCAATAGAAAGCCATAGAAGAAGAATTGAGGCAATGGAAGATAGAATTGGTGAGATTGAAGATAAAGGACTTGACACCAATATATTTGAGGAAAAATCAGATAAAAGAATTAAAAAAAAATGAAGAAACCCTAAAAATTATGTGGGAGACTCTCAAGAGGAATAACTATGAGTAATGGGAGTACAAGAACGGGGGTGGGGAGGGATAACAGAAAATACAGAGAAAGTTGTTGAAGATTTGCTGGCAGAAAACTTCTTGGTGTCGTGAAAGATGAGAAGTTATCTATTCAAGAAGCTCATCAAACCCCACACAGTGTATTCCCAAAAGAAAGTTACCAGCACATATTATAATCAAACTTTCCAAAACCAAAGATAGAGAATTTTAAGAGTGGCTAGGGATGAATGAAAATTTACCTACAAAGGAGAGTCAATAAGACTAAGCTCTGACTAATCAGCAGAAACCATGCAGGCAAGAAGGCAATTGGATGACATACATAAAGCCTTGAAGGGAAAGATTGCCAGCCAAGAATTTAGCAAAACCGTCTCTCAAATATGAAGGCAAAATTCGGGCATTTTCAGGTAGACAGAAGTTAAGAGAATTTGTAAAAACCAAACCAAAATTACAAGAAATATTAAAGGGAGTCCTCCAGCTAGAGAACCAACAATATCAGATAACAACCCAAGACAAGAACACACAGGACAGAACAACCAGATATTAACCTAAATAGGGTAGTCACAAAAATAAGTCAAAGCTAAAACACTGAAAATAGGGAAACCGAGACATCAACAAAGATGACAACATTAAAACAAAAAACAGGGACTAAACAGTGTAGTCATAGAACTTTCATATGGAGAGGAAGTAAAGGTGATGTCAAGAAATAAAAGGTTCGTTTAAACTTAGAAAAATAGAGGTGAATTTTAAGGTGACCACAAAGGAAACTAACAAATCTACCCATCAAAAATAAAAAGAAGAAAAACATAAAGACTCAGCAAATACAAAATCAGCAACAATGAAAAAGATGAAAAGAAAATACAAAAAGAAAAATGACTCAGCACAGAAAATTAAGTGGAATAAAGAAATTGTCAATGACACACACAAAAATAAAATAAAATGACAGCACTAAATTCATACCTATCTATAATTGCACTGAATGTAAGTGGACTAAATCCACCAATAAAGAGATGAAGAGTGGCAAAATGGATTAAAAAACACAATCCATTTATATGCTGCCTACAAGAGACACACCTTAGACTCAAAGACACAAACAAACTAAAACTTAAAGGATGGAAAAAAAAAAAACATTAAGCAAAAAACAACCAAAAAAGAGGAGGAGTGGCAATATTAATCTCTGACGAAACAGACTTTAAAGCAAAATCCACCACAAAGGATAAGGAAGTACACTATATAATGATTAAAGTGTCAATATTCCAGGAGGACATAACCAAAATAAATATATAGGCATGCAATGACAGGGCTCCAAAATATATAACACAAACTCTAACAGCATTGAAAAGAGAAATAGACAGCTCCACAATAACAGTAGGAGATTTCAACAAACCACTTTTGGTGAAGGACAGAACATTAAGAAAGAAGCTCAATAAAGACACAGAAGATCTAAATACCACAATCAATCAACTTGACCTCATAGACATACACAGAGCACTCTACCCAATAGCAGCCAAGTGTATTTTCTTTACCAATGCACATGGAATGTTCTCCAGAATAGACCACATATTAGGCCACAAAGCAAGCCTTAACAGAATCCAAAACATCAAAATATTACAAAGCATCTTCTCTGACCATAAAGCCATCAAAGTAGAAATCAATAACAGAGAAAGCAAGGAAAAAAAGTTAAATCCATGGAAACTGAACAACACCTTTCTCAAAAACTACTGGGTTATAGAAGAAATCAAGGACAGAATAAAGAAATTCATAGAATCAAATGACAGTGAAAACATATCTTACCAGAACCTTTGGGACACAGCAAAAGCAGTGCTCAGAGGTCAATTTATAGCGATAAATGCACACGTTCAAAAAGAAGAAAGGGCCAAAATCAAAACATTAACCCTACAACTTGAACAAATTGAGAGAGGCAAAAGAAGCCCTCGGACACCAGAAGAAAGGAAATAATAAAGATTAGAGCAGAAATAATTGAAATAGATAATAGAAAAACCATCGAAAGAGTCAACAAGACCATAAACTGGTTCTTTGAAAAGATCAACAAAACCGATAAACCATCAACCAAACTGACAAAAGAAAAACAGGAGAGGAAGAAAACAACCCAAATAAGAAATTAGATGGGTGATATGTGATTTTTTTTTTTATCACAATGGACCCAACTGAAATTAAAAGAATCATAACAGAATACTGTGAAAAATTGTGCTCTAACAAATTTGAAAACCTAGAGAAAATGAGCAAATTTCTAGAAACACACTACCTACCTAAATTAACACAAACCAAGGTAGAAAAACTAAATAAACCTCTACCAAAAGAAGAGGTTGAAGAGGTAATTAAAAAACAAAACAAAACAAAACAAAACAAAAAAACTCCCAACAAAAATAAAGCCCTGGCCGTGGCTGCTTCACTGGAGAATTCTACCAAACTTTCAGAGAAGAGTTAACACCAGTACTACTAGAGGTATTTCAGAGCATAGAAAAGGATGGAATACCCTCAAACTCATTCTATGAAGCCAGTATAGCCCTGATACCAAAGCCAGGTAAAGACACCAAAAAAAAAAAAAAAAAAAAGAAAGAAAGAAAGAAAATTACAGACCAATATCCCTCATGAACATAGATGTGAAAATCCTCAACAAAATTCTAGCCAATAGAATTCAACAACATATCAAAAAATAATTCATCATGACCAAGTGGGATTCATACCAAGTATGCAGGGATATCGACAGGGAACTGCCAGAAGTTCAAGCCAGATTCAGAAGAGGGTGTGGAACCAGGGATGTCATTGCTGATGTCTGATGGATCCTGGCTGAAAGCAGAGAATACCAGAAAGATGTTTACCTGTGTCTACTGACTATGCAAAGGCATCCGACTGTGTAGATTATAACAAACTATGGATAACATTGCAAAGAATGGGAATTCCAGGACACTTGATTGTGCTCATGAGGAACCTGTACATAGATCAAGAGGCGGTTGTTAGAATAAAACAAGTGGATACTGCACCGTTAAAGTCAGGAAAGGTGTGGGTCAGAGTTATACCATTTCACCATACCTATTCAATCTGTATAAAAAAAAATTTGTTTTTATTCAATCTGTATGCTAAGCAAATAATCTGAGAAGCTGAGCCATATGAAGGAAAAGGTGGCATCAGGTTCGGAGGAACAACCTGCCTTGTGCAGATGACACAATCTTTCTTGCTGAAAGTAAAGAGAACTTGAAGCACTTACTGATGAAGACCAAAGACTGCAGCCTTCAGTATGGATTATACCTCAACATAAAGAGAACAAAAATCCTCACAACTGGACAAATATACAAAATCATGATAAATGGAGAAAAGATTTTTGTTGTCAGGATTTCATTTTACTTGGATTCACAATTAACACTCCTAGAAGCAGCAATCAGGAAATTAAAAGATGGCGTTGCATCAGGCAAATCTGCTGCAAAAGACCTCTTTAGAGTGTTGAAAAGCAACGATAACACCTTGAAGACTAAGGTATGCCTGAATCAAGCCATGGTGTTTTCAATTGCCTCATATGCATGGATGATGAATAAGAAAGACCTAAGAAGAATTAATGGCTTTGAATTGTGGTGTTCGAGAAGAATATTGAATATACCATGGACTGCCAAAAGAACGAGTAAATCTGTCTTGGAAGAAGTGCTACCAGAATGCTCCTTGAAAGCAAGGATGGCAAGACTGCAACTCACATACTTTGGACGTGCTGTCAGGAGGGATCAATCCATGGAGAAGGACATCATGCTTGGTAAAGTAGAGAGTCAGCAAAAAAGAGGAAGACCCTCAATAAGATGGATTGACATAGTGGCTGTGACAATGGGCTTAAGCATAACAACGATTGTGAGGATGGTGCAGGACTGGGCAGTGTTTTGTTCTGTTGTACATAGGGTAGCTATGAGTCTGAATCAACTAGATGGCACCTAAAACAACAATAATATGCAGCCTTGGTTCAACATTAGAAAAACAGTCAATGTAATCCATCACATAAATAAAACAAAAGATAAGAACCACATGATCTTATCAATTGATGCAGAAAAGGCATTTGACAAAGTTCAACACCCATTCATGATAAAAACTCTCAGCAAAATAGGAATAGAAAGAAAATTTCTTGACATAATAAAGGGCATTTATAAAAAGCCAACAACCAACATCATCCTAAACGGAGAGAGTCTGAAAGCATTCTCCTTGAAAATAGGAACCAGACAAGGATGCCCTTTATCACCACTCTTACTGAACATTGTGCTGGAGGTCCTAGCCAGAGCAATAAGGCAAGGAAAAGAAATAAATGGCATCCAAACTGGTAAGGAATAAGTAAAAGTATCCCTATTCACAGATGATATCGTCTGATACACAGAACACCCCAAAGAATCCACAAGAAAACTAATGGAACTAATAATTTCAGCAAAGTATCAGGATACAAGATAAACATACAAAAATCAGTTGGATTCCTCTACGCCAACAAAGAGAACTTCAAAAAGGATATCACCAAATCAATAGCATTTATAATAGCCCCCAAGAAGATAAAATACTTAGAAATAAACCTAACCAGAGACATAAAAGACCTATACAAAGAAAACTACAAGACACTACTGCATGAAACCAAAAGAGACCTACATAAGTGGAAAAACATACCATGCTCAAGGATAGGAAGACTCGACATTGTGAAAATGTCAATTCTACCCAAAGCAATCTATGGATACAATGCAATCTCGATCCAAATTCCAAGCACATTTTTTAACGAGATGGAGAAACAAACCACAATCATATGGAAAGAAAGTAGGCCCTGGATAAGTAAAGCATCACTGAAGAAGAAAAATAAAGTGGGAGGCCTCACACTACCTGATTTAAAAAAAAAAAAATTAAATTTTTTTTTTTTTTTTTAGAACCTATTATATGGCTAAACAGACTGGTGCTGGTACAACAGATACTTAGACCAATGGAACAGAATTGAGAATCGAGATGTAAACTCATCCACCTACAAGCAGCTGATATTTGACAAAGTCCCAAAGTCCATTAAATGCAGAAAAAACTGTCTCTTTAACAAATGGTGCTGGCATAACAGGATATCTATCTGCAAAAAAATAAATCAAGACCATTCCTCATACCACACACAAAAACTAACTCAAAATGGATCAAAAACCTAAATATAAAACCTAACATGATAAAAATCATAGAGGAAAAAATAGGGACAAAGCCAGGAGCCCTAAAACATGGGATAAACAGAATACAAACCATAACTAACAATGCACAAACACCAGAAGAAAAGCTGGATAACTGCGAGCTCCTAAAAATCAAACACTTATGCTCATCAGAAGACTTCACCAAAAGAGTAACCAGACAACCTACAGACTGGGAAAATTTTTTTGGCTACAACAAATCTGATAAGAGCCTATTCTCTAAAATCTACAAGATACTCCAAACCCAACAACAAAAAGGGAAATAACCCAATTAAAAAATAGGCAAAGGATATGAACAGACACTTCACCAAAGAAGACATTCAGGTGGCTAAAAGATACATGAGGAAATGCTCATGATCGTTAACCATTAAAAAATGCAAATCAAAATTACAATGAGATAACATCTCACCTCAACACGGCTGGCACTAGCCCCCAAAACGCAAAAGAATAAATGTTGGAGAGGTTGTGGAGAGGCTGGGACACTTACGCGCTGCTGGTAGGAACGTAAAGTGGTACAACCACTTTGGAAATTGGTTTGGTGCTTCCTTAAAAAGTGAGAAATAGAAGTTCCATAGGATCCAGCAATCCCACTCCTTGGAATATATCCTAGAGAAATAAGAGCCATCACATGAATAGATATATGTACACCTATGTTCATTGCAGCACTGTTCACAATAGCAAAAAGATGGAAACAACCTAGGTGCCCATGAACAGATGAATGGAAAAACAAATTGTGGCACATACACACGATGGAACACTATGCAATGATAAAAAATATGATGAATCCACAAAACATCTCACAACATGGATGAATCTGGAAGACTTTGTGCTGAGTGACAGTCACAAAAGGACAAATATTGTATGAGACCATTATTATAAGAACTCAAGAAAAGGTTTAAACATAGAAGAAAGCATTCTTTGATGGTTATGAGGGTGGGGAGGGAGGGAGAGGGGGATTCACTAATTAGATAGACAGGAATTATCTTAGCTGAAGGGAAGGACAACACACAATACAGGGGAAGTCAGCACAACTGTACAAATCTAAGAAGTTTCCTGAACACAACCAAACACTTCCAGGGACAGAGTCGCAGGGGCTGGGGTCTGGGGACAATAGTTTCAGGGGACATTTAGGTCAATTGGCATAACAAAGTTTATTAAGAAAATGCTCTCCATCCCACTTTGGTGAGTGGCATCTGGGGTCTTAAAAGCTTGAGAGCAGTCATCTAAGATGCATCAATTGGTCCCAACCCATTTGGAGCAAAAGAGAATGAAGAATACCAAACACAAAAGGAAAATGTTAGCCCAAGAGGCAACAGGGCCACATAAACCAGAGATTCCATCAGCCTGAGAACAGAAGAACTATACGGTGCCTGGCTACCATCAATGACTGCCCTGACAGAGAACACAACGGAGGGTCCCTGAAGGAGTGGGAGAAAACTTAGGAGTAGAACTCAAATTCACGTAAAAAGACCAGACTTAATGATCTGACTGGGACAGGAGGAACCCTCGAGGCCATGGCCCCTGAATGCTTTGTTAACCCAGAACTAAAACCATGCCCGAAGCTCACTCTTCAGACAAAGATTAGACTGGATTATGAAACATAAAATAATAGTCATGAAGAGTGTACTTCTTAGTTCAAGCAGATACATGAGACCAGATGGTAGGCTTCTGTTTGGGGGCAGGATGAGAAGGTAGGAAGGGACAGGAAGTGATTGAATGGACACAAGAAGCCTGGGGTGGAAGGGGGGAATGTGTTGTCACATTATTATTGTTGTCTTAGGTGCTGTTGAGTCAGTTCCGACTCATAGCAACCCTATGTACCACAGAATGAAACACTGCCCGGTCCTGTGCAATACTTACAAACGTTGTTATGCTAGAGTCCAAATTTGCAGCCACTACCCTGTACTTTACCAAGCATGATGTCCTTCTCCAGGGACTGATTCCTCCTGACAGCATGTCCAAAGTACGTAAGATGCAGTCTCGGCGTTCTTGCTTCTAAGGAGCATTCTGGTTGTAGTTCTTCCAAGACAGATCTGTTTGTTCACATTATAGGGATTGCAACCAATGTCACATAACAATATAAGCATAAATTTCTGTATGATAAATTATGAGCTGTGAACTTTCACCTAAAGCACAATTAAAAAAAAAAATCAAAAGACGCACTGCATCGGGCAAATCTGCTGCAAAAGACCTCTTTCCAGTGTTAAAAAGAAAAGAAGTCACCTTGAAGACTAAGGCACGCCTGAGCCAAGCCATGGAGTTTTCAATCACCTCATATGCATGTGAAAGCTGGACAATGAATAACGGAGACCAGAGAAGAATTGACGACTTTGAATTGTGGTGTTGGAGAAGAGTATTGAATACACCATGGACTGCCAAAAGAAAGATCTGTCTTGGGAGAAGTACAGCCAGAATGCTGCTTAGAACAGAGCATGGAAAGACTTTTTCTCACATAGTTTTGGACTCATTATCAGGAGGGATCAGTCCCTGGAGAAGGGCATCATGCTTGGTCAAGTAGAGGGTCAGCAAAAAAGCGGAAGACCCTCAATGAGATAGATTGACACAGTGGCTTCAACAGTGGGCTCAAGAATAACAAGTGTTGTGATGATGGCGCAGGACTGGGCAGTGCTTCCTTCTGTTGTATGTACAGTCACTATCAGTCGGAATCAACTTGATGGCACCTAACAATAACAACATGATGTTAAGGAGGCAGGATTAGCGGAGTGACAGGCCTCAATCTACAAGATTAGGTCATATCTTGAGTCAATTTCTTTTGAGATACAAAAGAGAGAGGCAAGCAGAGCAATGGGGGACCTCATTACCACCAAGCAAGAAGAGCCAGGAGCGTGTGCATCCTTTGGACTTGGGCTCCTGCACTGAGGAGCTCCTAGGGGAAGATTGATGACAAGGACCTTCATCCAGAGTTGACAGAGGGAGAAAACATTTCTGTAGAGCTGGTGCCCTGAATTTGGATTTCTAGCTTCCTAAACCAAAAAGAATTAGTCAATTGCAACCATTTCAAGAGGTGCCATATGATTAGGAACCGATGGTACTGAAGGAAGAAGTCCAAGCTGCTCTGAAGGCATTGGCGAAAAACAAGACTCCAGGAATTGATGGAACATCAATTGAGATGTTTCAACAAACAGATGTAGCGCTGGAGGTGCTCACTTATCTATGCCAAGAAATATGGAAGACAGCTTCCTGGCCAACTGACTGGAAGAGATCCATATTTATGCCTATTCCCAAGAAACGTGATCCAACCGAATGTGGAAATTATAGAAGAATATCATTAATATCACATGCAAGCAAAATTTTGCTGAAGATCATTCAAAAACGGCTGTAGCAGTATATCGACAGGGAACTGCCAGAAATTCAGGTCAGTTTCAGAAGAGGATGTGGAACCAGGGATATCCTTGCTGATGTCAGATGGATCCTGGCTGAAGGCAGAGAATACCAGAAGGATGTTTACCTATGTTTTATTGACTATGCAAAGGCATTCAACTGTGTAGATCATAAAGAACTATGGATAACATTGTGGAGAGTGGGAATTCCAGAACACTTAATTGTGCTCATGAGGAACCTTACATAGATCAATAGGCAGTTGTTCAGACAGAACAAGAGGACACTGATTGGCTTAAAGTCAGGAAAGGTGTGTGTCAGCGTTGTATCCTTTCACCATACCTATTCAATCTGTATGCTGAGCAAATAATCCGAGAAGCTGGACTATATGAAGAAGAATGGGGCATCAGGATTGGAGGAAGACTCATTAACAACCTGTGTTATACAGATGACACAACCTTGCTTGCTGAAAATGAAGAGGATTTGAAGCACTTACTGATGAAGATCAAAGACCACAGCGTTCAGTACGGATTGCACCTCAACATAAGGAAAACAAAAATCCTCACAACTGGACCAATGAGCAACATCACAATAAAAGGAGAAAAGATTGAAGTTGTCAAGGATTTCATTTTACTTGGACCCGCAATCAACAGCCATGGAAGCAGCAGTCAAGAAATCAAAAGGCGCGTTGCATCGGCCAAATCTGCTGCAAAGGACCTCTTTAAAGTTTTGAAAAGCAAAGATGTCACCTTGAAGACTAAGGTGTGCCTGACCCAAGCCATGGTATTTTCAATCGCATCATATGCGTGTGAAAGCTGGAAATGAATAAGGAAGACCGAAGAAGAGTTGACGCCTTTGAATTGTGGTGTTGGCGAAGAATATTGAATATACCACGGACTGCCAAAAGAACAAACAAATTTGTCTTGGAAGAAGTGCAACCAGAATGCTCCTTAGAGGCAAGGATGGCGACACTGCGTCTTACATACTTTGGACATGTTGTCAGGAGGGATCAGTCTCTGGAGAAGGACATCACGCTTGGCAGAGTACAGGGTCAGCGGAAAAGATGAAGACCCTCAACGAGGTGGATTGACACAGTGGCTGCAACAATGAGCTCAAGCATAACAATGATTGTCAGGATGGCTCAGGACCTGGCAGTGTTTCGTTTTGTTGTGCATAGGATCGCTATGAGTCGGAAACGACTTGACGGCACCTAAGAACAACAACAATAAACTGTGTGAGAATAGATTTCTCTTTGTTAAAGCCATCCTCTTGTGCTATTTCTGTTATAGCAGCACTAGATAAATAAGACTATCTGTAATGATTTTTTCTGCCATCAGCCATGGCATGCAGCAGAGGGTCACCGCTGAACTTTCTAGTGATGCTGATGTCCCTCTTGCCAGAACATCCCTCAAGATCTCGGTATATGACGTGGCCCCTGGGCCTTCCTGGAACACAATCGTCTGATGTATCTTCCATCCTCACACAGCACACTCACTCCTGCATGCCAATTTCCTGGAGCCTTTCGATCCCTTCCTCACTGTCTGTCTGCTATGGTGATGCCGGCATCTCAGCTTTGACCAGTGTGGGCAGCATTTTTCCAGTGCTCCCAGGAGCCATCCAGTAGTAAATCTGCCCCATCTCCCGGGTTCTGGCCAGAGTGTTGTATCATGTGTTTGTTCTGGGAGAGTGTTACTGAGTCAACACACTCTTGCCTGGTCAGACATGAGCACCATGAATTCTCCCACAGCTCCTGCCAGCACATACTGGCTAGGTCCTACAGTCTTGGGGGTACAGTCCATTTTTTTTTTTCCTTTATCGAGCCCAGCCTGTCCCCAGCTGGGCTAGGCTGTGGCCCAGCCCTAGTCACATGCCTTGTGTCCAGGAAGGCAGGTGGAGAAGATCCTTGAAGGCCGCATGTTCCCTTGAAGGGGAAGCCCTCTACATTGTCTCCCAGCACAGGGGCGTCAGTGGCTGTTACTAGTAGGGGTGGGTCACCTGCAGGCTCTGAGGGTTCAGAGGGGTCTGGGGAATCAAAATCTTGAGGTTATCTGCCCCGATGCCTCCACCCCACATGCCAAGGCCCCTGGATTCACAGCTTTGGCATAACAGACCTGCCTTGGTAGGGCACTTAGCCTTCTTCAAAGCTCAGCACTCAGAATATTGGGGTTTGGGCTTAGTCCTTGACTTTCTCTTCCTGCCCTTGCAGGCAAGCAGAGCTTCACACCTAGCCTTCAGCTGCCTGTTTACGCACTCTTGGCTGCTCATTACCTTTCTCGAGAGCATCAGTGGTGCTTAGCAACAGCTGCCGGGTCCCATTATCCTTACATTTCACGCGTCCTTCATAAGGCTCGAATGTCTGACCCGTGACGCATGTTAGAGCTTTCCCTCCCACTGGCCTGCCTTCCCAACTCCCCACCAGCCAGAGCTTTGATAATCGAAACACTACCATGTGCTTTGCCGGTCCCCATGGTAACCGGGGGCCTCAGTGCCCACTAGGTGTCCACTGACCCAGGGACCTCCAGGTACCACTATCAGGTCCTGAAGGAAAGGCAAGAGAGCTTGGCTCCAGGGGACTTTGTGGACTGCTTCTCGCCTCCCCAGGTGCTAAGTCCCTTCCTCAGATGTCCTATAAACCAGCTGTGCGGCCTTGGGCAAGCCGGATACCCTTCGAACTTCTGCATCCTCACCTGTAAGATGGGTCTGGTAAAGCTGCGCTGCTGTTACAGATAAACACGTAAATGCCTGAAAGGGGCGAGAACAATTCCAGGCACAGAGATGATGCTGGAGCTGTTAGCTTCCCTTCTTAAATAAGGTTACGGGGGTTTGCGTGGGAAAGTGGCTACGTAGGGAAGTTGGTGGTTTACACTTTGCCTTGAAGCAGGAGGCCCAAGTGCTGGGTCAGGGACTTAGGGGTTGGGACGGGCTGATAGGAGCCTCCAGAGGCTGCAGCTTCTCCATTAAGGCCTCACTGCTCTGGGTTAAGCACCAATTTCTCTAGTCTTCACAATGCAGCCCCCAGCCTCATGGGCCTGGAGAAAGTGCTCCAACTAAAAAACCAAACCCATTTCCGCCAAGTCGATTCTGACTCATAATGACCCTATAGGACAGAGTATAACTGCCCTGTAGAGTTTCTAAGGAGCGCATGGCAGATTCGAACTGCCGACCTCTCGGTTGACAGCACGATAAAGTGGCCTAGGGCAGGTGGGCCCCTCAATGGCTGCAGTCCCAGGCACATGATGGCTCACCTTGTGGCCTTGGGCAAGTCACTTCTCCTCTGCAGACCCATTTTCTCTGACTTAGTTACCTGGGGTAAGGGGAGGCAGGGGTTGATGGATTGGAATCACTGGGCAAAGTCTTTAACCTTCCCAAACCTTAATTTTCCAAACTGCATATGGGAGTGAGGACCACACCTACCCTTAGGGTCGTTGTGCAGACTACATGAGATGACACATGCCCGGCACATACTAAGTGCTCAGTAAATGTTAGCTGCGAGTCCCTGGGTGGTGCAGATGGTTAAGCGCTCGACTACTAGCCAAAAGGTCAGTGGTTTAAACCCACCCAGGGACACCTTGGGAGACAGGACTGGCAGTCTGTTTCCGAAATATCACAGCCTTGAAAACTTTATGGAGCCGTTCTACTCTGCGCACAGGATTAGGAATCAACTTGATAGCAACGAATAGCAACCACAAATGTTAGGTGTAGTGACAATCACTTCTGCAATAATTGGGAAGTCAGTCAGTTTTCACAAAGAAGGCCAGCGCTGGTGAAGACAAGGGGTACAGAGATGCAGATGGGGCAGCCATTTTGTAGGATGCCAGTCAAGTTGCTCGTGGGCCCATCCTCATGGGAGTGGGTGCAACCTGGGTTTCCTTCTCTGGGGGTGTGGATGGGTAAGAGGTGGCAGACATGCCCCTGGAAACTGAGCAGCAGGCAGAACCAAATAGACCCAGTGGTACAGATGGATCTGAAAGACACCGAGCTGAGGGGGAAAGTAAGAAATAGCAGGCCATCTACTCCACAGCAGCTATTTAGAGAAGTTCAAGCAACACACAGAAAAAACCATGAGAGCCAGTCTGCACAGGCACATACCCTCCAACTGTGTGCAGCTAACACGCGGCAGGGCTGCCCTCGGTGGTGGTGGTGGGGCACCAAAGCCAGAGGGAAGATGGAGAATTATATTCAGTGAGGGGCAGTGCCTGGGCTGGGGATGACCGTGTGGCCTGGATGAACTCAGCCCTCTGCAACTGAGGTTGAAGAGACAAAAAAAGAAAGGCAAGGATCCATTCAGCCATGGATGTCAGGGCAGGGTAGGGGTTTGGGTCCAGGTCTGGGGTGGGTAGTAGCTGAGCTGCCCAGACTACACCAATAGCATAGACCATCAGCCTGGCTTTTGGTAGCAATGGTTACTTTCTCTCATCTTCTCTTCTCTAAAGACAGGAAATTTTACTAGGATTAAAAACAAGTTGTTAGAGGAGTTGAATCTAAATTGTGTCAGGGAGAACTGTGCTCCACAGGGTCTCAATGGCTGATCTTATAGAAGTAGATGGCCAGGTCTTTCTTCTTAAGTATCTCCGGATGGGCTTAAACAGCCAGTCTTTCAGTTAGCAGCTGAGCACGCTAACCCGTTTGCACTGCCCAGAGACTCTGTTGTTGGGATTACTGTCTCCATTTTATAGGGGAAGAATCTGAGGCATGGGGTGGGTGAGGTGATCTGAGGTTACGCATCCACTGGGGGGAACGGAGTAGGAATTCTAACCCTCCCTCTGACTCAGAAATGACGTGGCTTGCCTGTGACCACGAAGCTAGCAACTGCTGGAGCAAAACCCCAGCCAACCCTACAGCCTCTGAATCCCACCTGCATCCCCTCGGAGCCACAGCGGACTCATCTGAATCTAAGCAACCCGCACATCCGACAATGCCTGCGTGCTTTGCTCGGTAGCTCACTGGACGGGGACAACGGGCAGCCCTGGAGCGCGCACGCCAGCCTCCGAGACCTTTGGTGGCGTCGGCAGAGGACAATTAGGCAGCATGCAGAGCAGTTTCAGCAGCAAGGGCATTTATCGTGTTAGTGTTCTTGGAAAACGGCAGATCTCCTACCCCAGGAGCCACATTACCGAGCCGCTTGCCCAGGCCGGATGGGGATGACCCCCACGGATTCTCAGAATGTGCTGGCAACCCTGCCGACTGCCCCAGAGCCCGCCAGGCCTGTATTTGCACTCCTGTTGTTTATGTAAGAAACGTCCAAGGTCTTCATGATATCTAAGTCGCTGCATTGGCCTACAGGCCCCCTCCTTTTCTCCCCCAGCCTGCCCTTTCCAGAAGGTTCCATGCCAGCAGTTCCTAGAATGGGGCAGAGGCAGGCCATTGTGTTCCCCGCTCCCACACTGTCGTTCCTGGCACACTTGCCCTTCTGGACCAGCCCAGACACTTCCCTTGGGCAGGACTGGTTCACCCCTTCGTGGGCCAGCATGTCACCCTGGGCTGCACCTTCCTAGCAGTGGGTAATGACAAGTCTGACCCCTCACAGGCTGGAGTTACTCCAGGGTCAGGCCCAAGCCTCATTCATTTGTCCCTTAGCTGGGTGTAGGAAGGGGCAGAACCGTTTGCAGGATGCAAGACACACACTATGTGCACACTCATGCATACACACACTCATGCATACACTCATGCACACGTACTCAGGCACACATTCATGCATTCACACACTCATACACACGCACACACACTTCCCCAGGCCCATTTTACTCCAAGTCAAATAAAAGCTTTTGAGGAGGGTGAGGTGGCCCCTTCTCTGCCAACCTTGTTTGTTGGGGGACTGCAGATGAAGGAGGAGAAATCTGCATGAGTTCCTTCCAGAGACTGAGGGTAGCCAGGGCACAGTGGAGCAGAGAAGCAATGGGGATGCCCACTGAGAATGGGGCAGCAGGTTTTGAGTCCTGAGCAAGGCCCCCCAAAGCAGAGCCCTGGACAGAGCTTGGACGAGAAGTTTATTTGGTGAGTGGCCCAGGGGCTGGAGTGGGGGGTGAGGGAGCACAACGGGGGAGAAAGGGGCAGCCCCACTGTGGGCGCTGGCTGCCTGAGCCTGTGGGTCATGTGCCCACAAGCAAGGGAAGCATGTGAACGCTGGCTCGCTCCTGCAGTGGTCAGAGGTTGTCCACGGTGGTGACTGCCCTGTGCTCTGGGACGACACACCGGTTGCTGTTGAGGCAATTCTGAATCATGGCTTCCCCACGTGCCAGAGTAGAACTGTGCTCTGTAGGGTTTTCAATGGCTAATTTTTTGGAAGTAGATCCCCAGACCTTCCTTCCAAGGTACCTCTGGGTGGACTTGAACCTCCAATGTTTTGATTAGCAGCCAATTGTATTAACTGTTTGCACCACCCAGGGAACCCCTGGGCTGACATACATGATGCAAAAAGGGTTTCTGTGAAGAAATCTAGGGAGGAGGGCTGCAGAGGGAGTAGGAAGGGAGACAAGCAGGGTCCCGAAGTGAGCCACTCTCAGGGGCCCCAACTGCAGGTGAGCTGAGGCCGCGTGGACTTGGGGCTGGAGGAACAGGCAATCTGAGAGCACCTCAAGTTGCACAAGATGGTCCCAGACCACTGGTCCTGTACTGCTGCCCCCTTTAACTAACTTGCTTTATCATAGAAAACATGGAAAATCCAGAAAGGTATAAAAAAGGAAATAAAAATTATCTGCAGTTCCATCCACCAGAGAGATACCCACAGCTAAGGTTTTACTGTGTTTTCTTCCTGTCTTTTTTCTCTGCGTACACACGCTGTACACATGAGCAAATACACATACAAGGCCGAGACCATGCAAAATCTGTAATACTGTCAAGCATTTTAGGCAATTTTATTTTCTCTTTATTATTAACTTCAATTTCTGGTTCTGCTTTTTGTCAGCTTGTCTTGCGTGTCTGCCTCATTGGGCCCATGGCCACCTCCTGGTCGCCTTCCCTCGCCCCAGACCCTCCAGAGATATTGTGACCATTGTCTATGATGTGTGAGGCTCTGGGGCTGCTGGTTTACATGTCTGCCCTCCACCCCACTGGGCTGCGAGCTGACATGGGCTGGGGGCTGTCCAGCTGCATGCTCTTACAAAATAAATGAGAAAATGTATGAAGAGCATTGAGAATAACTCTGGCGCAGAGCTGGTGTCAAATCTGTTAGCTTTTCCTTTGAAAGCAGAAAGAGGACACAGTTGTTTGCCTGGGAAAAGCAGGTCTTTTTCATCCTTCTGTCTCAGTGCCCAGCAAGGATCTCGTAAATATTTATTGACTGAGTAACCAGGGCCATAATGCATCAGGCAGACTCTTTTCATCGCAGATGACAGAAATACAACTCGGGCTCACTTAAGCAAAAAATGGCTTCCAAAACTGGGAAGACCGTGTGCAGATCTGGCTTTAGGTACAGCTGAATTCAGGAGCCCCAGCCGTGTCATTGGACTCAGTTTCTCTTGTTCCATTGCCCTGCTCTGTTGCCTTTGTCTTGGCTCTCTGCACATACAAAAAAAAACAACAACAAAAAACCATTGCTGTCGAGTCTATTCCAACTCCTAACAACCCTATAGGACAGAGTAGAACTGCCCCATATGGTTTCCAAAGCGTACCTGGTGGATTTGAACTGCTGACCTTTTGCGTAGCAGCCGTAGCTCTTAACCACTATGCCACCAGGGTTTCTTGGCACATAGAAGACAAGAGGACCCTGAGACTGTATTTTTGTTCGTGTTATCTGTTCATGATCACAGACAGAGAGAAGAGACTTCCCAGCATCCATTAGCAATCTTCAGAAAGTATGAAAAGCCAAGCTGGGTCATGTGCCTTGTCCTGGGACTGGCTGGGAGCCGCCCCCTTGAGCCACACGGAAGGCATTTACTCCAGGAAAAAGGGGTTCATTACTGGAAGAAGAAGAAACCCTGGTGGCACAATGGTTAAGTGCTTGGCTACAAACTGAAAGGCCGACGATTCAAACCCACCAGTGGCTCCGCAGGAGAAAATACCTGGCAATCTGCTGTTATAAAGCCTAGGAAACCCTATGGGGGCAGTTCTACCCTGTCATATAGGGTTGCTATGAGTCAGAATAGACTCAATGGCACACAACAACAGCAACATTGGAAGAAGAAGGAATGTTGGACAAAATGAAAAATACACCCACTTCCTATGGTTCAATTAAAATGTCTAGTGTTGTTAGGTGTGGTTGAGCCTGTTCTGGTTCATAGCAACCCTGAGTACAATAGAACAAAACACTGCCTGGTCCTGGGCCATCCTCACAATCTTCGCTATGTTTGAGCCCATTGTTGTAGCCACTGTGTCAATCCATGTTGTTGAGGCTCTTCCTCTTTTTCGCTGACCCTCTACCAAGTATGATGTCCTTCTGCAGGGATTGATCCTTCCTGTTAATGTGTCCGAAGTACGTGAAATGAAGTCTCTCCATAACCCCCTTTTAAGGAGCATTCTCGCTGTACTTTTTCCACGACAAATTTGTTCATGCTTCTGGCAGTCCATGGCATATTCAATATTCTTCACCAACGCCATAATTCAAAAGTGTCAATTCTTCTTTAGTCTTCCTTATTCATTGTCCAGCTTTTGCATGCATATGAGGTGGTTGAAAATACCATGGCTTGGGTCAGGAACACATTAGTCCTCAAAGTGTCTTTTGTAGGACACAGATTACTGGGATGGGGTAGCAATAAGTTTCTTTCTGAAGTGTCTGGAATGGCAGCCATTGAGCCTATTGTACATTGTCATCCTAACTTGCTAACAGGTGATTGGTTCTGGAAAGTCAAGTGACCCAGGCAGGTGATTAGTTCCGGAAACTCATGTGATCCAGCTCTGGCTAATAAGACACGAGGGGCATCTGCTGAGGGCTCTGAGAGAAACTTCCTTTCCCCTCAGAGAATGCCACAGGAAGAGACATCTTCTCTTCTTTGGCTATTGTTCGGCCTCGATGTGGCAAAGAACGGCTGCTGTCATCTTGCCACCAGCCTGTGGATGACCCCAGCTCTGAGGATGACAGCCTGGAGAATAGAAAAACCCAGGTCCCTGGGACCCTGATGGTGATCCACTGACATGGCACCCTGGAGCTCTCCCTTCCCCCGGCTTCCAGCTGTGGGAGATAACGAACACCCGTCTTGCTGGAACCAGTCTGAGTCTGCCGTTACTCAAGGCATAAAGGCCCCTAATTGGTGACAGCTGCTGTGTTTTGTGGCACAGAGTAGACCTTAGGCTGCACAATTTACTAGCTGAATTCATGAGCTTCTGACAGCTCTATCACATTTCGGGAAGTTATAAAAAGGTTCTCCGCTGGGGATCGGGGATGCACTCATACCCCACTCCCCACCCATCCGGCCTTGTCCTATTCTATAGCTGATTGAAGAGGGGTTGTTGGTTTCTCTGCACAGATGGGTTCCCCAAGATGTGTGAAGCATATTTATGTAAAAAGGAATCCCACTTCCTTTTTGGCTCTTGTAGAATTTCACAGCTGCAGGGATCAGCAGACCTAACTGAACCGCAGCCCACCCTTCTCTGGGGCTCCCAAATCATTAAGCCCAAGGGAGATCAAGAAAGGCTGGAAGACATCCGAGGGCTTTGGTAAGGGGGGCTATCACACTGCTCTTGTTAATTAATTCAGTCCCAGGGCCCAGCCCAGAGCCTGGAGTCACTAAGATGTTTGTTGAATTGGTTGGGTGTGTGGCTGGAAGAACGGATGGATGGGTGAGTGGATGGGAGGATGGATGGATGCGTGGGTGGGGGCTTTCTGTGATTTCATCTTCCTGCCCGTTATCTTATATGGGGAACAGTGTTCAGACCTGGCTCTGGCTTGTCCAAGGGTGCCCCAACATTTCACCTCTAGTCAAGGGAGGAATACTCTGCCCCCAGCTCAGAAGGGCAGATGTGGATTTGGTTTGCTAATTCAGGGCCCAACGGCCTCACCCAGATCCTCCCCAGGCTCTGTTCCTGAAGGCAGGAGAGAAAGGAGAGAAGAGTGGAGGGGAGGAGGAGGGAAAGGGATAGGGGCACAATGCCTGCTGCCCATCCAGGCCCAAGCTGCCAATCCCAGAGTAAGTTCTTCCCAGGAGTAAGTTCTGGGATGGGGAACTGAAATCAGGGGGTTGTTTGTGAGGTCCAGTTTGGAAAAAGATGAGTAGACAAGGGGATTTCGCAGAGAAAAAAAAAACCAGCCAGGATATTTGGAATAAGAGATGGGACTCAGTGGTTATGACTTAGGAAACGTGGCTCCAAGACCTCCAGGGTCTCTGCATTGCACAACTCTAGGGGCTGCCCTTCACACTGTGTTCTATATGCATGGCTCCCTTGGGTTGTACAGCACACCACCTGAGCATCTGTAGGCAGCCTGCCTTCCCTGATTGGAAGTGACCTTCCAGGCCTGCTCATCCTTGGAGTAAACTGCACATGGAAGCCTGAGGCTTGGAGTAAAAGTTGCCTGGTGAAGTGTGTGTGTGTGTGCACAGTGAGTGTGCATGCAGGAGTGTGTGCATGAGTGTGCAAGCATGTGTATGCATGTGTATGTGCATGTTCATGCATGTGTGTGTGCATGTGTGCACACGTGTGTATGTGCATGAGTGTGTGGTGCACGGGTGTGTGTGTGCCTGAGTTTCTCTGTGAGTCTATGTGGATGTGAGTGGGTGGAGTCTACTGACTGTGTGCACAACTGCTTGTGCATTGTCAATGCTTGTGTGTGTCTGTGTGTAGTGTGTGTGTGTCTCTCCATGTAGCAGTGAGAAGATGCACCTGCACAGGGGTGTTGCATGTGCAGCCGCTGAGCCTCAGAGGCACCAGAGAACACAGTGCCTCTCCAGCTTCATCTGCCCTGCGTTAAACAGAAACTCTGTGCGAGGCTCTGAGCTCCCTGTGCCTCAGATCCACTTACACCTTGTCATGGATTGAATTGTGTCCCCCCCCCCCGACAACTTGGCTAGAAATGTTGTCATCTGATGTGATTTTCCCATGTGTTGTAAATCCTACCTCTGTGATGTTAATGAGGTGAGATTAGTGGCAGTTATGTAAATGAGGAAGGACTCAATCTACAAAATTAAGTCATGTCTTAAGTCAATTTCTTTTGAGATATAAAAGAAAGAAGTGATCAGAGAGACATGGGGGGCCTCATACCACCAAGGAACAAGAGCCAGGAGAACAGCGTGTCCTTTGGATCTGGGGTCTCTGCGCTAGAAGCATCTTGACCAGGGAAAGATCGATGACAAGGTAGAGGATAGGGATGCATCTGCAGGCTAGCCAAAGTTCAAAGATGGAAACATCAGCTCTCTAGTTCTGGAAGCCTTTGCCCTAGGCTCCCAGCACTCCCAGCTCTGGGAGGCCCAGGTCCTCCCTAGTTGAGATGGGTCAGTCCAGGACTTCTGGCTAATCCCCCACCTAGGGCCTTGGGGACTCCCTCTCCTGAACCCTGTAAATCCCACCCTTCTTCCATGGTTCTTGTCTCACACTGGGTTCTCTAGAGAAGCAAATCCAGTAAGGTGTGTAAATGCACGTGTGGAGAGATTCTTATCAAGGAAATGGCTCATGCAGTTGTGGAGTCTGGAAATGTCCCTAGTCGGTGGGTCAGGATAGAGTCATCTCCTGATTCACGTAGCCACAGGGGCCAGTGAACCCAAGATGGGCACAGGGCTCTGCTCACAGGCTGCAAAGATCGATGAATCCCAAGATCCACAGGCAAGACTTTAGGTGAGCTGCTAGCTCTAGTCCCAAGAACCAGAAGTCAGATCAACAGGAACTAGCTGCAGGATCCAGCATGATCAAAAGGCCCCCAAGCCTTGCCAGAATGTCTGCCCATATTTTATGCAGGCCGCATGCCCAAGGAAACTCCCCTTCAACCAATTGGCTACCCACAGCAGATCCTATCATGGGGGTGATCGCATATTGAATCTCAACAGGGAAGTGATCACAATATTTTACGACTGCCAAAACACTAAGAATCATGGCCCAGCCAAGCTGACACCCAATCTTAATCATCATAATCCCTTTCGACTGATTGGCTACTCACAGCAGATCCCATCATGGAGATGATCACATTATATCAAATCTCATCATGGTAGTGATCACAACGTCATAGAGCTGACAAACCACTAAGATTCATGGCCCAGCCAAGTAGACACACAACCTTAACCATCACAGTTCACCCCTTGTCAACTTGGCACCTGTACACATCTCCTTAACCTATACATACTTTTGCCTAACGTGATACAATGAACACACGCACAACCAAAAATGCACTAACCCTGTGTACATCTTATATTTTATAAGTGAAGGAAAAATATTTGATGCACACATACAAAGCAGAATACTTATAACCATCATAATCCTCGTTTCTGCAACTGGTCATGTGGTCCTAACTGGTATTTATAACTACCTTCTTCCACCACCCATTCCATATTCCCTTTGCCCTCAGCAAGCACCTCAGCTGGTCGTGGTTCCTTCCCTGGTGGGGTGACCCAAACCTTCATTCTAGAATGGTCTGGGTCATTAGTAGTCATGTCAGAATTGGGTTGCTGACATAGGCTTTAATCACAGGGCATGGTAGTACTAAGAGACACCCTAAGGGATCTGCTGCATTCCAGACATACTTTTCTTTATCTCCATTATGTAATATCAATCCGATTTCCTCTTGGTAATCAGGATCAATCACATCAGCCAATATGGTAGCTCCCTTCTTTGCCTGTTGATCCAGGGGCATAAGGAGCCCAAAGTGGCCAGGTGGTATTCTTAGCTTCAAGTTCAATGGAATCAGTGATGTATCTCTAGGTGGGAGCATTCACCCCTTCGGAACTAAGACTTCTAGACCAGCAGAGCATAAGTTTGTGGGGACAGGAAACAAAAACCTTGTGAATGTGTCACTAGGGGTAATATTGAGTGGTGCCACTCCCATTTTCACGCCTTGATTCCTTGGACCTATGAATCCTGGCAATGGGAGAAACAGCACCATATATTGGATGCTGGTTTAGAACATCTACAGCCTCCTGGAGAACATTGCCCCAACCCTGCAAGGTGTTGCCACCTGGCTGGTGCCATTATTGTGTCTTTAGAAGGCCATCCCATCGTTCTATCAAACTAGCTGTTTCAAAATGATGGGGAACATGGTAAGACCAGTGAATTCCATGAGCATGGACCCATTGCTGCAACTCGTTTGATGAGAAGCGAGTCCCTTGATCTGAGGCGATGCTGTGTGGGATAGCCTGATGGTGGATAAGGCATTCTGTAAGTCCATGGGTGGTAGTTTTGGCAGAAGTATTGCATGCAGGGAAGGCAAATCCATATCCAGGGTAAGTGTCTATCCCAGTGAGAACAAAATGCTGCCCTTTCTAGGTTGCTGGTTTATCACCTCAAGGAATGGTGCCATATTGGGGACTCAGCATTGGTCTTTGCTGCTGGCAGATGGGACACTCAGCAGTGGCTGTAGCCAAGTCCGCCTTGGTGAGTGGAAGTCCATGTTGCTGAGCCCATGCATAACCTCCACCCCTGCCACCATGGCCACTTTGTTCATGAGAGCATTGAACAATGACAAGGGTGGCTGAGGAGAGAGGATGACTGGTTTCCACAGAATGTGTCGTACTATTCACTTGATTGTTAAAATTCTCCTCTGGGGAGATCACCCTTTGGTGAGCATTCACATGGGACACAAATATCTTCACTTCTTTGGCCCATTCAGAAAGGTCTATCCACATACCTCTTTCCCATACTTTCTTGTCTCCAATTTTCCAGTCATGTTCCTTCCAAGTCCCTGACCATCCAGCCAAATCATTGGCCACAGCCCATTAATCAGTATACAATCACACATCTGGCCATTTCTCCTTCCAAGCAAAGTGAACAATCAGGTACATTGCTCAAACTTCTGCCCATGGGGAGAATTTCTCTTCACCACTGTCCTTCTGGGAGGTCCCAGAAAGGGGCTGTAGTGCTGCTGCTGTCCACTTTCGAGTGGTTCCTGCATGTCATACAGAACTATCTGTAAACCAGGCACGAGTTTTCTCTTCCTCAGTCAACTGATTATAAGGAACTCCCCATGAGGCCATAGGTACAGACTGGAAGATGGAAGGTAACGTGACAGCAGTGGAGACCATGGGCATTTGGGCCACTTCCTCATGCAAATTACTTGTGCTTTCAGGTTCTGCTTGGGCCCAATCTCTTATATACCACTTTTGTTTAATGATGGAGTGCTGCTGTGCACATCCAACTTTATGACTCTGTGGGTCAGACAACACCCATGTTATGACGGGCAGGTCAGGCCGCATGGTGACTTGGTGGCCCGTGGTTAAGCGTTCAGTCTCTACCAAGGCCCAGTAACAAGCCAAAAGCTGTTTCTCAGAAGGAGAGTAGTTATCTGCAGAGGATGGCAGGGCTTTGTTCCAGAATCCTAAGGGTCTGTGCTGTGATTTGCCAATAGGGGCTTACCAAAGACTCCAAACAGCATCTCTATCTGCCACTGACACTTCAATCACCATTGAACCAGCCAGATCATATGGCCCAAGGGTTAGAGCAGCTTGCACGGCAAGCCTGAACCTGTTGCAGAGCCTTCTTTTGTTTTGGGCCCCACTCAAAACTAGCAGTTTATGAGTCACTTGATAAATAGGACAGAATAGCACACCCAAATGAGGACTATGTTGCCTCCAAAATCCAAAGAGACCCACTAGGCATTGTGCCTCCTTTTCAGTTGTGGGAGGAACCAGACACAATAACTTATCCTTCACTTTAGAAGGAATATCTCAACATGACTCACACCACTGGACTCCTAGATATTTCATCCAGTTGAAAGGTGCCTGAATTTTTGTTGGATTAATTTCTCACCCTCTAGCAGGCAAATGTTTTACCAGTAAGTCCAGAGTCATTGACACTTCTTCCTTACTAGGTCCAATCAGCATAATGTCATCAATGTAATGGACCAGTGTGATCTCTTGTGAAAGGGAACGGTGATCAAGGTCCCTATGGACTAAATTATGATACAGGACTGTAGAGTAGATATAGCCCTGAGGTAGGCAACTGTAATGAATTGAATTATGTCCCCCAAAATACGTGTGTATCAACTTGGTTAGGCCATGATTCCCAGTATTCTGTGGTTGTCCTCCATTTTGTGACTGTAGTTTTATGTTAAAGAGAATTAGGGTGGGATGGTAACACCCTTACCAGGTGACATCCCTGATCCAATGTAAAGGAAGTTTCCCTGAATATGGCCAGCACCACCTTTTATCTCTCAAGAGACAAAAAGGAAAGGGAAGCGAGCAGAGTGGGGGGACCTCATATCAGCAAGAAAGTAGTGCCGGGGGCAGAGCGTGTCCTTTGGACCCAGGATCCCTTCGCAAAGAAGGTCCTAGTCCGGGGGAACATTGACAAGAAGACTGCCAGAGAGAGAAAGCCTTCTCCTGGAACTGAAGCCCTGAATTTGGACTTTTAGCCTACTTTACTGTGAGGAAATAAAATTCTCTTATATTTCTGTTACAAAAGCTCTAGGTGACTAAGACAGCAACTAAAGGTGTATCGCTGGCTTTGCCAGCTGAAGGCAAACTGCTTCTGACGGTTCTTTGAAACAAGTATGGAGAAGAACCCCCACATGTCTGTCAGTTTGTTGTGCTGTGGGGGCTTGGGTGTTGCTGTGATCCTGGAAGCTATGCCACCAGGATTCAGGTACCAGCAGGGTCACCCATGCGGGACAGGTTTCAGCTGAACTTCCAGACTAAGACAGACTAGGAAGAAGGACCCGGCAGTCTACTTCTGAAAAGCATTAGCCAGTGAAAACCTTATGAATAGCAGCAGAACATTGTCTGATATAGTGCTGGAAGATGAGCTCCCCAGGTTGGAAGGCGCTCAAAAGATGACTGGGGAAGAGCTGCCTCCTCAAAGTAGAGTCGACCTTAATGATGTTGATGGAGTAAAGCTTTCAAGACCTTCATTCACTGATGTTGCACGACTCAAAGTGAGAAGAAACAGCTGCAAACATCCATTAATAATCGGAACCTAGAATGTATGCAGTATGAATCTAGGAAAATTGGAAATTGTCAAAAATGAAATGGAACGCATAAACATAAATATCCTAGGCATTAGTGAGCTGAAAGGGACAGGTATTGGCAATTTTGAATCAGACAATCATATAGTCTACTATGTGGAATGACAACTTGAAGAGGAATGGTGTTGCATTCATTGTCAAAAAGAATGTTTCAAGATCTATCCTGAAGTACAATGCTGTCAGTGATAGGATAATATCCATATGCCTACAAGGAAGACCAGTTAATACGACTATTATTCAAATTTACGAAACCAACCACTAGGGCCAAAGATGAGGAAATAGAAGATTTTTATCAGCTGCTGCAGTCTGAAATTGATCGAACATGCCATCAAGATGCATTGATGATTACTGGCGATTGAAATGCTAAAGTTGGAAACAAAGAAGAAGGATCAGTAGTTGGAAAATATGGCCTTGGTGATAGAAGCAATGCCGGAGACCGAATGACAGAATTTTGCAAGGCCAATGACTTCTTCATTGCAAATACCTTCTTTCACTGATATAAACGGCAACTATATACATGGACCTTTCCAGACGGAACACACAGAAATCAAATTGACTACATCTGTGGAAAGAGACGATGGAAAAGCTCAATATCATCAGTCAGAACAAGGCCAGGAGCTGACTGTGGAACAGACCATCAACTTCTCATATGCAAGTTCAAGCTGAAACTGAAGAAAATCAGAGCAAGTCCACGAGAGCCATAATATGATCTTGAGTATATCCCACCTGAATTTAGAGATCATCTGAAGAATAGATTGAATGCATTGAACACTAGTGACCAAAGACCAGACGAGTTGTGGAATGACATCAAGGACATCATACATGAAGAAAGCAAGAGGTCATTGAAAAGACAGGAAAGAAGGAAAAGACCAAGATGGATGTCAAAGGAGACTCTGAAACTTGCTTTCGAACGTCGAGCAGCTAAAGCAAAAGGAAGAATTGATGAAGTAAAAGAACTGAACAGAAGATTTTGAACAGTGGCTCGAGAAGACAAAGTAAAGTATTATAATGACACGTGCAAAGAGATGGAGATGAAAAGCCAAAAAGGAAGAACACGCTCAGTGTTTCTTAAGCTGAAAGAACTGAAGAAAAAATTCAAGCTTCGAGTTGCAATAGTGAAGGATTCTATGAGGAAAACATTAAACGATGCAGGGAGCATCAAAAGAAGATGGAAGGAATACACAGAGTCATTATATTAAAAAGAATTATTCGATATTCAACCATTTCAAGAGATGGCATATGATCAGGAACCGATGGTACTGAAGGAAGAAGTCCAAGCTGCTCTGAAGGCATTGGCGAAAAACAAGGCTCCAGGAATTGATGGAATATCAATTGAGATGTTTCAACAAACAGATGCAGCGCTGGATGTGCTCACTCGTGTATGCCAAGGAATATGGAAGACAGCTTCCTGGCCAACTGACTGGAAGAGATCCATATTTATGCCTATTCCCAAGAAACGTGATCCAACCGAATGTGGAAATTATAGAAGAATATCATTAATATGACACACAAGCAAAATTCTGCTGAAGATCATTCAAAAACGGCTGCAGCAGTATACTGACAAGGAACTGCCAGAAATTCAGGTCGGTTTCAGAAGAGGACGTAGAACTAGGGATATCCTTGCTGATGTCAGATGGATCCTGGCTGAAGGCAGAGAATACCAGAAGGATGTTTACCTATGTTTTATTGACTATGCAAAGGCATTCGACTGTGTAGATCATAACAAATTACGGATAATACTGGGAAGAATGGGAATTCCAGAACACTTAACTGTGCTCATGAGGAACCTTTACATAGATCAAGAGGCGGTTGTTCGGACAGAACAAGGGGATACTGATTGGTTTAAAGTCAGGAAAGGTGTGCGTCAGGGTTGTATTCATTCACCATACCTATTCAATCTGTATTCAATCTGTATGAAGAAGAACGGGGCATCAGGATTGGAGGAAGACTTATTAACAACCTGCATTATGCAGATGACACAACCTTGCTTGCTGAACGTGAAGAGGACTTGAAGCACTTACTAATGAAGATCAAAGACCACAGCGTTCAGTACGGATTGCACCTCAACATAAGGAAAACAAAAATCCTCACAACTGGACCAATGAGCAACATCATGATAAACGGAGAAAAGATTGAAGTTGTCAAGGATTTCATTTTACTTGGACCCACAATCAACAGCCATGGAAGCAGCAGTCAAGAAATCAAAAGGCGCATTGCGTTGAGCAAATCTGCTGCAAAGGACCTCTTCAAAGTGTTAAATAGTAAAGATGTCACCCTGAAGACTAAGGTGTGCCTGACCCAAGCCATGGTATTTTCAATCACATCATATGCGTGTGAAAGCTGGAAATGAATAAGGAAGACCGAAGAAGAGTTGACGCCTTTGAATTGTGGTGTTGGTGAAGAATACTGAATATACCATGGACTGCCAGAAGAACAAACAAATCTGTCTTGGACGAAGTGCGGCCAGAATGCTCCTTCGAGGCAAGGTTGGCGAGACTGTGTCTTACATACTTTGGACATGTTGTCAGGAGGGATGAGTCCTGGGAGAAGGACATCATGCTTGGCAGAGTACAGGGTCAGCGGAAAAGAGGAAGACCCTCAATGAGGTGGATTGACACAGTGGCTGCAACAATGAACTCAAGCGTAACAACGATTGTAAGGATGGCTCAGGACCAGGCAGTGTTTCGTTCTGTTGTGCATAAGGTCGCTATGAGTCAGAACCAACTCGACCGCACCTAACAACAACATGGAGAAGAGGGCATTAGCCAGATCAATAACTGCATACCAGGTGCCAGGAGGTATATTAATTTGCTCAAGCAATGAAACTACTACATCTGGAATAACCGTTGCAGTTGAAGTTACCACCTGGTTAAGCTTCCAATAATCCACTGTCATTCTCCAAGATCCATCTGTTTTTTGCAAAGGCCAAATAGGTGAGTTGAATGCGGATATGGTGGGAATCACCACCCTTGCATCCTTCAAATCCTTGATGGTGGCCATAATCTCCACAGTCCTTCCAGGAATGTGGTATTACTTTTGGTTTACTATTTTCCTAGGTAGGGGCAGTTATAATGTCTTCCACTTTGCTTTTCCTTCCCTAATAGCCCTACTCCATTTTTCAGGGATCCAGTGTGGGGATTCTGCCAGTTGCTGAGTATATCTATGCCGATTACACATCCCGGAACTGGGGAAATCACTACAGGATGGGTTTGGGGACCCAATGGGCCTACTGTAAGAAGGACAGAAGCTAAAATTCCACTAATAATCTGACTCTGTATGCCCCCACTCTGGTGGGTCACAGTGATGTTTTGGGTCTCTTGGAATTAGTGTCAGTTCAGAGCCATGTCCAGTAATCCCCCAAAAGTCTGATTATTTTATATTCCCCAATGAACAGTCACTCTTGTAAAAGGCCATAGATCCGTTTGGGGAAGACTGGGAGAGAGATGAACAGTATAAGTTTTTGGCAATCTATAGGAGTCCTTCCTCAAGGGGAGTTGGCCTCCTCTTCACTCAAGGGGTTATGTGTCTTTAAGCTTGCTGAAGTGTGGGAATTGATTGAGGGACCCTGAGTCTCTATTCTGGTGATTCAAGTTAGACTGCTGTTCACTTGACATAGAATTCATCAGCTTGTACAGATGAAGTAAATATTTAGCAGATTTTCTTTCCCTTTCACTCTTAGGGACACCGTGACTAAGTAGCTAACACTGTAAGTCCATATGAGTCACACTATTCTCATTACTGCTTTAACTCCACTGTCCATTATGGTAACCACGCCCACCTTGTCTTTGTCGATTGAGTGCTACCAATTGGCCCCTACCACCATGGGCTTCAATCAACCCCATTGTATTTAGGTGTCTTAATTTGGTTAGGGCAGTTCCCACTGTTAAATCTGACTTACATAAAATAGCAATCACAACAGCCTTCAACAATGCTGGGTTGGGTTCCCTTCACAAATTTGTTCCTCACAGTTGTAAAGAGTGTGTCCTCTGGGCACTCCACGTGTGGGTCTGTGAGTCTAGCCTGATAAATCCACTCTAGGAGGCCAGTTTCTCTAAGCCTTTGGATACCTTCTTCTACAGTGTACCAAGGCAAGTCTGTACTTCAACTTGACTTAGTGGAGGTCATCTGGAATCCATGCTTCAGCGACCCAACCAAATAAACTCTTAGCTCCTTTCCTAACTTCTTGAGCTAAAACATTGAATGAAGAATCTGTGCTTAGTGGGCCCATATCAATATACTCAAACTGATACATCTTTAGGCTCTTTGCACCGTTATCCCACACCCTTAATAGCCACTCCCACACATACCCTCCAGGTTTCCGTTTGGACATATTAGAAAAATCAAGCACTTCTTTTGCAGTGAAGGGTACCTCCTCCTGGGTCACATTTTGTACTCCACCTTTTGGGGCTTGCTGGGACTTAAGTCTAGCTATAGGTCTAGAAGCCAAAATAGGCTGTGGGGAAATGTTTTGAGAACATTTGCCTCAGGAAATGCCCCAGGCAATGACTCAGACAAAGGCTCTTTAGACACATCTGGGTTAATCTCATTACATGAGGGTGGACGGGATAATGATTTTACTGGGGAGAGTGGCTTAGCAGACAAAATGTGGAGTAATCTCTTCAGATGGGAGCGAGAGAGCTGGTTCTGTTGGCAAGAGCAAGTCAATGCAATTTAGGGGCTCAGTGTCTCCAGCTTCCATATTATCTGCCCATATGCCTCCATTTGAAGTTTCAGGATCCCATTTCTTGATAATCAATGCCCTCACTTTAGCTTCAGACACCTCTTGAGGTTGGCAATTGAGTTGGAGTTATAATTCAGCCACTCTTATGGTAAAACTCTGGGTTTGGTTTTCGGCAATACCAGCTCTGTTACTACAAAAAGTAAGGCTTTCTTTCAAGGCAGAAGTGGACACTTTGGGCTCGTTTATGCATCACTTGAGCTTTGACGCTAATTCCCTGAGCTCATCTCTTTCTTTCACCAGTTTATCCAGCAGAAGTAGGACCGACCAACCAGCTTCCTTATACTTCTCATTATGACAAAACTAGAAAGATATCCACATGCAATCACTCAGAGCCTCACCTTTCACTAATACCTGATCTATTGGTGGTAATATTTTGCATATTTATGTTGCCACTTCATGTCACGGACTAACAGTGCCCTCTTTACTACTGGAAGCAGAGTTATCAACATCTTTAAGACTAAACAGACTTTAGAACCAATTTAGAAAACTCATCCTTACACTTTTGTTTCTCTAGACCCACTCTCAGTTCCAAATGTCTTAGTGTGGGTTCTCTAGAGAAGCAAGACCAGTAAAGCATATAAATATATGTATAACCAAAAAACTAAACCCATTGCGTCCAACTAATAGTGACCCTATGGGACAGAGTAGAACTGCCCCATAGGGTTTCCAAGGAGTGGCTGGTGGATTCGAACTGCTGACCTTTTGGTTAGCAGCCATAGCTCTTAACCACTATGCAACCAGGGTTTCCAAATATATGTATACAGATATTTATATCAAGGAAATGGCTCATGAGGTTGTAGAGTCTGGAACGACCCAAGTCCTGATGCACGTAGCTGCAGGGGCTGAGGAGCCCAAGATCCACAGGTCACATGGCAGGCTGCTGATCCAAGTCTCCAGAGCTGTAGGTCATATGCTGATGAGCTGGGTGCAGGATCCAGCCAGCTTTGCCAGAAAGTCCACATATATTGGATGCAGGCCACACACCCAAGGAAACTCCCTTTTTAACTGATTGGCTACTCACAGCAGATCCCACCCTGGAGGTGATCAGATTATATCAAATCTCACGATGGTAGTGATCACAACATCATACTGTTGACAAGACACTGAGAATCATGGCCCAGCCAAGGTGACACACAACCTTAACCATCATAGTTCTTCTGGAGTCCTGGTTCTCTTTTACTCAGTTTCCCTTAGATCGCCTTGCAGGGGCTGGGCACATGGGCCTCAGCGCAGATGCCTGGACACCTACGGCAGACTCCAAACCACCCCTCCATTCATACTCCCCAACTTTAGAATGATCCTTCTAACAGTGTTTGCTGGAAACTCACCCAGAATTTCTCACTGCAGAGGCAAAGCCAGCTGTTGCCCAGGAAAGTGGCCAACCTTTACCGAGCACTTGCCACATGTCAGCACCATCACCTGCCTTCCCTCTCATCCATCACCCACAACCATCTCTACGGTAGGTGCCATTTCCAACCCCATTTCTCAGAGAAGAAATAGAAGCTCAGAGAGGTTAAGTAACTTGCCCAAGGTCACACAGTTGTAAGTGGGAAAGCATAGATTTGGACAAGTCTGTAGGATCTGGGCTCTGAACAACCCAGACATGCACCCTCATCTCTGTTCCACCAAAAATGCACGCCTACCCTGCAGCCCTATTTCTTGCTACATCTCGGAGAACCATTCCCTGACTGTCCTGCAGGGAGAAGCCATTCTGCTTGGGCCACTTGAATGCCAGGTGAAGATGCCCTGGCTGCAGGCATCCCTCCTCATGCCCCATCTACAGGAGTCTTTCTCAAGAGTTCTTCCAGCCTGCCTCAGCTGGCATCTGACCCTCGACCAGGGCAAGTGCAGAGCAGGGTCCAGGAACTGAGTAGGAGCAGGCTGGCCCTGAAAGCTTATAATGACGCTAGTGCAACTGGACAGAGACACGCTGCAGAGCCACGTGCCGAACCCTCCCATGCGGGGCTCTGTACCCACTGCCACACCCGTAACCATGTGCTCTGCAGCTGTCCCTTACCCAGCCCACCTGTCCTGGCTGAAAAATGCAGGTCTAGGAAACTCAGAAGCCCCAGGCTTCTTTGCTCGGTGATGGGAAGTACATTTCCCCTTGAAGACAAATTATGGCCATGGGAACAGAATTGGTTTAAAAAAAAAAAAAACCAACAACAACCTTTTATCCCTTCCCGAGAGAGATGGGGAAAATCACCCTGTGACAGCTACTCTCACGAGCAGTGAATTGCAGAGAATTTCATCTGCACTCCAATTACACTCTCAGCGTGCTGAGCTTCTGGTGTGATACGGCCCCCGAAGTGGCTGTTCTGGCCCTTCCTACACCCCTTGCTTTAGAAATCCCACTTATTTATTATATTCTCTTAGGAGCCCTACTGCTTCCCTAATTGTGTGTCTGAATGAGTGTGTGCATTGTGCATGCATGTGTGTGCGTGAGTGTGTGCACATGAGTGTGTGCACGTGTGTGCGTGCATGTGTGTGCATGAATGTGTGCACATGAGTGTGTGCACGTGTGTGCATGAGTGTATGTGCATATGTGCATGTGTGCATGAATGTGTGTGCGTGAGTGTGTGCATGTGTGTATGAGTGTGTACGCATAAGTGAATGTACACAATTGGATTCTGTGTATGAGTATGTGTGTGTGTGCGCACAAGTACGTGCATAAGTGTGCATGGGTGGATATGTGTGTGCATGGATGTGTGCATAAGTGTGTGTGCATGAGTGGATGTGCGTGTGCCTGAGTGTGTGCATGACTGTGCACATCCCTAGTGAAGGGGCTTTTAGAACGTGGCAGAGGGGGCCTTGAGCATGTGGTGATGCCTCCTTTCCTGCCAGTGGGAAGGAGCTTGGTTCTACATCACTGAGTTCAGATCCTGCCTCTGCTACTTCCTGGCAGCATGGGCCCTGTGCTTTGCCTCTCCAAGGCCCCATGGAAGAATTCCTGCCTCAAGGGGGTCTTTGGGTGTTTGCTGAGATCATGTAACGGGCCCTGGGTAGTCCTCAGAGCTCCCTCTGTGGCCCTCTGCTGGGGCCTAAGTCTCTGTGGCATTCCTCCTGAGCGTTTGAGGCTGCCCTTGTTACCTCGTAAACGGACCCAGCTTGGAGTTCCTGGGTAGTGCAAATGGCTAACATGATTGGCTGCTAACTGAAAGGTTGGAGGTTCAAGTCCGCACAAAGGTGCCTCAGAAGAAAGGCCTGGCAATGGGCTTCCAAAAAATCAGCCATTGGAAACCCTATGGAGCACAGTTCTACACTGACACACGGGGTTGACTTGGCCGTGACTGGTTTTGGGCCCAGCTCTGCCCCCATCCCCCTGCCCCCACTCCAGCCTCACTGACTTCATAAACCTTGCCCACATTCACCAGGAGGTGCCTTGCTGCCCAGCTTCTGCACATGCTGTTTCTTCCACCCCTGATGCCCTTCCCATCTCAACCCCAAATCCTCCTCCATGCTCAGCTCCAGCTCCACCTCCTCCAGGACACAGGAAGACAGGAAAAGAGAGGGTGACCCATTGTTCCCTGTCCATCCTTACACATTGGTAAGCAAAGGCAGGGAGTGTGGGTAAAACGGGCACTAAGGAGTGAAATAAAAACAACTGAGTTAGTTTTGGGGAACGTTTCTGCTGTTGTGGTGAGGATGAAATATGTGTGCACAGGTGCGCTCCGAAATACAAGCTGTGTGATTTCACTGATGCCACATATAAGTTCAATGCTCTTATATTTGCGATTAAAACTGGATGTTGTTGTTAGATGCCTTCGAGTCTGTTCCAACTCATAGCGACCCTGTGCACAACAGAACGAAACACTGCCCAGTCCTCGTAATTTAAAACTTGAGTTTCCCTTTACTAACAATGACGTTAAATAGCAAATAAACGCCATGAGAAGTTGAGAGACTGGGGAAGAAAGAAAAAAGCTTTATATTTTAACACCGCTAATGGCACTTTTCCCCTGATTTTTGAACAAGTGACCCCACACTTAAAAAACGTTTAATTTTGAAAAACTTCAAACCTACAGACAAATTACAAGAATAATAAATACCTGTACACTCCTCTCCAAAATTCATTAATTGTCAACATTTCACCACATTTACTTGATCTCTTTTCTTTTATGGAGTCCTGGTGGCACAGTGGTTAAGAGCTCAGCTGCTAACCAAGAGGTTGGCAGTTCGAATTCACCAACCACTCCTTGGAAACCCTATGGGGCAGTTCTATTTTGTCCTATAAGGTCACTATAAGTAGGAATCGACTCAACAACAATGAGTTTGGTTTTTGGTTTCTTTCCCTTTAGGTTACATTTCCCCCAATCCAGTTAAAAGTAAGCTGCAGGCATCATATCACTTGAAGACCAGTTGTGGTCAAGCCAGCTCTGACTCATGGCGACACTGTTGTGTGTCAGAGTAGAACAGGGTTTTCGATGGCTGATTTTTCAGAAGTAGATCACCCCAGGCCCTTCCTCTGAGGCATTTCTGTGTGGACTGAAACCTCCAAACCTTCTGGTTAGCAGCCAGGTGTGTTAACAGTTTGCACCGCCCAGGGACTTCATCATATCACTTGACTTACACCTAAAGTCTCCTAATAATAAGATGTTGTTAGGTGCCATCAAGTCATTCTGACTCATAGCGACCCTACGTACAACAGAACAAAACACAGCCTGGTCCTGTACCATCCTCACAGTCCTTGTTATGACCAAGCTCATTGTTGCAGCCACTGTGTCAATCCATCTTGTTGAGGGTCTTCCTCTTTTTCGCTGACTCTCTATTTTACCAAAGCATGATGTCCTTCTCCAGGTGCTGGTCCCTCCTGAGAACATATCAAAGTATGTGAGACAAAGTCTGGCCATCCTAGCTTCTAAGGAGCATTCTGGCTGTACTTGTTCCAAGACAGATTTGTTCGTTCTTTTGGCAGTCCATGGTATATTCAATATTCTTCTCCAGCACCACAATTCAAAGGCGTCAATTCTTCTCCAGTCTTCCTTATTCATTGTCCAGCTTTCACATACATATGATGCGATTGAAAATACCATGGCTTGGGTCAGGCACACCTTAGTTTTCAGGGTGACATCTTTGCTCTTTAACACTTTGAAGAGGTCCTTTGCCGCAGATTTGCCCAATGCAATGCATTGTTTGATTTCTTAACCACTGTTTCTTTTTTTTTTGTTTCCATAGGTGTTGATTATGGATCCAAGTAAAATGAAATCCTTGACAACTTCAATCTTTTCTCCGTTTATCATGATGTTGCTCATTGGTTCAGTTGTGAGGATTTTTGTTTTCTTTATGTTGAGGCACAATCCATACTGAAGGCTGTGGTCTTTGATCTTCATCAGTAAGTGCTTCAAGTCCTCTTCACTTTCAGCAAGCAAGGTTGTGTCATCTGTATAACACAGGTTGTTAATGAGTCTTCCTCCCATCCTGATGTCCCATTCTTCTTCATGTGGTACAGCTTTTCAGATTATTTGCTCAGCATACAGATTGAATAGGTATGGTGAAAGACTACAACACTGACACACAACTTTCCTCACTTTAAACCAGGCAGTATTTCCTTGTTCTGTTGGATACTCTTATATAGCCACAATACCATTAAGATTCTCAGAAAATGTATCGTTGATACAATTCTATTGTGTAATAAGCAGTCCATATCCAAATGTCCACTACTGTCCCAGCTCCTTTACAATTAAAAAAAAAAAAATCGAGGCTTCTACTGGGGGATCGTGCATTCTCTTTAGTCTTCATTAATCTGTAACAGCTTTAAGAGGTTCTCAGCATTTTTATTTTTGTGTCTTTCATAACTTTTTTTTTTTCATTACTAGGCCTCCCTTATTTTTTAGTAGATGGAAGATGTCTTTCCAACTGTCGTTATCAATGTACTTTTGACACCTTTCTCAGTTTGTGTTTTTCTTTTGTGTTTTCTTCTCCATGTCTCTTTGATATCCCTTATTTTTCCAGGAAGCATGGCCCCATATTTTCATTTTGCTCTGGGCCCTGCATACTATGTGGCCAGCCATGCTGACTGACAGTCATTTTCTCCCTGGCTCCAAGTCACCAGGTGTAGTCTCTGGGGACAGTCTGGGGCCTCTGTCTGGCCACAGGGGCCCAGCTGTCTCTGGAAGATAAACTGAATATCTTTGAGGCTATGCCTTTATCTTTCCCACCCACATTCCTTTGAGCTCTGAGCCCTGCCCTTGCCAGGGTCTCAGAGAGATTTCACTAATGCTCTGGTCCCTGTCCCCATCTGGGGTTGCTGGATTTAGAAAAACAAACAACCCCGGAGGCCCAGTGAAATTTGAATTTCAGATAAACAACCAGTAAAATTTTTTAAATAAAAATATATCCTGTGCAATATTTAGGACACACTCAAAAATTGACTGTTTATCTAAAATTCAAACTTAGCAGGGTTTCTTGGGTTTTATACATCAACCCTACCCCCCTCATACTCCCAAACACCTCTCATTATCAGCACAGCTGGCAACACCTCCCACTCTGACCCCTGGGGCCAGGCCCAGGACTCACCATTTCTAATCAGAGCCTGTGTCTTCCTGGCCTCCCTGCCCCCAGGCTTCTACACACTATGCCACAGCCACTGTTTTTGCTGTCTTTCGTTTTATTTTTCTGTCATAAAAGCAATACACGCTCACTACAGAAAAATCACAAGGTACAGACAAGCAAGAAGAAGAAAGTAAGAAAACATTCATCATGCCACCCACACAAAGACAACTACCGCTAATACCTCTGGGTAGATTTTTCCAGAACTCGTGTGTGTGTGTGTGTGTGTGTGCGCGCGCGCACATGCATGTGGATGTTGGCATGGGCACTCATGGCCCCCGTTTGGGTCCCTGTCCTATACATGGCGTTTCACGTAACTCCAGAGTGAGAAATCGTTCAGAGTTGGAGATTCTCAAATTCCCTGATTCTTTTTAGCCGCCTTGAAAGGCACAACTATGTGGCCATCGTTAAACCCCCAGACCCTGGGGGCAGAGAAACCTGTCCTCCACACAGCTTTCTAGTCCGTGACCTTGGCCAGCTCACTCCACACATCCCGAGCCTCAGTTTCTTCATCAAAGAAATGGGCCTTAATGATCGTATTCATCTTTAGAAGAGTGTTCTAAGGACTGAAGCAAACGATCTGGGCACGGACCTGGCACAGCGCCGGCCTCAGAGCAGACGCTGCGCGGATGTTACCGTTCCGTGTGTGGACAGTCCAGCGGGATCTTGGTTTCCTAGGGCTGCCTAGGGTTTTCATCGGCTGTATTTAACAGAAATCTATTTCCTCACATTTGCTCCCTGCAGATGGACGTTTGGTGATAGACAGAGGGAGCCATGCACCTCTTGGCACCAACCTACCCATTTGCTACTAGTTTGATTGTCTCCTTTAGGTCTGGTCCTGGAGGAGGAATTGTGGGGTTAAAAGGCGGAAATGCCGGCCTGCACCCTGAAATGGCACCTGTGTCCTTCTGTCTGAGGTGGGTGGGTGGACCTGCCCGCCCCCACTGGGCCTCCCACTGCCCCTGCCCACCGCCTCACTTCCTGTCGGAGGCCAGCAGGCCCGAAGTTCCAGCAGCAGCCCTGGACTAGTGCTCAGGCTGTCTCCTGTTTTCTCCTCCACCTTGCCACCTTCCTGCTCCCAGCCGCACCAGCGACACCCTGCGCTTTCTGGCTTCCAGGGCTTTGCACTGACCAGACCCTCTGCCCAGGTCGCCCTTCCTCCCATGGCTTCCTGGAGGAGGTGCATAGACCCTCACGGGTTGTCTCAGTCTCCTAGAGCTGCTGTCATAGAAATGCCACAAGCTGATGCCTTAAAGAACAGAAATCTATTTTCTCACAGTTCAGGAGGCTAGAAGTCTGAATTCAGAGTGCGGCTGTAGAGGGAAGTCCTCCCTTGTTTGTTTCAGCTTCTAGTTTGTTGTTACCTGCCGTGTCTCGGCCCCACTCATGGTGACCCCAAGCACTGCCTGGTTCTGTGCCTTCCCCACAATCAGTTGCAGATCGGACCATTGTGATCTGATTTTCATTGGCTGAGTTTTGGAAGTAGATTGCCAGGCCTTTCTTCCTAGTCTGTCTTGGTCTGAAAGTTCCCCTGAAACCTGTTCAACATGATAGCAACACTCAAGGCCCCACTGATAAACAGGTGGTGGCTTCACATGACGTGCATTGGCCAGCAATCGAACCCAGGTCTCTGCCTGGAAGACAAAAATTCTACCATCAAACCACCCTCCAGCTTTTAGTAGCTACCAGCAATCCTTAGCCTTCTTGGCTTGCAGATGCATCTGGCTCCTTCGTCTGTCTTCCTCTTCCGCGTGTGTGTGTGTCACGGCATCTCTTCTGCTCCTTTTGTGAGTCAGAAGTGATTAAGTTGAGGACAGCCACTACTCTGGTATGACCTCAATAAGTAATAAAAGAAAATCCGTATTCCCAAAAAGGTCATACTTACAGGTCCAGGGGTTAGGACTTCAGTGTATTTTTTGGGGGGGGAATGTATTTTTTTTTGAGGGGGGGACACAATTCAATCCATAAGAAGAGTGAAATAAGACCCTCTCTGCGATCTCGTCTAAGAGATCAGCGCTAAAGTGATTCCTCCTTGCGATAAGCCCACATTCTGGTTACCATGGAGCTGATTCTAATTCATGGCAACTCCATGTATGTCAGAGTGGAATTATGCTCCGTGGGGTCCACAATGGCTGATTTTTTGGAAGTAGATGGCCAGGCTTTTCTTCCAAGGCATTCGTGGGTGGACTTGAACTTCCAGCCTTTCGGACAGCAGCTGAATCCGTTAACTGTTTGCACCACCCAGGGACTCCATCACATACTAAACCCAAAAAACCAAACCCATTGCCTTTGAGTCGATTCAGACTCCTAGCAACCCTATAGAACACAGTAGTACTGCCCCATAGGGTTTAGGATTTCCAAGGAGCACCTGGTGGATTCAAACTGCCAACATTTTGGTTAGCAGCTGAAGTCTTAACCGCTACACCACGAGGGTTTCCAGCACACACTGGCCCTCAAAGATAATACCGATGTTGGTGATGGTAACAATAAGAATAACAGCTGCGTCATCCCGCTCCTCCCCACAGATTTGAGCATTGCTTGAGGGCAGAGGGGAGTTCTTCCTGGTGGGGGCGCTGCAGACATCAGCTGGTGCCTGACACAAGTCCGCATGCAGTGCAGGCCTGCTCAGACTAGACGGACTGATGGGAAAAGTGTGCTGGCATAGGGAACAGCATGTGAAAAAAGTCTGTATGTGTGGGTGGATGGGTGTGTGCAGCATGACCTCCCTTACAGGAAATACATCTGTGAATGTGCTTACGTATGTTTGCCAACATGGGGCTAGAATCTGAAAGGAAATCCATCCAACAGTTAACAGGTCTGTCTCCGGGACGAGGGGAGAAATGGGAACACTCCCGTGGCGACTTTCAATTCCCAGTCATCTGATCCCTCAGGAGGAATGCATTTTGTACAGCCAGCTGAGCCACACGCATATGTAACCCAAAGTCCTTGGGCGGTGCAAATGGTTTGTGCTCTACGACAAACTTAAGTGTTGTCATTTTGAACCCTCCCAGCAGCACCTCGGAAGAAAGACCTGGTGATTTTCCATTAGGATTATACCCAAGACAACCCAATGGAGCAGTTCTGCTCTGAAATGCATGGGGCTTCTGTGAGTCGCAATTAACTCAGCGGCAATGGCTTTTTGTTTGTTTTTGGTGTCTGGTATGCTGATATTTCTATTTGCATTTTATTCTATCTCAGTTCTTCAAAAATGCTCCACTTGGCCTGAGAAGCTGATTTCATGACCCACTGCTGCATCTTGACCAGCAGCTGGAAAACTGCTCTAAGCGAGGCTTGTGCTTCCTGCTCTACGCTTTTCTGTATTTAAACTCTTAATACTGAGAATGGATTTATGTTTATCTTCGTATTTTTCGCCTCAAAACACTAATGAGAGAGAGAGGGAGGGAGAGGGAGCAGTAATGCACTAGGAAAAAGTCAAACAATGAGAATCCAATAGTCTTTCTGGAAGGCAGTTTAGCAACATGTGGCAAAACAGACACCTTTAAAAATCTGCATGTATTTCGACCTACTAATTCCACTTTAAGCAGAGTACTAGCAGGGGATCAGCGCAGCGTGCACAGGCTGCTCTCCAAAACACCCCTGACACCTGCAGGCCCTGCAGCCTGGTAAACTGAATCATGGTCGCCCATCCCACGATTTGGTGTGGGGCCATTTAAGACTTGTTCATTGACATGGAAAGAGGGGCGCGTGGAAGGAGGGTGCAGGCAGAGTAGAAAGTTGCTGGCAGACTACAAAGCAGGCAGATGACCCGCTCTTGTTTTTAAAATACGTATTAAGCCCAAGTGTGGGCAGCAGTTTGAAAGCGGCCACGCCGGAGGCTACCCGGCCCTGGTTTTATGTATTTTCTTAGCCGGACCTGCCGGTGTTTTCAGCAATGAGCGCGCATTACTTTTATTAGAAGGGAAGACATTAAAGGAAAGGAGTGAAACAGAGGAAAAGAAAGGAAGAAAGGAAAGAGGTGAAAAGGTGAGAGAAAGAAACGGAAAGATGAAGGGTATGAAGCGAGGGAGGGAGAACAGAGAAAATGAAAAGAGAGGGATGCCCGACTACCCTGGGAGGGGCGGCCAGAGCAGAGAGCGCTGGAGCCCAGTCCAGACGCCGCAGGTCCGGGCGCCGCCGCTCGCGCTCCGAGCGTCTGGCCGGGAGCCCCAGGGGCCCGGGGCGCTGGCTTGGCAAGGGCGGGAGGCGGCTTGGGCCAGGCCGCGGTATGCTTCGCCCGCTGAGACCTGGCTGGGCCCGCCGCGCGCGCCGGGAGCCCGGGAGCAGGGAGCTCGGGAGCTCGGGCCCTCCTCCCTCGAGCCGGATTTCGAGAAAAGAGGAAGCGCGGATGGGATGGGAGACCTGTAGAAAGATCATCTGTGCCATTTTTTCCCCTTAAAAGTTATTTTCGGTTTAAGTACTTTTAAAGCAAAAAAAAAAAAAAAAAAAAAAAAAAACCCAAAATAAGACAAGATAAAAAAAGAAAAACAAAACCAAACCAAGCTTGGGGTGTCAGTTCCATAAGTTTTCTTGGAGCAGCAGCGCGGGGGTGGTGCGGATCTGGCCGCGCTGGCGGAGCAGGGCCCCTGTTCCCCCGTCCCCGCCGCGCCCTTCGCCCACGCGGTGCCCCCTTGCTCTAGCGTTGACACCAGGCGCGCCAACACCCGCCCTCCTCCCGCCCCCGGGACAGTCGCCGGCTCCCTGCGCTGACCGAGGACTCCGGCCGAGGATGCTTGGAGCCCCCGGCTCCCCTATCTGATCCACGGACTCCGGGCTCTGCACCCTTGCTCCAGCCCGCCGCCACTTTTCTGTTCCAGGTGTCACTAGCAGAGGGCGGGCAAGGCCGCGAGACTCCCGCGCTCCTGCAGTGACCCTCACCCAGGTGGCCAGGGGGGAGGTGAGGACGGAGATTGCACGGGGACTCCTGGCCACTACTGCAGGCCGCGAGTCTGGACCCAACGCCCACTCGCCCTTCCCTTGCTCGGGGATGGTCCCCTGCACCCCCTTGCTCCGCCTCCCAGCCTCAAGCTGCTGGGGGCAGCGGAGAGGCGGGGCTCGAGCCTAGGGACTCTGAGGAGTGGAGTGAGGAGGGATGCCCTGGGCGCCGGGGCCTCTGCACCAGCCAGGGCTCCACCGCCTGGCCCACTCCCTGGTCACCCTTCCTGGCCCTCTCCTTCTAGCCACCGCGCTCGCCTCCAGCGGACCTAGGAGGGGACAGCTTCGCACGTGCGGGCCAAGGGCAGGGAGCAGCTAGGTGAGCGGAGTCGGTGACTGGGGTAGAGCCCCACCCGGTCCGGCGCCTCCCTCCCCCCTCGCCCCTGTCGCTGAAAGTTAGATGCGAGGCGCCCCGCCTGCTAACAGCTGTGCTCGCGCGCTGTGTGGACTGGAGGACCCCCTCTCCTCCCGCTCCTCTTCCCCCGCTTCCTCCTTCCTTCCCCTTCCCCAGGACCTGGCTGGACTCCACTCTTTCTCCGCCCCCTTCCGGTGTGTGCGTGCATGTTCACGCGCGCGGGGGCACATTGAAAGACCTCTACCTCTGCTTTCTCCTCCCGCACCCCTGCCGGCAATCTCCTTCCCTCCCCCTACCAGGGTCACTGTGGGGACGCAACGCAGAGATTTGTGTTTAATTCCTGCTGCTGTTGAGAGGGAAGAAAAAAATCAAGGGACCAAAGGCGACCAGAAGACAGTTTACTTAAAGCCTTTATTATTGTAGCGTAAAAGAAGTTTATATACAGGGAGTAGTTCCAGCAAAAGTCACCAAATAGCCTTTAAACCAGGAGCCCTCACCTCTTGGTCCCACAATGGGTACCTCTGCCCAGGAGGCCCCTCACTCGGGGTCCCCAGACTCTCCCCCATCTCCCTTCCCCCGGACTCCCACAATCCAAACCCGCTTCCTAGGAGTCCCAGCCTCTTCTCTCGCACCAATGCCTCTGGAGCCATTCTGGACTCTCAAGTCCGGAACCCCCCTCCCCCCACCTCCCTCTACCACCCCCTTTAAGTTGGTTTCTTCTCGGAAACCCAGAGCGCTTTCCCCTCTCAGTTTAGGCGCTGCTGCGAGTTCCCTGCAATTCGGAATCAGCTCGTGGTCAAGACCAGTTAGAGACAGTTCGTCATCAGCAGTGGGGCTCTAGCGCACCGAAAACAAGAGTGGAAAACGACCCTGCCCACCCTTCCCGACCCGTGGTCCCTTACCCTCCCCCAACTCAGGGATAAGAAATAGACACAAAAGCAGCAGGGACAGGTGTGGGTGCCAGGCAACTAGTGCGCGCTCTGCGCGCCACGGGAGCTCGGCTGTGCTCAGAGCGCTCTGGCGCCGCCAAGTTCTCTTTGCGCTGGAGAGGCATGGGGTCACCGCTTCTGAATGAAGGCGTTCTGACTCCTCTCTGGGGAGGGGGCGCCAGCAAGCATGGTAGAGGCCTCTGTGGGGACAAGTCCTGGGGCACATAGGGCAAGAGCGAGCACTGCATCACGCTCCGAAGGGGACTTAAGAGCGAGTCTGGCAGGTACAGGCAGAGCCAGTTCCAGAAGTAGAGTCCCTAGGGAGAGTCTTTAGGTGGCTTGGCTGAGGGCACAGGCTCAGCCTGCGGCGCCTGGCTCAGCGCAAACATGCCACAGGGGCCTCGCCAAGGTTGACTTCGTTTGGGGCTCCTGCACGTGGGCCTTGAATGCGCGAAGGTGCAACCCGACAACTTCAGTCAATTGTCCTTAGTTTTTTACACCCGACGAGTTTGAGCACTGTGCAGTTGCTCGTCGTAGCGCTCCAGCCAGGTGCGCAACTCTGCTACCTGGTAGCCGTCGGGCCCACGGCCACCCTGGTACACAATGGTGCCATTCTGGATGACGTAGAGACGCTCGAAGTAGGCGCCGTAGGCCGAACTGCTGGAGTTAGCCATGGTATCAAGAACCAGCGCACATCCGGGAGCGCCTTGCTGCAGTACCCGTGCAGCGCTGACGCGGTCCTCCAAGCTTCGGTGCTGCGGGATGCTGTAGGGAGAGTCTGTGGTGACCCAGCCGTCGGAAGGGTGTGCTTCCTCGATGTAGATGATGAGGAAGTCCACATCGCGCCGGTACTTGGTGACCAGGCGTTGGAAGGCGCTCATGCGCGCCATGAACGGGGGTCAGGTGCAGCTGCCGAAATTGAGCACCAGCGGGCGGTTCCCACGCACATAGTCGAGGATGCGCTGACTCTGGAAGCCGTCGGGCAGGACCACTTCGGAGTTGGGTGCTGGGCCGCCCTCGTGCGCCTGTTTGAAGAAATCCAACTTCTGGCCGTGCCACACTGCCTTGAGCGACGCCAGGGTGCAAAGGCGGTTGTCGTCGGACACGCTGATGGGGGGGTCGTCGGGGGGCACCTCTTCGCCGTCGCTGTTGAGCTCCACCTCGGTCTCGGGCTGGCCCCGACGGCGGCGGCCCAGGAAATGCTTTCGGATGCACAGGAAATCGAGAAGCCAGAGCATGAAGGCCGTGCCGAGGAAGCGCGGGAAGAGCACGAGGCACGAGGCCGTCTGGGCGCAGAGCCTCAGCGAGTGAAGCAGCAGGGAGCGGAGCATGGTGGTCGCAGCCCCCCGGGACCCCTGACCCCCCCCACCAACTCCGGGCAAGGACCGCGGGGCGGCCTGGCGCGGCATCTGGGCTTTGGCCGTGCGGGAGCTCAATTTATAGCTGAAGCTTCAATTGGAGGGAGACTCCACCTCCAGCCGGGCCCGCCCCCTGAAACTTGAGCCCGGAGGGAGCACCCAGCGGCTCGGCCAATGTTCGGGGCTCAGGGGCAGGGCGGGCGGGGCGCAAGGGGCAGGCGGGGGAGGGTCCGAGTGCCCGGCGCCCTCAGAGGCGGGAGCCAGGTCCCGGCGGCGGCGGGGACCGGAGCTGGGCCAGGTCCCGGCGTCTGCCCGGAGATCCGGAAACCAGCGCTGTGCGCCTCCCTGGAGCGCTGGCCTGACCTGCGCCCCTCTAGCCGCGCACCTGAGCGGCTCCCCAGCAGCCGCGCCGGAGCTCCGGTTCGTTTCCCGCGCGCCGACGCCCACGCTGCCAGCGCCACCGCCCACGCGCCCACGCCGCAGCCTCTGGTGAGGGGGCTTCTGCCCAGGTGCCGCGGGAGCCCGGGACGCGGTCGCCGCTTCTGTGTCCCGGGCTCCCGCCCGCCGAGGACACTGGGCCCTCGCGGAGGCAACTTTGCGTCCCCGCGCCTGCCTGCTCTTCCGCGGGCGCCGCTTGCCTCGGGAGACCGCGCCCGGCCCGCCCGCCGCCTCCCGCGCGCGCTCACACTCGCGATCGCACACGGCCGCCCCCCGCACCGCCACGCCACGCACACCAACCTCCGCGCCCCCCGAGCTGTCCGCGCCCGCCGCCCTGGCCGCGCCCGCCCCGTCCTGTCGCGTGTCTGCCCAGCGCCACTGCTCCGGGGTCAGCCGCCGCTGCCAGGGCCGGCCAGGAGGTGGGAGCGCAGGGCCCGCGGGCCGGCGGACGCCCGGCCGGGAGAGGGGTTAAGAGCGCCCGCCTGGTGCCCCCGCCGGCCAGGAGAACCCCCGGAGCAGGCGGCGGGCGCGGGGCAGGGGCGCGGGGCGGCGGCGGCCCGGCGGCTCTCCCACTAGGGGTAGCTGTTGCCTGAACGCCGAGCGCTCCCCTCCCACCGCCGGCCTCGCCCGGCGCAGCCCGGGCCGCTGGGCGCACCCGTCCCGTGCGTCCCCGGACGTTGCTCTCCGCCCGGGAACGTCGAGACTGGAGCGCCCGAGTCGGGCCACCTTCGCCGACCCGGAGCGCGGCAGCCCTACTCCCAGCGGAGACGCCCGGACGCGCCGGGTGCGTACTTTCAACTGTGAACGTGGGCTGAGGCTTCTTAGGGGGCGGGAGGAAGTCCCCAACTCCGCGGGCCTCTGGCTGGCCCTGCTGCCGCGTCCAAGACCTCCTGGTCCCTGGCTGCGCGGGACGCAGCCCCAGCGACTTGAGCTCAGGGGCAGCGGGGGCGGGGAAGCGCCTGGACCTTAGGTTCGCGAACCCGGGGGTAAGCCCTGCTGCTCCTCTGCGTGTGTGGCCCCCGGGTCAGGCCAGGGTCCGGTGGCGACTATCTGCCCCACGTCTAGGGAGCCGAGCCACCCCGGGAGCCCTCGGGTCGCGAGGGCTTGTCCGCGGGCGGCGGGGACCGACCCGAGGCTACCGCCGCCGCCGCCGCCGCCTCCTTCGTCCCGTGCGCCGCTCGCCCCAGCCGCGTAACTTCTTCTTGGGATGGAGGCTGCTCCGGAGATCCAGGCGGGAGCCAGCTGAACCGGGTGGCGAAAGCGCAATTGCTCTGAGCGGCGAGGGAGCGCGTCCGGAGGAATCAGCCGCAGGGCCAGCAGCCGTGATCCGGGGCTCAGCAGGCGGGACCCAGCGGGCGCGCGGCGTTGGCGGCTGTCCCCCTATGTTCTTCGCAACCCTGGCTACACCCTCTGTTCCGGGGCGTCTCCTCTGGACCAGCAGCTCCTGCAGGTAAATCCCTGAGTGTGTGCGGAGGGCGGGGGGCGCGGATGGGGCTTCTCTCCTCTTTCTCCCAGCGAGCTACCGCCGGAGACAGGGGCGCTAGGGACTGCACAGCCCAGGACAGTCCCACCGCTTGGGAAGCGGGCCTGGCCCCTGCTCTTCCCAGCGACCCCAAACCGCCCCTCCCTGCTCGGGATAGGGACCTTTCAGGTGGGCTAAGGATTCTCCATAAGCCAAACCTGGCTTTTAAACCTGGCAGGGGAGGGAATGGATACCAGTTATTCTCTTGCGTCTTCACGCCCTTCCCCCCAGGGCTCATCTGAGTTAACAGGTCTTTTTCTTGCTTTGTTTTGCCGGTTTTTCTCCTTTAGGGGTCGGGGGGAGAGGAACAACGCAGAGAGGGGTAGGGGGAGAGAGAAGTAGGAAGAAAAGCCTTCTATTTAGCAAATCTCTCAGAATAGATTTGGGGCTCAGGCTTGGGGGATCTGGGGCTGCCCCACTCTCCTGGATAGTGGCAAGAGGCTATTTGGGGGGCAAGTTCTAACTTTTGTTGGACAAACTCTCAAGGCCTGATTCCTGGATTTCTGGGAGGCACCAGTCTAGGTCTCATCTCCCCCGCCCCCCCCCCCCCCCCCGTACAGGCACAAGCTGGGACAGGGCCATGGGGCACCGCCCCCCATCTGTCTCTACATTCAGTCTCAGTAAATGAAAAAGCCACCTGGGGCTGGAAAACCCTTTCCTTGCTGCCTGGGGTGCTGTGGTGCTGCTGGTGCGTGTATGTGTGGGGAGTGGGTCCCATCTCTGGGCCAGCCCCACCCAGGAGTATCCAACCCCACCCTTACCAGCCTCAGGGACACTCGCAAAGGTGGCATTTGTCATTGGTGTCTTCAGTTGCTTGGGGCGGCCCCCTTGCTGACTGGCTACACCCTATGCCTCAGGATTCCAGAACATCCTACAGGGACGTGTGAGCCCAGCCAGCTTCAGGAGTGTCTTGAACAGGTGAGGACAGACTAGAGGTCCAGGTGGTCCTGCCCCTTGGGACACAGGCCAGGCTCAGCAACTCCCAGTCTGTACCTTATCCTGCCTCTTCTAAACCCTGTCTTCCCTGGGCAGCCTTTTCTTCCTCCCCTCCTCCCCAGGACCACACCCTAGCTCACCTCAGTTCTGGGTCCTTCCCAGGCTACCCCATTCGGTCTTGTCCTGCCCTGTCCCAAAGATCAGGGGTGAGAGTCCCGGCCTGACACTTGGAGGCATGCCGGGCCTTGCTCAGCAGCCTGGGCCCCAGTGGGCCTGGTGGGCTCTTTTCTGCAGACCAGAGCTGGCATGTGGCTGCTCCCCACTGGCCTGGTTGGGCCCCCTTCCTGCTGGCCAGCTCCAGCAGAGGGCGGCCAGGGAAAGAAAAGGAAGGACCTCAGGACTGGGTTCACTTGGTGTCCAGAAGCATGTTGGAGAGAGACTGGGGGAGGGACAGGTGGCTGGGGCCAGATGCAGCTGAGTGAGGGGTGGCTTCCGTGGCCTCCCTGCTCCCAAAGCCCTATCACTGGGAACTATTCTCATGGGGCCATCTGGGCTTGAGGGGTCTGGCTGTGTGGGGCTTGGTGGGTGGGTGGGGGTGAGGTGGGAATAGCTTCTGTCTCCCAGTATCCAGAGAGGTGGTCACTGAGGCTTCACTGGAGCAGGGATGGGGTACACTGCAGGGAGGGGTCACACAAGGCATCAGGGAAGGTGGTCCAGTGCAGCGGGCTCGAAGAAGCACGGGTGTGTGCAGGGCTGCCCTTGCTCCTCTGCCTCCTGACCTGGCCCTGCTGGAGCCTCAGCCCTCCCGACCACTGACTCTTTGTCCGCTCACCACCACTGGCCTCTCAATGCTCTGGGGACCCCGGGCGCCTTCCTGCCTCTGAGCCTCAGAGTAGGAGCATGCTGCTTCCTCTGTCCTTCTCCCTCCTGCAGTGAGGCCCATTCCTGCTCCTCTGCTGTCATAACTTCCACCTGGAGATGGCCTCTGGGCCCAGCCTGTGCCCCCTCAAGCAGGAAGCTGAGCCCGCCCTCTCTGCCCTCTGCTGCTCACCACTGCCCTCCCCGCCCTCTCTGCCCTCTGCTGCCCACCACTGCCCTCCTCTGTTGCTACAGCATTGGCAGTGGGTGGTGTCATCCCTGTTTCCGTCACTGTCTCCCCCAGACCTGCTTCTCCCAGGTTGGCCGGCCTGGGGTCCTCTGCAACAAGGCACCCAATAAACCTCTGTGAAATCAGTAAATGAGTGCAAGTGGACTTATTGAAACTCCTTGTTCCAGGAAAATTTCATGAAATCTCATTCTGCTTTTGGCACACCTGGAGCAGCCAGCAAAGTGGGCGTGTCAGCCGCTAGACCCAGCCAGGTTGCCCTGGACCGCAGCTGTGAGCAGATAGGAGTGGCAGGGAAGTCCCCTTGGGGTGTGGCACCTATGAATGCACCGGTCCCCTGGCCGCAGGGCATCTGCTTTCCTTCCTGGACAAGTGGTCCCTCCCACAAATAACTGGGCCCTTCCACAAGTGTCTACATTTCTGGTTTGCTTAAAGAATGATTTTTTCTTTCCAAACTTCCTCCCACCTCTCCTGACTTGGCAGGGCTGAGCAGGAGAACCCTCTGCAGGGTTGGAGGTGGCTGAGGGCAGCAGGTCCTGTCCCCCTTCACATGACAGGCCCCCGCTGGGCACCCTGCTGGGAGTGGGAGGCTCTGAATGAGGAGACATTGGGGCTCCTGGGTGGCTGGGCGAACCAGGAACTGGCCAAGAGAGCTTATTGGGGCCCTAGGGCCTGGATGGAGCAGGGGTGTTTTGGCAGCACTCTGTGGTTGGAGAAGGCCTGGGGCTCCCGGACAAGCAGATGAGAAGGCCTGGGAGATGATGCCCGGACCACTGGCTGTGTGACCCTGGGCACGTCCTGTTCCTCCCTTGGGCCTCATCTGCTTTGGGAGATGATTGGGTGTATGCTTTCCAGTGCCTTTCCTATGCTGTCACTTCACAATTGTAGGAGGTTCTAGATGGTTCTGGAGTGGTGAGGTGAGGCCTCCCCTACTCCGTCACTTGCTCCCAGCACCATCGTTCACCTGCCCCATTCCTGCCACAGTTCAGGGGCTCTACCTTTCAGCCCATCCCCACTCAGGAGGTTGGGCTGGGCTCTGACTTGTTGTTGGCATGAGTGCAGGGTACCCCATGCTCCCTGGCCTCAGCCAGACCTTCTGGGGATGGGCTGAGCACCTGCCAGAGGCCCTGTGCGAGCCCTGCCTGTGGGAGCCAGGTCCTGCTTGGGGCACCGGGGTGCGGGGATGCTGGTACGCAGCCACCCCTGCTTTGAGCCCTGAGACTGGCCAGAGGGCACCTTTGTATCAACCTCGCCTCTCCACCTCGGCCAGCAGACAGGCACCGCAGCCCCTTACTTCCCCGAGACTCAGTTTCCTCAACTGAGAAGAGGCCTAATGCCTTGAACGTGTTGTGTTCGCCATGTCACATAGGGCAAACTTGAGGTGTACGTGTGTCTGCGTAAGTGCATGCATGCATATGTGAATGTGTGCATGTGTGAGCATGTGTGTGTGTGCACGTGCGTGTGTGCACGTGCGTGTGCTTGTTTATGTATACCCAGCCTTGTTCCACATCAGATCTCAGGCTGCTTCCAGGGAGCCGTGGAATACCAGCAGACACCACAATCAGAAGAAAAAGTAAAACAAGGGGAGGGACGCACTCCAAAGTCAGGATGAAATGCAGCTGCTGGGACCCCACGTGGGCCTGTGACCAGCCATATGTAGACTTTGCCCTGACCATCCTGGTGGTGAAATCTGATTGGCTGTGATTCCCAACGTCCAAAAGATAATAGTGGACCTCAGGGCTGTGCAAATGCCCACCCGAGTGCGGCCCAGGCGGGTTGAACCCTGGGCCGAGCACTACGAGGCCCGTCATCTGGGCTGAGACTTGGAGGTCAACAGGGCACAGGCACCCAAGGCTGCATGACTAGATTGGGGCACCTGGTCCCCCAGGGTAGGGACTGCTCAGAGTAGAGGGACATCGGCTGGCAGCACTAGCCTCAGAGCCATGTCCACCCCAGCCCCACATGTTTGATGGTGAGAGGCACCATCCAGAGCCGTCTCTCCTTTTGGGAGCCCCTCCTTCAGGCTCTGGTCCCAGTGGGGTGAGCCGGGCATGTTTCATGCTCATGAGGAGCCCCTTGTCCTGGCCAGAGCCTCCGGGAGGCTGGGTGTGTTCAAGGAAGGAGCAGGGACCTGGCGGAGAGGCCGAATGGGACGTGTCTTGGGTTGGTCATGGGCAGAGGGGACAGCCTTCTGGTCTTGCATGGCTCTCCCCTTCAAGTTCCAGCTCCCAGGAACAGATCTCTCAGGCTCCGCACCCCAGTTCTCACTGAGCTGTTCTTACTGATGACAGCCCCCTACTCTTCACAGGACCTTCTGGAGTAGGTAGGGGAGGAGAAGGATAGAAGAGGTTGTGTCTGGAGTCTGTGTATGTCTGGAGTCTGTGTAACCTCGGGCAAGCCAACTGGACTCTCTGGGCCTCAGTCTCATGATCTGTGAAATGGGCAAAACATTCGTGTCCACCTCCTAGGGCACAGGTTGAAAGGGAGAGTGTGGCTAGGCACATAGCCCCCAATTGGTGCCCAGCTCACAGGTCACTGGGGGCTAGCAGTGGAACCCTGCCCTTGGGGCCAGCCTGGGAAGCCCTGATCTTGACCCTCCTGCCCCACAAAAGGCCCTCACTGGCCCTCTTCTTCACCAAACACAATGTCCTCTAGTGACTGATCCCTCCTGATGACGTGTCCAAAGCAAGTGAGTTGGACGATGTTCTATTGTGGTCCATAGGGTTTTTACTGGCTAATTTTCAGATGTGCTAGATGGCTAGGTTTTTTTTTTTTTCCTAGTCTGTTTTTGTCTGGGAGCTCCACTGAAAAACCTGTCCACCATGAGTGACCCTGCTGGTACTTGAAGTACCAGTGAGATAGCTTCCAGAATCACAGCAACATGCAAGTCAGCACAGTGTGACAAATGACAGATGGGTGATGGACCCAGACAGGCAGAGAATATTTCCCATTTTTATGGCAGAAGTCTGGTGAGGGTGTGGGGGGTCCAGTCTGTGTGGTCAGAGATGAACCTCGTGCTACCCCTAGGGGAGGTGGACCCCAGCTGACATGAATTGAATGGATCATTCTGGTGTAGGAGGGGGCAGGAGACAGGTGCTGGCAGACACATACGTACGTTGCACTAACTACAATGGTAACAATAACAGCTGTCCTTTCCTGAGTGTTTTCTATGCATGCCACATAGTTCTACCTTTTAATTGTCATAACAGGAACTATGGGGTACAGACTATTATTATTCACATTTTACTGATGAGGAAAGTGAGGCTCACGGAGGTGAAGTGATCTGCCAAGGGCTTGTAGCTAGCGTCTGACTCCAATACTCAACACTCACTAGTCAGCAGGAGGTGTCTAACCAGGATACTAGGGCAGAGGAAGTTCAGCGGTAGAATTCGTGCCCTCCATATGGGAGACCAGGGTTCGATTCCCCGCCAGTGTACCTCAGTACAGCCACCACCTGTCTGTCAGTGGGGGCTGGTGTGTTGCTATGACACTGAACTGGTCTTACCCAGGCTTCCAGACTCAGACGGGTTTGCCATCCAGAAGCTCATCTCCATGAAGCCTCTTGGGCCCCAGGCGCCTCCCCATGCTAGGAAGAAAGGCCTGGCGGTCTATTTCTGAAAATCAGCCAGCAAAAACTCTACAGAAAACAACGATCTGTTCCCCAGCGGATTACGGGGATGGCACAGGACCAGGCAGAGTTTTGTTCTGTTGTGCGCAGGGTCACCATGAGCTGACTGGGCAGCAGCTGACAGAACAACCACAACAACGTAATCAGGGTGTTCTAGTGGCAGAAGGGGCCAACTTTTTTTTTTTTTTTTTAATTTTTATTGTGCTTTAAGTGAAAGTTTACAATTCATGTCAGATTCTCATACAAGAACTTATACACACATGGGTATGTGACCCTAGTTGCTCTCCCTGTAATGTGACAGCATATTTCTCCTCTCCACCCTGTATCTTCCATGTCCGTTCAGCCAGCTCCTGTCCCCTCTGCCTTCCCATCTCGCCTCCAGACGGGAGCGGCCCACGTAGTCTCATGTGTCTACTCGAGCTGAGAAGCTCGCCCCTCACCAGTGTCACGTTCTAGCTCACAGTCCAGTCTAATCTTTGTCTGAAGAGTGGCTTTGGGAACAGTTTCAGTTCTGGGGTAACAGAGAGTCTGGGGGCCATGTCCTCTGGGGTCCCTCCAGGCTCAGTCAGACCATTAAGTCTGGTCTTTTTACTAGAATTTGAGCTCTGCACCCCACTTTTCTCTGCTCCATCAGAGGCTCTCTGTTGTGTTCCCTGGCAGGCAGTCATTGGTGGTAGCCGGGCACCATTTAGCTCTTCCTGTCTCAGGCCGATTAGAGTCTCTGGTTTATGTGGCCTTTTCTGTCTCTTTGGCTCATATTTTCCTTGTGTCTTTAGTGTTCTTCATTCTCCTTTGCTCCAGGTGGGTTTGGACCAATCGATGCATCTTAGATGGCCACTTGCTAGCTTTTAAGACCCCAGACGCCACTCACCAAAGTGGCATGGAGAAACTTTTCTTAGTAAACTTTGTTATGCCAATTGACTTAGATGTCCCCTGAAAGCATGGTCCCCAGATCCCCACTCCTGCTACTCTGTCACTCAAAGTGTTTGGTTCCATTTGGGAAACTTCTTAGCTTTTGGTTTAGTCTAGTTGTGCTGACTTCCCCTGTATTGTGTGTTGTCCTCCAGAAGGCGCCAACTTGATGACAGAATGAAAGTTTGTGGGGGAGAAGGGTAGTGTCATGGGGGAGGTTGCAGAGTTCTTCAGGGACAAGCTGAGTTTGGGGGTCTGCAGGCCTTGGGTGGAGATGTCCCAGGCTAGTCTATGAGAGACTTGTGAGGACAGAGATAGGAGTATCAGTATTGTGGGAATTATAGAGGCCTTGTTTACTTTCAGGGCCCTGGTGGTGAAGTGGTTAAGTGCTACAGCTGCTAACCAAAAGGTCAGCAGTTCGAATCCACCAGTTACTCCTTAGAAACCTTATGCGGCAGTTCTACCGTGTCCGATAGGGTCATTATGAGTTGGAATTGACTCAAGGGCAACGGGTGTGATTTGCCTTGGTTTTGGAATTTACTGGTGTTGAGGGAAGATGGCTGAGACAAGCCAGAGGGGTAAGACCACAGCACCTGGTGGAGGAGCAGGCCAAACCCCACACAACATGGCCAAAGGCTGCTGCTGCTGGGCCGGCAGCCATGACGGTCTCCACAAGTGACAAGCTCAAACCCTTTGACATTGGCAAGTCCAGCACTCAGAGCTCCCTGGCAGTTGTTAGTGCCAGCACTTCTCCAAGAATGGCACTGCCAGGCCCTCGTCCATGCAAGGGCACAGAGGCCCACCTGCTGAGCTGCTCGGCGATGGACAGGCCTTTCTGCATGAGGGCACATCAACCTTTGACGTGCTGTGGGGTTTAGCTGACCTAGACCAGGTGCCCTAGCCTTGGTCCTCAGTGGCCACAGCTGCACCTGAGGATGGGTGCGGAAGGCGCTTTGGGGACAGGGAAAGAGTTGATGGCCCATCCTGAGGGCCCACGTGTCACATGGTTGGAGTGTCACAGGATGGCAATGGACTGAGTTCACAGGGGCACTAGGCCCAGCTTCCTGTTCACTGCTGCCTGGCTGGTGGGCCTGGCACATTCCCTCAACTCTGGGCCTTGCTGCCTCATCTCTGCAGTGAGGACTGGGATAATGATTTGACAAGTCCTTCCAGTCCTGCTCTGTGCTCGGGGATGCTCAGAGAGAGACAGAGAGCAGGGGAGAGAAAGAAAGAGAGAGAGATGGAGGGGGGAGAGGAGAGATGGAGAGAGAGATGGAGGGAGAGACATGGCGGACAGATGGAGAGAAAGAACAGAAGAGAGACAGAGAGAGATGGAGAGAGAACAGGAGAGAAACAGTCAGAGAGAGATGGAGAGAGAACAGGAGAGAAACAGTCAGAGAGAGATGGAATGAGAAGGGAGTCAGTGTATGGGGGGCAGGCCTGGTCCTTGCCTCTGACAACCACTCCCTTTCCCGAGAGGAGCTGCTGCAGAATCTCCCCTGGGTGGGGTGGGAGGTGAAAGAGTGCAGGGGTTGGAGGCGTTGGGTGTGATTCCCAGTCTGCAATTCTGAGGACCTCACAGGTTTGCACTGTGAGCTGGCATGCTGGGTAATTCCTTGGGGGGAAGGGTGAGGGGCTGGGAGACTCCTATGGACCAGGCCTGCTAGCCTTGAGGCCCTTCCCTGCCTGGGGTGGTTCCTGGGGTAGGGGGGCGGGGTCTACCTGTCATGGTTCCATGGTTCAGCCACAGAAACCAGCAGTTACCCAGAGCGGCGGCGAGTTATTTTTTTCTGTGAGCAGAGTCTTGGCTTCGTGGAGGCTCTGCCTGGTGGGCAGGTGGGGATGGGGGTGCTCTAGACCTGTGTTGAGTCCCTACTATGTGCCAGGCTGAGCTGAGTGTGTCTTCATGTTTTCACCCTGTGAGCAAGGGTCATGGACCACTGTGGATAGAGGTGCTGGGGGAGGGGCAATGCTGGAAATCCACGAGAGGTGATGCTAAATGACACATTCCTTCATTCATTCACCACACACCATGCTTTGGGTGTTCTGAAGACCCAGACCAGTTCCTGTCCTGGAGGGGCTCAGGGTCTGGGGGGGGGGACACACTCCCCTGACGCTGAGGAGAGGGCTGGAATACCAGCTGGGATACCCAGACAGCCGCTGAGGGCTCATATCGCGGAACTGACTGGTGGCCATCACCTCAGACTTGTTGTTGCCACACTTGCAAAGATGGTCCTTATTTCATACCCTGTGGCCAGCAGGGCAAGGTGACCATGCTGGTGGCTGAGTAAGAAACCCCAGGCTGCAGGGACCTGGCTTCCTATGGGTAGTTTGGTGAACTGTAGAGCAGTGACTTGTTTGGGGGTGAAGATACAGTGACCCCCATCCAGGCCTTGTCCTAGATGGGCAGGATGGCCCCACACCCACCTGCAAGTGAGGCTCCCAAGAAGCGCCCCTGATCCTGACATCCTCCCGTGGTCCTGCAGCGTAGCCTGGGTAAGATGCTATGCTCATAGGCTCAGGCCCAGACCTCAGGCATAGCCTCACTGGCCCCTCACACCCAAATCACTACCCCCACTCTGCCCCATCAGGCCCTCCAGTGGTTTCTGCTGCCTTCAAGAGAAAATCCAGCATCTCTGCATGGCTCGAGACTTTCTCAAAGAGACCTGGTGGGAGGCAGGAAGCGTGGGAAGGTTTCTTTTTTTTTCAAATTTATTTTATTTTTTGTTATTGTTGAGAATACACACAGCAGAACATACACCAATTCAACAATTTCTACATGTACATCAGTGACACTGATTATATTCTTTGAGTTGTGCAACCAGTCTCATCCTCTTTTTCAGAATTGTTCCTCCCGCATTAACATAGGCTCACTCCCCGCTTAGGGTCCTATCTGTTGTCAGTGTGATCCCATATACATAGATCTTAAAAGAGCATAATGCTCAAGGAGATAGTTTGTACTAAAAAAAAAAAAAAATAGCTAAGCTAAATTGTTGTTTGGTTTAGAGAAGACTACAGGGGATATTTTTGGTTTAGGGGTTAAGGTTTAAAGGTTATCTCAGGAGCGTGGGAGGTTCTTAAGGAGCATAGGATGTTACGATTTTACAGAGACCCTGAAGGTCTATAAAAGTGTTCTGGGAGGCAGGTATTCCCCCAGCAACAGTGACCATGAGGCAGGAAGGGTATTGCCCCCAACATCCACAGTGCCACCTCCAGGCAGGTGGGCCTCTTGGGGGGACATGTCTCTGGAGCCCCATCTCCACCAGCTGTGCAGGGAACTCTGGCTTCTTTGAGCTACCTGCTTCCTGTCTCTGAATGTTTACAACAGAGCTGGGAACTCCTCTTTGGAGGGCTGGGGTACTGATGGCTCAGATAGGCTCACCTTGCAGCCTTGAGCGCGAGGGAAGGGAGGCATTCCCGATGCTGGGCACAGGCTCTAGGAGGTCTGGGAACTGCATCCTGAGACCCCAGGCCCCCCAGGAGCCCTCACTTGGGGGTGGGCTGTCGACAGGTGGAGGTCTTACAGCAGAAACCCGGAAAGAATGGATGGAGCCCCGTGAGGGTGGATCCAGCCACATGAAGCTGTGGTCAGGAAAGGCAGATGGTGTGGGCTGAGAGACTAGTGTGGGTGGCGGGGGGCGGGGGGGGAGGGCTGGGTGGGTGCAGCGTGATGCGCCAGAAAGAAGAGCAGGTGGATCTGCAGGGTGGCCAGGCCCCTACTTGCATCCTCCCCTCCCTCTCTTCTTCCTCTCCTCTCCCTCCCCTCCCCCACCCTCCCTCTCTCTTCCTGTCCCTTCTTTTTCCTTCCTGTCCTTCTCTCTCTCCACATCTATCCCTCCCCCATCCTACCTCTGCCCCTCCCTCCCAGTCCCCTCCTTCCTTGTCCCTCCATCCCCCCTTTCTCTCATCTTCTCTCTTTTCCTTACCCCTACCCCCCTTCCCTTTCCTCCCTCACCCCCCCCACCACCCCCTTCCCTCTTTCGCTTTACTTCCCCCACCTCCTTCCCCCCCTTCCTCCCTTTTCTCCCCTCCTTGCCCCCTCCCTCTCCCTTGCTCACTCACAAGCACCATCCCCCTGCCCACCCTCCACTGCTCCCCAGGACCTTGCTCCCCTAGGGGGTTAGAAGATGCTCACATGGAGGCCTGTGAGCAAGACCATCTGCCCAGGGTCCCAGCTGTTACTGGAGGGGACAGTCTGGTGGAGCCAGCGTGGAGTCAGCCGGGGGTACCTTGCTGGGGCTCAATGGCCACCTGCTCCTGGGAGCCATAAATGCCCACGTGGCTGCCAGCAGCAGGGTGGGGCTGCACACGGGGCCCTTTGAGGTTGGAGGCTGGTGGTCGGGGGACTGAGGGGGCAGCTAGCATTGTTCTGGGATGTCACCACTTCCCCAGACCCTGTGCTGGGTGCCATGCTTGATGGCAGCCCCTGCTAGGGACCTGGCCGGAGGTGGCCTAGGGGGGATTCTTGGGCAGCCCTGTCCTCAAGAAGGCCTCTTTGGAGAGGAAAAAAGAACACATTTCAACACCTCCAGATTCTGAAAATGGATTTCTCCCAGGGAGACAGAGACTCTGAGCACGTTCTCTTCTCTGAGGACAGCCAGCGAAACAGCAGGGGCTCAGGGAGGGGGAGGGGCGGGAGGCTCCGCCATTGCCGGCGGGAGCTGGGATGGAAATCAGGGAGACCCGGGCTCAAATTCTGCTCTGCCACCGGCTACCGGCTGGCTGTGGGACCCAGGCAAGCGACTTCCCTCTCTGAGCCTCAGTTTGCACTTCTGTTCAATGGGTAACTCTCAAGGGTCGGGATGACAGCCCCAGTTTTTCTGAAAGATACCCTAAACGCCTGGAGGGATCACACAGTGGTGGGCACCCTGGGTCCTACTGCTGGGCTGAGATCTTTGCTGTGTGGCTTCAGTGAAGTGACCAATCCTCTCTGAGCTCCAGTTTCTTCTGCAAATTGGGGATGAGGATCTTCACCTTGTGAGGTCACTGCGAGGATAAGCTGGGTTGCGGTTTAGCACCAGGGACAGCGCCTGATCCCCGGGGAAGCTCAAGAGGGATGAGCTGCGTGTTTGCCCTGAGCGTGGCCTGGTTTAGGCTTTTCCCCATCCCCTGCTAGTCCTCCCTAGGGCAAGCTCTTCCCTGCTACCCCATCCACCTTGCTCTAAATGGTCCCTGCTTTTGCTGGCATAACTTCAGGACTCCCTCCTCCAGGCAGCCCTCCCTAACTGCCTGGTTGGAATTGAAAGGTTGGTGGCTTTGACCCAGTCCACACCTTGTTGTCTCTCTCTGGGGACTTTATAGCTGCCTCTTCTTGGGTTTCCACACCTTTGACCTTACCTTCTCCTTTCCATTTGTCGAGATTCATCTTTTAAAAGCTCCTCTCTGCACAGGGCACTGCCTGGCCATAGAATTACCCATATCATCTGAACAACTTCAGAGGACTCCAGGTTGGGCCTCTGTTTCCATTTTCAGCTCCATCTTCCACCCCTGCCCAATATTTACCCAACACTCCTGCTGTGGAAACATCCCAGCAGCCCCTCTACCTATTACTGGACCCTTTTAACAGGGCCGTCAGCCCATTGAGTGGGAGAGCAAACCAAGGCTCAGAGAGGCTAAGTGCATTGCTGCACTAACTTAGTGACAGGACTTGAATCCAGGTCTCTGCACCAAGTCCATGCACTTCACAAGTCTCCACAGTGCTCAGTTAACTACTTCCACCATTGTCTCCTTCAGGAACTTCTTTCTGCTTCATCTTCCCAATCCCAGTGGTCCTTCAAGGCTCACCCAGTTGTTGCATCCCCAGGGAGCCTCCTCAGATTCCTCATTAGATCACCCCCTCCCAGCATGCAGGTAGATTTTACTCATGACCTTGGCTTCCCACGGTCCTAGGAGAGGGGTAGAGACTGTGTCCTTGTGGTAGCAATTGTCAGCTGTGCTCAAAATCCACTGTCCTTCCTATAGTGAAAGTAACCTGATCAAGATGGGCACATGCTACCCATCTAAAGATTCAACTTCCCTGGCAGCTATATGTAGCCATTTGACCAAATCCTTGCCAATGACAAGCAAGATGTGACCTGTGAAACTTCTGGGTCCTGCCTTTAGAGAGAAGAAAAAGGTTTTCCCTCCCTCTTCTTCCTTTTGCCACTGGTGGATGGCAAGCATGATGGCAGGTGCTGGGGCAGCCATGTTGTCTATGGTATAGATGTTGAATGTTGAGGATCACAGAACAACAAAGTAGAGGGAGCGTGAGTTGCTGCCTCATTAGCCTGGACTGTTATGTGAGACAGGGCAACAACAACAAGCAAGCAAGCAATAAATAAATAAATAAATCTTTTCTATCTTGAACAACCAGAAGAACGAACAAATCTGTCTTGGAAGAAGTACAGCCAGAATGCTCCTTATAAATGAGAATGGAGAGGCTTCATCTTGTGTATTTTGGATATTTTATCAGGAGGAATCAGTCCCTGGAGAAGGACATCATGCTTGGTAAAGTGGAGGGTCAGTGAAAAAGAGGAAGACCTTCATGGAGATGGACTGACACAGTGGCTACAACAACGGGCTCAAATGTAGCAATGATTGTGAGGATGGTGCAGGACCGGGCAGTGTTTCATTGTGTTGCATGTAGAGTCGCTGTGAGTTGGAACCAACTCAATAGCACCTAACAATAACAACAGCAATCTTGTGTAAGCCACTGTTATTTTGGCATTTGTTATAGCAGCCGGAATGTATCCTAATTAATGCATATGCAGACATAGAAGCTGGTCAACTGCTTGCTGAATGACTAAATGACTAACAGCCAGAGGTCAGCAAGCCATGGCTTGGAGAGAGCTTTTCACAGAATGTTGTTCTGCAGGGTTCTGGAACAGGCATTTCCTTTGGAGCCAGGCTAACTTGGGGTTGAGTCTGGTTCTGCTATGTCTTAACTGTGGGACCCTGGGAAGGTTACAAAGGAGCCCTGGTGATGCAGTGGTTAAGCCCTGGTTTGCTATCTGAAAGGTTGGCAGTTCGAACCCACCAGCTGCTCTTTGGCAGAAAGACGTGGCAGCCTACTCCCACAAAGATTACAGCCTTGGGAACCCTATGGGGCAGTTCTTCTCTGTCCTATAGGGTCACTATGAGTTGGAATCAACTCAACAGCAACAGGTTTGTTTTTTTTGGTTTTGGGCAGGTTGTACCATGTGTCAGAGGCTCAGATGCCTCTTCTGCAGAGTGAGGCTCTGATGAGATGGCACACACCAAGGGCTTGGTGACCAGGCCCCCAGTACATGCTGGTTCCTCTGTGCCTGACTTTTCGGGCTGTAACATCTCCCCCTCCTCCTTCCTACTCTAAGGGGCAGCCTCTTTCTCCTCTCCTCCTGTCCTCGCTCCCTCTCTCTCCTTTCCCTGGGAGGGCTGGTAGATTTAATGAGCCCAAATGAAAACGTTCAGCTGTAACAATGAATATTTTTCCACCAGGACTTTTCTTGAACTTAAATTAATGATCTCAGAATCTCTGGAAATGGCTGCAGAGGGGAAAGGGGAATTTCTTTTCCAGAAGTTGTTTTTAATATTGTAGAATTGCGGCCCCCAAAGAAAGCCTCCAGGTTGCCCACGTACCCCTTGAGCCCCAGCTGCCTCATAAACAGTCCTGATTTGACCCCTTTGGATAAGGCCCGTCCCCTTTGGATCCTTCTGCCCTCTTTCCCTCTGCCCAAAGCCCTTTAACCTCAACCAAGCAGTTAGGGAGGACTGCCTGGAGGAAGTAGTCTTGAAGCTGTACCAGCAATAGCAGGGGTTATTGAGAACCAGGTGGGTGGGAACTGCCCTTTTATTTCTGAGGTTTCAGAGTTTCTAGAACGCCCTGGCCTACCTAGGCTACTTCTTTATCTTCCAGTAAATTTCTCATTGTCTCAGGGTAGTCAGAACTTGCAGCTATAGAATCCTGAAGGATCTAGAAGGCTTCATGGAGAACACTGGGAGGAGGGCTGTGCAGCGCAAGAGTTTCCATCCAGAGCCTTGGAAGGAGGGTTATAACAGGCAGAGGGGACATGGCTAGCTAGCAAAGGGGGCAGGCAAGCTCAGGATGGAGGGGGAGGAGAGAGGCCCCCCTAAGGCTGGGAGGGTCAACAGGGCCGGATCAGGAAGGAACTTGGGGGCCCCGGTAAGGGGCTGTCTGAGTTCCCTATGGCTGTTCTACTGAACAGCCACAAACTTAGTTCTGGAGGTGAGAAGTCCAAAATGGGCTGCGTTTCTTCCTGAGGCTATAAGGCAGGATTTATTTCCTTGCCTTATTTTAGCTTCTAGAGGCTGCCGGCATTCCTTGGCTTGTGCTTTTCTTCGGTGCGTGTGGAGTCTTCCTCACAGCACATTACTCTGACACCCACTCTTCTGCCTCCCATTTCCACATTTAAAGGACCCTCTGGTTCGTTCACCACCCATCTGTCCGTGTGTCCTCCTGTGGTGGCTTGCTTGTTGCTATGATGCTGGAAGCTGTGCCACTGGTATTTCAATACTAGCAGGGTCCCCCATGGTGGACAGGTTTCAGCAGAGCTCCTAGACTAAGATAGATCAGGAAGAAAGGCCTGGAGATCTACTTCTGAAAAGTAGCCAATGAAAACCTTATGGATCACAGCAGAACATTGTCTGACTTGCTTGCTTTGGACGTGTCATCAGGAGGGATCAGTCGCTGGAGGAGGACGTCATGTTTGGTAAAATAGAGGGCCAAAAAGGGTGCGGGAGACCATCGGTGAGATGGATTAGCACAAGAATGGCAAAGATGGACTCAGACGTGCTGGGGATTATGAGGGTGACACAGGTCTGGGTGACCTCTTGTTCTGTGGTACGTGGGGTCGCTGTGAGTTGGAGTTGATTTGATGGCAGCTGTCTGTCTGTCTCTATCTGGCTCACTGGGCACCCTTGGATGATCTCTCCATTTCAAGATTCTTAACTCAGTCACACCTGCAAAGCCCCTACAGCCATGTTAGGCAACACATTCACAGGTTCCGGATGTCAGGGTGTGGTCATCTTTGGCGGGGGGGTGGACATTATTCCACCATTACAGGGGTCTGGCCTTCATCTCAGGAGATGGACCACTGTGGGAGTTGTTAAACAGAGGAAGGCTATGGTCAGATGTGGGTTTGAGCAACACCCCCTGGCCAGGCTGGAGGCTGGGAGACCAGTGGGGGAGGCTGCTGCAGCCCTTGGGGCCGAGGGACGAGGGGTCCAGGACATGACTGCCGTAGACAGTTCTCCACGGGGGCTTCTCCCCAGCCCCTCAGAAGTACCTGGCCCATGGCAGGAGTTCAGCAAATAAATTCTCATTGAGCTGAATGAAAAAACTGAACGCAGCTGGCAAGAAGGGACTCAACCGAGAAGTGTCAGGTGGGATGGGAAAGAGGGGAATGGACTGACGAGGAAGGGTCACAGGGACGGATGTGGGTTATGCCGTCTAAGATCTAGGAAAGCTCTGGGACCCAGCAGAGGAGTTGAAAGGTGCCTGAACGGCCTCCCTAAATGCTGCACTAACTGCTGTGTGACGTTTCACTCTGGGTATATTTAAAAAACCTAAGTCAATTAGCACTGGTCCAGCTTAGCAGTCGAGAACGCCCCCGCTCACCTCGCACCCAGGTCCCCACCACCCTGCGCCCGCCTGGGGTCCCTGGCTAAGCCAGGAGCTCGGGGAGGCTTATGATTGGATGAGGGCAGGCGCCTGACCCAAGGGCTGGAGAGCCATAGCCTGGCTCTCTGCCCAGGGGGGCGGGTCCATGGAACTCAGTCTAAGAGGGCATGGGGGCAGAGCTTAGCCAATCAGTGGCGCCCTCTGACTGGGGGCCGGGACAGGTGTGTCGGGCTAGGTGGGCACATGCGCTGCAGGGCCAAGAGGCCCAGGCTGAAAGAGGGCCCGGCCGGGCTGTGGCGCTGCTGCTGCTACGTGTCCAGGCAGTTTTCCCCACCCTCTACCTGGGACCCGGACCCCCGTGTGGGGCCCACCTGTCCCCATCACATGACACATCTCACAGTCTCCTTTGTCCTCCATGCTGGCCCTTCCCCCCTTTTCCAGGAAAACTAACGGCTCCTCCTTCAAGGCCCCTTCAAGGAGGGGTCACTCATCTGCACTCCACTGTCCCCTGGCACCTGCACGGCTGTGTGGTTTAAAGCTTGGACTCCATCCCCAATTCTGGGAGCTCCTGGGAGCAGGCCCGGCCTCACGCACCTCCAGGGCCGGAAGGTGGGAGTATGGGGCCTGGTGCAGCAGCCTGAGAAGGCCCTGGAGGCCCCATCCCTCGGTCTGGACTCGAATCCATTGGTGAAGGGAGGCCCAGTGGCGTCTTGCAGCGAGGTGTGGCCAGGCCCTGCTGGGTGGGGCAGTGGGGTTCCCTGAGGGGAGCTGGGGCCCAGGTGCCAGCTGATTGGGAGGATTGTTCTGTTCACTCACAGCTGTGGAGTTTGCCCTAAGCTGGCTCCCTGGTGGCAGAGGCCCTGGCAGCTGAGGAGTGGCCCAGATGGTGCGATCAGGTGGGGCCCCAGCAGGGGCTGGCAGCTCCTCTCACTGGGGTGATGCAGGCAGCTCCTTTGCCCCAGCCCCTCCCCGTTCCCCCTTACTTCCTCCTTCCCTGCCCCCCTGGGCTGCTCCGCCCTAGCACCCTCTCCAGGAGGGCCGTGCCTGGCTTTACCCTCTGGTGCCCTCAGACAGGGCTGCCCCTCTGCCCAGTGGGTGCCTGAATGCAGGGTCCCAGGTTCCCAGAGCCCCTCCTTCATTTGTTCAGCAACATCCATGACCCATCTGTTCTGCCAGGTGAGTGCTAAGGACCCATAGATAATACTGGCTTTGCCCGGGGTGGGGGAGGTTCCCAGACTGGGAACGCAGTTTCCCAGGATGGAACAACTGCTTTGATGGACCACCACACGCAGGGGCAGGCCAGGATGGTGGGCTCTGGACCCTCTGCCCAGCCCTGCTCATCTGCAGTGCTGCGCTCTGAGGTGTCCTATCACAGTACTTCAGCCCGGGCTGCGGCAAGTGCAAAGGCCCTGAGGTCCTGAGGTGAGAACTGAACTTGTTCCTGCCGCAGGCCCTTTGCACGTTCCCTCTGCCTTGAACACCCTCCCTTAGACAGCCGCATGGCTGCTTGCATGAGTGAGGGCCCAGGGTTAACTGCCATGCCAAGGCCTAAAGCAGCAGTGGCTCAGATATGGGAGGAGCTTATTTCTTCGTCCGGAAATACGGGTCAGCGACTCCTACAATGTGACTTATGTCGTGTCCTTGTATAATCAGCTCTATTATTTACTTAATGAACTTATTTAAATCAACTCTCTCTTCACACTTAACAGCTTATGAACTAAAAATCCTGGGTTTGATAGGCTGGTTATCTGTGTTGTTGTTAGGTGCCGTCGAATCAGTTCCGACTCATAGCGACCCTATGCACTACAGAACGAAATACTGCCTGGTCCTGAGCCATCCTTACGATCATTGTTATGCTTGAGCTCATTGTTGCAGCCACTGTGTCAATCCACATCGTTGAAGGTTTTCCGCTGACCCTGTACTTGGCCAAGCATGATGTCCTTCTCCAGGGACTGATCCCTCCTGACAGCATGTCTGAAGTATGTAAGACACTTCTCGCCATTCTTGCTTCTAAGGAGCATTCTAGTTGTACTTCCTCCAAGACAGATTTGTTCGTTCTTTTGGCAGTCCGCGGTATATTCATAAGGTTTTCACTGGCTAATCCTTTTCAGAGGTAGACTGCCGGGTCCTTGTTCCTAGTCTGTCTTAGTCTGGAAGGCCAGCTGAAACCTGTTCTCTATGGGTGACCCTACCGGTATCTGAATACTGGTGGCATAGCTTCCAGCATCACAGGAACACGGAAGCCCCCACAGTAGGACAAACTGACAGACATGTGGGGGCTGGTTACCTGTAGTTAACTATAATTGAATAATTGTTAAATTATTAATAATCAATCAAAAATAATTATTTGTTAACTAATAATTATTAAATTATATATTTTCTCAGTGAGTATGAGCATGAATAAGTAACTACTGAGGTAGAAGAAAACATTCTTCCGGATACCCTTTAAAATCATGCGGCGACATCCCTTTGGGAAACTACACTGCCTGCCTGGGGAAACTGAGGCTCTGAGAGGGGCGTGATGTGCCTAAGTGTGTGAGGGTCAGTGGTCCGCCAAGCAGCCAAGTGCCTCCTGGGGGTGCACTTCTGGCACAAAGAGATTGTTGGGAAGTGACACCCCATTCCATGGAGTCCCAGCCTCCAGACCTGCCCTGGCCAGTCTGTCCTGCGTTCTGAGGCTGTGGAGCACCCTTCTGTGGTGCCTGTGGCTTTGGGGTGCTCCTGGGTCTGTCTGCAGCCTGCCCTCTCTGGCCTCCCCCCTTTTACCCCCATCCTACCTGCCCTCCACTGCCCCCAGCCAGGAAGCTCTCACTAGTCATGGCCTTTGGTCCCACCTAGTTCCTCTCAGCTGGGAGACCCCCTGCCCCCCTCTGCAGGGTTGATTCCTTCATCTGGAAAAGGCTGCATCACCCCTTCCTTTGGGAAGACCCACTGCCCGAGGCCAGTCCAAGCTGGGGTGCCTGCCTGTACCCCTGGGGGTGGGGAGGCAGAACAGTGTGCCCGAACCCCTGGGCCTTTCCCTTGCCGAGGAGACCTAGGGAGCTACCAGGCCTGCCTCAGCCCTGGGTCCCTGTGCCCCACAGACTGGGCCCAGAGGAGGGGCTCAGGGGTAGGAGGGGTGACTGGGTGGGGGCTGTCTCCACCGCCCCAGCCTGTCCTGGGTTATCCTTTGTGGGGGAGCCCAGGATGCGGGGGCAGGAGTGGGGGTTGGAGGCTTTTCCTTTTCTCCCACAGCCTCAGGCAGGCACAAGCTGTTGGACCTGCAGGCCGCACCAGCCAGGGTGGGAGACGTGGGGGCATCAGAACTGGACCTGCTGGACTGAAGGCTGAGCAGAGAGAAAAATATCTGGGGTGGAGATGCAGGCCCCTTTGCTAGGGGCCACAAGAGGGAAGGGGGGTCCAGCAGCAGTCATGGGAGGCTTCCTGGAGGAGTAGGGGAAGTGCCAGCTTCAAGCTGTGCTGAGGACTTGGCCCACATTCACAGCTCCCTGTGGGGAGATGGGCGCTTCTGCCTCCATTTACAGCTGAGGACACAGCTCAGCGATTCACCTGGAACTCATCTGTGGCCATGCAGCAGTGTGGAGGTCGCAAAGCTAGTGTTCCATTCTGTGTTTTACCTGATGCTACCTGGCTTACCTATCTATTCCTGTGTAACAAAAGACCCCCAAACATAGTGGCTTGAAGTAACAACTTATCTGATCTCACAGTGTCTGGGTCAGGAATCAGGTGCAGGCCAGCTGGATCCTCTAATGCAGTGTCTCACGGGCTGCGAAAATGGAAGGAATACAGAGAGTCGCTGTACCAAAAAGAATTGGTTGACATTCAGCCAGTTCAGAAAGTGGCATATGGTCAAGAACTGATGGTACTGAAGGAAGAAGTCCAAGCTGCACTGAAGGTACTGGCGAAAAGCAAGAGTCCAGGGATTGACAGAATACCAATTGAGATGTTTCAACAAACAGATGCAACACTGGAAGTGCTCACTCATCTATGCCAAGAAATTTGGAAGACAGCTTCCTGGCCAATCGACTGAATTTGGAAATTACCAAACAATATCATTAATATCACATGCAAGCAAAATTTTTCTGAAGATCATTCAAAAGCGGCTGCAGCAGTATATCGATAGGGAACTGCCAGAAATTCAGGACAGATTTAGAAGAGGATGTGGAACCAGGGATATCGTTGCTGAGGTCAGATGGATCCTGGCTGAAAGCAGAGAATGCCAGAAAGATGTTTACCTGGGTTTTCTTGACTATGCTAAACATTGGACTGTGTGGATCATAACAAATTATGGATAACACTGTGAAGAATGGGAATTCCAGAACACTTAATTGTGCTCATGAGGAGCCTGTACATACATCAAGAGGCAGTTGTTCAGACAGAAAAAGGGGATACCGTGTGGTTTAAAGTCAGGAAACGTGTGTGTCAGGGTTGTATCCTTTCACCATACCTATTTAGTTTGTATGCTGAGCAAATAATCTGAGAAGCTGGACTACATGAAGAAGAACGGGGCATCTGAATTGCAGGAAGACTAGTTAACAGCCTGAGACATGCAGATGACACAACCTTGCTTGCTGAAAGTGAAGAGGACTTGAAGCACTTGCTGATGAAGATCAAAGGCCACAGCCTTCAGTATGGATTATACCTCAACATAAAGAAAACAAAAATCTTCACAACTGGACCAATAAGCAAGATCATGATAAACAGAGAAAAGGTTGAAGTTTTCAAGGATTTCATTTTACTTGGACCTACGATCAACAGCCATGGAAGCAGCAGTCAAGAAATCAAACTATGCATTGCATTGGGCAAATCTGCTGCAAAAAATCTCTTTAAAAGGTTGAAAAGCAAAGATTTCACCTTGAGAACTAAGGTGCGCCTGACCCAAGCCATGGTGTTTTCAATAGCCTCATATGCATGCGAAAGCTGGACAATGAATAAGGAAGACCAAAGAAGAATTGACACCTTTGAATTGTGGTGTTGGCGAAGAATATTGAATATACCATGGACGGCCAAAAGAATGAACAAATCTGTCTTGGAAGAAGAACAACCATTATGCTCCTTAGAGGCAAGGATGGAGAGACTATGTCTCACATACTTTGGACATGTTATCGGGAGGGATCAGTCCCTGGAGAAGGACATCATGCTTGGTAAAATAGAGGGTAAGCAAAAAAGAGGAAGACCCTCAATAAGATGGATTGACACAGTGGCTGCAACAATGGACTCAAGCGTGGCAACAATTGTGAGGATGGCGCAGGATCGGGCAGTGTTTTGTTCTGTTGTGCATAGGGTTGCTATGAGTCGGAACTGACTTGATGACACCTAACAACAACAAAAGCAACAACAACATGGGCTACATCCAATGGGTCAGCTGGGGCTGGGGTCATCTCCAGGCTGGTGGGGAGAGGATCAGCTCCTGGGTCATACAGGAGGTTGTTGTCAGATATCTTTCCTCTTGGACTGTTGGGCTGAGGGCTGAAGGCCTCCCTTTGTTCCTGCTACGTGAGTCCCTCCCACATGGCAGCTTGCTTCATCAAAGCCTGCAAACTGAGAAGGCAGTAGACAGAAGTCACAGTCTTTCCTAATTTAATCACAGAAGTGATATGCCAACACCTCTTGTAAGTGGGAAGCTGGGTCCTTCCCACAGTTAAGGACAAGGGGTTACACAGCATTCGACTTTTAGGATGGAATCATTGAGGGCCACCCCATGGAGCCCACTGAAGTGGCCGTCCTGGCTCCTGAACTTTGTGGCTGGCTGCAGCCCACAGTGACTCAGGGCACCCAGAGCCTTGTGGGGTGGGGGCTACTGCTAAAGAATTCCAGACCCTCACTGTCTTGCTGCTGCCTGTCCTGGGAGGTGTACCCCTCCAGGAACCGGCTGCCTCCCCCCTTGCCACATCCTGGTCCCTCAAGGCTACCTGGCTGTGGGCTGTGTGGGGCATAGCTTGGTTGGGGGCCAGGAGGCACCTTCTCCAGCACTCCCCTCCTCACACCTCTTTCCAGGACAGTGGGGAAGGATTATGAGGAATTGACCATTTGTTCTTCAAATGTTGTGCAATTTTCCTGGAAATGGGAGTGATCCCTGGGGCCCAGGACTGCCAACCGACCTCTGCACGCTGCTTGCAACTGTGCTGGGGGAGCAGCTCCCACCACAGCCTTTCCAGGAACTGCCGCACGCACGGGCAGTGGTGGCGGGTGGCCAAGACTTGGGGAGCTGCTGGCAGCAGGGAAGGGAGCAGAGGGAGGGAGAAGGTGGCTCATCTGGAGACCAGTTTCCAGATGAGCCCCTTACCGATCTTCAGATCTGGGTGTCCTGGGTCCCTCCTCCTGGCCTGGGTGCCCTCATCGTGTGGGGTGGCCACATGGCACAGGGAGAGGCCCCTTGGGGATGGTGGGCCAGGTGACTGGTTGTGTGACGGTGGGTGTGCCTGCATCTGCTGGGCTTCCCCTTGCACGTGGTCTGTCGTGCTGCTCCCAGGCTGAGGTTCCCCACTGCCTAGCTGGGCTATAGGGCCTCCTCCTTTGCTGTTGGAGCCTCACTTTCCTCCTCTGTGGGCTGGGTTGTTGTGAAGGTCATGAGATCATGGGTATAAAGCCTTTTGTACAGTTTCTGTTTGAGTGAAGAGGCAGGTGTGCCGCTCCTCCCAGCAGGTGATCCCTGGGGGCCCTTGGCTGAGAGGCCTAGGGCGGGGCCCAGAGTCCTCCTTCCTCCACAACCTGCATCTGGGCCTCCGCGCCCTGCCTGGCTCTCAGTCAGGCTGAGGGTCTCCCGAGGGGGTGTCATATTGGGCTTTACTGAAAAAGGAAGCCCTGTCCCCTCCACCCAACACTGCAGGTGTGTGGAAGAGGGTCTGCACATTGCAGGCCTTGCTCCCACTCCATCCTTGCCTGCCCCATCTGGCTCCCTCTTCGCTTCCTCCTTCTGCAGGCTGTCTCCACTGAGGCTGGCCAAGCCCTGAGACCTTCCACTTGCCCCCAGTCCCTTCCTTCCTGTCTCTAAGTGTCCCTTCTGCCTCTCAGGCCCCTTCCTTGAGCCTCCAGAGCCCTCAGACAGGAGCCTCATCTCTCTCCACCCTCACCCCACCTCTTCCACTCTCCTGGTCCAATCAACACCCATGCCCGAGGGAGCTATTCAGGTGACCAAATCCGTGGGCCCTGCCCCTCCTCTGGTGCCCTTACCTTCTAGGAGCCCCCCCCGCCACCGCCCCCAGCACTACACTCCTCCCCAGCTCAGGTGCTCCTGATCTGCCTCCTAGGAGGCCCTTGTCCCTCTGCCCCAGGCCCCCACCTCCCCACCACATGGCTGTCACCGGAGTGGAGGCACTGGCTGCTTCCTACCTGGTGCCTGCAGAAGCCCGCTGGCTGTCCCAGCAGCTGCCCCCCTCTTCTTCCATAGTAGGTGAAGTTTCCACCCAGCACGTGCTCTCCCCGCTTCTGCCCTTGCAGCAAAGTGTAGCCCCATGACTACATCTGGCCTGGGAATGTGCTGAAGTGACAACTCCAGGGTGCCCTTCAGGGGAAGGGCTAAGTCCTCCTGCCCTGTTCCCTCCTTGTGCTGACATGGGGGACCCGCCCTGGGGAAGTCAGAGCAGGGAGAGGAGCTAGCTGCCCCCCACCTCCTACAGAAGGTGGAGCGCCTACTGCACCCCAAACTTTTAAGTAACAGGTCAATTTTCATTTGTTTAAGCTGCTGTTATTTTGGGTCTGCCTGCATATTTTGGCACAGGACCGGCCATGTTTTGTTCTGTTATACATAAGATCACTATGAGTTGGAGCTGACACTAGGGCACCTAACAACGACGGCCACATCAAACCCATTCAACCCCAATAATATAGACCCCAGTACTAATACATGTCCCACATGGCAGGCCTGACCCTGCTACTCCTTGGTCTACCACCCAGGCTCTCTGAGCCCTCTGGTGGAGTCCCAATCTCTTCACTTGGCCCCCTGACCTCCTCCCTGGCTGTGGCCTAGGCAGACTTACCTGCTGGGAATGCTCAGGGTCTCTGCCTCCAGGGAGGCTCCTCCCCACCCCTCTTCCAGGTACCCTGGGGTCCCTCAGCCCCTAGGGGCTCTACTAGAGCACTTAGTCATTCAACAAACCTTCCCTGAGCATCTACTGTCCACTGGGCACAGTGTTCGGCATTGGAGATAAGTGTTCATAGCCTTGCATAGTGATCGCTGATTTCTGGGTATGTCTGCCCACGGCGGGGGGCTCCCAGAGGGCAGGGCTGTCTCCGGTGCACCTCCAGACCCTCCCCTTTGGTTCCAGCCACACGCTCAGCGCATAGTGAAGGCCCCAGCTCATCCTTGTGGAATGAATGAATGAACCACTTTTTGGGTCTTCAGGGCTCCAGTGCCCCCTGTCTCTCTGAGGCGGAGTGGATTCGCACACCTCTGGGCCAGCGTGCACTCCCTGGGGCTGCTCTTGCTGGAGTTCCTCCCTCCTCTGAGCTGGAGGGGCTGCCAGCACCTCCTTGCCAGCCCTGGCTGGTCTCCGCTTCCAGCATCTTCCAGCATCTGCACTCTGGGGAAACAGCTGGTTCCCAAGAGCTCCTGGTCTCTGTGCCTGGGGATTGCGTGGGCATAGATGGCGTTGAGGCCAGATTTTTGGGTCAACTTGTTTCCTGCTGAGATTCAGTAGCTGAGCCAGTTGCCTCAACCTCCCCAGACATGTTGAAGGGAAGAGAGGGGCAGGGCCAAGCCTGGGCCACACCCACTGATCCAGTAGGTACAAGCCCCCCCCCCCTTCCTAGGGAGGCCCAGGTCCTTGGCTGGAGTCAGAGCATGAGTTCCGAGCCTTGGGACAGCCTGTCAGATGGCCCGGAGGCTCTGCTGGCTGAGGGCTGGCTGAGGGCCCACTTCGTGCCAGGCCCTGGGGCAGAGGTAAGAAGACACAGTCTTTGAGGAACTTTTTGTCTGGAGGGGTGATGACACCTTTGCAATAATGTGTGTGTAGGCGGCTTTGGCATTGTGGAGGCTTGAAGCAGGCACACGTTTGATCCCGGGGAAAGAGCACCTAGGGAGTCACGGCAGCCAGGAAAGACTTGATAGCAGAAGGGGTACTGAAGGATGAGTAGGAGTTTGCTGCGTGGAAAAGCAGAGAGAACAGTATGTGCGAAGGTATGGAGTTTTCAGAGAACCACAGGCAGTTTGGTGTTGCTGGAGCTGAGAGTGAGAGGTGGGAAGAGAGGGGAGCCCATGCAGTCCTGGGAGCCCTCCACTGAGTCAAGTAAAGAGTCTGCAGCACCATTTCAGGGCAGTGGGCAGCCAGAGAGGGTCTCTGCAGGAAAGCAATGGGGCTTGCTGAGGGGGAGTCCTGGGTCTCTGGTTTGATCAGTGGTGGGGCCACTCTGTGAGGCAGGAACCCTGGGAAAGGGCTGGTGTGGTGTGTCCTCCTTGAGGTGGGCTGCACTCAGGGCTGGGCAGGTCTAATAGTCGTCTAATAGCCGCTGGAGCCTGCAATGCAGCTTCAGGGTCGCAAACTAAACTTGTACATTCTGGTGTTTACGGTTGGCAAAGGACGACTTCCTGTTTTTAAGAGAAAAGGATTAAAAACACTTATTAAAAAGCCTTTTGAAAGGCATCAAAAGACTTCCTGAACATCGAGTTCCTCTCACAAAAGAGCCATGTAATGATTTAAGCAGCATGAATGAGAACCATGCCCGCCGGAGGACCTCCTTTAATGCCCGCAGACCCTACAAAGTTCAGGCGGGTGGGGTGGCCACAGGCTGTGTTGACGAAGGGACCTAGAAAAGCTAAAAATAGCCCCGGGGACAGGGGCAGCCCTTTCCAGGGCCACGGGAAGTGGGGGGGCGTGGCCCGACTGTGGCCAGGGGCACCAAACTCAGAGTGGCCGGGGTGTCGGAGGGGACTGCCCACCGAAGGAATTCCTAATCCTCTTCCCCAGCTCTCCCCCAAGGTCAGCATCCTGACTGCCCCACTAGGATACCCCAAGTTTCCATCAAATCATGTTCTTCCCCTTGGACCGATGCCATTCAGCGTCCAGGCCCCGATCTCCCACTCCCAGCCTCAAACATGGCTGCCATCTTCTGCACGTCTAAGAGTCTGCATCCCACTGGCCCCTCAGACTGGAAGATTCCCCTCTGCGTCATCTGTCACAGATGTCTCCCTGTCCTCCATGCCCCAGCCCAGCCCAGGCCTCATGCATCCCCTGCTTGCCACCTCCTCTCTGTCCCCTGGAGCTGCCCTGTCCCCTGTCCATTCCTTCCTGACCTCCGCTGCCACCTCATGGGTCCCCATGGTGGATGCAGAGGACATGGGGGACTCTCAGATCCTGCCCAGCTGGTGAGGTGTCCCTGGGAGCAAGGTATCCTGTGCTTTGGCCATCGCCTTCGTTCGGAGGTGTCACAAAGGTGGGTCTTCCTTGCTGTATGCTGGGACAACCTCACAGAGCCAAAGGAGCCTGAATCCAGGTTTAATGGGGGCACAGAGCTACAGAGCCAGGCCCCCCAGTTTCCTGGAGCCTATCGTCAAGGAGGGGTGGAAGGCTTGGAGGCAGCAAAGCCCTGGTCTGAGGACCCCACACCCTCAGTGCCACAGGCCATTCCTCGCAATCAGTTCAGAGGCCCCAGGGGGCTCTAGTCCTGTACAGAGAGCCCTCTTCCTGCCCCAGCCCACTTCCGGTTGACCTCGCATGGCCCCCCCACCCAGGACAAGCCTGTTGTGATGAGTCTTTGTGCCTGGGTTCTGCTCCAAACAGGGCACGTTGTTACTCAGGCAGCTATTAAACACTTCAGTGGCTCCCAGAAAATGCCAAGGAATTCTTGGAATAAAAATAACAATGAATAAAGTTGCCTGGAAATGAGGCTATGGGGCTGAATTTGATTACGCCCCATTTAGAAGAGAAAATTAGCTTATTACAGCGGAGGTGAGGCGAGGCTTTCCGTTTCCTTCTGTGAAAAAAATGTTTTTCACACCCCACCCCAGGCTGGTGGTTAAGAAGTGTCCTCAAAGAGCCTTGAGTTTGAGCTAGAATTCGGCGGGAGCTGAAAGGCATCCCGGCCAGGGCTTGCACACTTTGGGGGACTGGGGGCGGCTGCTTCACTCCCTCATGTGGACCAGGCTCCCGGCAGCCACACTCTGTAGGCAATCAGGGCAGCCCTGCCCTCTGTTAGCACATCTGAGCCCCGTGGCAGACGAGGGCCAGCGATGGTGAATGCCATGCTGCCCCAGGCCACCACCCCTGACATGGACCCTTGAGACCTGCTGTCTGCCCTGTGCCTGCCCAAGAACCCTGTGTGCCGCCCGACTGTCTCTCTTCCTCACTGCACAGCCAAGTTGTTTCTAGACCTGCCCATTCTACCTCCTACATGGATTCTCCATCCCCACAGCCATCCCCTGGGGCCCAGCCAGGGGCTGGATTTCACCAACAGCCTCCTCCCTGGTTCCTCCTTCCAGCCACTGCCACATCCATCGTTCTCACCTACAATCTGATCCTGATGCCTCCTTGCTCAAGAACCTTCTACGGCTCCCCATTGCCCCCAGGACAAAGACGGAGCAAACGAACAAATCACCCAACTCGGTGGCTTAAAACAATGTATTCTTGTACATTTCTGAAGGCCAGAAGTCCAAATCGGAGTCACTGGGCTGAAATCAGTGTCAGCAGGGCTGTGCTCCATCTGGAGGCTCTAGGGATGAATCCATTCCTTGCATCTTCCAGTGTCTGGTGGGGCCGGCATTCCCTGGCATTCCTTGGCTTGTGGCCGCATCCCTCCAATCTCTGCTTCCATCTTCATGTCTCGTTCTCTGTGTGCCAAAACTCCCTTTGCCTCCCTCTTGTATAAGGGCACTGGCGACTGCATCTAGAGCCCACCTGGAGAGCTCAGGCTCATCTCCTCATCTCAAGATCCTCGGCTTCTTCACACCTGCAAAGATTTTGCCATGAAAGGTGATATTTGAGGTTCCAGGGGTTAGTACCTGATGTCTCTGAGGCCACTATCGAACCTCCTACAAGGCCTTTGTCTGTCCTGCCTCTGTGCATGTCTCTGCCTTTCTCAGTTGGGGGGTTCCCCTGGTGCACTGGGGTCTGCCACATGTCTTCTTTTTTTCTTTCTTTTTCCAGTTGCCCAAGAGTTGACAGCAACTCATGATGGCCCATGTGTGTCAGAGAAGTACTGAGCTCCACAGGGTTTTCAATGACTGTGGCCTTTTCAGAAGTAGATCTCCAGGCCTTTCTTCCCAGGTCCTTCTGGGTGGACTCCACCTCCAACCTCCCAGTTAGCAGCTGAGTGCATAAACTGTCTGCCCACTCAAGGACTTCCCAGCACATTCTAGGAACTTAAGAAACGTTAAGCAAGGAACAAGAAGTGAATGAAAACAGGGTGTACTTGAAGGCCACCCTTTCTGCGTAGGTCTCCGCACCCCCTTACCTGGCCAGTGGGCAGGTTTCAGGCCGGCCGTCCTCTCAGCCCTCCACTAAGACTTCACCAGCAAAGAAGCATTGTTTCTATCTTCGCAGTCTCCTTCATTTCCTAAAAGTTCTACAGCAAAACAACAGACACGTCTCACTCTAACACTGAGCACGAAATTCATAAGTTAAACTTGCAGAGAGCCCCAAGGAAGCCAGGCCATGGTGGTCAGTGGTGTCCACTGGGTGTCATCTGAATGTGGCCAGGGTACCCAGGCTGGTTGAATGCCCCAGGTTGGGCTTGTTCTGAGACCGGCACCCACAGCTCCCAGTCCTGGGGCCTTGTCAAAAATACCAGCTCCTACCTTGTGTGCCTCCCCCGTCTGAGATCTGTTCATTGAATCGATGCTGAAAGTCCATCAGATCCAGGGGGGAGCTCACCAGGGCTCCCTACCCTCTCTCAGGCCTCTGCCCCCTCGCCTGACTCGGTCCGCACACACCTCCTGATGGTCTCCTTCTAGATGCCTGGCTGTGCCCACTCCCCTTCCTCCCTGTTGGTCCTCCTTCCTTGCTTCCCCTCTGGCTCCTAGCCCCTGCCCCTTCCCCAGTCCAGGATCTGACATTCGCACTCTGTCCCCTGCGGAATGGTGGGCTGTGGGAGCCAATGGCAGCCCCCACCCTCACACCATTCTCAGCACAGCTCAGCTGTAGCAGCAACAGCGGTAGCAGAAACCTTGGTAGCTGAGAGCATGGGCCTTGGGACCAGAGAGCTGCATTCAAATCCTAGCACTTCCACTTTCTAGCTCTATGACCTGGGACGGGTCATCAGGCCTAAGTTCCAAAACCGGTTGCAGTCAAATCAACTCTGACTCATGATGGCCCTCATGGGTGGTAAAGTAGAGCTGTGCTCCTTAGGGTTTTCAGTGTCTGATTTTTCAGAAGTGGCTCATCAGGCCTTTCTTCCAAGGTGCTTCTGGGTGGACTTGAATTGCCAACCTTTCAGTTAGTGGCTGAAATGGGGATAACAATAAGGGTTCCCACTTTAATGAGGTTCCAATAGATAAAGTGTGTAAAAAAGCACACAGTACAGCCTAGCACACAGACAGGGCTTAATTGCCATTAGCTTCTGTGATTATCTCTTAACCTCTCTTTGCCTCATCTGGAAAATGGGTACTGTGGTGCCATTGACCTCAAGGGTGAGGGTTAAATGGGTCAATATCTGTAGAGTGTTTAGAACAGGGCCTGGCCCTGAATAAGTGCTGTATATGTGAGGTGATTATTGTTGTTGGCGTTATAATAATTATTACCATGGGAACCAGGGAAAGGCAGAAAGTGGCAGGAGGTTCTTTGAGGGCCTGCAGTTTCCTGGTCATTGCTGGGGTCTTGTACACGGAAGTGGTCAGGGTGGCTGGGGCCAGAGGCAGGGTCGAGTTCTGGCTCCATGCCTGTATTGGAAGCGATTGTGGGACCCTCATTGTTCTCAGCTTCTGTCTGAAGTGGTGGAGTAGCTTCCATACCTGGAGAGCAAGCCCTGATGTAGAGAAAAGGAACATATTCAAAGGCAGCAAGAAATGAGGAGGCTGGGAAAGAAAGTGGGGTTGGACCTTCCTCAGGCATATGAAGGGACAAGAATGTTTGACTTTAATATGGGTGAGTGGGTGGGTGGGTGGATGGGTGAGTAGACAAGTGGATGGGTAGGAGGGTAATTAAGGATGCTTGGATGGGTGCATCCATCTGATGGTGGGGTGCATTGATGGCTGGCTGGATCGGCGGGCTGCTGGATTGATAGACGAGTGAATTGTGGGTGGATGGTGGACAGCAGATTCATGGGCGAATTGACAAATGGCTGGATGGAATCATGGTTGGCTGGCTAGCTGGACTGATGAGTAGCCAGAATGATATATGGATGGATGGATAGATGGATGGACAGTTGGTTGGTTGGTTGGTTGGATGGATGGATGGATGTTTGGATGGGTGGATGGATGTTTGAATGGGTGGAGAGATGGATGGGAGGGTGTATGGATACATGATTGATGGGAGAATGGATGAATGGATGGCTGGCTGGATGGATAAACAGGCACAGTTGGATGAATCGATGGATATTTATTGGCTGCCTGGATGTATCGATGAATAGATGGACTGAGGTATACAGGGATAGATGGGCAGATGGAAGTATGATGATGGATGCGTGGACAGAAGGATGGACAGATGTCTCAGCTTCTTGCATTGCACAATTATTGAATTGATACTAATCAAGTAAAATGGAATGGAAAGAAGTATAGGGATGTAAACAGCATATGGCCCTTCCCAGGTCCCAGAATGACCTCTCTGGGTCTAACCAGAGGCCATGGGTCCCGTTCCAGGACAACAGGAAACCAGGACTGGGTGGCACAAGCCCATCCCTTACTGCCTGCAGCCTGTGGGGCTGGAGCCTCCATTTCCCAAGGCTCGCTGGGCATTCAGCTGGCACCTGGCTGGCCTGAATTAGTTCTTCCTGCCTTTCTTACCCCTTGTTTGCCCTGTTTGCATGAGTTGGGTAAGCCTGGGAGCTCAGACGTGGGCCTGGACTTTGGGGTTGATGGGAAGGAGGGGCTGCAGAAATGCAGGAGCAGAGGAGAGAGGGTCACCCTGAGGCAGGGAGCCCAGCTGCCCCAGGCTAGCCCAGCTGCCCCAGGCTAGCAGAGGATCTTAGGTGCCCCAGAGGAATATGAGCTAAAGTCCCAGGTGGGTAGGATAGGGCTGGGCTGGAGAGCCGATTCTGTTCTTTCCTGCTCTATGACTTGAGCTAGTGCTTTCCTGCCCCTGGACTTTGGACCACTTATATGTACCTTCAGGGACTGGATCAGGAGGTCCTTCTGGGCCCTGTAGGAGCCGGTGCAGGGGGAGCCTTAAAGTAAAACAGAAACCTCTCTCCATCTCCCCGATCACCTTCTGTGCTCACCCCTGCCCTGACCCCATGGATGGTACTGGGAAGGCCTGGGTGAGACTGCCCGGCTGTCCCCAGTAGGCAGCTGGGGGGTTCTGGGGCAGACGGGGGAGCCACAGAAAGATGAGGTGGGGGCTGGTGCAGGCGGAGATGCGGCTGCCAGACACGGGCTCTCGTCCAGGCTCTGCAGGGAGACCAGGCTCGAGCTAATTAGCTCCTGCCTCCCACATCCTCCCCTCCTCCCACACATGGGCTCACGTGTGCCTGCCAATGCACCCCACATCACCCTACACCCCCGGACCCACCACAACCCCTCAGCACCCCTGCAGATAGCCCCTCACAGCCCACCCCCATGCCCACAGGGCCCCATCACTCTCCTCCCGCCCGCCCACACTGCCTGGAGACGCCTCGAGTCATCTCCTCCCTGTGGGCGCCCGTCACCCCTGCGGTCATAATTACCCACACAGATTGCACATCCACACCTCCTCACAGATGCAGCCCCTAGACACGCTCCTGCTTCCCAGTCCCCAGACACGCATGGTTCTGTCCTCTCCTCAGGCTGGGCAGAGCTAGAGCGGCTTCCATAGACTCCTGCCCCTACATCTCCTAAGATGAGCAGAACGGGCCACGTTGGGGAGAGTATGCCTCAGAGAGGCGTGTCTGGGTCTTGCAGGGTCCAGGCCCTGGGGATGGGCACCTCTTTTCCACCAAGTCCTACTGTCCAATGGGCCTCTAAGATATGGCTCCCGTGACCTGCAATCCAATGGGACAATCCAATGTGGTGCACCTGTCTTACAATCCAAAGGTCCTCTGACTGATGGGATTCTGTGTCCTACGATCCAATAGTTCCCTGATGACACGGCCCCCCTGCCCTGTAATCCAATGGGACACTCCAGTGTGGTCCTCATGTCCCACAATCTGAAGCCCTTTCTCAGGCCTTTCAGGGGCACTCAGCATTGTCGCTCACACTGTTGTCCTAAAGCCCTCTCTTCTCTGGGCAGTGGGGGCCCTGTCCTCTGGTTTCCTTTTCCCTGTCGTGAACTCTGGGATGCCCTGACCCGGTGTTCACTCATTACTGAGTGCCCCCTGAGGTTGAACATGCACAGGGGCCACTAAGCCATGCATGGTGCCCTCTCATTTCACTTGGGGTACCTTCATCTCCCTCACATCTAAGCTTCAATAGCTGTTACATGCTGCTGACTGCCCACACCTCTGGGCTGGCCCAGATGGCTCCTGGACCCAGCTGCCCATGGACACTTTTGCTGGGGTACACAGGGAGCTTACCCAGACATCCGGCCCCATCTCTCTCCTGCTGCACCCGCTTCAGGGAATGAAGCCACTGTGCACCTTTGGGCTTTCACTTGCCCTCTTTCTCCCCTGGCTCTACATCCCTTCATTGCTGAGTCCCCTTGACAGTGGTTGCACCTCCTGAATTCTTCCTGAGCTGGCCGTTCTCCATACCTCCTCCGCCACCATCCAGGTGCTGGGTCCCTGCCACACTGGGGCCTCTGTGGCCAGTCTGCCACTTGGCTGGCAACCTGGCCTCCCCAGAGCTCTATTACAGCCTAGGGGCCTCGAACCGTCTGGCCCTGCTCCCTTCCATGCCAGGCCCCCCACTCCCACGGCTTTCTCTGACGCTGAGATCTTCAGCTTGTGCCCCTCTGTGTGGGACACCCTTCCTCTCCTTGATGACCAGGCCAGCTCTGCAACATCCCTGCTGACATGATACATCTAGTTGGTCTCCATTCCTGTGAGTTGCTTTCAGGTACTGCAGTGCTCGTCCCCATTGTTCATTACAAGGTCATCAGTGGGGACCCAGTCTTGTGGTCCAGCCACACTGTCATGGAGCAGGGTACAGACCTACCTTCCTTGACTCTCAGATGCTGGACACAGGCCAGTGCCTCTAAGTGCACTTCCTCACTGTCCCAAACCTGGACTGCCATCAAGTGGGTTGGGGAGATGGGACCCCGGCCCTTGGTCACCTGAGGGGGCTCTCCCGGCTGCCCTGTGTAACCCTCTGCCAGGCCTCCAGTTGCAAGGCCTCCCCCTGAGCAGTTTCAGAATCCTCAGTGGTGGGGGGAGCCGCAGTTGCAGACACCCTCCAGAGAGGTGATGCTGAGCCCTCTCATCAGCTCCTCCCTAAGGCAGTGCCTTGTTTTGTTCCTGCTCAGAAGCCTGCTCTGCTAGAATGAGCAGGTGACTCTGAGGGATGCTGGGGGACGGGCTAGGGCTTCGTCCTGGTCCCTGGTGATCATGGGGTCCACCCAGCAGCGCCCATCCTGGGCTGGCCACTTCAGTCCCACCTGGGCCGGCCCCCCATGGGGCGCTGTGGCCTCAGATAACCCCCTGCCAGCCCGTGGGTGGGGGGGAGCTTGTTGGCTCGGCGATGTGCAGTGTTTGTCATGTTCTGCAATGTGGTCGTGGACGCTTGCCATCATTTATCATTATAATTAAGTACAATTTGGCAGAGGAGTGGGCGGGGGGGGAGGGGGGAGCTGTCAGACCTGCTCATTGCCATGCCTGCCAGGAGCAAAGCATGAACCCAAAGCACGGGGAGAGGGCCCAGTGGGACTTTGGTGCCCCTGTGTGGGAGGCATGGCCCAAGGGGCTGTGCCCTGTCCATCGCCCCTGCTGAGCTGAAGACACCCCCACTGAGGTTAGCCCTGCCAGCAGGCCCAGGCAGCCCAGGGCAATGGCACCCACAGAGCCACCAGCTCCTGGTGAGGTGGTCTCTGGCCCCCCAGTCATCAGGAGGCAGACCCAGAAGCACCTGGCTTGAGGCAAGGTGCTGTCCCCTTGAGAGGGAACGTGTGATCTGGCCAGAGATGGACATTGGGCTGGTCCCCAGCGCCTGCCACCTCTTTCTGGCTGGAGGCCCTCAGGTTGGCCATTTCCGCTCTCTGGCCCCCCAGTTCCGTCCCTTCAAAATGTGGTTGGGAAGATTAATGAGAGAATGTGGCCAAGCAGATCACCCTCGTCTTGACCACCTCCCTTGCCTACCCCTCAGGGCTCTGCCCGCACAGCCGCCTCTTAGGGACATCTTCCCAGGGCCCTCAGAGTGGCCCCCAGGAACCCTTCTTAAACACCCTCTTAGCTAGTGCCATTTTGTGATATGCACATTTGTCTGTTAGATGTCTGTCTTCCTCGCAACAATGGGAGAGAGGGCAGGGATGGTGCCTGCGCTGTGCCCTCATGTCCCCAGCCACCAGAAGGCTCATAGATGACCATGTAAGGGAATGACACATGCTTGTTAGATGAACCAGTGCCTCGGTCACCTGTTGAACATGCATTCTGGGTCCTCTGTCCTGGGCTCTGTGCTCGGAGTCAGGGTTGCAGACGGCAGCTCTGTAGACAGACACGCCCAATGCGTTTGTTGGATGACTCAAGGAGTGAACGAATGAATGATGGAGCTGTCGCAGGGGTCCTAACTCACATGGGAGGGAAAATTGGAGGTGGACTTCTGGGAGCAGATGAGAGCTGAGCTGCAGTGGCATCTCTAGAGGGCGTGTGGGGGGTGCGGTCTATACGGGGTGACATTGTCAGAGGAGATGACACCAACATAACTGCCCACAAATTTTTTGTGCAGTGTTTCAGCAGAAATTTATTATTTTTTATAAAAATTTCCCCGTAGTTAAAACAATTTTTTTCCACAAGCCCAGCTTACATGTATCAATATACCTGTTGCTGTGTGCCGTTGACTCGATTCCAACTCATCAACCCTACAGAACAGAGTAGAATTGCCCTATAGGGTTTCCAAGGAGTGGCTGGGGATTCGAACTGCTGACCTTTAGGTTAGCAGCCTGAGCTTTTTGTGCTGAGTAGTTTATACATTGTCTTTTTCTCATATATGTTGTTGTTGATTTTGTTTCTGCCGAGTCTTTATTTTTTTCTTGTATTTTATTTTGATGTGTAGGATCGTTGGTCTCCTTTGTGCTTACCTTAATATTTACCCCTATTTTTCTAAATTTAAACCTAACTTTTATTTCTTTGTATTGCCTTGTCTTCCTCTCTGTAATGAAGATCTGTGACTACATTTCTCAGTCCCTCTTTATTGTTTTAATGTCATCTTCTTTTATATAATAACATTGCTGTTTCCCTGTTTTGAGCTTTTTTTTAATATTATTTTTGTGATTTTCCTGTCTGGGTTGACATCTGATTGCTCGCAGCCTGAGCTTTTAACCACTCAGCTACCAGGGCTCCATGAACATACCTCCAAGGCTAAAACTCCACGTTAATTTACTTTTTGAACCTTCTAATAGGATCCACTCAGAGCTCATTGTTACCCAGTTACAAGGATGCTTTGAATCACATGGGTTCGTCTGCACACTCTACAAGCATGTGCTGTTGTTTTGTTGCTGGTTTTGTCAAATTTTCTGGCATTTAGGTACCATATTGTGGTATTGTGAACCTATATCAATAACTTTTTTGAGAACAAGGTAGTAATTAAAAGAAAAGAAGGAGTGCTATACAGGACTTACGATTAACGAGTAACATTAGGACCAAAAACATCACTAAGGATCCTGTATGGACTGGTACGGGAGGGAGTCCCTGGGGGGAGGGGTGACACCATGAGTTACTGCACTGGGTGACACCAACCCCAGCAACACCACTTCTGAGCTGAGACTTAAGAAGGAGTTGGCATGAGCCAAGCTCGGACATGAGGAGTCATTGAAGAGACTGCCATTCTGCAACTCCTCGCAAACCTGCCGAGGCCTGGCCTGGGCCTGGGTCCTGGAGCTGGAGCTAGGGGCCCTCAGTGTGGTGGGGGACAGTCATCGACAGCTGGATGCTTTCCCACCAGCACCGTCAGAGAGTTCCATTCACACTGGCTTCCCTCAGAAAGGCAGCAGCTGCTCAATAACAGCAGAGACTGACTCCTTGGGCCATCTCCCAGCCCACCTCCTCCCCAGACGAAGGAGGGTAAAAAAAAATCCATCGCCATCGATTCCGACTCGTCGTGACCCTATAAGACAGAGTAGAACTGCCCCGTAGGGTTTCCAAGGAGCAGCTCGTGGATTTGAATGGCCGAACTTTTGGTTCGCAGCCGAGCTCTTAACCACTGCTCCACCAGGGCTCCAAGGAGGGTCAAGTGGCTTTTATTTTATTTCTTAGTTTTGGCCAGTTGGTTGCTTTGTGTGCTGTGTGGAGGAGGATTCTGCTGCTCACTATGAGTCAGCTGGGGAAGATGGACCAGTGATCGATTAATCAGTCACGTGGGGCACGTGTGCTGTAGGGAAGGCCCATAAATGTCATCAAGCTGAAACCGCTGGTGGTGATGGAAGGGGAGCCCAAGGTCAAGAGCAAAGCAGAGACAGCACAGGGCCGTAGCACGAGAGGCTTGAGCCCAGGCTGGCTCTTTGCTCTGCCCCTGTGGGCTTTCCTGCTGGCTGGGAGGCTGGTCTGGGCAGGAGAGGGCTCTCTGGCTGGCTGTCTGAGTGGGCGTCCTGCAGGACAAGTGTGGAGTAGCCCAGCTGCCTGGTACAGAGTGCTGGGCTCAGGGGCCTGGGTTCCTATTCAGCCCCCACCACCCGTGACTTTGGGTGAACAGTTTCACCTCTCCAAGCCTCGTCTGTAAGTGCACTTGATAGAGTTGCTTTGTGGCAGGCTCAGTGCTGGGACAGTGAAACAGCTCCTGCCACCCAGAGCTTGTCTCCTTGGCTGAGGACAGACTTCCCTCAAACAATCACCCCCAAAATGTGCAATTGAATACACGGGTAAGTTCTGTTAAACAGTGTCAAGGGAGGTAAAAAGGCTTTACCCTCCTTGCTGTCCCCTGGGCTCTCCCAGGCCCGCCCGCAGTAAGGGGGCAGCAAACAGTGGTGATGGCCATGTTTAACCCTGCTAGCCCAGCCAGGCCCTGGAGAGCCAGTGCAGACAGCACAGACACAGCCGAGTCAGCCTGAGACTGCTGGGATTGCTGGGTCTGGGAGGTGACCACTCACTTGGCCTGGCAGGGGTGGTGGGCAGGCGGTGGGCAGGATGCGGGGAGTGGAGGGCAATGGAAGGCATGGACTGCCTCTCAGGAAGCCTGAACACAGAAATGCAGGAACCGGCCTCTTCTGCCCCCTGTGGCTCCCAACTGGGTGTCCCCCCCGCCCCGAGTTCCTCTAGGCTCCCTGCCCACAGCCCTGGACCACTGGATCCAATGCTGAGTTGGACAGCTGCCCCCGCCCCCCACAGCTTGGCTCTCCCCTCCTCTCACCCTGTCCCACCTCCTGATTCAAGGACCCCCTTTGCCCCTTCCAGGGCCTCCCAGGCTGGGGGATCCCTTTGTACACTGTGAAGTCCCCCAGCCACCCTTGTTGTGTCTTTTCTGGCCCTGGGAGAAGGACCCCAATGCCTGGGTGCGGGTCTGGGTCCTGGAGGCTGGACTGCGGTTCCACGGTGCTTGGCCCCGCAGTGTCCCCGAGCCGAGTTTCGCAATCTCTCTTGGCTGCCGACCCCCGTTTCTTGGCAATTGCAGGTTTTCTCGGCTGTGATTTGAACAATGTTTTTTCCCTTCTAAACAACCACTCTGGAAAAAGGGACGCTAACTTTGAACGAGCTGGCTCCAACTACTTTACTTCTGTTCACAAACAGCACCCCCGCCCACCCCTGCTGCCCAAGTGCTTCCAGGCCCAGCTGCAGCCCGGGGTCACCAGCTCCCAGGGCTTAGCCCGCAAACTCTGGACCTCCAGGGCCCAGGTCGCCCTACTTTTGAACTCTGGGGCCTCAATGTCCACCCACTTCAGAGCCCCCTGCTCCCTGTGCCGGCTCAGAGAAATATTCCTTGAGCATCTAATACGTGCCCCGGGCACCATTTGGAAATGTGATCCCCCCATCTCTCCCCTGCCCCCCTCAGATAGCATCCCTTGTCGGGGTTTTCCTTGCCCCAAGCCCACGTTTATCCCCGTGGGACCCACTTGTTGCTTCTGTGCAGTAATTGTAGGGCCAGCGGGGTTGAGGGCCAAGGTCACAGCCCAGTTGTCCTCCTGAGGAGGCCGTGTCCCATGCCTGCCCCCCTGGCCCCACTCCTCTCCTTCCAAGTGTCCCTGGGTCCCAGTCGGCCCCCTCTCTGCCCACAGCAGTGCTGAGTGGGGACTCCTGGAATAAGGAATAAGGGGATGGGCCTTATGCAGGAAATTCCCCAGTATGTTTACTTTTTCTCTACAATGCCACAGACTTGTGCTGACTGAAATACAGACTGAATCCCTTGACGTTTTTATGTCACATCCTTTACTTTGCCATGGGTGGATGCGACATTGGAGGAGACTGTGAAGGCTGTCATATCTTGAGTGGTTCTGTGGCCGGCCCCATGGGCTGAGATCACAGAGCATGGGGCTGGCTTCCGACTTGGGGAGTCCCCCACTGCCCCGCCACGGGCTCCCGGCCCTGCCTGGGGTCAGACTGAATGGGAGATAGGGTCCCAGCTAACATCCAAACCTCTGCTAGCTTTGGGTGTTGACTCCACCCTTAACCCACCGGGTCTGGGTGAGGGGTCCTATGGCTCCAGGCTGGCAGCCTTGCAGGCAGTTCCTGTGGGTCACCGGCAGGGCTTCCTGTGGGCAGTTCACACTATTCAGCCCCAACGTCTCCTGGGACCTACTGTGCGCAGGGCCAGCCCTGAGCCAACCCTGAGGTCCAGGCGCACCAAGAGGCCTCACGCCCATCCTGGGAGCCCTTTGCTTCCTCTGACCACTTTCAGGCTGGGAATTTGGGGGTGACACCCAGAGAGGCCAGGGAGCCCCTGAGCTGTCAGCCTCTGTTCTAACCCTCTGAGTAAACAGCAACATTAAATCACTACTTGGGGGTCAGGAAACTGGAAGTAATTAAGACACAGTGTCCAGCTCTGGGCCCGGCCACCGACCAACCCTGTTGCCTGGGGCTTTCTCAGCTGCGTCCCCACTTGGCCGCTGCCCTGTGCTTGCGGAGTGGGTCTGGGTGCCTGCAGTGGCCATGCCCCAGGGTGCAATTAGTTATGCCCGGAGCGCTGGCAGCCACTGCCTGTGGTGGGTGGGACGCTATGCCACTTGGCTTGTGAGCTCTGCGGTCCTCAGCTATCTTCTCTGCCAGCCTGTGGATCTGGGGGATGCACGTTGGGGCAGGAGCCTGGAGGGGTGAGGGGCTGGGAACAGCTCCCGCTGCCTCTCTCTGCTTCTCGGGTGCGGCTGTCCTGGGCCTGCCTACCTGCTCCCCTCACCCATAGTCTGGTCAGAGCAGCCTGGGGCATGGGGGAGGGGTGGGAGGACAAGGGTCTTCTCTGCCACATGTGCCCTTTCCGACTGACCCTTTTCTGAGATGTACACTGCAAAAGCTCATAGAGCTCACAGTAGCCTCCCTGCTGGCTACTTCATAAAGAGGAAACTGAGGCCCAACAAGGAGGTGTGGCTGAAAGGCTCCACCCCCAGGCTTTGGCCTCCTTTCCATGGAGAGGATAGCTGTGCTCAGCGAGGTTGCCAGGTGGGAAGGGGGCAGGAGGAAGCTCCTCAGGCTGGAAGGCAGGAACCCCATTCTGCCATCTCCCACACACCCCTGCCTTCTCTGGGCCTCAGTCTTCTCACCTTCCCATGGGCTCCAAGAGTCTTCCCATCTCTCTGATCCCATTCAACCGTGGGGTGAGAGGAACTCGAGGAAGGTGATGTGGAGACATGGAAGGAGCCCAGGAGATACCTAAAAGCCACAGAACTCCCAGGGCCTGGCTGCTGCCTCGCCCTGTCCTGCCCTGGGGCTGTGAGGGGGGCTGCTTGGATGGGTGAGACCCTGAAGGAGGCCGTCCACCTGCTGTGAAATCTCCATGGTTTTGGGGTGCCAGGCCAGGAGGGAGCACCCCTACCCCATTCATGGGAGCCCAGCTCAGTGCTTGGCCCTGGGTGGGGACCAGGGCATCAGCTACAGACCTGCTGGAGGAGCTGCCAGACTGGTGGCACTTGTAGGGAAGAGGACAGGAGCAGAAAGTGGCTCTCTCTGTCTGGAGTTTGGTAAAGATGACCCTTGGACCGGGGTTTGCAGGTTGAATAGGAACTCTCATTGAGAAGGGAGACAGGGCAGCCTGAGTGGGGTTATGCTGGCACATTAGGGGCAGAGAATGAGCCATTTGGGGGGGGGGGATGCAGGAGACCTGAAGGGGGAAGGCTGGGGCAGCCTCTCTCTCTGTTGACCTGTCCCAAGACCTGGACCAAGCTATCTCTACCTCTATAGTTGGGGCTTTCCTTACAGCCAGCCTATGATATAGGTGTGTTTGTACCCATTCCCCTAAAGAGGAGACTGAGGCTCGGAGAGAAGAAGTGGTTTGGCCAAGACTGCGCCAGCATCACATGGCAGATGGAGCATTTAAACCCAAGCCTCTGGCTCCAAACACTTCGGTCCTTCCATATCAGGGTTGTCATTGTCGTACCCTGTGCCGATGGGGCTGGGCTGCCCATCTGTACTCTCCTGCTCACCCTCCTCCCTCAGTGCAGCCTCCACCCCCATCCTGACCCCTAGCAACAGTGGAGTGGGCGACCCTCCAGCCTCAGCTTCTCCCTGCTGGGCCAACACCTGGAGGGGGGCACAGGGTTTTCTGACTTTCTGTCCCCTCTCTCCAGCTGCCTCTCCTTCCAGGGGCCCGGGGAAGGACGCAAGACCTGAGCCACAGCCCACGTTGGTGTTTAGGACTGACCCAGGGTCCAAGTTGGGACTGGGCTGCATGAGGCAGGAGTGGGGTTCTACTTGGGAGAGGAGTGAGATCTTTGTCCCAGAGAGCTTGTGAGGTTGGGCTGGGCTGGGCCAGTGTCCAGGTGGGTAGGATTGTGTTATGGGGAAGACATTCCCCGAGGGCAAACTCGGGTCACAAAACAGAAGATGAGAAGCTGCTGAAAGGAGGAGGGTGCACAGGGGCATCAGGAGGAGGGTAGATTTTTGTTCGAAGAAAACATTTGATTGAAGAGTCAATGAGAGTTAACAAGGTTTATTGTGAGAGAAGCTGTTCCCAAACAGGGAGCACCCTAAACTGAAAAGGTTAGAAGGCCCTTTTAAAGGTTGGATAAATAAGTCTTTTCCTCTTTGCTTTAATTGTTTAATCCCACTTAATTTACCGTTTGTTTTGGGAAAGTTGGTCAATGAATGCTAAGCTTGCTAATCTTGATTGGACGAGTGTTGCTAACTCATACTGATAAGTACTGCTGTTATTGTTAGGTCCGGTCTGGTAGGTTTCGACTCATACTAACCCTATGTACAACAGAATGAAACATTGCCAGGTCCTGCGCCATCCTCACAACTGTTGCTATGCTTGATCCCATGTTGCAGCCACTGTGTCAATCCATCTTGTTGAGGGTCTTCCTCTTTTTCACTGACCCTCTATTTACCAAGCATGATGTCCTTATCCAAGGACTGGTCCCTCCTGATAACATGTCCAAAGTACATGAGATGAAGTCTCGCCACCCTTACTTTTAAGGAGTATTCTGGCTGTGCTTTTTCCAAGACAGATTTGAACAGGTATGGTGAAAGGGTACAACCCTGATGCACACATTTCCTGACTTTAAACCATGCAGTATGCCCTTGTTCTGTTTGAACAACTGCCTCTTTGTCTATGTACAGGTTCTGCATGAGCACAATTAAGTGTTCTGGAATTCCCATTCTTCGCGATGTTATCCATAATTGGTTATGATTCACAGAGTCGAAGCCTTTGCATAGTCAATACAACGCAGGTAACAATTTTTCTGATGTTCTCTGCTTTCAGCCAAGACCCATCTGACATCAGCAATGATATCCTTCATTCCACATCCTCTTCTGGATCTGGTTTGAATTTCTGGCAGTTCCCTGTTGATGTACCTCTGCAATCATTTTTTAATTTTTTCAGCAAAATTTTGCTTACGTGTGACATTAACGATATTGTTCAATAATTTCCACGTTCAGTTGGTCACCTTTCTTGGGAATAGGCGTAAATATGGATGTCTTCCAGTTGATTGGCCAGGTGGCCAGGTAGCTGTCTTCTGAATTTCTTGACATACATGAGTGAGCACTTCCAGGGCTGCATCTAATTGTCGAAACATCTCAACTGGTATTCCGTCAATTCCTGGAGCTTTGTTTTTCACCAATGTCTTCGGTGCAGCTTGTACTTCTTCCTTCAGTACCATAGGTTCTTGATTGTATGCTACCTCCTGAAATGACTAAATGTTGACCAATTTTTTTTTTTTTGGTATAGTGGCTGTGTATTCCTTCTACCTTTTTTTGAGGCTTCCTGCATCGTTCAGTATTTTGCCCATAGAATACTTCAATATTGCAATTCAAGGCTTGAAGTTTTTCTTCAGGTCTTTCATCTCGAGAAATGCCAAGTATGTACCTCGCTTTTGGTTTTCTAACTCCAGGTCTTTGCACATTTCTCTCCAGCAGCCCTTTGAAATCTTCTGTTCAGCTCTTTTACTTTATCATTTCTTCCATTAGCTGTAGCTACTCTACATTCAAGAGCAAGTTTCAGAGTGTCTTGTGACATCCATTTTAGTCTTTTCTTTCTTTCCTATCTTATCTGGTCTTCGGCCTTTAGTGCTCAATGCATCAAATCTCTTCTTGAGATGGTCTCTAAATTCGGGTGGGATATACTTAAGGTTCTACTTTTGGCTCGTGTGGACTTGTTTTAATTTTCTTCAGCTTCGACTTTAACTTGTGTATAAGCAGTTGATGGTCTGCTCTGCAGTTGGCCTCTGGCTTTGTTCTGACTGATGATATTGAGGTTCTCCATTGTCTTTTTCCACAAGTGTAGTTGATTTGATTCCTGTGTATTCTATCTGGCGAGGTCCCTGTGTATAGTCAACGTTTATCTTGTTGAAAAAGGCATTTGCAATGAATAAGTCATTGGTCTTGCAAAATTCTATCATTCAATCTCCAGCATTTTTTCTATCACCAAGGCTTTATTTTCCAACTACCAATCCTTCTTTGTTTCCGACTTTTTCTTTCCAATCACCAGTAATTATCAATGCATCTTGATAGTATGTTTGATCAATTTCAGACTGCAGAAGTTGGCAAAAATCTTCAATTTCTTCACATTTGGTCTTAGTGATTGGTATGTAAATTGGTCTCCCTTGTAGACATATGGATATTATTGTACAGATCTATAGGCTCGATCTTAAAATGTTCTTTTAGACGATGAATACCAAGTCCTTCTTATTCAATTTGTTATTTCTAGCATAGTAGACCATATGGTCGTCCAATTCAAAATGGCCAATACCAGTCCATTTCACTCACTAATGCCTAGGATATCGAAGTTTATGCATTCCATTTCTAAATTTCCTAGATTCATACTTCATACATTCCACATTTCAGTTATTAATGGATGTTTGCAGCTGTTTATTCTCATTTTGAGTCATGCCATATCAGCAAATGGGGGTCCTGAAAGCTTGACTCCATCCACGTCATTAAGATTGACTACTTTGAAGAGGCAGCTCTTCCTCTTTTGTATTTCAAGTGCCTTCCAACCTGAGGGGCTCACCTTCTGGCACTAAATCAGACAATGTTTCACTGCTATTCATAAGATTTTCACGGTCCACTTTTTTAATAAGTAGATTGCCGGGTCCTTTTTCCCAGTCTGTCTTAGTGCTGCTAATCAGGCTTATAAGGAAAACTTAAGTTACCTGGAGTTGTTTTTCCTTGTAAATGGCCTTATGACTAATATTTGTTTGGCTCTTGGTCCAGGAAAGCCATTTTAACTCTTTCCTTTGTAAAAAATTTTAACATGGTTCAGTGACGGCCCACACTTACCATTGTGGTCCAGGCCAGCAGACCTCCAACCACTGACATCCTCCAGAAGGCCAGAAGTACCAGAGAATTAACCCCTATCCCAGTCCAGGAGCAGGCCTCAGACACTGACTATTGGGAGCTCCTTGCCCCCAGGGGGTACCTGAGGGGTGCTGTGCACTGGCTCTCAGAGCTTTCCATGGGAGTAAGTTCTAGTTTCCCCCATGGTAATATGTTGGCAGCACCCTCTGCTTGCTTCTTTTCTGCCCTGTTGACTTCCTCACTCTCTTCCTCGTAAGTCCTGGGATCCCCTCCCAACAAAACCACAGCCCTTGATTCTTTGCCTAGAGTCCACTTCTGTGGGAATCCATACTAAGTCTGGGAGGTTATTGGCAAGTGGTGGGAGGTAAGTGGAAAGATAAGGACAGGCTGGGTCTGGAGGCTTGGAGGCTGATGAAGGAGCTTGAGCTGTTTCTGGAGAAGTCAGGAGTCAATGGCAGACTGGAAGTTTTAACATATTACTTTGTTCAATGGACTGGAGCGGGTGGGATTGTTTGTTCAAAGTGAAGGCCATAGAGCTAGAAATAGTTACAACATTGAGTTTAGCCTAGTGTAGGGAGAGGGAGGGATGGATGGGGGCATGGCTGCCTGAAAGATATAGAGGTGGGAGAGGAGGCAGAGCATGCTGGCCAGCTGGATGTTGGGATGAGGAGAAGGAGTCCAGGTTTTAACAAGGGAGACTGGGTAGATAGTAGAGCCATTCACTGTGATGGGAAACTGCTTTCCCAGACTCCCTTGCAGCTAAGAGTGGCCATGTGAACCACTTCTGGCCGATGAGATTGAGGGGACCTGTACTGGGGGCCTTCTGGGGGAGATTTTGTCCTCCCTAGTAAGAGGAGGTATGTGAAGAGGAATGCCCTTCCCCTACCTCCTTCCTTTCTTGGAATATTTTTTGAGGATTTAATGTTGGCAGTTGGGGCAGCCATCTTGTAACAATGAGGGCAAGGTCAAGAGAAATCATAAGGTGCTGTTGAATCAATGTCAGCAGCCTGGGGCTGTAGAACCAATGCCAGCAGCCACTTACCTGCAGACTCCCGGTATGCTGGAGAAATAAACCCCTATTTGTTTAAGTTACTGTTCATTGGCCTTCCTGTTATTTGCAGCCCAAATCATTCCTAAACAATACAGGAGTGGTGTTGGAAACAACCCCCCAGTTCCCAGCCAACAGAGTCTGCTGGGGCAGGAGGTGCTGGGTGATGTGTTAGTTCTGGAGATACTGACTCTGAGGTCCCTGAGGGCCATCCAGGTGGAGGTGCCCAGAGGTGGCTGGACATGCCTGGCTAGAGCCCAGGAGAGCCGTACCTGGAGACAAATGTGGATGGTGGCTAAGAACACAGAAAGTAGTGAGATTGCTCAGGGAGAGTGGGGGTGGGGGGTGGGCAATGGGTGGGCACATATCTCCGGGGAAGACTAGCATTTGGGGGCAGAAGAGGAGGAAAAGCTCCTCACAGTGATGGAAGAAGAATAGTAATAACAAGAAATTCACCATTTATTGAGCACCTACTAAGGATGTCACCGTGGTTGACATCAACCTTCTGAGGTAGATACTATCAGTGTGTCCATTTTACAGATGAAACAACTGAGGCTCTGAAAAAGTACATGAAGAGATCTTCTAGCGGGGGCACCAGAAAGGCAACAGGGAGGAGGTGGTGCTGCCTGGGTGAGGTGGGGAGCACGGGTGGGAGTCGACAGGACCAGGTGAGCAAGGGGCAGGAGAGGCAGGCACTCCAGGCACAGGGGACAGCAAGAGTGAAAGGAAGGGCAGAATCTGGCTGGACTTCAGGACGTATGAGGCAGCTGGGCAATCAAGCAGGAGGGAGATACTGTGGCTAGCTTACAAAAGCCTCGAGTGCCAAGCGAAGGAGCTGGTGCTTATTGGAGGAGTTGGAGGGAGGGGCAGTGTGGCTGGGGAGGGCTCACCCCGCAGAATAGGCAGAACTGAGGGTGCGCCTGCCGAGGATGAGGCTTGCCCGGCACCCACCGCCCCCCCTTCCAGATGTCTCCCAGGCAAGGCAAGACCACAGTTGGAGCCCTTGGCCTGTGGCCACCGAAAACAACATGTCCTCATCCTCGTTGAGTAACTGCAGTTAGGCCCTTTGGTCTGGGCCATTTCAGGACTTTGAGGCTGCTGGGAGCCCAGGAGGGGTGGCCCAGGACCCCCCTGGCTGGCCAGCCCAGGCCCAGCCCCCATGGCTTTGGGCCGGAGCCCTGGTCTTGGAGGGGAGGCCCAAGGGCCTTGGCCAGGCCAAGAGGGGCAAGCTGGGCACTGCCTGTTCTGGGCATCCCTGGGAGCTCAGGGCGAGGTTCATTAGGGCATCCCCAGCCACAGAAAGGTGGGAGTGGGTACAAGGGGACCTCAGTCAGGAGCCGTGCACTGGGACAGGCTGACCCACACAAGTGCCCAGTGCTGGGATGACCCCTTGTGCTGCCTCCAGCGGCCTCCTGGCTGGGTGGTCTCCATCAGAGGAAGGAAGTGGATGGTCTCAGAGATGGGTGGTGGGGAGGGGCAGGGGCTGGCCTGGGAATTGGGGAGCACCACCAGGCTGCCAGACAAGACCCTGCTCTGCCACTTCCAGTAGTGACAACTTGGGCAAGTCCTTTCCCCTCTGGACAGCTTCCTGGCCCACAAAATGGCCACAGTGACCTCTGTCCTGTGGGGACGTTGTGAGAATGAAACAAGATGACTCACGTGGAGTCCCAGTCCCATGGGTTTTGCAAACAATTACAGCGTCAAAAATCAACTCGTTCCCGTCACAGGGCACCAACTGTGAGTTTTACCAAGTAAGAACCTTAAAAACAAAAACAAAAACCAAACAGCTACCCTCTAATGTTACCAGCACTTCACAAATGAAGTGACATTTGGACACAGAAAGGGTTGGGTGGGTGCAGGGGCTGAAGGAAGCTCAGAGTGTCCTTAGTTTGCTGTCTGGCCTGGGCCAGGTGTGGGCCCAACTCAGGCCTCGAGTGTCGTGAGGTTGCCTGGGGCAGCTGGCGTTGGAGGCACCCAGCTCACAGCAGCCCCCTTCTAGGCTGACCTCAGCCGCTGGGGCTGTATGTGGCCTAGGTGGGCAGGCGGTCATCTTAGAGGCCCCACCAGGGCTGAACTGGGCCTCAGGGAGCAGCGTTCTCACAGGGCCGTGGTGCTGGCCTGCGACACGTTGTCCTTTCCATCTAGTCTTGCACTGAGTGACGCCAAAGCCCCTCCCCACTCTAAATTCTAGGTCTGAGTCCAAAGTCGGTTGCTCCTCCCATATCTCCCAAGACGGGGAGCTCACTGCCTATCAGGAAGGTGATCTGTTTGATGGAAAAGATCCCTCTTTCCACGTGATGAGGCCTAGACTTGCCCTGTGCCTGCCTTCACAGGCCCATCCAGTCCCTCTCCTCTCAGCCCAGGGGTGCTGTTTGGGAGAAGGTCTGACCACAGTAGTCCATCCTAAGAGACAAGGATGCTCAGGGTGAGGGAGGGGGCCACGCCGGCCAGCTGCTCCTCATCCATGCTTTAGTTCATCTGAGCTGGGAGGACCCTCCAAGGACAGGCTGTGAGCCCCATTTAAGCATGAGAAACAGGCTCAGAGAGGTAAGGTCCCTTGCTCAGGAAGACCTAGACTATGCAGGCAGAGCTGGGACCCCAGCACCATGACCTGGGCGGGGTCACCAAGGTGGATGATGGAAGCTCAGCGTCAGGAGCCCTCATCAGCAGATTCAAAGCTGTGGACGGAAGTCCTGTGGGCGGCTCCTGCTGCATTCCAAGGTTCTGAGTCCAAGCTCCTTTCTCGAGGAAGGTAGTCTGGTGTCCCAGCCAGGCTCTGAAGAATGAGCCAGGCAGGGACCCCAAGTCTGGGGCATCTCGTGTCTGGTGTCACAAACGCACACAATGCACACATGCACACATGTGTGCGTGCAACACACGCACACATATAGCCCATACAACACATCCACGTATGTGCCTAAACAACACATGTACATATGCAATTCACACACACACAACACACACGTGTGCACACACACATGCAACACGCAATGCAATACATGCAACCATGCATACACAAACACACACGAATACGCACAACACACACATGCAACCGACACATGCAACCCACACATACGCACGTGCAATACGCGTACGCGACAAAACACGCAATACACACACGACACAACACCTGCAACACATGTATGCATGTGCACACACGTACATGCATGTGCACCCACACGCACAGACACACAAAGACACACACACACACACCCAGCAGTGCTTCCAACTCCTGTGACCTGGTCTCCTCAGACCAGTCCTCCCCGGCTGGCAGGGCTGGGAGTGTGTGGAAGGGTCCTGCTTTTGGCCTGGGTCCCCCCTGGAAGCATCCACCCTGAGCCACCCTAGGAATGAGGGAACGGTCCCAATCCAGGTTCTTCCCTTCTCCAGCTCTGGGGCTTGGCCTTCACAGCCTCTCGCACCGGCACCCCACCAGCTGGGAAGACAGCAGGTGCTTGGTGCCAATTTGCTCATGTGCGGGGTGAGGGCTCGCGTGCTCCTGGGGTCTCAGTGCGCCCTCCTCCTTGCCCGCCCTGCTGCCCGGCCTGCCCACTCGCTGACTCCAACTGCTGCCCGAAGAGAATGCCTCGGGAACATTCCTGTTCCCACATGGTGGCCTGAGGGCAGGAAGCTGGGGGTCCCTGAGGAGCAGGCCTCTTCAGAAGCCCTCATTAGTGGTGGGAATGTTTATGCAGCACACTCCTCTGAAACTGGCCGCGGAGCTGCCCGGCTCGCCAGCACGGGTGGCTCACTCTGCACCTCGGTGAGTCAGGGGAAGAATATCCAGGACTGGAGGCTGGGGCTGGGCCAGGGTCACGAGGACCTCCGTGAGGGCTTGCGCGGGGCCTTTCTGAGTCGGGGAAGTGAGTGGGGTTTCTGGTGAGGGGTGTCTAAGGGGCATGAAGCCTTGGTTTCCAGGGGTCCCTGGCCAAGACCTTGGCCTCCCCCACCGTCACATACAAATGCCTCCTCAAATTTTCAGGGATTTCACTGGTCCTGGAGCAGGAGGCCCCAGCCCGCAGCAATGGCTGACGGGTCACGGACAGTGGGCATGTGGCCAGAAAGGACCTGAGAAGTCCTGCTGCTTGAGGCTGCTGTCCACGGATAGGGAAACTGAGGCCCCTTGGGTTCTTCCACAGGCATTTCCTGGGTGCCTGGGTCTATCCTGGGTGCCGAAGACCCAGAGGTTTGTGTGCCATGACCCCTTCCCTCCAGGGACATGTGCGCTGTTCTCCAATTGGTGCTCTGGTGTTGGGCTGAGCCCGGACCAGGTCTCTGGTTGGGGAACATGTGTCTGGCACCTCCAAGGAGGAGGAGAACTTCACCATGCAATGTGGGGAAAGGGGGTAGAAGCCACCCAGGACCAGGAAATACAGGGACAAAGGCTGAGGGCTTGAAAGAGGGGTCGCCTCAGTCATTTGTTCACTCACCACTTGCCCCCTGAGCACCTACTCTAGCCAGACCTTGGTTGCCCATCCACAGCGCCATGACTTGGAGCCCAGAACTGTGTGTATAGAAGGCTGAGCCTTCCTACAGAGGCCGAGGGGCCTCCTGCTGTTCACAGTGACTGAGCTTCTGCCTCCTCCACCAGATGGTTCTCCTAGGATGTTCGTTCACTAATTCACTTATTCTTCCAGAAAGGAGTCAGGGGAGACTCATTGCTTTAACAAACAGCCCCTTGTCTCAGTGGATCAACACAGCAAGGGTTTATTTCTTGCTCATTCAACTTCCATTTGGGTTGGTGGTGGGCCATGTTGTGCTCCATGCAGTCATTTAGAAATCTAGGGTCATTGGTTGGGTTCCTTGACTCTGAGAAGATGATTTATGTGCAAGAAGATTTTTAGGGAGAGGGCTCGGGATCAACATCTGTGGAAGGAAGGAAAGGGGAGGGGAGGGGAGGGGAGGGGAGGGGAGGGGAGGGGAGGGGAGGGGAGGGGAGGGGAGGGGAGGGGAGGGGAGGGGAGGGGAGGGGAGGGGAGGGGAGGGGAGGGGAGGGGAGATGTGAGCTGTCCTCCCAGAAGTGCTGTGATCTTGGGCAGCATTCTTCAGCCAACACACTTGCCAAAGATGGCTGAAAGCAGAGGGCTGTCTATCAGCAGCACTTCCAGCAGCTGAAGAAATAAGACCCCACAGGGGGACCTGGGCAGTGCATTACAGCATCCGTTACAGACCACCCTGCACTACTTAGATCACCTCTACATGAACTTTCTGGGAGCCACTTCTTCAGCACTCTGGTGGGCCTCCCTTTCTAACAGAAACTTAGAAGAGGAAGGTTGGGGGACAACTATAGCCTCTGCCACTGCAGCTGGTCACAGGGCTGCAGATCATGTTCACCATGTTCTTCCTCTACGTCTACACCTTGGCAGCTTACCTGGTGGGTTCACCTACATCATCCTTTCTGAAGGGTCTCAGCTCATGGTCACCATGTCCTTGTCTGGCTAAGTCTATTGAACTTTCCCATTTACCATCAAAACTGAGCAAGAGCGTACCAAGAGGTGCCCAAGTGGTTACTTAGGTATCAGATATATTCCCCAGCCTCCACTGTGAAGCAACACCTTGTTCCTCCTGACAACTGGGGTTGATTACCCCTGCCAGGATGGTGATTCCTCTTCTTGCCTGCTGGTCCCTTGGCATGAGAAGCCCAAAGCACCTAGGCATCAACTGTAGCCTATAGTTCCATGAGATTCTTGCTGTGTCTCCTGGTGGAAGCATTCCTCTTTGGGAACAGGACTTCTAAAGAGAGTCCTGAGTTATGGGCATAGGAAGCACAAATTCCCCAAATGGGTCACTGGGAGTGATGGTAAGTGGGGCTACTTCTGCTCCCACCCTTTGGTTCCTAGACCCATATATTCTGTCTATTAAGAATGAAAAATTATATGAAAATCATTGATTGAGAGAGTACACTGCATCCTGAGTATAGCACCCCATCCTTGTACTTCCTTGAACTGGTGCTTCAGCTATACCTTCGACAGGCCGTCCCATCACTCTACCAGGGGAAAAGCTTCTGGGTAGTGTAATCTATGATGTGAACAGTGAATCCCATAGTCATAGGCCCACTCTGTAACCTCCTTTCCTGTAAAGTGGGTCCTTGGTCTGATGTGATGTTATGTGAGATCCCATGTCAGTGCATTGAATACCCTATAAGCTTTGGACAGTGGTGCTGCCCAAGACCCTGTTGAAAGAAAATGCAATCCCACACCCATAGAATTTATCCATTACTATCAAATGTCTAGGTTGGATGAAGTCCGGTGTAGTTAACTTGCCTCCGAGAGGCTGGTTGATTTCCTTCAGGAACGATACCATACTGGAGGTTCAGCGTTAGTCCCTGTTGCTGGCAGTTTGGACATTCAGCAATGGCAGTAGCTAGATAAGCTGTAGTAAGTGAGAATCCATGCTGTCGGGCGAACCATCAGCTACTACATTCACGTGCCCATTAGCCAGCACTGAGATGGCCAATGACAGAGGCTGGTTGATGTCAAATAGCCAGGTCATTTTGTCTACCTGGGTTTTCAGATCCTTTTCTGAAGTGGGTGGTCTCTGGTGGGTGTTAACATGTAATATGAAAACCTTTGCACTTTGTGTACACTCCCATATTTGTACACACCATCTATATGCCCCTACTGCAGACTTCCTTGTCTCTAATCTTCTAAACTTTCTCCTTCCAGCAGGCCAAACCATTTGCCACTGCTCATCAGTTCATGTCTACTCTAAACTTTCCATACAAAGTAGATGACTGCCCAACAACTTGCCCATTTGTAAGATTCTCCCTCCTCTCTGTCTTTCAAGGTGACTCCCAAGTGGCTTGAAATAGCCACTATTCATTTTCAGTTTGTAGTCACAGACTAATCTACCCATTCATAAGCCAAATTTAGACTTTTTCCTTCTTCATCAGCTGATCATACAGATCCCATGATGCTACAGGTGTGAGCTGAGGGAGAGGCATGTGGAAGATTGCTTGTGCTTAATCTCATAAAGTACCCCTTACATTTTGTCATGGATTACTGTTGGCCCACCTGACCTTACATATTTATAGGTCTGATAGAACCCAGTTTATGATGTGAAATTCTGGCCACATGGACACTTGATGTCCCAAGGTTAGACACCCTTCTCTGTCAAGGTCCAATGGCATACCAGGAACTGTTTGTTGAAAGATATAAAATTCTCCACTGAAGATATCATGGGCTTGCTCCAGAAGCCTAAGGGTCTGTCTTGTGATTCTCCCATTGAGGTTTGCCATAAATCTCCATGGCATCTTTTCCTGCCACTGATACCTCCAATGTCATTGGGTCTCTGCCAGATCGTATGGTCTGAGGGGCAGGGCTGCTTGCAGTGTAGATTGGTACTGCTCCTTTCCTGATATGGGCCCCACTAAAATTTAGTGTCCTTTTGGGTCACCAGGTATGTGGGTCAGAGCTGTATTTCTAGGCGTGGAATATGCTGCCTCCAGAACTTGAAGAGGCCTCCCAGGTATTGTGTTTCCTTCTCCATGGTGGGGGTGGGAGTAGGGGTAAAAGATGCAGTGGTTTGTTCTTCGCCTTGGAAGGGCTGTGATGGCATATGCCAGATCACTGATCCCTAATATTTTTACTGATGCAGCAGGCCTGTGGATCTTCAGAGGGTTTTTCTCCCACACTCTGGAGATGAAGCCTCCAATGTGTTCATTCAGTTTGATTAGCAAGGTGTCATTATAATAATGGACCAATGTGATGTTCTGTGCGATGTCCAGTCAGTTAAGGTATATTCAGAATATAACATGACAGAAATAGGGGAGATAATACAGCCCTGGTGCAAGACCGTGAATGTGTGCTGTTGCTGCTAGTTGACGCCGAGTCGGCTCTGGCTCACTGCAACCTTGTGTGTAACAGAACGAAAGGTTGCCCAGTCCTGTTCCTCTTCATGCTTTTCGTGTGTTTGATTTCATTGTTGTGGCCATTGTGTCAATTCACTTCATCGAGAGTTTCCCTTGTATTCATGGACTCTCTTTACCAACCATGATGTCCTTTTCTAGCGATTGTTTCTTCCTGAAGATGTGTTCAAAGTAAGCAAGCCAAAGTCTTGCCATCCTCTGTTCTAAGGAGCATTCTGACTGTATTTCTTCTAAGGTTGATTTCTTTGTTCTTCTGGCAGTCCATGGTATATTAAATACTCTTCACCAACACCGTGAGTTGAATGCATCAATTCTTCTGGCTTCCTTTTTAATTTTGCACACATACGAGGTGACTGAAAAGACCAGGGCTAGGGTCAGGCACATCCTAGTCATGTGAATGTATACTTGTATTCACTCCAAGTTAATATAAATGGTTTTGGATCCTCTCTTCTGATTGGGATAGAGAAGAATACAATGGCCCTGTACCATGTACCTGAGGCCATGTTAATCCGCGCTAACCAAGATACCATGTTTGGCACAGCAACCATAATTAGAGCCATTGCTTTGTTGACTTTGTGGTAGTCCACTGCCATCATCCAAGATCCCTCAGATTTTTCTGGGGCCAGACTGGCAAATTAAATGGAGTTGTTATAGGGACCACCACTCTTGAATCGTTTAGATCTTTAAGGATGATATCCATTTGTGTCATTCCCTCAGTATGTGATATTGTTTTTGATTTACTATCTTGGCCTAGATGGAAGAAGATAGCTTCAGAAAAAGTCAGTGTGGGGTTGTACCAACTACCAAATAGGTCTATTTTAATTATAGTTTCAAAAACCAGGGAAATAGCCATCAGGCAAGTCCACAGACCCAGGGAACTAAGCCACACTTGGGTCAGGACTCCATTTATTACCTAGCCCCGTATGCCTCACTCTAACAGGTTCTTTCAGTCTCCAGTACCGGTGTCAGCTTGAACTCTGTCGCCAGCAGTCTTCAAAACGTTTGGGTATTTTCCTTTTCTCAATGTAAAGAGGTAGTCAGATAAATGGCCTTACATTCATTTGGGAGAAGAACCAAGGAGTCATTACCAGGTGTACTGTGGTGTTTAGGATCCTTCCTTCTGGGGACTGGTCTCTCCTTTAGCCAATGGATTCCTGGTCTGAAAACTGGCTCAGGATTGGAAGCTGGACAAAGCATCATGACTTTTTGTTGGAGCAACTGCCCTCAGCATCCTGACCATCCATTCTTGATTTATTTTTATTGCACAGACTGCACTATGCCCTCATTGGCTACCCATTCACTTCACTCATGAGAACACTGTGTTCTATTAACCACACTAGCCATTTCCATAGCTCCCTGGCTGCTACTCAGACCTCATTATGATAATTGTGTCCATCTGGCTTCTGACAGTTAACTCCCATCCTCTTGCTTCTATTGTTTCAGGATCCTATTGCCCTGGTTCTGAAACCATCAGCCTTGGCTTGCAGAGGACAGCCACCCCTGACCTTCCCAATGCTACTGCTGCTGTATTACTTGTTGCCACGGTATATGGTATATTTTCCAGGTCCTCCCATGGAACGGTTTTCTCATGGATTTTCTGACCTTTCTTGTGATATCCACTGTAGCATGTCCACATCTCTGAAATGTTTATCCTTCCACCATCTTCCACAGCAATTCTGTCATCTCCATCTCCCTTACCGCAGTCATCCCTTTCCCCCATGCTTCTAGGTGTCATTTTTTAATTGTGTGTACACCATCTCCTGTCGTCCTTGCTGGGGTGTTACATCCTATATTCCAGGAAAGTGCTCCTAATAGGTACTCTCCCTTATCCAACATCGTGTTCTACCTCCTTGGTCCAGAACCTTCAGAATCCAGTTCTGTACTGGCTATGTCCCAGCTCCTTTGGTATAGAGTCTCCTCCCATTTCTATCAGGCCAAGCATGGCCCTGGGTTAGTTGTGTGGTGACTTAACCCTAGGTATCAACCTAGTGCCAGGAGGGAGGTTGAGGTGGACTCTGAGGGGGTGCATGTTGTCATGTAGTGAGGGGGCTTCTGCACCATCTTCAAGCAGGTGGGAGTACTTGACCTTAATAGAGAATGGGTGGACCACTTTTGCAGGTTCAGAGAGTTCAGGTTTTTCTGGGGATTTTGGGGTGCTTCAATTCAGGTATTATTATCCCATGTGACCTGACCTGTTGCTGTTGAGTCGATTCCTACTCATAGTGACCCTTTTAGGGCGGAGTAGAACTGCGCTATAGGTTTCCAAGGAGCAACTGGTTGATTCGAACTGCCAATCTTTTGGTTAGCAGCCGTAGCTTACTGTAGCTCTTAACCCCTGCACCACCTGGGCTCCTATATCCCATGTGACAGAGTCTTAATATTTCCAACCATGGACCTGCTTAGGTTGGGAGTGTAACCTTTGGAGCTTGGCTACTCATATCATTAAGTCCTGGGATTTATACTCTGCTGAGGAGGTCTTTTGGTTTCTCCATGCGTAGATTCTACTTACTGATTAATCACTTGGCCTTGCATTATCTTTTCCCAGAGCATCAACTGAGTTTAGAAACAGCCATCCAGTTCCATACAGCTGCTGTTTCCCCCATATCCTTGAATGCCTGGCGCATCACACCCACTCATGCACTCCCCTTCACCTGAACGCCAGCCTCCTGGTAACAGTGGTGACAGTTGCAGTACCTCCTCCTGCCAGGGCTCTCTGTACTCCACCAGCGATGGGGCCTTTGTAGCCAGCTGTGTTTGTGGGTGATCCATCTCCCAAACCCCATTTAGTGGCTGTTTCCTTAGACCACTCTTAGCCTATGTGCCACAGGTTGATTTCCAGAACACAGACATCGAGTGGGAGGTGGGCGTGTAGGATGTGCTCTTGGGATCCACACCTGTGGAAGGAAAGGATGGGAGTGAATTGGGGAGAAGGAGAGGATGGGTTTAAGGCAGTCTCATGAGACCCTCAATAAACCCATAAAGGGGTCTACAGCTGGGATGGCCTTTCAGAGTTGTCTCGGTTGGGGTGAGGGGCTTGGTGCTTTATATCCCAATGTTGAGCAGCTGTTGAATAGGGCTGCCCCAGGAAGGGTCATGATCTCTGTGAAGCAACCCCATTTACCTGAGTCATCTTCCAAAGGGGACTGACAATAGAGACCTGTCATCCGTGACACTTTCAGAGGCTGGGGAGTAGGTTCTAAAGGAAATCTGAAGTCAAGTCATGGCCTCCCTTCCACCAGGCTTTTACTGTAGTATCATTCATTTCCAGGAAGTATTGTAACAAAGTGCCACAAACCAGGTGGCTTAAACAACTGAAATTTATTCTCTAGTAGTTCTGGAAGCCAGAAGCCTGAAATCAGGGTGTCAGTCATATTAATTCCTGCTGAGGCTCTGAGGGAGAATCTGCTCCATCCTTTCTCCTAGCTTCTGGTGACAGGCAGCAATCCTTAGTGTTCCTTGGCTTAGCTTTATCACTCCAATGTCTACATCCATCTTCACATGGCCATCTTCCCTCTGCATCTCTTCTCTTTTATAAGGACACCACTCAGATGGGATTAGACCCACCCTACTCCAGGATGACCTCATGTGAATTTAACTGATGACATTTCAAAGACCTTATTTCCAAACAAGATCATGTTCACAGGTGCTGGAGGTTAGGACTTCAGCACATCTTTTTTGAGGGGCACAGTTCGACCCTCAGCAATCCTCTAGGGCCTTGGGGCCCTCCACCGGATTGTCCCCATCTGGCCAGCAGGCAAGGGAGAATGAGAACATGAAGAAGTGGGCTCTTTGTATGGCCAGGCCTGGAAGCGGGGAATTCTCCCATTACATTGGCCAACACTCAGTCACAAGGCTGCTTTTAACTCCAGAGGCAAAGGGAAATGGTTTGATAAAAACCAGCCAGTTACTACTACCCTACTCCAGGGGAGACTGACTGGTCAGGGGTGGGGTGGGAACTGAGATCTCCCTTCCCCCCATGTGGGGTTGACGTACTCGGTGGTAAGCTAGAGCCAAGGTCACCTGAACGTCAGTGACCTCAGAAACATGTTACCCAGGTGTTATGGACTGAATTGTGTTCCACCAAAATATGTGTTGGAATCTTGATCATTACATACCTGTGGATCTAATGTAATATGAGGTAATCCCCTTCCATAATGCAATCTAAGGTAAGGTAATCAGGCAGTCAGTTGAGGTCATACCCATGTAGGGTGGGTCCTAAACCTAATCACTTCTGAGCTATATAAAGAGCAGAATAGGCAGAGAGGCACACACAGGGGGAAGACAGATGTTGTCTGAGGGCAAGGCAGATGACTCTACAGGCCCATGAACTCCAAGGATTATCAGCAGCTAGAAGCTGAAATAGACAAAGAAGGACCTCTGCTAACGCCACTCCCTGAATCTGGACTTCTAGCCCCCAGAGCTGTGAGAAAACATATTTCTGTTCTTTAAAGCCACCGGCTTGTGGAAACCCTGGTGGCGTAGTGAGTGGTTAAGAGCTATGGCTGCCAACCAAAAGGTTGGCAGTTCGAATCCACCAGGCCCTCCTTAGAAACCCTAAGGGGCAGTTCTACTCTGTCCCATCGGGTCGACTCGATGGCAACAGGTTTTTGGTTTTGTGGTATTCCTGTTAGAGGAGCACTGGGTAAATGACGACACCAGGCCCTCTGGTCCTCCCCATGCATACCCTGGCCTGTGTGAGGGCTGGGGTCCAGTGGGGAGCGGTCAGGCCCCTCTGGGCCCTAGACCCCTCCACCACACCCACAGGGACTCCTTTCTCCAGGGCTGGGCTGCACCTCCTCACAGTCAGCCCTTCCTCTTCCCTTTGGACATCAGTTTACACCCCATCCCTCTCCCAGTCCACTGTCTGATCAGCCACCAAGTCTTACCCATCCTGCCTCCCAAATCTCCAACCTCCAACTGCCCCCACCTGGACCGCTGTCCCCACCCCCAGGCTTGCCCTACCCTGTGTGGCTGCCAGTGTGAACTTGCTGTGACATAAACCTGGGCTGTATCAGCTGCCTGCTTGAAGCTCTCCACGGCTCCCTACTGCTTCCCAAATAAACCCAAACTCCTGAATGCAGCACAAATGCCCCTTTTGGGCTGGCCCCTGTGTCCACCTTTCCTGGCACCCTTCCTGACCTCTTTCCAGGACCCAGACGTGCTTGTCCTCCCAAACATGGGATCTGCTGTGGCCCCCCTCACAGACCCTTCTGCTCCCATCTTGGGGCCTTTGCAGGTCTCTCACCACCCCCCTGCCCCGCAATACCCTTCTCTCATTTGTTCTCTGGCTAGCTCCTCTTCATGCCTCAGGAGTCGCCTCCTCCAGGAAGCCCACCTGACCACCCCTCTTGTAGCATCCCGGAGTATGTGCTCTGCAGGACCATAGCCGTCTGTTTGCAGGACTAACTCCTGCTGTGGATGGAGCCTCCATGAGCCAGGCCAGGGCCCACCCTGGATTCCCCTGCCTCCAGCCGGCCAAGTAGCTGAGACAACAACTGAGGGCAGGAGAGGAAAGCAAGGAGAGGCCGCCCTTAAGCTCTGAAAAGACATTTTCCTGGTAGCTGGCAAGGCCCCCACCCGCTCCGGGGGATTTTCCAATCTGCTGCAGAAAGGCCCCGCTCGAGAGGATGGGATCATCCCAGGACACAGCGAGGCCCACATCCCCGGCCCTGACCACGAGCACATCCCATCTGGAGGGCCTGCCTCCTGCTTTTCCTTTTAATTGATTGACAACAGAGTGAAGGGAGCTGAGAAAGACGGTTTCCAGAGCTTTCTGCTCTGGCAGCCTCGGCCACCTCCACCTCCATGACCATGCGCAGAAGATGGGGCGTCCTCGTGGGTGTGAAGGTCCTGGTCCCCCAAGGATCTGCCATGGTGGTAAAGATGGGAAGTGGCTGAGTTAGGACTCAGGGGGTCTGAGGGGACCCAGGAACAGGGTCCAGAACAGCCGCAGAAGGCTGGCTGCCTGGCTGCTCCCTGGCCTCCCTGGCCTCAAGTGCCGGTGGGGTGGGGGTCGGGGGTAGATGTTGGCCATTGCCATTGCCGGGGCGTCTTCAGATCCAGGCGAGAGATGGCTCGGGCCAGGCAAGGCACGGGGTAGAAGGGACCTGGTCCATGGTGGACAAGGCCAGTGCCAGCCAGATGGGCCTCTCCTGAAATTCCCAGAGCCAAATGGAAACTCTGCGAGAGCGTTTGCCCCTCGTGCTCTGTCTGGCATCAGCTCCGGCCTCTGGGAGTTGTTTTGCTCTTGGTAATTGGTGAGAAGTTCGCTTCTAAAAGTCTGCCCAGAACCCCAAAGTGGAAGCAGGCAGAGGGCCAGTGAGAATGGGGAATGTTCTTTTAAACACATTTTTATAGGTGCAAGGTCAGGTCTGCTCTTTGGACTCTAGAGTTTGGAATTTGAGCAGGGCTGGGTGGGGCTTACCTTTGCCCAGGGGCCTGGAGAGGCCCAAGGACAGAGGGGTGGCCCTGCCCTGGGTAGATGAGTGGTAAGGCAAATGACCCAGACGTTGCTCTCTGGCAATCTTTATCTGTGCACCAGCGTTGGCCCTAGTGGGTACTGCAGGCTTCGCTGAGGTGCTGCCGAGTATCCCCCGAGTCAGAGGTGACAGCCCGGCCTCCCTGTGGTCAGTGAGGACTCAGCGCCCTGTGCCAAGGGCTCAGCCAGTGCAGAAGGGCATAGGCTGGTAAGCCCATCCCAGCTCTGTCCTCTGACCCCGACCTCAGCTTGTTCCTGCTCTGCCTGGACGGTCACCACCCTGCTCTGGGGAACAAAGTGACCATTTTGTAGAGGAGACAGAGAAATGAGGACTGCAGTGTTCTCCTTTGGCCCAGTGATAAGGTATCCCCCGGGTGGAGAAGTCCCCAGAGAAATGGTTTTCTGGGCCAGTGGCAGCAAGACAGCCATCCACTCTCCCTAGTTCGGTGATATCGATCGGCCCCTTAACCGCCAGGCCTCAGTTTCCACATCTGTCAAATGAGGGGAGCATTGAACTTGTTCTTGAGGATTCTGTCAGGCTTCAAAATTTTGTCATGTGACGCTCTCTGCCTCAGTTTCCCACATGTAAGAGGAGATAATCTAGGAATCCGTTTCAGAAGGCCAGTGTGTGGGGTTTGTTCACAAACCTCCCGTCCTAGCTGCTTGGAGAGAAGCATATTTAGGAATGCTTTAAAAAAACAAACTCTGACCTTCGAGTTGACTCTGACTCATAGCTACCGTATAAGGAGGAGGTAAAATGTTGGCGGGGAGGTGCGTCTCAGCGTTTCATACACACCTGGCCCACGGTGCAGGGCCCACCCCACCAGGCTGCTGAAATGGCCGCAGATTCTATCACCTGTCTCTTGGAGACAGAACCGGGAAGCCTTAGGGAGGCCAACCCCCTTTGTCCCGGGCTGTGTGTCCCCAGACTGGGCCCACCTGCCTGCCTAGAGTGTTTTTCCCTGGTGGGTACTCAGAGAAGCTGGGATCTCACCAGGGGTGGTAGACTGGGCACACACTTAGGATCTTCCTATGCTCGTGTTTGGAATGGGAGGCTCAGATCTGGCAGCTTGTAATATGTTCCAGAAACTCACTGGCATGTATGATAGCCTTTCCCAGGCCAGGCCGGGGCAGTGTGGGGCGGGCTGGGCACAGGCATCTGGCAAGCCACCCACAGGGAGGTCCCGTGGGATGGTGGCCCACCCATGTTTTAATGAACAGTGATGATTACATGACAATGAACTTCCCCTAGACAACACTTAAATGCCGACACGCTCCGACTCTCTGCTGATGGCTCCGTGTGGATTGCTTCCCTTCGTCCACCCCCATACTCTGGAGGTAGACCAGTTGCTGTTGAGTTAATGTCAACTCATGGTGACCCCCTGTGGGTCAGAGTAGAACCGGGCTCTGTAGGGTTTTCAATGGCTGACTTTTCAGAAGCAGATCACCAGACCTTTCTTCTGAGGTGTCTCAGCAGCCAAGTGCACGAACCATTTGCGCCGTCCCAGGATTCTACTCTGGAGGAAGGCAAACATTATCTCCATTTCGTGGACCTGGCGCCTGGAGCTCAGAGCTTAAATAACTTGCCCGGGGCCACATGACTGAAGACAGGGGAAGCCGGGGGGCCACCACCTGGGCCACCAGATTCCAGGGACCATGCTCCGGATCCTTCCTCCCACCTGAGTTTGGCACATCCAGTGGGCTTTGTGGAACCTGGAGATGTTAGGTGCATGAACGGACCTTCTGCAGACCTATGCATTTGTTTCATGTATAGGGGGCAAAATGTGACTCATCAAGTCTGATAAATTTGCCTACAGGAGGACTAAGGTCTGAAACTTGAGACTATTTAAGACTGAAGGAGCTCTGGTGGTGTAGTGGTTAAGAGCTTGACTGCTAGCCTAAAGATTGGCAGTTCAAATCCACCAGCTGCTCCCTGGAAACCCTATGGGGAGGTTCTAAACTGTCCTATAGGGTTGCTGTGAGTCAGAACCAACTTGACAATACCCAGCAACAACAACAATTAAGTGAAAAGTGGTCTAGGTTGGAGGACGGCAAAAAAAAATAAGAGACTTAGACTGTAATGGAGCCCTGTACAAAGCTGTCTCCTCCAGCCTGCCCTCCCTTCTGTGCCCTGGGCTCCACCAGCATCCTCCATGCTCTAGAACTTTCCATCTAAAAAGCCCCTTCCTGGATTCCAACGCTTCTCCCCTCCATGCCCTTATTCTGTTCAGGCAAAGCTTCTCTAAAGAATGACCCACAGGTGACTGTCCAGCTCCCACCTTCTCTCCTCAGCCCTCTGCAGTTTCACCTCTGTTCCCTTCCGCCAGAGCCGCCATGTTAGCCCAGCCAGTGACTGTTCTCTTTTTTAAAAATATCTATTTTATTACTGTACTTTAGATGAAGGTTTATAGAACAAAGAAGTTTCTCATTAAACAGTACACATATTGTTTTATGACATTGGTTAACAGCCCTACAACATGTCAACACTCCCCTTCTCGACCTTGGGTTCCCTATTTCCAATTTTCCTGCAGCCTCCTGCCTTCTTGTCCTTGCCCCTGGGCTGGTGTGTTCATACAGTCTCGTTTTGTTTTATGGGCCTGTCTAATCTTTGGCTGAAGGGTGAACCTCAGGGGTGACTTCATTACTGAGCTATAAGCATGTCCGGGGTCTATACTCTTAGGGTTTCTCCAGTCTCTGTCAGGCCAGTGAGTCTGATATTATTTTGTGAGTTAGAATTTTGTTCTACATTTTTCTCCAGCTCTGTCCAGGGCCCTCTACTGTGGTCCCTGTCAGAGCAGTCAGTGGTGGTAGCTGAGCACCATCTAGCCGTGCTGGACTCTGGTAGAGGCTGTGTTAATTGTGGTCCATTAGTCCTTTGGACTCATCTTTTCCTTGTGTCTTTGGTTTTCTTCATTCTCCCTTGCTCCTGAATGGGTGAGACCAGTGGAGTATCTTAGATGGCCACTTACAAGCTTTTAAGACCCCAGATGCTACTCACCAAAGTAGAATGTAGAACATTTTCTTTATAAACTATGTTATGTCAACTGAGCTAGATGTTCCCTGAGACCATGGTCCCACAGCCCTCAGCCTAGTAATTTGGTCCCTCAGGGATGAGTGGCTGTTCTTGAAGGAGCTCTAATGGCCTCCTTTGAGGCGATCTGTCAGCTCCTTAACAAAGGTGACTGCTCGCTCTCAGGGCTCACGTGGCTTCCCTCTCCTCTCTGGCCGCCTCCCCCAGGCTCCTCTGCAGACCCTCCCCTTCCACCAACCTCTAAATGTTGACATTCCTTGGAGTTCTGCCCAGATTCTCTTTATGCCTCACTCAATACTCTCTCTTTGTTCGTCTCATTTCCTCACGAGGCATGTTGCTGTGATGCTGAGCAGGTTTCAGCGTAGCGTTCAGACTAAGGTGGACTAGGAGGAAAGGCCTGGTGATCTGCTTCTGAAAATCAGCCAGTGAAAACATTATAGATCACAGCAGTCAGGGGTTTTCATGATTTGGAGGTCAACTCGGTGGCAGCTAACAACAGCAACAACAAATAAGCCGATAATTGCCATGGTTATGCCTCCATGCCATCTTCTGAAGTCCAGACCTGTATATCCAACTGCCCACTGCCTATCTGCCCTTGGGCACTCATGGGTGCCAGTGCTGGTGCCCTGTACATGAACAGCCAGCTCAGTGGGACAGTCCAGGCCTCCAGTCAGGTGTGTTGAGTCTGAGAAGCCCATGAGTTGGCGTCGACTGCACGGTACTTGGTTGGTGGGGTTAGAACATAATTAGGTGCTTATCAAATGTTAGTTTTCCTCCCATCCCCGCCTACTGAATTCTGAGTAGGGCCACACAAAGGGGCTCTGCAGGATCGTCATCCTGGCCTCTTCTGTGCTGAGGCTTTGGCCCACTTCGACCTTGGTGGCCTCAGGAGTCAGAACTGGTGGTGGCAGGCGCAGTTGGTGCGTGGCAAACCGAACCTGTCAATTCCAGAAGCTTTTGGCAAATTGTTGAAGTGACTAGCTGACTTCGAGAAGTGTCTGCATGTTTTTTCCCCCAAGTGCAGTTATTTTTGCTGCTGTGAAATGTTCTGAAATCTGACAGTTTTGTTTTGAGTCTTAGCCCGATGTGAAGACGGGAGGGAACACTCTCTCCCATTTCTGTGACACCCGCTTCTTGGGGTTTCCTGAGGACACTTGATTCTGGCAGAGGTGGCCGAGGAGCAGTAGGGGGCCAGGTATCCCAGGGGAGCACTCAGGGGAGCTCCTAGACCCACTCAGAGCATGGAGCCCAAGGGCTGATTTTGACTTGGCCAATGTACAAGCACCTACTGTGTTCCAGGCACTCATTCACCAAACATTTATTGAGTACTTACTATGTTCATGTATCAGATATATACTAGGCACCTACTGTGTGCCAGGCTCTTGCCCCCCAAATATTTAGTAAGCACCTACTATGTGGTGCAGAGCCATGAAGGGCTTTAAGCACAGGCGTGTACTGGCCACTGTGCCATGCTCAGTGGGAGGGAGACTGGGGAGGAGGCTGCTGAAGGGACATAGACTCCCGAGGAGAGAGAGATGACTCAGATTTCGTCCTTCTGAAGCCTGTGACCCTCAGGGCATTATACTGGGCATCTCTGAGTGTCAGCGGGCACCAGGGGACTAGAGGGCATCCGTCCCTCAATACTGCCCCTCTGCCTGTTATCCACTGCTCCAGTTTACTCCTCACGAGAAAGAACAGCAAAAAACAAACAACGTGGCAGACCCCCTCCGTTCCTCCCTAACTTATACGGTGGCTCAGCCAGAGACCTCTCCTCTCTCCACTGCAGTATCTATACAGTCCCACATCTTCACACCTGAACCGCATGGCTACACCCTGGGGTCTTGGGCCTCAGGGCACTGTCACCTTCGGGGCATCTGATTGTTAAACTGCTGTCCAGTTGGCCCCTGACTCATGGCCAGAATGAAATAATGTCCTGCACATGGCCACGTTGGTGGTGGATCAGACTGCCGTGATCTGTGCGGTTTACCCTGACTGATTTTTGGCAGTATATTGCCAGGCCTTTCTTCCTAGTCTGTCTTGGTATGGAAGCTCCACTGGAATCTGTTCAGCACCATTGCGATACCAAGCCTCCATGGACAGATGGGTGGCGGCTGCACGTGAGGTGCGTTGGCCCGGAATTGAACTTAAGTCTCCCTCACCGAAGGTGAGAATTCTACCACTGAGACGCCACTGCCTCATCTTAAACTTAGCAGGTCTCAAATAAGCTTTCATATCCCTACCACGGCTACTTTGGTTCTGGGGTCCCCATCTCAGGCAGCTGTCCCTGTTGCTCCTGGGTGGGCAGTAGTTTGATGCTTTTTGATTTGGGGTTGCAGGACTCTGAGCACATGGTAATAAAGCCAGAGCTGACCTTCACTGGGAGTTGGCCGAGTGCCAGGCTTGGGCTAATTCCTCCAAATGCACACCATCTCTATTTTACAGATGACAAAGCCGAGATACAGGTAAGTAAATTATCTGGGATGCACACAGTTTGTCTGGTTTTTCCTGAGAAAAGTAAATCTGTAAATCACCTACTTAACCCCAGGTGATAACTGAGAGGAAATTGAGCTGTGAAAACCATCCTTTCTTGCATGTGTAAATATGTTCTAGTGTTTAGCAGAGGCTTTCCTGCGTTGCCATGGAGACCGATGATGCGGCCTCTTCTTGGAGAGGTAGACAGGAGGAGTGACTAAGAATCATGCTCCAGTTTACTCCTCATTAGAAAGAAGAGGAAAAAACACACAACGTGACAGACCCCCTCTGCTCCTCTCTAACTTACATGGTGGACCCTGTACTGTGCCTCTTAGATGGCAAGGTTGGCAGCTGTAATGAAGATCCCAAAGGAGGAGTGGATAATATAGGCACACTTGTTTTTCTTTCTACAAAGGCAAAAAACAAAAAAAACCAAACAAACCTGTTGCTGTTGAGTCAAATCTGACTCATAGAACTGCCCCATAGATTTTCCAGGGAGTGCTTGGTGGATTCAAACTGCCGACCTTTTGGTTAGCAACTGTAGTTCTTACCACGCAGTTGTGACATAGTAGCTCCCTGGTGACTGGGACACAGGCTCCTTCTATCACAGGTCTGGAGCCTTCTTGTAGCTTCCACCTGTTCTTTCAAGAAGGTTGCATCTGCCATCAGACTCACAGTCCAGACAGCAGGAAAAGGAGAAACGAGAGGGGAATATGTGCTCCTTTGCTTTAAGAAGCTGCGTGTGTCCTCTCCGCTCACACCCTGATGGCCGGAATGTAGCCACATGACTGTATCTGGCAGCAAGGGAGGCAGGAGAGATAGTCTTAGTTGGGTAGCTCTGTGCTTAGCTAAAATTTAATTTAAAGAGGCATCCCTGGGTGGTGCAAATGGTTAAGTACATGGCTACTAACCAGAAGGTTGGAGGTTTGAATCCCCCCAGAGAAGCCTCAGAAGAAGGACCTGGCGATCTACTTCCAGAAGATCGCAGCCATGGAAAACCCTGCGGAACGCAGTTCTGCTCTGACACGTGCGGGGTCTCCTTGAGTTGGAATCAGCTTGATGGCAACTGTGTTTTGTTTCATCATTATTATTATTATTAAAGAAAAAAGGGGTTTTAAAAAAGAATATTGAAGGACAACTAACAACCTAGGCCATAGTCTACCCCTTGGACCACCTGCTATCCAAGCAGATCTTCCTTCTATACTCTGAACACACTCGGCTCCTTCCTAAGGAAAACAGCCCTGGGGCTCTGCCTGCCACCAAGTCCGGGCTCTGTGGCTGACGTGTGGTCCTGTCCATCAAGGCCCGGTATGGTCCCTCAAGGACAGACAACTTAGAAACTCTGAACCAAAGACAAGTGATCTGTAACCCTCTTAACATACGATAATGGACCAGGAACAGGGAAGCTGCTATAGAAACCTGCATTTGGAAAAGAGACGAATGGACCACACAGCAGTCACTGGTTGGCTGTGGAGAGCAAGCCCGGCTGGGCAGGTGTGGTGCATTCTCCTTCCTCAGCCCAGTGCACTCACTCTGGCTCTGCTTGCTGGAGGAGCACCTGGTCCAGGTCTTCCATTACTCTTGCTCTGTCCTCTGGGTGCTTCTACTTGTTCCCTGTCCTCCACGTGAACCTGAAGTAGGCGTTGGAGAGTATGCCCTTCCTGGGGGCTGTTCAGCCTTCACAACTTTTCTGGCTACAGCAAGTTTGGGGTGTCCAGGGTGTCCAGGGATTTCTCTGGGGGACGAGTCAAAATACAACGTGCCCTTGAAAGTCAGGCTTGTGGTTTATTTGGCAATATGATTCCTTCTAAGACTCTGTAGGTTTCTGGTCTACTTGCATCTAGGTAGGTCCATGTTGCATGTAACCTCACTGAAAGATCTTGTCCAGGCCTAGATTTTTATGCTTAAAAAGTCTGGTCTTTTATTTACAGGCTTCTGCTCTTGGTCCATTTTTGTGTCACTCATATAATGGCAACTACCTCTAAGCTCTCTGAAATAAGAGGCTTGGGTGGGGAGGCAGCACTGTCATCAGACTGTGGCCCTAGGGCTGGCTCCCCTTGTCTGCCTGAGAACTCTGAACCGGAGGTTCTTGAAAAGGATGAGAGTCCCTGGGTGGTGCAAATGGTTAACAGACTTGGCTGCTGACCAAAATGCTGGAGGTTTGAGTCCTCCCAGAGGTGCCTCAGAAGAAAGACTTGGGAATCTAACTTCCAAAAAATCAGCCACTGAAAACCCTACAGACACTGCCTACCTAAACTAACACAAAATGAGGTAGAAAATCTGAATGGACCCATAACAAGAGATTGAAAAGGTGATTTAAAAAACTTCCAACAACAACAACAATCCTGGCCCAGATGGCTTCACTGGAGAATTCCATCAAATATTTAGAGAAGAGCTCATGCCAGTACTACTTAAACTATTTCAGAACATAGAAAAGGAAGGGGTACTTCTAATTCATTCCATGAAGCCAGCATAACCCTGATACCAAAACCAGGCAAAGACACCAAAAAAAAAAAGAAAATTACAGATCAATATCTTTCATGAATATAGATGCAAAAATTCTAGCCCATAGAATTCAACACCATATTAAAAAAAAATACACCTAGAGTAAGTGGGATTCATACCAGGTAAGCAAGGATGGTTCAACATTAGAAAATCAATCAATGTAATCCACCACCTAAATGAAAGAAAAAAATCACACGATTATCTCAGTCAACACAGAAAAGGCCTTTGATAAAGTCCAACACCCATTCCTGATAAAAACTGTCAATAAAATAGGATTAAAAGGTAAATTCTTCAACATAATAAAGGGCAACTATACGAAACCAAAAACCAAGATCACTCTCAATGGAGAGATACTGTACCCATTCCCCTTGAGAACAAGACAAAGGTGCCATTTATCACCACTCCTATTTAACATTATGCTAGAAAGTCCTAGCTACAGTCATAAGGCAAGAAAAGGAAAAAATTGGTAAGGAAGAAGTAAAACTATTCTTATTCACAAGTGATATGCTACTATACATAGAGAACCCTAAAGACTCCACAAGAAAACCACTGGAACTAATAGAAAGATTCAGCAGAGTAGCAGGATACAAGAAAAACATCCAAAAGCCAGTTGAATTCTTATACACCAAAAAAGAGAATTAAGAAAAGGAAATCAGGAAAGCAATATCATCACTGTAATAGCCGCTAAAAAAACAAAGTACTTAGGAATAAATCTAACCAGGGACGTACAAGACCTGTACAAAGAAAATTACAAAACCCTAGTGGAAGAAACCAAAAGATACTTACATAAATGAAATACATACCATGCTCAAGGATAGGTAGACTCAATATTGTGAAAACATCAGTTCTACCCAAAGCCATCTACAAATACAATGCAATCCTGATCCAAATACCAATAGCATTCTTTAATGAGGTGAAAAAAACTAATCATTAGCTTTATATGGAAAGGAAAGAGGCCCCAGATAAGTAAAGCATTGTCGAAGAAGAAAAACAAAGTAGGAGGCCTCGAACTACCTGACCTCAGAACCTACTGTACAGCTTCTGTAGTCAAAACAGCCTGGTACTGGTACAACAGACACATTGACCAATGGAACAGAATTGAGAACCCAGATGTAAACCTATCCACTCACGGTCACCTGATCTTTGACAAAGGCCTGCAATCCATTAAATGGGGGGAAAAGACAGTCTTTTTAACAAATGGTGCCGGCAAAACTGATGTCCCTCTGTGAAAAATTGAAACAGGACCCATACCTCACACCATACACAAAAACTGGTTCAAAATGGATCAAAGACCCAAGTATAAAACTAAAAACTGTAAAGGTCATGAAAGAAAGAGTAGGGTCAATGCTAGGGGCCCAAATATATGGCTTAAATAGGATACAAACCATAAATAACTATACACAAACACAAGAAGATAATCTAGATAACTGGCATCTTCTAAAAAGTATACACTTATGCTCATCAAAAGATTTCACCCAAAGAGTAAAAAGAGAACCTACAGACTAAGACAAAAATTTTTGGCTCTGGCATATCTAACAAAGATCTAATCTCTAAAATCTATAGGAAATTCCAACACCTGTACAACAAAAAGACAATCCAATTAAAAAAGGGCAAAGGATATGAACAGACACTTCACCAGGTGGCTAACAGACACATGAAGAAATGGTCTTGATCACCAGCCTTTAAAAAAAAAGACAAAAACCAAAACAAAACCTGTTGCCGTCAAGTCGATCCCAGCTCATAGCAACCCTATAGGACAGAGTAGAATTGCCCCATATGGTTTCCAAGGAGCAGCTGGTGGATTTAAACTGCCTTTGGTTAGCAGCCAAACTCTTAACCACTGTGCCACCACTAGCCATTAGAGAAATCCAAATCAAAACTACAATGAGATACCATCTCACCCTGACATTACTGGCACTAATAATAATAAACCCCTGGAAATAACAAATGTTTGGAGGCTTCAGGGAGATTGGAACTCTTATGCATTGCTGGTGGGAATGCAAAATGTTACTACAATTTTGAAGAACAGTATGGCTTTTCCTTAAAAAGCTAGAAATAGAACTACCATACAATCCAGCAACCCCACTCCTAGAAATATATCCTAGAGAAATAAGAGCCATCACACGAATAGACATATACATACTCATGCTCATTGCAGCACTGTTCACAATAGCAAAAAGGTGGAAACAACCTAAGTGCCCATGAACAGATGAATGGATAAACAAACCATGGTACATACACACAGCGAAATACTATGCAATGATTGAGAACTATGATGGATCTTTGAAACATTTCACAATGTGGATGAATCTGGAGGGCATTATGCTGAGTGAGAGAAGTCAATCACAAAAGTATAAATACTGTATGAGACTACTATTATAAAAACTCATAAAAAGGTTTACACATAGAAGGAAACAATCTTTGATGGTTATGAAGGAGACAGGTTCTTTGTAGTTGTTGTTGTTGTTAGGTGTTGTCGAGTTGATTCTGACTCATAGCGACCCTATGCACAACAGAATGAAACACTGCCCGGTCCTGCGCCATCCTTACAATCATTGTTATGCTTGAGCTCATTGTTGCAGCCACTGTGTCCCTCCACCCCGTAGAGGGTCTTCGTCTTTTCCGCTGACCCTGTACTTTGCCAAGCCTGATGTCCTTCTCCAGGGACTGATCCCTCCTGACAACATGTCCAAAGTATGTAAGATGCAGTCTCGCCATCCTTGCTTCCAAGGAGCATTCTGGCTGTACTTCTTCCGAGACAGATTTGTTTGTTTTTTGGCAGTCCATGGTATATTCAATATTCTTCACCAACACCACAATTCAAAGGTGTCAATTATTCTTCGGTCTTCCTCATTCATTGTCCAGCTTTCACACGCATATGATGCGATTGGAAATACCATGGCTTGGGTCAGGTGCACCTTAGTCTTCAAGGTGACATCTTCGCTCTTCAACACTTTAAAGAGGTCTTTTGCAGCAGATTTACCCAATGCAATGCATTGTTTGATTTCTTGACTGCTGCTTCCATGGCTGTTGATTGCGGATCCAAGTAAAGGGAAATCCTTGACAACTTCAGGAGACAGGTGGGAATGGAAAAACACTAACTAGACAATAGGTAAGCGTTAACTTTGGTGAAAGATGAGACAGTACACAATTTTGAGAAAGTCAGCACAACTTGACCAAGGCAAAGTCATAGAAAGAAGCTTCATAGACACATCCAAACTCCCTGAGGGACCGAGTTACTGGATTGAGGGCTGGGGACCATGGTCTCGGGGGACTTCTAGCTCAAGTGGCATAACATAATTTATAAAGAAAATGTTCTACATCCTACTTTGGTGAGTAACGCCTAGGTCTTAAAAGTTTGTGAGTGGCCGTCTAAGATACATCAACTTGCGTCACCCTGTCTGGAGCAAATAAGAATGAAGAAAACCAAAGACACATGGTAAAGATTAGCCCAAAGGACCAATGGACCACAGCTACCACAGCCTCTACCTGAGTCCAGCACAACTAGGTGGTGCCCAGCTACCACCACTGACTGCTCTGACGGGGATCACAATAGAGGGTCCCGGACAGAGCTGGAGGAAAAAGTGGAACAAAATTCAAACTCATACACACACACAAAAAAGACCATGTTTACTGGTCGGACAGAGACTGGAGAAACTCTGTGAGTATGGCCCCTGGACACACTTACAGCTTAGGTTCACCTTTCAGTCAAAGATTAGACAGGCCCATGAAACAGACAATAATACAAGTAGCTCAGCCATGTGTGTGAGATTAAATGGGCACACCAGCCAACGTGCAGGGACCAGAAGGCAGGAAGGGACAGGAAAACTAGACAAACGGAAATGGGGAACCCGAAGTTGAGAAGGGGAGTGTTGACACGTTGTGGGGTTGACAACCAATGTCAAAACAATTTGTGTATTAATTGTTTAATGAGAAACTAATTTGCTCTGTAAGCTTGCACCTAAAGCTCAGTTAAGTAAAGAGAAAAAAAGAAAACCCTACAGAGTACAGTTCTACTCTGACACACATAGGGTTTTGCCATGAGTCAGAGATGACTCGAGGGGAGCTGGTTTTGGTGACAAAGATTGGGCTGCCCTTTCATCTTCCGCCAGGACTTCCTTTTCAAAGCCATGACTATAACTCTCCTGTACCACTTTCTAAAAGCAGCAGCCAGCAGCTGACACACACCTAGTTCTCAGCTCCTCTAATCAGTTCTTCTGTAGTCCAGGCACTGCTAGCTTGTGGTTTGCCTCTCAAAGCATTGCAGGGGACTTTTTATTTTATTTATCTATTTATTTTTTGTTATCATTGAGAATATACACAGCAGAATATCTGCCAAATGGGCAATTTTTACATGCACAATTCAGTGACAATGATTATATTCTTCAAGTTACACAACCATTCTCATTCTCTATTTCTGAGTTGTTCCTCCCCGACTAGCATAAACTCACTGCTCCCTAAGGTCCCTATCTAATCTTTTGAGTTGCTGTTGTCAATTTGATACCGTGTAGATTGTTCCCAAAAGAGCACAATGCTCAAGGCAGACATTTTTTACTTGATAAGCTAAACTATTTTTTGGTTCAAGAAGACCTCATGAGATATTTTTGGTTTAAGTTTAAAGATTATCTTAGGGCAATAATTTCAGAGGTTTATCCAGCCTCCATGCTCTAGAAAGTCTGAAACCCATGTGAATTTGAAATTCTGTTCTGCACTTTCTCTCTTTCAATCAGGGTTCTATAGAATTTTTAATCAAAACATTCAGCAATGGTAGCCGACAGGGAATGTTTTCATGAGAGGGTTTTCATAGTACGACAAGGGTCACTGGCTTTCCAGCTTTCAAATTCTGTGTGCTGGATTGCAGTGCCCACACCGGGAGTGCTGGGTCTGCACCTCCTCCTTCTATGTCCCCAAATCTGTAATAGGACACAGGCTTGGCTGCTGGAGAAAAGACCCCCCAAACCAGTGACATAAACATGATAGAATTTTCTTTGTTGCTCATGTAAGAGCCCAAACACAAGAGGCTCAGGATTGACAGGGCAATACCAGGACATTGGGAGCCCAGAGGCTCCCGATCTTGTGGTTCTGCTGTCCTCCAGGAAGAACTCGCATTACGTTGCCTAAGAGGGCTGCTCAGCATCCCTGTCCCATCTGCTTTCTGGCCAGGACAAAACAGAGAGGAGAGAGTGGAAGACACAACCCTGCCCCTTCTTTCAAGTCAGGGCCTGGACCATGCCTGCATCCATCCACTCATATCCCAGTAGGACCTGCAAGATGGGAGGGGGGACGGAAGGCTCAAAAAGGAAAGTTGCTTGTGTGTGTGTGTAGGCATGAGCGTGTGCAAGTGTGTGTGTGTGCAAAACTGTGTGTGTGGATATTTTAACACTAAAGGTACTGCTTTGACTGAAGGCCACGTAGCTTGAGAGGAGTTAATTCGTGGCCTGGATGAGGAGATATGGTGATGGTAAGAGAGGTTGGAATGACACACTTTGAAGATGCAGGAAGGGGCCACCAGGCAAGGAATGTGGGAGGCCTCTAGAAGGTGGACAAGGCAAGAAATAGATTTGCCCTGGAGCCTCTGGAAGGAACAGCCCTGCCCACACCTTGACTTTAGCCCACTGAGACCCATCTTGGACTTCTGACCTCCAGCACTGTAAGATAATACACGCATGCTGCCTTAAGCCACCATGATTGTGGTCATTTGGTACGGTAGCCACAGGGAGCTGTGAGCACTGAATCTGTGGTCATTTGGTACGGCAGCCACAGGGAGCTGTGAGCACTGAGTTTGTGGTCATTTGGTATGGCAGCCACAAGAAGTGCACACCCGAGGGCAGGGACGGATTACCCAATAAGCAAGGTACGCGTGGGCTTACCTGTGCAATTTACCAATCTGTAGTGTACAATTTCACCTGTTTTTTCACCACGTCTTTGGTGAAAAACCCATGTGAAAATTTTCACTATAAATAAACATAGTTAAGCCCATATGTACCTTGCTTACTGTAAACCTATGTGTACCTTGCTCACTGTAAGCCTTTGTGTACCTTGCTCACTGCAACCTCGTGTCTACCTTGCTTACTGGGAACCCATGTGTACCTTGCTCACTGTAAGTCCATGTGTACCTTGTTTACTGTGAACCCGTGTGTACTTGCTTACTGGTTAATTGCCCCTGTGTGAGGGTTGCAATGTTCAGCTTGTCAACACGGGGATGGCGTGAGAGGCAGGGAAAGCCACAGCAAAGGCTGGGGTGGGCTGGGTGCAGGGTTTTTGCTGGGTTGGTAAGAGGCCGCTAGACCAGTGCAGAGGTCGCAGAGAGAGGCGCCGCAGGGCAAGGCTGGCTGGAAGGCTGTGGCATGTTGGAGGGGCCCTGAACACCCCATTGAGCAGTTTGCATGTAGTTCTGAAGTCTAGGGAGCCCGTGGAAGGTTCTGAGCAAGAACAGCCAACATTGGTCAGGAAGCTGGGCCCTGGTGGTACCTCAGGGCAGGATAGTGGCTCAGGTGTCCAGAGGCCTTCTGAGTCCTGAGCGCTGTGGCCAGTGTTGTGCAAAGTTCTCTGAGAGCCCAATGCTTGTCAGCGCCAGTGTGTGCTGTGTGAGGGAGGCCTGGGGTCAAACCTGAAACTTGTGTGCAAGCCTGTAGCTCCAAGCAGCAAAGGCAAACCAAAGGCAAGAAATGAAACTTTTTATTGGAAAATACTTTTAGAGGCTGTTGCGAGGCCCCCTCCAGTTCCTTCTGGTTTTTCTTGGGCCAAAGGTGCAAACCCTTTGAAAGCTGACCTGGGCACACTTGCAGGTAATCTTCCCGCAGGGACACGCCAACACCCACTAACAAAAAGACGTGTGGCTGTGGAGGGGACACATTCAAAATGGTATGTTCGTTGTCTCGGTGTTCACGGAAACATGCCCATGAGTGGGGGTGGGGCTCTCGGAAGGAGTCCTGTGCTCTGCAAAGCTGGTGTAGATACAAGTGTCCAGTGCTCCACTGCTCCTTTCAGATCCTGCAGGGATGAGAGAGAGGAAAAAATTGAATATTAGCAGAATGGTGTAAACAGTGTGGACAACTGCACCTCCCTGCTGGAGCCAGGGAAATTCTGTTGTTGTCTACGGAGAAAAGGCATTCTAGTGAGGAACCCACTAACATGACTGAGCTGCCCGCAAGACAGGGCCCCTGCTAGAAGACCCCAGGGGTCTTTGAAGCCCCTCTCGAGTATTCTAGGATCAGCAACGGCTCTGTCTCCCTGCCAGAGCTGGGAGTTTCAAGTCTCCCCACAAATGAATTTCTATTCCCCCGCCCCCACAGAGACCAAGTGCTAATTTTTCATGGAGCTGGGAAGGTTACCTCTTGGGGGGCCACCTGGCTTGAATGCCAGGTGAGGTTGGACAGCGGGGAGGGACTGATATCCCCATCGTGGGGGATGGGGGTGGCCGAAGTGGAGGTCTGGGACACACGTCCCTGGGAGGAATGGGGGAGGTGGGTGCTGACACCAGCCCAGGATCTCTGGGCAGCAAGGGGGGGCCGCTCAACAGCAAGGTCAGAGCCCCACACAGAGACCCCCAAGGGCGCGAGGACCATGTTACTTCCCAGAGTGATCTGGGATAGAAGAGCTGGCTGCTCCGTTGGCAAAGCTCCTGGGGATTAATTAGTTTAATTGGTCCCCGAGTTAGGCCAAATAGTCAGTGTCAAAAGAGAAAAGTAAAAGATACTTTCCCGTTTGGGAAGACAAAGCCGCCTCCGCTAATGACGGCTGCGGTAATAACAGCACAAAACCTTGTCTAGAGTGGACTTGAGCAGCCTGGGAGGGCCCTGGGCAGTGCACGACCTCTGTTATGGATTGAATTGTGTCCCCCCCAAATTATCCGTCAACTTAGCTCGGCTCTGACTGAGTCCCAGTACTGTGTGACTGTCCACCATTTTATGTGATTTCCTGTGTTGTAAATCCTATCACTATGATGTAATAAGATTGGTTAGTGGAAGTTATACTGATGAGGACTACAAGATTCGACAGTGTCTTAAGTCAATCTCTTTTGAGATATAAGAGAGAAGTGAGCAGAGTGACAGGGAGACCTCATACCATCAAGAAAGCAGTGCCGGGAGCAAAGCTTGACCTTTGGACCTGAGGTTCCTGCGCTGAGATGCTCCCAGATGGAGGAAAGACTGACGACAAGGGCCTTGCTCCAGAGCCAATGGGGAGAGAAAGCTTTCCCCTGGAGCCACCACCCTGAATTCGGACTTCTAGCCTACTGAACTGTGAGAGAATAAACTTCCCCACTTGTGGTATTTCTGTTACAGCAGCACTAGATGATTAAGACAACCTCCATGTAGAAGAAGCAGGAAGTGGAGACCTCTGGGAAAGGGTGCCCTGACACTGCAAACCATGGGAACTTCTGCTAGCCTCGGCCTCACATCAGCCACAGAAGCATCTCGGCCAATCGAGCCCCTGCTCTACCGCCTGCAGCCTGCACAGCGCCATTGGGGTCCTGCTCCACTCCCCAGCCTCCTTTGCAGGAGGCAGCAGCTCTCAAGAGGTGGTGCCAGGTCCTCCCCTTTGCATGGGTTAGTTGGACAATAGAAGGGCCAGAGAAAGTCTTTGGGGGAACAAAACGTAATTGCTTTAAAAACCAAACGGGATCTCTTCTGTTTATATTCTCCTACTCAAGTTAAGGTGGAAAATATTTATCTTTGCTTTTTTACAAACAATGGCTTCTGGCCAGATGAAGCAGCGCCAGGTACACGGCAACTCTGGCGCACGGGGCTCAGAGAGCAAAGGCCGAGGGAAGACTTGCCATCTCCTCCCGTTGTGCCAGACGACCCTGGAGAGCCAGGAACAACAGCGGCCTTTGGTTTTATTTTGCAGGGAGATGGTGATGGGAACTCAGAGAGAGAAGGGTTGGCCTTCACCCAGCCACTGAGAAGGGAGGTGGGTGTGCCCCCCTCCTGGAGTGATGGTTTTTGAGGTCCACTCTGCACAGAATGCTCCTTAGAAGCAAGGATGGCGAGACCGTGTCTTACATACTTTGGACATGTTGTCAGGAGAGATCAGTCCCTGGAAAAGGACTGGTAAAGTACACAGTCAGCAGAAAAAAGGAAGACCCTTGACGAGGTGGACTGACACAGTGGCTGCAGCAATGGGCTCGAGCATGACAACGATTGTAAGGATGGTGCAGGACCGGGCGGTGTTTCACCCTGTTGTGCATAGGGTCGCAGTGAGTCAGAACCGACTCGACGACACCCAACAACAACAACAACAACTGTACAGGGGAATTCCAGGGTGGCTGCTAACTGAAGTTTGGAGGTTCAAATCCACCCAGAGGTGCCTTGGAAGAAAGACCTGGTGATCAACTGCCAAAAATCCAGCCACTGGAAACCCTATGGAGCACAATTCTATGATATGCTTGGGGTCGCCATGAGTCAGAAGCAACTTCATAGCAACTGTTTTTTTTTTTTCCACTCTTCACTGGAGCACTGGAGAACCTTGTTATTTCAATAGCTGGCAAGGGGGTAGGGTCATGGTTGGCAAGCAGGCGGAGAGCTGGGGAGGGTCTGAGCCCCGTTTTCACAGAGCCGTGATGGGTAAGCCCCTCTCCGTCCACCTTCGGGGAAGGTTCTGCTCAGGCATGCTCCTTCTGTGCGTGCGTGCTAGCGTGTGTGCGTGCATGTTTCCCGATGGAGAGGAGGGCAAGGGGCTGAGTGAGGTCCTCATCTGGGCCAGGGCCTGGAGAGGTCAGGGAACAGCTGTGGTTGTGGGACTGAGGACCAAGATTCAGAGATCAGGAGAACTCAGGGAGGCCCCGTCTCTCCATGGAGTGTGGGGATTTGAGCGAAGCTGATCTGGCTCCTAAGTGCAGGGGAACCCCAGAGACAAGCCGACCTGTTCCCGGCCTATTGGCCCTTTCTGGGCCTTTGTGTATCCATAGCACCCAGGGCAGATGGACCTGCTTGGGAAGCCTGTGCCTTGAGCTCCACCTGTGCCTCTTTTTCAAAGGGCTCCTGCCCCCTCCTACTCCCAGGGCAGTAATGCCCAAAGGGGTTTCCTCATTCTCTAAGGACTCGGGAGAACTGTGCAGACACCTTCAGAATCCAACCCACACCTGGGCACCATAACACCAAGCTTTCACCAACTGTTGGCGTGGCCACTGGGCTCAGGGTCCTGGATGGTGTTTTGGAAGCCGTAGTTGTGAAGGTCATTGATAATACACCCTTTGGCCTTACTCTCAAAGCCAGACGAGTTGTGTCCCAGAGGCCCTGCTGAAATACCATGCCGTTTCCTCATCACATGCATGGCGGTGGTTTGTGTCCACTGTGATGGTCATCGGTGCCATAAAAGCAGGCATGGACATTGGTGTGCCTGCTGTTCATTCCTTCCTCCTGGGAGAAAACCAGGAGAGGTCACACCACACATGCTTAGGCCGAGAGACCTCTCTTACTCCTACTTCACATTCGCATCCTTGCTGCTCAATCCTTTCGTGACTAGATTGTATCTGTGCTACCTTATGGGGACATGCTCACAATAGGACTTTCTCCCTCTCAGACAGTTGCTGTTGTTGTTGGGTGTGACCCCATGTGACAGAGTAGAACTTCCCCATAGGATTTTCTAGGCTATAAACTATATGAGCAGATCTCCAGCGCTTCTCTCCCTTGGAGCCTCCAGGTGAGTTTGAACCGCTGACCTTTCGCTTAGCAGCCGAGCTCTTAAACATTGCACCAGCAGGACTGGGTTCCACTTAGTGATGAGGTGGCCCCATCTACCTGGAAGGCCTTGATAGTCCCATCAATTTGATTAGGCAATTGATTTGCCCTGTCTCCCTGGGCACATGGTGATGTGTGTGCAGCCGCAGCTCAGGCCTGCTCTTAAGGGACTGAACGTATCAGGATGCTCAGTTTTAAGTGGCAGAAAGTCACTTAAGATAAGAAGCAATGGTGTGCCACGGAAGAACATCTTGGAGACAGTCTCACTTTAGGCCCTGTGGGCCAGGGCTCCTATGACACCTGTGGACTCATACTCTCACCATCTCTGGACTCTGCTTTATACTGTGTTGGCTTCTCATTCCAGCTGCACAAGGTGACTGTCACCAGCCCCGTGGTTTCAGATCTGCATCCTCCCAGTTGGGAGTTCAGATGCAAAGAGAGAGGGCCTCTCGTCCAATAGCCCCATCCAAAGTCCTGTTGGCCCTAACTGGTCATTGCACTTTCCTGAAGCCATGGTGTGGGGGAGGGGCGTCCAATGCCCTGTCTAGCCTGGCTTCGGCCACTTGTGCCTTCACAGCTACTAGTGGGGTGGAGGATGGTTCACCAGAGGAAAATCAGGGTCCTCTGCTCAGGAGCCACAACCTGACTGTCGATTTGTCATACTGTGGTGGCTTGCATGTTGGTGTGATGGTGGAATCTGTGCCACCAGTATTTCAAATACCAGCAGGATCATCCATGATGGAGAGGTTTCAGTGGAATTTCCAGACTAGGACAGGCTAGGAAGAAAGATCTGGAGACCACTTCTGAAAATCACCCAATGAAACTCTATGAAGCACAACAGAATATTGCACAATATAGTGCTGAAAGATGAGACCCTTAGGTTGGAAGGCACTCAAAATACACAGTGGATACAACAATGGACTCAAACATATCAATGATAGTGAAGACGGTGCAGAACCAGGCAATGTTTTGTTCTGTCGTACATGGGGTCACCAGGAGTCGGAGCCCCTATGCCCAACTTGACCCTAACTAACAACAACAACTGCACAGGAGATGCAAGGAGGCCAAAAAGCACTATTATCATTCCAGTGTGACCATCCTCACTCTTTGTCCAGCCGACTCACTGGTTTAAGGAGCAGTGATAATTAAAATGGCCAAATGCAAATGCACCATTTTAATTTCTTCCAGTTAACTGCAGGCCATGTGACATGACTCTGGGCAGGCCAGGTGTCCCCAGAAACCCCTTCTAGCTCCCTGTCCGATGACTCCTTATCCCGCTTCTTCAGCACCCTCAGTCCATCTTGTTCTCAAACCTTCCCTTCAGATCATTCTCTCTCCCTGAAGTGCAGCCAGGTTGAAAGTCCTTCTGTGAGAGTTGTTGGTAGCTAAGTTTCTCCTTTTTTGTTTGTCTGAAAATAGCTTTATTTTACCCTCGTCCTTGAACAATCATTTCTCCAGTTAGTTGTTTAGATTGCTATTGTTTTCTCCCGGCATGTTGAAGATATCCTTCCTCGGCCTTCAGTGGATTCACTTGTCCATGGCCCTTCACTTGCCCTCTCTCCCAAACCTACATCTCCTCTCCTCCATCTCCCACCTCCTCCCCCATCCTCACTCTTAGCAGATAATTTCCCCTCCTACTACACTAAGAAAATGGGATCAACCAAAAGGGATTTTCCACAGACTCCACCACCCACCCAACTGCCTGCACCTCCCCACCTGTAACCTGTTACTACCTTCCTAAAGCTCAGGTGGATCTGGTGCACCTGTCCCTCCCCTCTCACCTCTCCAGAGGTGCCCCACCAGTACATCTTTCTCTTTCTCTTACACTCACATTTTTCACTCACTATAGGGTCGCTCCCATCAGCCTTCAAACCTACTGTGGGTCTAAGCCTGGCTTCCCCAGGAGCAGATGCTGGGACAAGGATTCAGTGCAGGTAGTTTATTCGGGAAGTGCAGGAAACTGTAAGGAAGTGGAGTATTGCCACAGGGAAGGGAGTAGTATCCTAGGTCGGAGCAAAGAATTTTAGCCAACAGTACAGTGAGATGAAACTGTCCCCACAAGAGACTGTATCCTCCCAAATATGTGTTGAAATTCTAGCCCTATACCTGTGAATGTAATCCCAATTGGGAATAGGGTTTTCTTTGTGATGGTAATGAGACCATAACAGTGTAGGGCGGGCCCTAAACTTAACCACTTCTGAGTTATAAAAAGAGCAGATGGGCACAGAAGCAAGACACATGCAGAGGGAAGACGGATGCTATCTGATGATGATGAAGGAGATGAAGCTACAAGCCAAGGAACACTGGGGCTACAGAAGCTGAGAAAGACAAGGATCTTCTAGAGCCAGTGTCCTGAATTCAGACTTCTAACCTCCTGAACTGTGAGAAAATAAATTTCTGTTCTTTAAAGCCACTCATGTGTGGTATTTGCGTTACAGTAGCACTACGAACCTAAGACAGACCACCCTTACTCCTGACACCAATTGTAAGTTCGGGGTCCCCCAACCACACTCAGGTTTACTGATTTGATGGAAGGACTCACAGAACTCACTGAATGCTCTTCTACTTGTGGTTATGGTTTACTACTGGGAAAGGATGTGGAGTAAAATCAGCCAAGGGGAAAAGTGCTGAGCAGAGTCTGGGGAAGTACCAAAGGTGGAGGTTCTGTTGTCCTCCTCCCATGGAGTCAGGGCATGTTACTGTCCTGGTATCAATGTGGTGTATTGCCAACGAAGGAAGCTCACCAAGCCTTTGGTTTTCAGAGTCTGTATTGGTCTCCATCACATACTGTCCGTGTGGCTGATCTTTAGTCTCCAGCCCCTCCCAGAGGTCAGGCTGATACCTCTAGTCTCCAGCTCTTTCTGAAGGTAAAACTGATACGATGTGGCCCAAAATCCCTGCATCAATTACATTGTTACACTGTCTAGTGGCCAAAGCCCCCAGGGAAACAAAAGCACTCCTATTAGGCATAGAGATCACCTCCTAGTAGGCGAGGGCAGGGGCCAAATCTTTCTCTGGGTAGGTTTGGGGTAAGGTTAATTCTGCACTACACAGTTGGACTGAACTCTGAGTTGGATATTTGCATGCAGGAGTTTATTGGAGGGAGAGAGAGTCAGCGTTGGGCAGAGGAGGAGTTGAATGGGGCACAATTGCTACAGAAGTCTTAGCTGATCCCATGGGGAGCTCTGGAGTGGGGGTGGCCCCACAGAAGTGCCTTGAATTAAGGCAGGGGGCTGGGCGTTTGTAGCCCACATTGTGCAGTCACTGGCTGTGGAATGATCCCAGGAACATGGCAGGGGCTTGGGCAGAGTGACTCCCTTCAGCTGAGGGCAATTCCCCTTCCCAGGGGCTGGGGATATGAGTGCTCAGTTGTGAAGGTGGGTTTAGGAGGGTGAACCGTAGAACCTGCTACAGGAAGACAGCCAACAAAGGGAGGGAGCACTGGAGTTTAACCCTGTGCGGGCTCGGGGAATTGGTGTAGACCACAACTTTCAGAATTATCCCTTCCAGGAGGCATGGGAGCTGGGTGTTTATAAGCTGTTTCCTGAGGATCTTTGATTGAGGGCTGCAGGGGTGCTGCTAATTCTTCAGCACATCCAGCCTGTGTGTGTGAGCAGAGAGGTCCTTCCAGGTCTGAAAAAGGCACTCAGCCCAGAGAGGCAGATCCCAGCGGTCAACAGTCAACTGTGATATGCTGCAAGGCTGAGGGACAGGACCTGGGCACCCAGAGGGTCTGCTTCCCTGTTTCTTTCCTATTTACTTTCCACCACCAACTCTGATTTTTCTCCCCTTTAGAGCCCTGGTGGCACAGTGGTTAAGAGCTTGCCTGCTAACCAAAATGTCAACAGTTCAAATGCACCAGCCACTCCTTGGAAACCCTATGGGGCAGTTCTACTCTGTCCTATAGGATTGCTACGAGTTGGAATTGACCCCACGGCAATGAAAGTTTTTTTTTTTTTTTTGCAGCAGAGGAGTCCCTGGGTGATGCAAATAGTCAACATGCTCAGCTGGTTACTGAAAGGATGGTGATTCAAGTCCACCCAGAGGCACCTCAGGAGAAAGGCCTAGCAATCTACTTCCAAAAAATCAGCCACTGAAAACCCTGTGGATCACAGTTCTACTCTGACACATACGAGGGTACTGTGAGTGAAAATCAATGGCAACTTCGTTTTGGTTGCAGCAAAATTTCATTAACAAGAATAACCTCTGTCCCCATTCTCTCCTTCCACTCACTCCACCTCCACCCGGCTTTGTCCCCGTGATTCTATCAATCACATCCATGTTGCTAGATCCAGTGGTCGTTTCTCAGTCCTCGTTCTTTCTGACCTATAACACTGACACTGTTGATAGTTCCTTTTTCAATGCTGCATGCCCTTCACTTGGCTCCCCTGGTCCTCCCCGAACCCAACAGCTCTGTCTTTGTCTCCTTTGTATATTAAGTATACAAACTCACATGGAACATATATTGATGTTTTGTACATGCTGTCTTAGTCATCCAGTACTGCTGTAACAGAAATAACATAAGTGGATGGCTTTAACAAAGAGAACTTTATTCTCTCACGGTCTAGTAGTTTATAAGTCTAAATTCAGGGTGTCAGCTCCAGAGGAAGGTTTTCTCTCTCTGTTGGCTTTGGAGGAAGGTCCTTCTTATCAATGTTCCCTTAGTCTGGAAGCATCTCAGCACAAGAACCTCAGGTCCAAAGGACTTGCTCTCCTCCCCGCACTGCTTTCTTGGTGGTATGAGGTCCCCAACTCTCGGGTTGCTTCCCTTTCCTTTTATCTCTTGTAAGATGAAAGGTGGTGCAGGCCACACCCCAGGGAAACTCCCTTTACATTGGATGAGGGATGTGGCCTGAGCAAAGGTGTTACATCCCACCCTAAACCTCTTTAACTACAGGCAGAGATTATGATTTATAACACACAGGAAAATCACAAAATGGAGGACAACCACACATGGCCTAATCAAGTTGACGCATATTTTGGGAGGACACGATTCAATCCATTATGCATACAGCTCACAAAAATTATTAAAATGCTTTTTTTCTCACCTTTTAATTTCCTTAAAAGATAATTGATTCTTTAAAGCAAAGTAACAACAAAGCATTGTGGGGTTTATAAAATACTGAGAAGTAAAATCTATGACAACAATAGCACGAAGGATGGGAGGAATGAAATGGAAGTACATTGTTGTAGAATTCTTATATCACATGTGAAGTAGTATATTAGCATTGAAGGTAGACTGTGGTAAGTTAAATATGCATATACAAAATCCCAGAGCAGCCCCTAAAAATTAGAACAAAGCTATATAGCTTATTACACAGTAGCAGGTAAAATGGAATGCTAAAAATTACTCAGTTAATCCCAGAGAAGGAAAGAAAAAAAGGAAAAAGAAACAATAGATGGAAAAAATGGAAACCAAATAGCAAGATGGTTGACTTAAACTCAATGATGCTGATAGAGATATTAAATGTAAATGTCTAAACACGCCAATAAAATGCAGAGATTTTGAGGCTAGATAAAGAAGCAACGCCCATCGACATGATGTCTGTGAGAAATGTGCTTTAAATATGTTAGGTTAGGTACTGACTCATAGTGACCCTATGTACAATATAACGAAACACTGCCCGGTCCTGTGCCATCCTCACAATCCTTGTTATGCTTGAGCTCATCGTTAAACTCATTGTGTCAATCCATTTCATTGAGGGTCTTCCTCTAAATGTACCAAACTCAACTGTATGTCTATATACTAGCAAAGAACAGTTGCAAATTGAAATAAAACACAATACTGTTACAAAAGAATCACATAATCAAAAACCAAACGAATAAAGTCATGTTGAAAGGGCACAGGAGCCAATCGTAAAGAGCTAGTGGTGGCCAAAGCTGAAACAATTTGAGCAGTAAACTAAATAATGATAGTATTGGATTAAACCTTTGCCATCGAGTCAATTCGGACTCACAGTGACCCGATAGGAATACAGAGTTGACCTGCCCCGTAGGGCTTCCTGGGCTGTTATCTTTACTGAAGCAGGTTGCTGCCTCTCTCTCCTGAGGAGTTGCTGGTGGGTTGGAACTGCTGAACTTTCAGTTAGCAGCTGAGTGTTTTCACTACTGCACCACCAAGGCTTCTTCAGTATTGGATTACAAAATCCAAAATAAAGTGAATATCCCTTAGTCCACACTAATAAATAATGGAATAAATAAATAAATGGCAGAAAAGGAACAATGCCTCCTTACAGAAGAATTTCAATTGATAAATGTAGAAGGAATGGAAGGAATAGAAAATCACCATTAGAACTTCACAACAATAATTGCTGCAGGCAGGATACATCAAAGGATGCTAAAACTAGGGGACAAAAGTTTAAGAAGAAACAGAATATCTGTATAGACTCAAAGTACCTTCCTGCAAATAGTTAATAATAATCGAGTATTGGTTTCTTAATTTTGTGAGATGGTTTAATTGAAGGAAGGAAAAGGTATAGATCTGTTTAGTTTTCACAATTAAGACACATGGTCCCAAAATTTTGGTTGTTAAATAATTTCATATTTTTTAGCTGATTTTTTAAATGGCCTGCTTTCATGTAGAAGGGTAGAGCCTACAACATACTGTGTATTTCAAAAGGCAAAAAGAAACAGCAGTAATATCTTGTTCTCTAATTCAAAGACAAGTTTAGTGTGTTGGTGGTACTTTGGGTTTCTAAAGACTATCTGTGAGATACTCATCCCTAGAGCTTAGAAACAATCTCAAGAATAGATTTGATGCATTGAACACTAATGACCAAAGACTCAACAAGTTGTGGGATGACATCAAGGACATCATACATGAAGAAAGCAAGAGGTCATTAAAAAGACAGGAAAGAAAGAAAAGACAAACATGAGTGTCACAAGAGAACTGAAACTTGAACATAGAGTAGATAAAGTAAATGGAAGAAATGATGAAGTAAAAGAGCCAAAGAGAAGATTTCAAAGGGCAGTCTGAGAAGACAAAATATTATAATGAAATGTGCAAAGACCTGGAGGTAGAAAACCAAAAGGGAAGAACATGTTCAGCATTTCTCAGGCTGAAAGAACTAAAGAAAACATTCAAGCCTTGAGTTGCAGTATCAAAGGGTTCTATGGGCAAAGTACGGGTTGATGCAGGAGCCATCAAGTGAAGATAGAAAGAATACACTGAGTCACTGTACCAAAAAGAACTGGTCGATGTTCAACCATTTCAGGAGGCAGTATATGATCAAGAACCGATGGTAGTGAAGGAAGAAGTCTAAGCTGCACTGAAGATATTAGCTAAAAACAAGGCTCCAGGAATTGACACGACACCAACTGAGATGTTTCAACAAACTGATGCAATGCTGGATGTGCTCGTTCAACTATGCCTAGATTTGGAAAAGAGTTACTTGGCCAACTGACTGGAAGAGATCCATATTTGTGCCCATTCCAAGGAAAGGTGATCCAACAGAATGCAGAAATTATTAAACAGTATCACTAATATCACACACAAGTAAATCTTAACTGAAGATAATTCAAAAAGAGTTGCAGCAGTGCATCAACAGGGAACTGCCAGAAATTCAAGCTGGATTCAGAAGAGAACTTGGAACAAGGGATATCATTGCTGATGTCAGATGGATCTTGGCTGAAAGCAGAGAATACTAGAAAGATGTTTACCTGTGTTTTATTGACTATGCAAAGGCATTCGACCATGTGGATCATAGCAAATTATGGACAACATTGCAAAAAATGGGAATTCCAGACCACTTAATTGTGTTCATGTAGAACCTGTATCCTTTCATCATATTTATTCAATCTGTATGCTGAGCAATTAATCTGAGAAGCTGGACTACATGAAGAAGAATGGGGCATCAGGATAGAGGAAGACTCATTGACAACCTGCGTTATGCAAATGACACAACCTTGTTTGCTGAAAGTGAAGATGACTTGAAGCACTTATTGATGAAGATCAAAGACTACAGCCTTCAGTATGGATTACACCTCAACATAAAGAAAACAAAAATCCTCACAACTGGACCAATAAGCAACAACATGATAAATGGAGAAAATACTGAAGTTGTCAAGGATTTCATTTTACTTGGGTCCACAGTCAACAGCCATGGAAGCAGCAGTCAAGAAATCAAACAACGTACTAAAAAAAAACACTGGGTAAATCTACTACAAAAGACCTCTTTAAAGTTTTAAGAAGCAAAGATGTCACTTGGAGCACTAAAGTTGGCCTGACCCAAGCCATGGTATTTTCAATCGCCTCATGTGCATGTGAAAGCTGGACAATGAATAAAGAAGACCAAAGAAGAATTGATGCATTTGAATTGCGGCGTTGGCAAAGAATATTGAATGTACCATGACTGCCAAAAGAATGAACAAATCTGTCTTGGAAGAGGTACAGCCCGAATGCTCCTTAGAAGCAAGAAGTTGAGACTTCGTCTTGTGTACATTAGACATGTTATCAGGAGGGATCAGTTCCTGGAGAAGGACATCGTGCTTGGTGAAGTAGAGGGTCAGCGAAAAAGAGGAAGACCCTTGAGGAGATGAATTGGCACAGTGGCTGCAATGATGGGCTCAGACATAGCAATGATTGTGAAGATGGCACAGGACCGGGCAGTGTTTTGTTCTGTTGTACATAGGGTCGCTATGAGTTGGAACAAATTTGACTGCCCTACCAACAACAACAAAGACAGTCCCTAGACAAAATGAAATTCTTGAGAACTTCGATATTTTCTCAGTTTGTCATGACGTTGCTTATTGGTCCACTGAGGACTTTTGTTTCTTTATGTTGAGGTGTAATCCATACTGAAGGCTGCCGTCTTTGATCTTCATCAGTAAGTGCTTTAAGTCCTCTTCACTTTCAGCAAGCAACGTTGTGTCATCTGCATAATGCAGGTTGTTAATGAGTCTTCCTCCAATCCCAATGCCCTGTGCTTCTTCATGTAGTCCAGCTTCTCAGATTATTTGCTTAGCATACAGTTTGACAGATACGTGGGGGAAATAATCCTCCCTTGTTAGAGTATGGATATTATCCTATCACCGACAGAGTTGGACTTCAGCATAGAACTTGAATTGTTCTTTTTGACAACGAATGTGATGCTGTCCCTCTTCGATTTGTCATTCCTGGCATAGTAGACCGTATGAGCATCCTATTCAAAATGGCCAATACCACTTCATTTTAGCTCACTAACGCCTAGGATATCTATTTAAGGGTTTCACTTCATTTTTAACAACTTCTAATTTTCCTAGATTCATACTTCGTGCATTCCACGTTTCTATTATTAATGGATGTTCGCAGCGATTTCTTCTTATTTTGAGTCTTACCACATCAGCAAGTGAAGCTCCCAAAGCTTAACTCCATTCACATCATTGAAGTTGATTCTACTTTGAGGAGGCAGCTGCTTTCGAGTTGTATTTTGAATGCCGTGCACCCTGAGGGGATTATCTTCTGGCACTACCTCAATGTTCCACTGTTATTCATAAGGTTTTCACTGGCTAATTTGTTTAGAAGTGGATTCGCAGGTCCTTATTCCTAGTCTGTCTTAGTTTGGAAGCTCTGCTGAAACCTGTCCATCATGGGTCACCTGCTGGTATTTGAAATACCATTGGCATAGTTTCCAGCGTCACAGCAACCACCGTATGACAAACTGACAAAGTGCATTTTGCTAATGAGTGTGCTGGTTGTTAGCAGGTTCATTTTTCCTGCTACTGAGTGTTACTGGTGGCATTAACTTATAGACTGTAGTTTGGTAAGATTAATTTTTTTTTTCAGTATCCTAGCTAGAGATAAGGTGTTTAACTGACCTAAAGTTGTGATTTACTCTTTTCTCTGGTCCCCTTTCTTAGTAAACCAAACAATACTTTGTCTAACTTTAAAAGTGGAGTTGATGTTCCATAGGTCAATACCCTTTAATAAACCTGAAGCATCCGTTTTCTCCTGAGCATATTAAAAATTTCCTAAAAGGAAACTTTGATGAGCTTGTGACACAATAAATGCATTTAATGTCGGCTAGTGTAGTGCAGGCTGCTAAACCTGTGGCCACTAAGTGTCTGATTATACGGGAAAGACTATCTAGACAGTATTTTTGAAAATGACATAGCTGTGCTATTGCTTATCTGTTGGAGAACATCCCAGATTTGCTTAAACTCTGTGCCTACAATGCTGAGCTTAAGGATTTGGAGAAGGGTAGAATTGTTAAACATAATGCTTCTATTCTTGGAAAAGCAGAAGTCTAGAAGTGTTAACGAAAATGTCACTGTGACCTGCTCTATCCTGACAAATGGAGAAACTATTGAAGTTGTCAAGGATCGCATTTTACTTAGATCCACAATCAGTGCCTATGGAGGCAGCAGTCAATAAACCAAATGATGTATTGGGAAAATCTGCTGAGAAAGATATCTTTAAAGTATTCAAAAGCAAAGACCTCACTTGGAGGACCAAGGTGGGCCTGACCCAAGCCATGGTGTTTTCAATTGCCTCATGTGCGTGCTCAAGCTGGACAATGAATAAGGAAAACTGAAGAAGAATTGATGCATTTGAATTATGGTGTTGGCGAAGAATATTGACTATCTCTTGGACTGCCAAAAGAATGAACTAGACTATCTTGGAAGAAGTACAGCCAGAATGCTCCTTAGAAGCAAGGATGGTGAGACTTTGTCTCATGTACTTTGGACATGTCTCGAGGAGGGACCAGTTGCTGGAGAAAGACGTCATGCTTGGTAGAGAGTCAGTGAAAAAGAAGGAAGACGCTCAATGAGATGAACTGACACTGTGGCTGCAAAAATGGGTTCAAACATAGCAATGACTGTGAGTATGGCACAGGACCAAGCAGAGTTTTTTCTGTTGTACATAGGGTGGCTATTAGTTGGAACCGATTCGATGACGTCTACCAACAACAATCCCAAGACATCGCCTTCACTTTACCTTTAGTCCTCCTAAGCACTGTCTCCTGAGTTGGACCATTGCTATCCTTGTAAGAAATATCAAACTTACTTTGTTTTATTAAACAATTATTTTCTCTCTTTGTGTTGGTGGTTGAGCGTGGGTGGGGGTGCTTGGATAGTAGTGTTATATATTTTTGTCTCAGTATTTGAGTTACATGAAATTTTGTTAATTAGTGGGCTGGTTATTAGCAGGTTCATTTTTCCTGTTACTGATTGTTACTAGTGGCATTAAGTTTTAGAGTGTGGGTTGGTGAGATTAATTTTTTTCTTTTCAGTATCCCAGCTAGAGATAAGGCATTTAACTGACCTAAAGAGTTTGTTGTGATTTACTTTTTCCCTCTGGTCCCCTTTCTTCAGTAAACCTAACAATAGTTTGTCTAACTTTAAAAGTGGAGTTGATGCTCCATCGGCCAATACCCTTAAGTAAACCTGAAGGAGTCGTTTTCTTCTGAACATATTAAAAAGTTCCTAAAAGGAAACTTTGATAGGCTTGTGGTACAACAAAAGCATTTAATGTCAGCTAGTGCAGATTTTTTTTTTTTAGTGCAGAGGTTGCTACACCTGTGGCCACTAAGTGTATGATTATATAGGAAAGACTATGTAGACAGTGTTTTTGAAAATAACGTAGCTGTGCTATTGCTTATCTGTTGGAGAACATCTGAGATTTGCTTAAACTCTGTGCCTACAATGCTGAGCTTAAGAATTTGGAGAAGGGTAGAATTGTTAAACATAATGATTCTATTCTTGGAAAAGTAGAAGTCTACAAGTGTTAACACAAATGTCACTGTGACCTGCTCTGCTGACCAGACTGGTTTATGCCAGATTATTTTCTGGTATACAGGAAATGGCTTTGAAGGGTTGATAATTTGTTGTAACACCGGAGACATCTGCAATTTTCATAGTCTGATCGCCAGTATTCAGAATGTTTTACATTGCCAATATTGATAGCCCAACAAACGTTCTCATTAAAAAAAAAAAACCCAAAAATGTTCTCATTAGACTTTAAAAAACAGCGCATAGGGCTTCAATTTCCTGCCATTTGACTTTAAAAGGAAGATTGACGTATAATATTTATCCTCTTATATAAAATTCTGGCATTAAAGTCTCATCTCTCAAAGCATATTAAATGACAAAAAGATTTTACAGAATGTTTATGCAGATTTTATAACGCCGAATTCTTATTTGAGAATGTGAAAGTACAATTGACTTCAACAGTCTTATTGAGTGCTAAGAATAACACAGATAAGAAAGATAGTTGATGAATGAGTATATAACCCAAAAAGCCCATTGCCGTAGAGTTGATTCCAGCTCATACTGACCCTATAGGACAGAGCACAACTGCCCATTAGGGTTTCCAAGGAGCACCTGGTAGATTTGAACTGCCGGCCTTCTGGCTAGCAGCCATAGTTCTTAACCACTGAGCCACCAGGGTTCCCATGAGTATATAGCAGTCTAATCTTAAGATAGTAAAACTGCAGAAAGACCACACTGGTTTCTTGAGTACCGCTTTTTTTTTTTTTAAATAATTTTTATTGAGCTTTAAGTGAAAGTTTACATGTCAAGTCAGTCTGTCACATATAAGCTTATATACACCTTACTCCATACTCCCACTTACTCTCACCCTAATGAGTCAGCCCGCTCCCTCCTTCCAGTCTCTCCTTTCGTGACGGGTTTTGCCAGTTTCTAACCCCCTCTACCCTCCCACCACCCCTCCAGACAGGAGACGCCAACACAGTCTCAAGCGTCCACCTGATACAAGTAGCTCACTCTTCATCAGCATCTCTCTCCTACCCATTGTCCAGTCCCTTCCAAGTCTGATGAGTTGTCTTCGGGAATGGTTCCTGTCCTGGGCCAACAGAAGGTTTGGGGACCATGACCGCCGGGATTCCTCTAGTCTCAGTCAGACCATTAAGTCTGGTCTTTTTATGAGAATTTGGGGTCCGCATGCCACTATTCTCCTGCTCCCTCAGGGGTTCTCTGTTGTGCTCCCTGTCAGGGCAGTCATCGGTTGTGGCCGGGCACCATCTAGTTCTTCTGGTCTCAGGATGAAGTCAGTCTCTGGTTCATGTGGCCCTTTCTGTATCTTGGGCTCATAGTTATCGTGTGACCTTGGTGTTCTTCATTCTCCTTTGATCCAGGTGTGTTGAGACCAATTGACGCATCTTAGATGGCCGCTTGTTAGCATTTAAGACCCCAGATGCCACATTTCAAAGTGGGATGCAGAATGTTTTCATAATAGAATTATTTTGCCAATAATAATAACTTAGAAGTCCCCTTAAGCCATAGTCCCCAAACCCCCGCCCTTGCTCCGCTGACTTTCGAAGCATTCAGTTTATCTCGGAAACTTCTTTGCTTTTGGTCCAGTCCACTTGAACTGACCTTCCGTGTATTGAGCATTGTCCTTCCCTTCACCTGAAGTAGTTCTTATCTACAAACTAATCAGTAAATAACCCTCTCCCACCCTCCCTCCCTCCTTGCCTCGTAACCACAAAATATGTGTTCTTCTCAGTTTATACTATTTCTCAAGATCTTATAATAGTGGTCTTATACAATATTTGTCCTTTTGCCTCTGACTAGTTTCACTCAGCATAATGCCTTCCAGGTTCCTCCATGTTATGAAATGTTTCACAGATTCGTCACTGTTCTTTATCGATGCGTAGTATTCCATTGTGTGAATATACCACAATTTATTTAACCATTCATCCGTTGATGGACACCTTGGTTGCTTCCAACTTTTTACTATTGTAAACAGAGCTGCAATAAACATGGGTGTGCATATATCTGTTCGTTTAAAGGCTCTTATTTCTCTAGGGTATATTCCGAGGAGTGGGATTTCTGGATTGTGTGGTAGTTCTATTTCTAACTTTTTAAGAAAACGCCAGATAGATTTCCAAAGTGGTTGTACCATTTTACATTCTCACCAGCAGTGTATAAGAGTTCCAGTCTCTCCGCAGCCTCTCCAACATTTATTATTTTGTGTTTTTTGGATTAATGCCAGCCTTGTTGGAGTCAGATGGAATCTCATCGTAGTTTTAGTTTGCGTTTCTCTAATGGCTAATGATCGAGAGCATTTTCTCATGTATCTGTTAGCTGCGTGAATATCTTCTTTAGTGAAGTGTGTGTTCATATCCTTTGCCCACTTCTTGATTGGGTTGTTTGTCTTTTTGTGGTTGAGTTTTAACAGAATCATATAGATTTTAGAGATCAGGTGCTGGTCGGAGATGTCATAGCTGAAAATTCTTTCCCAATCTGTAGGTGGTCTTTTTATTCTTTTGGTGAAGTCTTTAGATGAGCATAGGTGTTTGGTTTTTAGGAGCTCCCAGTTATCTGGTTTCTTTTTGTCATTTTTGGTAATGTTTTGTATTCTGTTTATGCCTTGTATTAGGGCTCCTAACGTTGCCCCTATTTTTTCTTCCACGATCTTTATCGTTTCAGTCTTTATGTTTAGGTCTTTGATCCACTTGGAGTTAGTTTTTGTGCATGGTGTGAGGTATGGGTCCTGTTTCATTTTTTTGCAAGTGGATATCCAGTTCTGCCAGCACCATTTGTTAAAAAGACTATCTTTTCCCCAATTAAGTGACACTGGGCCTTTGTCAAATATCAGCTGCTCATACGTGGATGGATCTATGTCTGGGTTCTCAATTCTGTTCCATTGGTCTATGTGCCTGTTGTTGTACCAGTACCAGGCTGTTTTGACTACTGTGGCTGTATAATAGGTTCTAAAATCAGGTAGAGTGAAGCCTCCCACTTTGCTATTCTTTTTCAGTAATGCTTTACTTATCTGGGGCTTCTTTCCCTTCCGTATGAAGTTGGTGATTTGTTTCTCCATCACATTAAAAAATGTCATTGGAATTTGGATCGGAAGTGCATTGTATGTGTAGATGGCTTTTGGTAGAATAGACATTTTTACTATGCTAAGTCGTCCTATCCATGAGCAAGGTATGTTTTTCCACTTATGTAGGTCCTTTTTAGTTTCTTGCACTAGTACTTTGTAGTTTTCTTTGTATAGGTCTTTTACATCTTTGGTAAGGTTTATTCCAAAGTATTTTATCTTCTTGGGGGCTACTGTGAATGGTATTGATTTGGTGATTTCCTCTTCGATGTTCTTTTTGTTGATGTAGAGGAATCCAAGTGATTTTTGTATGTTTATCTTATAACCTGAGACTCTGCCAAACTCTTCTATTAGTTTCAGTAGTTTTCTGGAGGATTCCTTAGGGTTTTCTGTGTATAAGATCATGTCATCTGCAAATAGAGATAATTTGACTTCCTCCTTGCCAATCCGGATGCCCTTTATTTCTTTGTCTAGCCTAATTGTTTTGGCTAGGATCTCCAGCACAATGTTAAATAAGAGTGGTGATAAAGGGCATCCTTGTCTGGTTCCCGTTCTCAAGGGAAATGCTTTCAGGCTCTCTCCATTTAGAGTGATGTTGGCTGTTGGCTTTGTATAGATGCCCTTTATTAGGTTGAGGAATTTTCCTTCAATTCCTATTTTGGTGAGAGTTTTTATCATAAACGGGTGTTGGACTTTGTCAAATGCTTTTTCTGCATCAATTGATAAGATCATGTGGTTTTTGTCTTTTGTTTTATTTATATGGTGGATTACATTAATGGTTTTTCTAATATTAAACCAGCCTTGCATAAAAAACCTGGTATAAATCCCACTTGGTCGTGGTGGATTATTTTTTTGATATGTTGTTGAATTCTATTGGCTAGAATTTTGTTGAGGATTTTTGCATCTATGTTCATGAGGGATATAGGTCTGTAATTTTCTTTTTTTGTGGTGTCTTTACCAGGTTTTGGTATCAGGGATATGGTGGCTTCATAGAATGAATTAGGTAGTATTTCGTCATTTTCTATGCTTTGAAATACCTTCAGTAGCAGTGGTGTTAACTCTTCTCTGAAAGTTTGGTAGAACTCTGCAGTGAAGCCGTCCGGGCCAGGGCTTTTTTTTTTGTTGGGAGTTTTTTGATTACCGTTTCAATCTCTTTTTTTATTATGGGTCTATTTAGTTGTTCTACTTCTGATTGTGTTAGTTTAGGTAGGTAGTGTTTTTCTAGGAATTCATTCATTTCTTTTAGGTTTGCAAATTTGTTAGAGTACAGTTTTTCATAATAATCTGATATGATTCTTTTAATTTCAGTTGGGTCTGTTGTGATGTGGCCCATCTCGTTTCTTATTCGGGTTATTTGTTTCCTTTCCCGTATTTCTTTAGTCAGTCTGGCCAATGGTTTATCAATTTTGTTAATTTTTTCAAAGAACCAGCTTTTGGCTTTGTTAATTCTTTCAGTTGTTTTTCTGTTCTCTAATTCATTTAGTTCAGCTCTAATTTTTATTATTTGTTTTCTTCTGGTGCCTGATGGATTCTTTTGTTGCTCACTTTCTATTTGTTCAAGTTGTAGGGACAGTTTTCTCATTTGGGCTCTTTCTTCCTTAGGTATGTGTGCATTTATCGATATAAATTGACCTCTGAGCACTGCTTTTGCTGTGTTCCAGATGTTTTGATAGGAAGTGTTTTCATTCTCGTTGCTTTCTATGAATTTCTTTATTCCCTCCTTAATGTCTTCTATCACCCAGTCTTTTTTCAGCAGGGTATTGTTCATTTTCCAAGTGTTTGATTTCTTTTCCCTAATTTTTCTGTTATTGATTTCTACTTTTATGGTCTTGTGGTCTGAGAAGATGCTTTGTAATATTTCGATGTTTTGGCTTCTGCAAAGGTTTGTTTTATGACCTAATATGTGGTCTATTCTAGAGAATGTTCCATGTGAGCTAGAAAAAAAAGCATACTTTGCAGCAGTTGGGTGGAGTGTTCTGTATAAGTCTATGAGGTCAAGTTGGTTGATTGTAGCAATTAGGTCTTCCGTGTCTTTATTGAACTTCTTACTGGAAGTCCTGTCCTTCTCCGAGAGTGGGGTGTTGAAGTCTCCTACTATAATTGTGGAGGTGTCTATCTCACTTCTCAGTTCTGTTAAAGTTTGTTTTATGTATCTTGCAGCCCTGTCATTGGGTGCATAAATATTTAATATGGTTATATCTTCCTGGTCTATTGTCCCTTTAATCATTATGTTGTGTCCTTCTTTATCCTTTGTGGTGGATTTAACTTTAAAGTCTGTTTTGTCAGAAATGAATATTGCTACTCCTGCTCTTTTTGCTTGTTGTTTGCTTGATAATTTTTTTTTCCATCCTTTGAGTTTTAGTTTGTTTGTGTCTCTAAGTCTAAGGTGTGTCTCTTGTAGGCAGCATATGGACGGATTGTGTTTCTTTACCCAGCCCGAGACTCTCTGTCTCGTTATTGGTGCGTTTAGTCCATTTACATTCAGCGTAATTATAGATAAGCATGTGTTTAGTGCTGTCATTTTGATGCCTTTTTATGTGTGTTGTTGACAATTTCATTTTTCCACTTACTTTTTTGTGCTGAGACGTTTTTCTTTGTAAATTGTGTGTTTCTCATTTTCATAGTAGTTGACTTTATGTTTGCTGAGTCGTTATGTTTTTCTTTGTTTTTATTTTGAGTTATGGAGTTGTTATAACTCTTTGTGTTACCTTAATATTTACCACTATTTTTCTAAGTAAAAACCTAACTTGTATTGTCCTATATCGCCTTGTTTCCCTCTCCTTATGGCAGTTCTATGCCTCCTGTATTTAGTCCCTCTTTTTGATTATTGTGATCTTTTACATATTGACGTCAATGATTCCCTGTTTTGAGAGTTTTTTTCTTTTTAAAATTAATCTTAATTTGTTTTTGTGATTTCCCTATTTGAGTTGATATCAGGATGTTCTATTCTGTGACCTTGTGTTGTGCTCGTATCTGATATTATTTGTTTTCTGACCAAATAATTTCCTTTAGTATTTCTTATAGCTTTGGTTTGGTTTTTGCAAATTCTCTAAGCTTGTGTTTATCTGTAAATGCTTTAATTTTGCCTTCATATTTGAGAGAGAGTTTTGCTGGATATATGATCCTTGGCTGGCAGTTTTTCTCCTTCAGTGCTCTATATATGTCCTCCCATTGCCTTCTTGACTGCATGGTTTCTGCTGAGTAGTCTGAACTTATTCTTATTGATTCTCCTTTGCAGGAGACCTTTCTTTTAAACCTGGATGCTTTTAAAATTTTCTCTTTATCTTTAGTTTTGGCACATTTGATGATAATATGTCTGGGTGATTTTCTTTTTGGATCAATCTTAAATGGGGTTCGATGAGCATCTTGAATAGATATCCTTTCGTCTTTCATGATGTCAGTTTTCTGCCAACAGATGTTCAACTATTCTCTCTGTATTTTCTGTTATCCCTCCCTGTTCTGGGACTCCAATCACACGAAAATTATTCTTCTTGATAGAGTCCCACATGATTCTTAGGGTTTCTTCATTTTTTAAAATTCTTTTATCTGATTTTTTTTCAGCTATGTTGGTGTCAATTCCCTTGTCCTCCAGATCCCCCACCCTGCATTCCAATTGCTGGAGTCTGCTCCTCTGACTTCCTATTGAGTTGTCTAATTCTGTAATTTTACTGTTAATCTTTTGGATTTCTGAATGCTGTCTCTCCATGGATTCTTGCATAATTTTTCCACTATGTTCTTGAATAATCTTTTTGATTTCTTCAGCTGCTTTATCAGTGTGTTCCTTGGCTTTTTCTGTAGATTGCTTTATTTCATTTCTGAGGTCATCCCTGATGTCTTGAAGCATTCTGTAAATTAGTTTTTTATATTCTGTGTCTGGCAATTCCAGGATTGTATCTTCATTTGGGAAAGATTTTGATTCTTTAGTTTGGGGAGTTGTAGAAGCCATCATGGTCTCCTTCTTCATGTGGTTTGATATTGACTGCTGTCTCCAAGCCATCTCTAAGATATTGTAGTGATTTATTCTATATTTGCTTACTGAGTCTTATCTTGTTTTCTTTCAATATACGTAGATGGGCTACTAGATTGCACTGTCCTGATTGTTGTAGCCCTTGACTCACTTATGTCCTATTACCAGCTGATTTGGGCTGTTACCAGATATATAAGCCTAAGAGTCTATTCACTATTCTTGAGTAGAATCTGACTTTGGGTCATCAAGTGTGTGGTGCAGACTGTCGCCTATCCACCTAGAGAGGTAGTGGTGATAGTTGTGTGCACCAGACTCTAGTAGCAGCAGGGGTTCTCACTCCAGGGGGGTCAGGATGCTGACAGGCTTCCCCCAAGTGCCAGTGAGATAGGTGTGTCTCTATTCCTAAAGCACTTCGGTGGGTGGGCTCTGCAGCTGTACCTTAGGCCCCCAATGCAAGTACCTTTACAGATTGATAGGTGTCACCCTCCTTAGACCCCTAAGGCAGGAGGCCAGGTGGTCTGGGGGGAGCTTCAGCCCTCAGTTCCCTGTTGTGGGTCAGTGAGGGCTCTGTTGAATACTCAGAGATATCAGACGTGGGAAACTTGTCTTTCCAGTAATCCGCTAAAACAATTGCAGTCAGATCCTTATCAGAATTGCCTTTGCATTATAATAGCCACCTTGTTCCCTGTAGGGGTGAAAGCCCAAGACTGTGGATCACATATGTTTGGCTGGAGCTGGTTCTGTGTTTTTAGTCCAATTAGGGAAGGATTTTTGGTCCCTGGGTTTTTTGTAGCTGCTTCTCTCTCTCTTTTTTTTTTCTCTCAGGCCAGGAGAATGGGTTAGGAAAAGACCAAAAAAGAAAGAAAAACCGCAGAGCACTTCACTCTCTGGCTCAGGAAATTCCAATATTAATGAAGCAGCCTGGGATGGGGAGGGGAGGGTTCAGATAAATAGGAGAGAGTAGCACCCCAGAATATAGACAAAGTTACTTATCTTGCTTGGGATGACTGTTTTATCTGAGATTCCCAAGGGGCACGTTGACTGTGTGCTGGCTGGGTAGAGATTGCCCCCGAGGGTCAGGTCCACGTCCCGTGCTTGCGCTGTCTCAGAAGCCGTGGTCAGTTCCTCCACTCCCAGTCCAAAGCCCAGAACCAAGGTTCCCTGGCTGGGATGCCGCACTCCAGGCTCCAAAACCAGTCGCTGCCTCCCGGTGACTTCTCCTCCTGTCAGCTGTGTCGCTGCGTTGCCTGCGTGCACTGGCTGGGCTTCCGCTGAGGTCACTTCTAGGGGCTAGGGCTGCATCCCCTGTTTGTGCCATTTCAGGATGCCATGCTCAGCTCCCCTGCGCCCAGTCCAAAGCCCAGCGCCAAGGTTTCCTGACTGGGACGCTGGCTCCAGGCTCCGAAAACAGTCGCTGCTTCCCCGTGGTTGTTCGTTCTCAGTCTCTGTCACTCAGGTCAACTCTTTAGATCTGTGTTTGACGGTCAGGGTTTGTAGATTGTCATGTATGTGATCGATTCACATGTTTTTCCGAGTCTTTGTTGCAAAAGGGATCAGAGGTAGCTTCTACCTAGTCAGCCATCTTGGCCCCCAGCACTCGAGTACTGGTTTCTTAAGCAGTCCAAATCTGAGGAGAAAGGTTTAGCATTAAGCACCTTGAACCTTCTTGGGTAAACTTCTGCTTGCTCTTCCTGAGAGAAGAGTGCTTGAGTTACAGAAAGCACAATTTCTTTGAAGATTTCAGCTTTTTTCTAAACTTCCAGGTATCAAAATAGATTTTGATATGTAAATGAGTCTTCTGAGATGACACTGTCTCTATTTCTATAACCATTTGACCAGACTATCTAATCAGTCCTACGAATGTATCCCTAAATGTGGTTATTGAAAACAGAATAGCTGCCTCATGACAATTAAGTGCATGTTATTTAAGGAGAAAAGAAAAAAAATCTAAATTTTGAATTGTGTTTTTTATGTAGTTTCCCCATCAGAATAGAATTTGTTTTTCCACACTAACCAATGACTTAACCTAAACTGTAAATGTTCGTAAGGGGTTAATTGTCCTACATCAAACTTGTATTAAATAATTGCATCCATTTATTCAAGAGGTGGAGGATATGGAGGAAGTAGAAAATGGGCCTTAGTTCATATACCTATGAGTCAGCAAATATTGAAATAGTGCCCCATGTTGAGTAGTGTCTTTTGACATATGATAAAAATTATCTTGTTTGAGGTAAAACAATAACTCTATTAACAGTAAAAATCATAGAATACGCCCATCATATTTTTCAGGACAGATTTTTTTTTGCTGTGGGGTGACTAGGTAAAAATTATACTGTATGGTATTACATTTAGGTTTTAAAGAAAAGAGTCTGCAGAGAAATCTATGTAATATATAATTTGTTCAGATTATTTTTCATTTGGGGAAAGAAGTCCTGAAATGTCCCCAAACAGTTTACTCATCAATTGAAAGTCCTCCAAAAAACAGAACTATTGGGAAACCATGGTGTTTGGTGGTGGAAAAGAAAAGCTCCCTCAGTTTTTTGGAGGGAATAACTTTAAAAATACTTAAATGGCTAAGTTTACTTGGTGCAGTTAAGAATTAAACTTGTCAATTTTAAAATTGCTGTTATATCTGAAATAAAGTGTTCTGGTAAAATAATAATAGTAGCATAAAATATATAAAATGCTTAGGGATAAATTTCACAAAATATGTGAAAATTCTGTACAATGAAAACTACAAAATGTTGCTGAAAGCAATTTAAGATGGCACAGATAAATGAAGAGATATACCATGTTCATAGATTCTAAGACTCAATATTGTTAGATGTCAGTTCTGCTCTCTATGAGCTAGAGATTCAATGTAACCCCAATTAAAATTACATAGGTCTTTTTCTACAAATTGAGAACCTGATTCTAAAATTTATATAGAAATGCGAAGGACCTAGAGTCGCCAAAGCAATTTTGAAAAGAAAAAAAAACAGAACAGTGGGAAGATTTATATTATCCAACTTTAAGACCTATTATAAAGTACAGGCATACCTCAGCGATATGGTGGGTTTACTTCCAGACCACAGCGATAAAGACAGTGACAAGAATTTTGGGGTTTCCCAGTACATATAAAAGCTATGTTTACACTATGTTGTTGCTGTTGTTAGGTGCCATAGAGTCGGTTCCAACTCATAGCGACCCTATAAACAACAGAAAGAAACACCGTCCATTCTCATGCCATCCTCAACAATCATTGTTATGCTTGAGCTCATTGTTGCAGCTATTGTGTCAGTCCATCTCATCAAGAGTCTTTCTTTTTTTCATCAACGCTCTACTTTACCGCATATGATGTCCTTCTCCGGGGACTGGTCCTTCCTCATAACATGTCCAAAGTAAGTGAGACAGTCTCGCTTCCTTGCTTCTAAGGAGCATTCTGGCTGTACTTCTTCCAAGACAGATTTGTTCATTCTTTTGGCAGTCATGGTACATTCGATATTCTTTGCCAACACCATTATTCAAATGTGTCGTCAATTCTTCTTCAGTCTTCCTTATTCATTGTTCAGCTTTCACATGCATTGAGGTGATTGAAAAATACCATGGCTTGGATCAGGCCCGTCTTAGTCCTCCAAGTGATATCTTTGCTTTTTAATACTTTAAAGAGGTCTTTTGGGGGAAGATTTGCCCAGTGCAATGCATTGTTTGATTTCTTGACTGCTGCTTCCATGGGCATTAATTATGGATCCAAGTAAAATGAAATCCTTGACAACTTCAGTATTTTCTCCATTTATCATGTTGTTGCTTATTGGTCCAGTTGTGAGGATTTTTGTTTTATGTTGAGGTGTAATCCATAGAGAAAGCTGTAGTCTTTGATCTTGTTCAGTAAGTGCTTCAAGTCCTCTTCGCTTTCAGCAAGAAAGGTTGTGTCATCTGCACAATGCAAGTTGTCAATGAGTCTTCCTCCAATCCTGATGCCCCATTCTTCTTCGGATAGTCCAGCTTCTCAGATTATTTGCTCAGCATTATGTCTAAAAAAACAATGTACATACCTTAATTGAAAATACTTTATTGCTAAAAAATGCTAACCATCATCTGAGCCTTCAGGGAGTTGTAATCTTTTTGCTGGTAGAGGGTCTTGCCTCGATGTTGATGGCTGCTGACCGATCAGGGTGGTGGTTGCTGAAGGTTGGGGTGGCTGTCGCAATTTCTTAAAATAAGACGGCAATGAAGTTTGCCACATTGATTGAGTCTTCTTTCATGAAAGATTTCTCTGTAGCACGTGATGCTGTTTGATAGCATTTTACCCACAGTAGAACGTCTTTCAAAATTGGAGTCAATTCTTTCAAACCCTGCTGCTTTATGTAATATTCTAAATCCTTTGTTGTCATTTCAACTATGTTCACAGCATCTTCACCAGGAGTAGTTTCCATCTCAAGAAACCACTTTCTTTGTTCATCCATAAGAAGCAACTCCTTTGCCATTAAAGTTTTATCCTGAGGTTGCAGCAATTCAGACACATCTTCAGGCTCCACTTCTAATTCTAGTTCACTTGCTATTTCCACCGCATCTGCAATTACTTCCTCCACCGAAGTCCTGAATCTCTCAAAGTCATTCCATGAGGGCTGGAATCAGCTTCTTCCAAACTCCCGTTAATGTTGATATTTTGACCTTCTCCGTGAATCATGAATGTTCTTAATGGCATCTAGAATGGTGAATCCTTTCCAGAAAGTTTTCAATTTACTTTGCCCAGATCCATCAGAGGAATCACTATCTATGGCAGCTGTAGCCTTATGAAATGTGTTTCTTAAATGATAAGACTTGAAAGTCAAAATTACTCCTTGATCTTTGGGCTGCAGAATGGATATTGTGTTCGTAGGTATGAAAACAACATTAATCTCCTTGTACAACTCCATCAGAGCTCTTGGGTGACTAGGTGCATTGTCAAGGAGCAGTAATATTTTGAAAGGAATCCTTTTTTCTCTGAGCAGGAGGTCTCAATTGTGGGCTTAAAATATTCAGCAAACCATGTTGTAAACAGATGTACTGTCATCTAGGCTTTGTTGTTCCTTTTATAGAGCACAGGCACAGTAGATTTAGCTTAATTCTTAAGGGCCCTAGGATTTTCAGAATGGTAAACGAGCACTGGCTTCAACTTAAAGTCACCAGCAGCAATAGCCCCTAACAAGAGAGTCAGCCTGTTCTTTGAAGCTTTGAAGCCAGGCACTGACTTCTCCTCTCTCGCTATGAAAGTCCTAGATAAAATCTTCCAATATAAGGCCATCTCATCTGCATTGCAGATCTGTTGTTCAGTGTAGCCCCTTCATCAATTAGCTTAGCTTGATCTTCTGAACAACTTGCTGAAGCTCCCATATCAGCACTTCCTGCTTCTCTTTGTTTTGTTTTTTAATTTTTATTGTGCTTTAAGTAAAAGTTTACAAACCAAGTTAGTCTCTCATACAAAAACTTATATACACCTTGCTGTATACTAGTTGCTCTCCCTCTAATGAGACAGCACACTCCTTCCCTCCACTCTCTATTTTCATGTCCATTCAGCCAGCTTCGGATCCCCTCTGCCCTCTCACCTCTGCTTCAAATAAGAGCTGCCCACAGAGTCTCATGTGTCTACTGGATCCAAGAAGCTCACTCTACACCAGTATCATTTTCTATTGCATAGTCCAGTCCGATCCCTGTCTGAAGAGTTGGCTTTGGGAATGGTTCCTGTCTTGGGCTAACAGAGGGTCTGGGGGCCTAGACATCTGGGGTCATTTTAGTCTCAGTCAGACCATTAAATCTGGCCTTTTTATGAGAATTTGAGGTCTCCATCCCATTGCTCTCCTGCTCCCTCAGGTGTTCTCTGTTGTGTTCCCTGTCAGGGCAGTCATCGGTTGTAGCCGGGCACCATCTAGTTCTTCTGGTCTCAGGCTGATGTAGTCTCTGGTTTATGTGGCCCTTTCTGTCTCTTGGGCTCATAATTCCCTTGTGTGTCTTTGGTGTTCTTCATTCTCATTTGGTCCAGGTTGGTTGAGACCCATTGATGCATCTTAGATGGCTGCTTGCTAGTGTTTAAGGCCGCAGACGCCACTCTCCAAAGTGGGATGCAGAATGTTTTCTTAATAGATTTTATTATGCCAATTGACTTAGATGTCCCCTGAAACCATGCTTCCCAAACCCCTGCCCCTGCTATGCAGGCCTTCGAAGCATTCAGTTTATTCAGGAAACTTCTTAGCTTTTGGTTTAGTCCATTTGTGCTGACCTCTCCTGTATTGTGTGTTGTCTTTCCCTTCACCCAAAATAGTTCTTATCTACTATCCAATTAGTGAAAACTCCTCTCCCTCCTCCCTCCCTCCACACTCTTGTAACCATAAAAGAATATTTTCTTCTCTGTTTAAACTATTTTTTGAGTTCTTATAATAGTGGTCTTACACAATATTTGTTCTTTTTCAACTGACTAATTTCATTCAGCATAATGCCTTCCACATTCCTCCATGTTATGAAATGTTTCACAGTTTCATCCTTCTTTATTGATGTGTAGTATTCCATTGTGTGAATATGCCATAATTTATTTATCCTTTCATCCATTGGTGGGCACCTTGGTTGCTTCCATCGTTTTGCTATTGTAAACAGTGCTGCAATGAACATGAGTGTGCATATATCTGTTCGTATAAAGGCTCTTATCTCTCTAGGATATATTCCAAGGAGTGGGATTGCTGAATCGTATGGTAGTTCTATTTCTAGCTTTTTAAGGAAGCGCCAAATCGATTTCCAAAGCGGTTGTACCATTTTACATTCCCACCAGCAATGTATGAGTGTTCCAGTCTCTCCACAACTCTCCAACATTCATTATTTTGTGTTTTTTGGATTTATGCCAGCCTTGTTTGAGTGAGATGAAATCTCATTGTAGTTTTGATTTGCATTTCTCTAATGGCTAATGATTATGGGCATTTCCTCCTGTATCTGCTAGCTACCTGAATGTCTTCTTTAGTGAAGTGTCTGTTCATATCCTTTGCCCATTTTTTAATTGGGTTGTCTTTTTGTAGTTGAGTTTTGGCAGTATCATGCAGATTTTAGAGATCAGCCGCTGATCAGAAATGTCATAGCTAAAAACTTTTTCCCAGTCTGTAGGTAATCATTTTACTCTTTTGGTGAAGTCTTTGGATGAGCATAGGTGTTTGGTTTTTAGGAGCTCCCAGTTATCTAGTTTCTCTTCTGCATTGTTAGTAATGTTTTATATACTATTTATGCCATGTATTAGGGCTCCTAGCCTTGTCCCTATTTTTTCTTCCATGATCTTTACCGTTTTAGATTTTATATTTAGGTCTTTGATCCATTTTGAGTTAGTTTTTGTGCATGGTGTGAGGTATGGGCCTTGTTTCATTTTTTTGCAGATGGATATCCAGCTAAACCAGCACATTTATTAAAGAGACTGCCTTTTCCTCATTTAACTGACTTTGGGCCTTTGTCAAGTATCAGCTGCACATATGTGGATGGGTTTATGTCTGGATTCTTAGTTGCGTTCCATTGGTCTATGTATCTGTTGTTGTATCAGTACCAGGCTGTTTTGACTACTGTGGTGGTATAATAGGCTCTAAAATTAGGTGGAGTGAGGCCTCCCACTTTGTTCTTCTTTTTCAGTAATGCCTTATTTATCCGGGGCCTCTTTCCCTTCCTTATGAACTTGATTTGTTTCTTCATCTCATTAAAGAATGTCATTGGAATTTGGATCGGAATTGCACTGTATCTATAGATTGCTTTTCGTAGAATAGATATTTTTATAATGTTAAGTCTTCCTATCCATGAGCAAGATATGTTTTTCCACTTATATAGCTCTCTTTTGGTTTCTTGCAGAAGTGTACTGTAGTTTTCTTTGTATAAGTCTTTTACATCTCTGGTAAGATTTATTCCTAAGTATTTTATCTTCTTGGGGGCTACTGTGAATGGTATTGATTTGGTGATTTCCTCTTCCATGTTCTTTTTTGTTGGTGTAGAGGAATCTAACTGATTTTTATGTGTTTCTCTGGTATCGTGATACTTTGCTGAACTCTTCTGTCGGTTTCAGTAGTTTTATTGAGGATTCTTTACGGTTTTCTGTATATAAGATCATGTCATCTGCAAATAGAGATACATTTAGTTCTTCCTTACCAATCTGGATGCCCTTTGTTTCTTTATCTAGCCTAATTGCTCTGGCTAGGACCTCCAGCACACTGTTGAATACGAGTGGTGATAAAGGACCTCTTTGTCTGGTTCCTGATCTCAAGGGGAATGCTTTGAGACTCTCTCCATTTAGGGTAATTTGGCTGTTGGCTTTGTATAAATGCCCTTCATTATGCTGAGGAATTTTCCTTCTATTCCTATTTTGCTGAGAGTTTTTATCATGAATGGGTCTTGAGCTTTGTCAAATGCCTTTTCTGTATCAATTGATAAGATCATGCTGTTCTTGTCTTCTGCTTTATTTGTATGACGGATTACATTAATTGTTTTTCTAATGTTGAACCCTCCCTGTACACCTGGTATGAATCCCACTTGGTCATGATGAATTATTTTTTTGATATGTTGTTGAATTCTATTGGCTGGAATTTTGTTGTGGATTTTTGCACCTGAGTTCATGAGGGATACAGAACTGTAATGGTCTTGTTTTGTGGTGTCTTTACCTGGTTTTGGTATCAGGGATATGCTGGCTTCATAGAATAAGTTTGGGAGTATTCTGTCCTTTTCTATGCTCTGAAATACCTTTAGTAGTAATGGTGTTAACTCTTCTCTGAAAGTTTGGTAGAACTCTCCAGTGAAGCTGTCTGCTCCAGGGCTTTTTTTTGTTGGGAGTTTTTAAATGACCTTTTCAGTCTCTTGTTACGGGTCTATTTAGTTGTTCTACCTCTGTTTGTGTTAGTTTAGGTAGGTAGTGTGTTTCTAGGAATTCATCCATTTCTTCTAGGTTTTCAAATTTGTTAGAGTACAATTATTCGTAGCAATCTGATATGATTCTTTCAATTTTAATTGGGTCTGCTGTAATATCGCCCATCTCATTTCTTGTTCGGGTTATTTGCTTCCTCTCCTGTTTTTCTTTTGTCAGTTTGGCCAATGGTTTATCAATGCTAATTTTTTCAAAGAACCAGCTTTTGGTCTTGTTAATTCTTTCAATTGTTTTTCTGTTCTCTGTTTAATTTAATTCTCCTCTAATTTTTATTATTTGCTTTCTTTTGGTGACTGAGGGCTTCTTTTGTTGCTCTCTTTCTATCTCTTGTAGGAATAATTCTTTGATTTTGGCCCTTTCTTCTTTTTGTATGCGTGCATTTATTGATATAAATTTACCTTTGAGCACCGCTTTCGCTGTGTCCCAAAGGCTCTGTGTTTTCATTCTTATTGGATTCTATGAATTTCTTTATTCCATCTTTGATATCTTCTATAACCCAGTCATTTTTGAGCAGGGTATTGTTCAGTTTCCAAGGGTTTGATTTCTTTTCCCTGCTTTTTCTGTTATTGATTTCTACTTTTATGGCCTTATGGTCAGAGAAGATGCTGTGTAATATGTCAATGTTTTGGATTCTGCTAAGGCTTGCTTTATGACTTAATATGTGGTCTATTCTACAGAATGTTCCGCGTGCAGTTGAAAAGAAAGTATACTTGGCCACTGTAGGATGGAGTGTTCTATATATGCCTATGAGGTCAAGTTTGTTGATTGTGGCATTTAGATCTTCCGTGTCTTTATTGAGCTTCTTTTGTGGATGCTCTGTCCTTCACTGAAAGTGGTGTGTTGAAGTCTCCTGCTATAATTGTAGAGCTGTCTATCTCACTTTGCAATGCTGTTAGAGTTTCTTTTATGGATCTTGTAGCCCTGTCATTGGGTGTATAAATACTTAATATGGTTATATCCTCCTGGTATATTGTCTCTTTAATCATTATATAGTGTCCTTCCTTATCCTTTTTGGTGGATTTAAGTTTAAAGTCTATTTTGTCAGAAATTAATACTGCCACTCCTGCTCTTTTTTGATTGTTGTTTGCTTGATATACTTTTTTCCATCCTTTGAGTTTTAGTTTGTTTGTGTCTCTAGTCTAAGGTGTGTCTCTTGTAGGTAGCATACAGACGGGTCTTTTTTTTTTTAATCCATTCTGCCACTCTCTGTCTATTTATTAGTGCATTTAGTCCATTTGCATTCAGCCTAATTATTGATAGGTGTGAATTTAGTGCTGTCATTGTGATGTCTTTTTTTGGTGTGTTTTTGACAGTTTCTTTTCCCAATTAATTTTTTGTGCTAAGTAGTTTATCTTTATTTGTCTTTTCCTCTTATCCTTTGTCGTTGATTTTGTTTCTGCTGAGTCTCTATTTTTTTCCTGTATTTTATTTTGATGAATAGGATTGTTAGTCTCCTTTGTGGTTACCTTAATATTTACCCCCATTTTTTTAAGTTTAAACCTAACTTTTATTTGTGTATATTCCCTTGTCTTCCTCTTGTATGAAAGATCTATGACTACATTTCTTAGTCCCTGTTTATTGTTTTAATGTTTTCTTCTTTTACATAATGACATTTCTGTTTCCCTGTTTTGAGCATTCTTTTTTTTTTATCTAGATTTATTTTTGTGATTTCCCTATCTGGTTTGACATCTGGGTGCCCTGTCCTGTGAGTTCTAGTCCTGGGTTGATATCTCATATTATTCATTTTCTAACCAGAGAACTCCCTTTAGTGTTTCTTGTAGTTTTGGTTTGGTTCTTACACAGTCATTAAACTTCTGTTTGTCTGGAAATGTCCTAATTTCACCTTCATATTTGACAGACAGTTTTGCTGGATATATGATTCTTGGTGGGCAATTTTTTCCTTCAATGCCTTGTATAAGTCATCCCACTGCCTTCTTGCCTGCATGGTTTCTGCTGAGTAGTCTGAGCTTATTCTTACTGACTCTCCTTTGTAGGTGACTTTTTGTTTATCCCTAGCTGCTCTTAAAATTCTCTCTTTATCTTTGGTTTTGGCGAGTTTGATTATAATATGTCTTGGCGACTTTCTTTTAAGATCTACCTAATGTGGCATTTGATGAGTATCTTGAATAGATAACTTCTCATCTTTCATGATATCAGGGGAGTTTTCTGCCAAAAAATCTTCAACAATTCTCCCTGTATTTTCTGTTATCCCTCCCTGTTCTGGTACTCCGATCCCTCGTAGATTATTTCTCTAGATAGTGTCCCACATGATTCTTAGAGTTTCTTTATTTTTAAAAATTCCTTTATCTGATTTTTCTTCAAATATAGAGGTGCCAAGTGCTTTATCTTCAATTTCACCAATTCTGCCTTCCACTTACTCAATTCTGCTCCTCTGACTTTCTATTGAGTTGTCTAATCTGTAATTTTATTGTTAATCTTCTGAATTTCTGATTGCTGTCTCTCTATGGATTCTTGCAGCTTATTAAATTTTTAGTTATGTTCTTGAATAACCTTTTTAATTTCTTCAACTGCTTTATCTGTGTGTTCCTTGGCTTGTTCTGTGTATTGCTTCATCTCCTTCCTCATCTTGTTCCTGATGTGTTAAAGAGTTCTGTATATTAATCTTTTGAATTTTGCTTCTGGTAATTCCAGGAAGGCACCGTCATCCAGAAGATCCCTTGATTCTTTGTTCTGAGAGCTTGTAGAAGTGATTATGGTCTGCTTCTTTATGTGATTTGATATTGACTGTTGTCTCTGAGCAAGCTGTAAGTTATTGTATTAGTTTATTTTATTTTGCTTGCTATATCCTAGCTTATGGCTTTGTTTTGATTTAATATTTCTAAATAGGTTACTTGAGTGAGCTAGCTTGATTATTTCTGCCTTTGAAGCTCTATCGTCCTGTCACCAGATGGTTAGAGATGTTACCAGATATATGAGCCTAGGAGTCCATTCACTTTTCTTGTCTGGATTCAGCTGAAGTGTCCAGGTGGTTGGTCATCAAGTGTGTGTTACAGGCTCTGTCTGACAGTCTTAGAGGGCCAGAGGTGATTGGTGTGGGTACTGGTATCTGGTTGCAGCAGGGGGTCAAGCTCTGAACAAGGCAGGGTGCTGACAGCTGTTCCCTGAGTTTCTGTTAGCTAAGTGTGTCCCTGTTCCCTGGAGCTCACGGGTGGGTGGGCTCTGCAGATGGACCTTGGGCACCCAATGCTTTTGGTTGTTAGGACTGGGAGGTACCAGTTATCCTTCAAACACTGTTCCAGGTGGCTGGGTGGCCTGAGTGGAGCCACCAGTCCTTAGGCCTCTGATATGGGTAGGTGAGGACCCTGTTTCATAGGCAATGCAGTGTCAAACATCAAACACCCACCTCTCCACTGCACATCTGAAAGAGTTGTAGTCTGCCACCAAGGGCCTATTCTCCTGAAATAGGCCCACAGAAGTCCATGCAGGAGGGAAAGGTATTCAGAGTCCATGCAACATTTATGCCTGGACAGGAGCCGCTTCTGTCCTGAGCTCCCCAGGTTAGTGGAGCTGGCAGATTATCTTTTTCCCCAATTGTGAATTTATTCCTTCTCCAAGTCAGGAAGAATGGCTCAGGATGCAAAACAGAACCTACCTCAGGCCTAGGGAAATCAACAGCCACTGAAGCTGGCTTGGGGCTAGGGGCTTGGTAAAATTATCACAAGTACTTAGCTTTTGCCGAGAGTGCCATTCTTCTCTGGTTCTGGAGTTATGAGTAGGCTGTGTGGCTGGCTGTTTTTCCCTGAGGAATCTGAGGCTGAATGCTACCACCAGCCCACCACAGCCTGAGGGTTCCTGGTGATTCAGGTCCAGCAACTTCTCTCTGCTTCTGAACTGTCTCTCCCTCCCCTTGCCATTTTCTAACTTTGCCTTTGATGTTCAGGGCTTCTAGTTTGTCATAAATGTAATTGTTTCACTTGTTTTTTTAGGTCTTTGTTGTAACAGTCTTCTCCAGAAACGTCTGGCTACTCCACCATCTTGGCCCCGCCCCCTTCACTTTGTATTTTTATATTGTAAAGATGGCTTCTTTCCTTAAACCTCATGAACCAACCTCTCCTAGCTTCAAACTTTCTTCTGCAGTTTCCTTACCTCTCTCAGCTTTCATAGAATTGAAAAATGTTAGGGCTTTGCTCTGGACTAGGCTTTGGCTTAAGGGAATGTTGCGGCTGGTTTGTTCTTCTATCCAGACCGCTAAAACTTTCTTCACATCAGCAATCAGGCTCTTTCATTTTCTCAGCATTTGTGCGTTCACTGGAGTAGTGCTTTTAATTTCCTTCAAGAACTTTTCCTTTGCATTCACAACTTGGCTGTTTGGCACAAGAGGCATGGCTTTTGGCCTGTCTGGACCTTTGACATGCCTTCCTCACTGTCTTAGTCATCTAGTGCTGCTATAACAGAAATACCACAAGTGGGTGGTTTTAAGAAAGAGAAATTTATTTTCTCACAGTCTTGTAGGCTAGAAGTCTAAATTCAGGGCATTAGCTCCAGGGGACGGCTTTCTCTCTCTGTCAGCTCTGGAGGAAAGTCCTTGTCATTAGCCTTCTCTTGGTCTGGGAGCATCTCAGGCAGGAACTTTGGGTCCAAAGAACGCACTCTGCTCCTGGTGCTGGTTTCTTGTTGGTATGAGGTTTCCATGTCTCTCTACTTGCCTCTCTCTCTTATATCTCAAAAGAGATTGGCTTAAGACACTATCTAATCTTACAGACCTCATCAGTATACCATCTTATCACATCATAATGATAGGACTTACAACACATCGGGAAAGCACATCAGAAGGTAAAATAGTAAACAATCATATAAGGGAATCATGACCTAGTCAAGTCGACAGATATTTTGGGGGACACGATTCAATCCATGACACTCATTAAGCTTAATTATCTCTAGCTTTTGATTTAAAGTGAGAGACCTTTGACTCTCCCTTTCACTTGGACACTTAAAGGCCATTGTGGGGTTGTTAATTGGCCTAATTTCAATATCGTTGTGTCTCAGGGAATAGGGAGGCCCAAGAGGAGTGAGAGAGATGGGGGAACAGCCAGTCTGTGGAGCAGTCAGAACACACAAAACATTTATAGATTAAGTTCACTGTCTTATGTGGGTGCAGTTTGTGGGGCCCCAAAACACTTACAATAGTAACATCAGAAATCACTAATCACAGATCACCATAACAGATATAATAATAATGAAAAAGTTTGAATATTGAGAGAATAACCAAAATGTGTCACAGAGACACGAAGTGAGCACATGTTGTTGGAAAAATGGTGCCAATAGACTTGCTCAGTGCAGGGTTGCCACACACCTTCAATTGGTGGAAAAAAAAAAAGCAATGTCTGAGAAGCACAATAAAGTGACGCACGATAATACAAGGTATACCTGTATAGTAATCAAGATAGTGTGGTACTGATGTAAAGATAGACATCTAGATCAAAAGAACAAGACAGAGAGCCCAGAAATAGTCCCATGAATATACAGTCAATTAATTTTTGGAAAAAAAGTTCAAGGTAAATCATTGGGAAAAGTAAAATCTTGAAAACAAAGGGTGCAGGAACAAGTGGGTATATATATATCTCCACCACGTGTCTGTCGGTTTGTTGTACTGTCATACAGCAAGTGTGAGGATGGTACGTGACCAGGCAGTGTTTCAGTCTGTTCTACATGGGGTCTCTATGAACTGGAACCAACTTAACAGCACCTAAAAACAACACCATATATATATACATATATATGTATGTGTGTGTGTGAGTATATATATATGTGTATTTTTTTTTATGTATACATACATACGTATGTGTGTGTGTATATATATATGTATATATGGAACCAGGGATATCATTGGTGGTGTCAGAAGGATCCTGGCTGAAAGCAGAGAATACCAGAAGGATGTTTACCTGTGTTTTACTGACTATGCAAAGGATTTGACTGTGTGGATCATAACAAATTATGGATAACACTGGGAAGAATGGGAATCCCAGAACACTTAATTGTGCTCATGCGGAACCGTTACATAGATCAAGAGGCAGTTGTTCGGACAGAACAAGGGGATACTGATTGGTTTAAAGCCAGGAAAGGTGTGTGTCAGGGTTGTATTCTTTCACCATACCTATTCAGTCTTTATGCTGAGCAGATAATCCAAGAAGACTATATGAAGAAGAACAGGGCATCAGGATTGGAGGAAGACTCATTAACACCCTGTGTTATGCAGATGATACAACCTTGTTGCTGAAAGTGAAGAGGACTTGAAGCACTTACTAATGAAGATCAAAGGCCACAGCCTTTAGTACGGATTGCACCTCAACATATGGAAAACAAAAATCCTCACAACTGGACCAATGAGCAACATCATGATGAACGGAGAAAAGATCGAAGTTGTCAAGGATTTCATTTCACCTGGATCCATAATCAACAGCCATGGAAGCAGCAGTCAAGAAATCAAAAGACGCATTGCATTGGGTAAATCTGCTGCAAAGGACCTCTTTAAAGTGTTGAAAAGCAAAGATGTCACCTTGATGACTAAGGTGCACCTGACCCAAGCCATGGTATTTTCAGTCACATCATATGCGTGTAAAAGCTGGACAATGAATAAGGAAGACCAAAGAAGAATTGACGCCTTTGAATTGTGGTGTTGATGAAGAATATTGAATATACCATGGACTGCCAAAAGAATGAACAGATCTGTCTTGGAAGAAGTACAAACAGAATGCTCCTTAGAAGCAAGGATGGCGAGACTGTGTCTTACATACTTTGGACATGTTGTCAGGAGGGATCAGTCTCTGGAGAAGAACACCATGCTTGGCAAAGTACGGGGTCAGCGGAAAAGAGGAAGACCCTCAACGAGGTGGATTGACACAGTGGCTGCAACAATGGGCTCAAGCATAACAACGATTGTAAAGATGGTGCAGGACTGGGCAGTGTTTCGTTCTGTTGTGCATAGGGTCACTATGAGTTGGAACTGACTCGACGGCACCTAACAACAACAACTCTCTCTATATATATGTTCTATTGCTGTCAAATCTATTCTGACTCATCCCTATAGGGTTTCCAAGGCTGTAATCTTTATGGGAGCAGACTGCCACATCTTTCTCCTGTGGAGCTGTTGGTGGGTTCCAGCTGCCAACCTTTTAGTTAGCAGCTGAGCACTTAACCATTGCCCCACCAGGGCTCTTTCTCTCTCTCTCTCTCTATATACACACACACACACAGGCACAACTTCTCCTCACTTATTGACATGGTTAGGTTCCAAAGACCGGGTTATTGTGTGAAATTGGCATTATGCATAAATGGGGAGTAGCACATCAAATCAAAAACATGGAAGATGACTACATTATTACATAACTGCCAGTTTACATCATTACGTAACAGCCAAATTATATCTTTACATGACTGCCAAATTACATCATTATATAACCGCCAAACCACTGAGAATCATGGCCCAGCCAAGTTGATACATAGCCTTAACCATCACAGACAGCATTACTTCCGTCTCACTCTTCAGCATTCATTAGTGCCAGACGTACGTAGTGAACGCACAAAATAGTCAGAGAGTAGACTTTTTACCATTAATGTAAATGCAAAATGTTGGATAAGGAGATAGTCAAGTGAGGAGAAAAACACATTGCCATCGAGTCCATTCTGACTCATAGCAACTCTTTAAGGAGAGTAGAACTGCCCCATGGGGTTTTCAAGGAGCAGCTGATGGATTCAAACTGCTGACCTTTTGGTTAGCAGCCGAGCTCTTAACCACTGCACCACCAGGGCTCCATGTGAGGAGAAGCTGTGAGCTCTGTGTGTGTGTATATGTATATGTATATATATGTGTGTATATGTGTATATATATATATATATATATATATATATCAACCCCTACCTCACACCATATACAAAAAATGACTTGAAATGAATATGAAGCACGGATCTAAAAATGAAAGGTACTACCATAAAATTTCTAGAGAACATAGAGAAAATACTTGTGACCTGGAAGTAGGCAAAAGTTTCTTAATAGGACACAAAAAATCAAGAACATAAAACTAAAAATTCATAAAAAATGGATGCCGTTAAAGTGAACAACGCCTGCATTTCAAAGAGACCTATTCAGAAAATCAAAAGACAAGCAACAGACTGGGAGAAAATATTTGCAATACATGAACTGACAGCGGATATATCCAGAATATATAAGAAAATCTTACAACTCAGTAAGACAAACAACTCAATTTAAAAATTGGACAAAAGATTTTAACAGATACTTCACAAAAGAAGATACACAAACGGCCAAAACAGTGTAGCTGTTCCTCTGCCTGAAATACGCTTCCCTCATTTATCTTGAGTTCTCCCTCCCTTCAAGTCTTTGCTCAAATTTTACCTTCCATTGAGGCCTCTCTGACATTTTATTAAACACTGCGTTCTGCCCTGACATCTGCCCACTGCGCACATACTCCAGATACCCCTTACCCTGTTCCTTTTCCCACAGCACTTATCACTTTCAAACATATTGTACAATTTACTAATTATGTTCATTGTCTCTCCTGCGAGAATGAGAAAGATTTGTGTTTTTTCACAGATGTATCCTAAGTGAGCTGTGATGTTGGAGAAGAATATCGCATATGCCATGGACTGCCAAAAGAACGAACGAATCTGTCTTGCAAGAAGTACAACCAGAATGCTCCTTAGAAGCAAGGATAGCAAGACTACGTCTCCCATACTTTGGACATGTTATCAGGAGGGATCAGCCCCTGGAAAATGATATCATGCTTGGTAAAGTAGAGGGTCAGAGAAAACGAGGAAGACCTCTAATGAGATGGACTGACACAGTGGCTGCAGCTATGGACTTAAGTGTAACAACGATTGTGAAGATGGTACAGGACAGGGCAGTGTTTTGTTCTGTTGTACACAGGGCCACTATGAGTTGGAACTGACTCAATGGCACCCAACAACAACAACTTCCAAGGGGTGAATATACAGTGCCCGGCACCTAGTAGGTGTGCAATAATATTTCTTTTGTAACTGAATGAATGAATAAATGGCTGCTTTTCTTCTGTTTCTGTTATCCTGCATCTTCAGTACGATGTGTCCTTGCACAGATTTATTTTTGTTTATCCTGTTACAGACTCACTAGGCTTCTTGAATCTAAGGATACACAACTATTACCAATTTTGGAAAATGCTTAGCCATTGTACCTTCAATTACCCCTGTCCCTCAGCCCTGTTCTTTCTATTATCTTCTAAAACATCAATTAGATGCTTATTAGACTGTGGCATGCTACTGGAAGCTATGCCACCGGTATTTCAAATATCAGCAGGGTCAACCATGGTGGACAGGTTCCAGGGGAGCTTCCAGACTAAGACAGACAAGGAGGAAAGGCCTGGTGATCTACTTTTGAAAATTAGCTCGTGAAAACCCTACGGATCACAACAGGATATTGACTGATACAGTGTCGGAAGATGAGCCCTCTAAGCTGGAAGGCACTCAAAACATACGGTGACTGCAACACCGGTGAGAAGAGCGCAGGACCGGACAACGTTTCCTTCTGTCATACGTAGGGTCATGTACTTGGGGTTGTCACGAGTCAGAGTCGACTTGATGGCGCCTAACACCATCAGTAGATGAGGAAACCGGGTAGAACGTTTCAGGAACTTGCTCAAGGCCACAAGCCTGGAATGTCTAGGAGCCTTGCTTTCCAGTCAGACCTGACTCCACAGCCCACGAGCTTTCTGCTGCGTCATAGGCCTTTCTTGGGAGCGGTGGGTGTGTAGTCTGGCAGGGAGCGCTGGTCCGGGCTTTCCAGAGGAGGCAACCTCGACCTGGTCTGGAGGGGCATGCAGTTGGTCAGCGGCTGGGGTGTGGGCGTGGCAGGAGGCCCAGGCTGCGCAAGGGCCTACAAATGTGGAAAAGTTAGAAATGTGTTAGCTGCTCAGTAACTATTTGCTGGAAACATGAATCAATCAATAGCCCACTAGAGAAATGAGAGGACGGATCACCCTGCGGGTAAGTGTGAGTCAGCTTCTTGCAATAGCTTGAGCTTGACCTGGAGCTTTCTACCTGCTCTTGCCTAATTCCCCAAGGTAAACAAAGTGGGCAGAATGTGTGGAAAGCCAGGGCCTGAGGAGTCTCTACTCCAGCCTTAGCAATTACAGTTACCTACAAATTACAAGCCTGTCTGATCTCATTAGCAAAATAAGACTCAGTGAGGGCCCAAGGTAGAAGCTCAGTCCTAACAAGGAGATGCCAGAGCCTTTGTCAGTTTTCCAGCCCCCTCACGCACGGAATCTCTGGCATTTGAAGGTCTGAGCTCGCTCCCCCAGGCATGGTCTGCCAGCAGCCCAGGGAGGGAGAGAATGCAAACAGGGGGAAATTCTGCATTCAGCCTGGATATCATTCAAATCCCCTTTCCTTCATAAACACCCTCCCTTCCATTGATTACAAGGACGGATCTTTAGCCAGTGGCCTGGAGGAGGGATTAGAAGACCTGGAAAGGCTCAATGGGAAACTCCGCCAAGTGTTTCTTAGGCAGTCGGGGGTAGATCTGCAGAGCATTTAGGGCTATGTAGAGGGACCCCAGACACTATTTAAGTACTTTGAGCTTCAGGTAATGAGAAAGCAGAATAGATTAAAGCTTGCAGAAAGAAATCAAGAAGTCTTACTTGGAGAATAAAGTCGAGGCTCCCTTGAGAATGATTAGAAGGCTGAAATATGGTTGCCTGCTCTAATGGCAGGAAGGTTTCACAAGAGCAGCGGGGTTTATTGATCTTCTCCTGGGGGCCAGGCTGAAACGAGTGCTTTCACACCCATTAGCTTAAGCAATCCTCATCAAAGCCCTGCAAAGCGGGTATCATCACCCCTGTTTTTCAGAGGAGGGATTGAAGCGAGATGGTTAAGTAACTTGCCCCAGGTCACTTAGTAGGTGAGTGTGGACTCCAGAGCCGACGTCTCCATTAGGGGCAGCAGGCACAGTGCCTTAGGGCCCACGTACTTTTAGGGGCCTTCAGACAGCTATCAAATTTTGGTAAAACAGAAAAAAAAATGTTGACGTGTTCAACTTTTTATTGAAAACAATTTTTAAAATTTTGATTGTGTTTTAGGTGAAAGTTTACAGCACAGATTAGTTAATCAAAAACTTGCACACACATTGTTTTGTGACATTGGTTGCCATCCCTGCAATGTGTCAGCACCCTCCCGCTTTCCACCCCGGGTTCTCCGTGTTCATTCATAAAGTTTTCCTGTCCCTTCCTGCCTTTTTGTCTTTGCTTTTGGGCAGGCGTTGCCCATTTGTGGAAATAATTTTTAATATCGATATAATTATGGTTGGGTGGGTGTGAAAGTCATAACGCGGCCCTGAGTTGGGATTCTCACAGAAGCCATGCGCTCCCAAGCCCACGCTCTTGGGAGGTCGAAGGGAGATTCCGCTAAGGCCTGTGAAGGCTGCTGTGTGACTGCAGGGCTACAGATGGTTCTGGAACGTCTAGCATGAAGCACTGCTTTCGTAAAAGCACTATCAAATGAGATGGCGCTTCTGCTGTTAGTTGCTGTCGAGTCAATTCTGATTCACAGTGGCCCCATGTGTTGCAGAGTGGAACTGCTCCATAGGGTTTTCAAGGCTTTCAGAATTGCCAGGCCTTTCTTCTGAGGCACCTCTTTCGGCTAGTAGTGAGTGCTTAAGCATTTGCGCCACCCAGGGATCCATCAGATTAGGTACCAACAACATATCCCCTCATGTGGCCCCAACATACTACCGAGGCAACGTCTGTGTCTTGTACACAGCCACTGTGGCTCGGTGCTTTTTCCGCCCTGTCGTGAGCACACACCCCACCCTCCGCCTGCAGGAGCTCAGAGACTCAAGCTCTGTCTGTGTTGATCCACTCTAGAAACGTCGGCAGAACGCAGTGGAGGGGCATGGTGCGCGGGCATGGGGAGGGTGGGCGTGCACAGAGTATTGTTTCGCCCAGAGGCCAGAGCTGCTGTGGTCAGGCTGGTGCACTCACTTAGCTGGTGGCCTTGGGCAACCTGCAGGCTTTTTGGGCCTCCCTTCCCTGCGAGGGAAATGGAGATAGTGCTGCACTGAGCTGGGTTTCTCTAAGGACAAGCAAGCTTTCTCAGGCAGGACATCTAGTTCAACAGCTGTTAGTGCTGCTCCTTGGAGTGGGCTGGGAGAGGTAGGGGGAGTCGAGCCAGCACTACAGACAATTGCGAAGGGGAACAGAAAAATGGGGCTGAGGCTGCAGGTGGATGTGGTGGGGGCCGAGGTGGGTTTCCTGAAGATGGGGACTCCTGGAGCAAAGCAAGTTTCTGCTTTTCATTCGCTCATCTAGCCACACTGTTTTAACATTAAAAAAAAAAAAAAATTATAATTAATTTTTATTTTTTTTACACTAAGGCTTGTGCATATATTTAAAAGCAAAGTTGTGATTAAAACTTAGAATAGAAAACATTAATACCCTGGCTCTTTGTTGCCCCATTCCACACACACACACGCACGCACACACACACACACACACACACATCTACTGCTTATCACTCTTTTTTTTTTTTTGATAAAAAAAATTCTTTATTTTGGAATATTTTAGATGTAAAAAAGTTGCAAAGATGGTACAGAAAGTCCCCCCATACCCCTCACCCAGTTTCTCCCATTGTTTTTGTTTGTTTGCTTTATTATTATATTTAATTGCAGTGAGTATATATATAACAAGTCATTTGCCATTTCAACGGTTTTTACATGTGCAATTCAGTGACTTTGGTTTCTTTCACCGTGGTACGTAAACATCACCAGTATCTGTTTCCAGATTTTTCCATCACCCTTAACAGAAGCTCACGCCCCCGAGCAATGGCTCCCTCTCACTCTGCCCAGTCACATTGTTTTTTTAAATAAAGATTTTATTTAGGAATAACTTTAGACTTGTAGAAGACTTGCAGATTTAGTACAAAGAGTGCCCCTACACTCCTCGCTGTTTTCCCCATTGTCGCCATCACATACTTGTTGTTGCAGTTGCTGTCCAGTTGGCCACCGACTCACGACGACCCTATTTACAGCAGAATGAAACTCTGTCGGGTCCTGTACCATCCCCGTGATCAATTTCAGATTGGACTGTCATGATCCACGGGTTTTCATTGGCTGATTTTTTGAAGCAGACCACCAGGCTTTTCTTCCTCATCCCTGTGAGTCTGGAAGCACTGCTGGAATCTGTCTGGCATCATAGCGACACGAGCGCCTCGCTGAGAAATGGGTGGTGTGTGTGTGTGAGGTGCAGTGGCCAGGAACTGAATGCGGGTCTCGAGAATTCCACCCCTGAACACCTGATGCCGTCTAATTCTGTGCATCATTGTTAGTTGCCATCGGGTAGGCTCCAAGTCGTGGAGATCTTATGCAAAACGTTAACAAAATGTTGCCCAGTTCTGCACCATCTTCATGATTGTTGGTATGATTGAGTCCAGGATAGAATACATTATCACGGTGTATTTGCCAAAACTAAGAAACTGACACGAGCCCATTATTAACCAAACCCCAGACTTTGTTTGAATGTCACCGGTTTTCCATCTGGGATTCAGGGTACCATATTGCACTTCGTCACCACATCTCCCTAGTCTCCTCTGTGTCCCATCATTTTCTGGGACCTGTTTTGAGCCAAGGATAGGGTAGGAGGGGTGAGTGAGGACAGCATGAACCATGAGCAGCTCGCAGTTGGTCGGGGAGGGGCGGATGTGGGCAGTCACTTCTACGGCGTTGAGAGCACACAGGAGGACAGCCAGGGCACGCCGCACCCAGACCACACCACTCCCAGAGGAGGTCAGAAAGCCAGTGCTGAGTGCTTTTGGGGTGCTCTGAAAAAAGGGGCGGGAGGGAACTCTGATGGAAAAGCTAGCTCAAATAATAACGTTTTGCACTGTATTTTGATGGGATAATTGTTTTATATTTATAAAGATTCTTAATTATCTGCAGCAAATGCATTTAGCTCACTCTATTGGTAATTGAATTAAGGAAAATGTCGTTTCAAGCATTGTAAGCCATTGCTATAATAAAAAAGAATGAAGAATAATTTTAAAAGCACTTCCCTCCACGACCTAGACAAACTCATTATTGCCGAAAGCTGAGTAATTCCATTAAGGCCCCATGGGCTCCAATAAAACAGGCGTTCAGGAGATGCCAAATGAAAATCCCAAGAGGCTTCTTTCTCTGGACGCCTTTGCTGAGTCCCGTTTAGAGCTGAGCCTTCTCTCCTGGTGCCCTGAACATGCTTTTTTTGTGCTCGTTACACTGCTGGGATCATCTCTGGGTCTGTCTTGCACACCCTCTGCACGCCTGAATGTGCAGGCATTGAGGGCCTGTCCAGTTCCCCTCAGAACCCCCAGAACAGAGAGGTTCATGGAATGCTCCCCAAACCCAGCTACGATCCCTTCCTCCAGAGTTGTGAACATTTTCTTGCAAAGCACGTCCTCAAGGCTTTGTCTTCGGATGCCCACATTGTCACAGCACGGCCACTGCCGTGGGGCTGAAATGTTCCTGCTGCTGGATTATCGGCAGGGAGAGCCTTGGCTCGGGAACCTGTGGGGCAAGGAGCCACGGGCCTCAACGCCTTGAGTCTCTGAGGGCTTATCGTGCAGCTGGGGGTGGGGGCTGAGAGGAAGCCCAGACAGACAGGCCCTGGACTTTGAGGAAAAATCAATACTCGTCCAGGAGTTCATTGTATCCTAAAAGCGTCTCTAGTTGCACTGACACTTCCAGGCTCCATGCGGCCCAAGGTGAATGCTTGGCTGAACCAGCTGCCTCATCCTGCCTATCACCTGCTCTGCAAGTACGAAGTCATGCCAGGAGCCAGTGAAACCTCGGGGTCTGGTCAGCTGGCAGCTCCCTCAGTCCCTCAAAAACAAAAAAAATAAACCAGTGCCCTCGAGTCAATTCTGACTCCCTGAGACTCTTTATAGGACAGAGTAGAACTGGCCCACAGAGTTCCCAAGGAGCCCCTGGTGGATTCGAGCTGCAAACCTTTTAGTTAGAAGCCGTAGCACTTAACCACTACACCACCAGGGTTTCCAGAAACAAAACCCATTGCCATCCAGTCCATTCTGACTCATAGTGACCCTGTAGGACAGAATGGAGCTGCCTGCCCCATAGGGTTTTCAAGGAGCAGCTGGTGGATTCAAACTGCCGACAGTATGGGTAGCAGCCCAAGTCTTAACCACTGTACTACTGGGCCTCTGCCTTGGTCCCTCAGAGGTGCCTAAACTCACAAATCATTACTTCATGCCCCTCTGCCCAGGCCTGGGCCGGGCACTGGTGATAAGGCAGAAAGCCAGGCTGACTGGCCCCGGCGTGCGTGGGGTGCAGAGACTGACAAGTGCAGGCATCCGTGACTTCAGGAACAGGGCAGCCACAGACCCGTAAGTGCCACTAAAGCAATAAATGGGGTGTGTGATGGAGGTGGGGCAGGGCTGGGCTGCCCAGACAGGGCATCTGCTGCCAGTGCTCGCAGGACTCGGTGCTGAGTGGAGCTGCAGTGGCCCGTCATCACCCTGGGCCCCTCTCACTCGACTCTCTCTCCTCCGTCTATGCTTTTCTCCTCCTTCCTCCTCACCCGTGTCCTTCCCACGTTCTTCCCAACGTGCCCCAAAGCTCTGGTGTGTACAGGGGCCCTGTGGTCTGCCCGATTGTCAACTGCCCCATCTCTTTTCACTTCTTAATGCAGATGCTCAGAGAGAGAGCCCAATTGTCCAGCCTAAAGATGACACTTTGAGGACTAAGGTGTACCTGACCCAAGCCGTGGCCTTCTCAATCGCCTCATATGCATGCGACAGATAGACAACAAATAAGGAAGACCAGAGTATTGATGTGTCCCAATTTTGGTGTTGGTGTAGACTGCTAGAAGAATGAACAAATTAGTTTTAGATGAAATATGGCCAGAAAGCTCCTTAGAAGTGAGGATGGCAAGACTTCTTTGGCTTGTTTATTTTGGACAAGTCATCAGGAAAGACCAATTGCTAGAAAAGGACATTGTGTTTGGTAGAAGGTCAGACAAAATGAGGGAAACCTCTCCATGAGACGAATTGACACAATACCCACAATGGGCTCAAACATACCAACGATCATGGAGATTGCACAGGACTGGGCAACGTTTGGTAGCCTTGAGTTGGAGCTGACTCAACAGCACCTAACAACAGCAGCAATGAATGGGCTGTCCTGGGTGAGGCCCGACCCAGTGCAATCAGCTGTGGCTGGGAGGCTAGGGGGCAGTGTGCGTGACAGGAGACCTGGCCACCGGGGCTGCCCAGCCAGAGAAATGTGGGTGTGATGTCAGCATTCTGGGCAGCAGTGAGCACGGGGGCTGAGATCCAGTCCTGCTCCATCCCTAATCAGGTGCCTGTCCTTAGGCAAGTCCTTTCAGGTCTCAATGGTGCCACCCAAAATCCAGTATCTAGTGGTGTCAGAACAAGTTACTGTATGCCAAGCACCTGGCGAGGCTCCTGCAGGTATACAGGTGCCCGCACAGTAAGGGGTAGCTTCCCTGCCTCACTGTTGCCCCTCGGGCTCTGCATGGCATCTGCACCCAAAGAGGACTCTCTGCTGGCCCGGAAGCTCCAGGACCCCTGTGCTGATCCCTCCACATCAGTGTTCTAACACCCAACCAGATGTGGAGCATGAAGGGATTTTGTAATCTACATAATTATGGAAGGACAGACAGAAGGACGGATGTAAGGGCTGCTGCCGTAATGCTGCATTCAAAGGGCAGCTCCCGGGACCAGTGCCTCGTCACTGTTTTTATAGAATTCCACATCCTCTTGGGACCTTGGGATTATGGAACCGCCACGGGGAATGATGTACCCCATGAACACACTTCTATGTATTTATAATTCAGCTTAGATTTTTACCAGGAGAGCTTTTTAAAATGTAATATGTGCTAGTCACGACTTCAATTGTGAAACCAAAGAAATGGCTCCAAAGTCCTGGCCTTAACCATGTAACTTGGCAAGGCTTTGGTAGGAGTAAAAGTAATGCTTCTCAGCACCGCCACCACCACTGGCTCAAAGGGTAGGACGGACCTGGGCCCTCCCCAAGTACACAGGTAGTTTGCTCACCTGTACAGGGCCGGGTGGCTAGGCTCCCTGGACGCCCCTCCTTCACCCCTTCCTGGGGCACACCCAAGTCCTGCCTGCCCTCAGGGAGAGAGCTGGAGAGCTGGGAGGCCTGGTTTGAGTCCTGGAGCTGCCACTCTTTAGTGAGGAGACCCCGTTTTACATGGCGAGGCAAGAGGACATGCCCAAGGTTGCAGCTGGAGTGATGAGACACTCCCACTAGCCCCACTGCCTCCCAAGTGTTTTCAAGCCACGAGGCACCCCCTGCCCCTCGAAACCTTCAAACCCCAAACAAAAGCAAACCAGCTGCCTTTGAGTTGATTCCAGCTCATGTTAACCCTATGTGGCCAGAGTAAAACTGCTTCATAGGTTTTCAAGACTGTAATCTTTTGGAAGTTGATAGCCAGGTCTTTCTTCCAAGGTGCCTCTGGGTACATTCAAACCACTAGCTTTTTGGCTAGTAGCCCAGCACTTAACCATTTGCACCATCCAGGGCAGCCTCCCATGAGAGCTGGGCGGCAGGTGCCGAGTTCGAGTGAGGGAGGAAAGGCGTGACGGGCCTCTCCCCGCAGCTGTAAGGCCAGCTTGAGTTTTCCAGACACAGCATGCCTCCATCTCCCCATTGAGCTGGAGAGCCTGCAGGTGGCTTGGTGAACATGTGGTTTCTGGAAGTGACATGAAAGTTAGCATTTGCATGCTCTTTGTCTGATTTCCCTGCGTTTGTTTTTGTTACTCTTGCAGGCCTGAGATATTCGCAGCCCTGCTTATGTTGAGGCAACCATGTGAGAGCAGAGTGCACCACACCAGATCCACTGAGTCCTGCCCCACCATTCCCCAGAAAGCACCAGCCTGAGGGCACTCCTGTCCCTGCCTGGCTGGAGGTGCCTGCTCCATTCCCTATGCCAGGCAACAGGGCCAGGATGGTGAGCCAGCTGGGCAAAAAGCCCGTGAAGAGCTAAAGGGGCACCAGGTACCTGCAGGGCTTGGCATGAGCCCCTGCCCCCCGCTCTGCCCCTGCAGGCATGTGCAACAGCACCGAGCACCTCGTAGCCTCCACCTGGAGCACCTCTGCCCATCGTCAGTGGCATCAGCTTCTGGGGTCCTCATATGAACTATTTCTAACCCTCCCAACAGCCCTGGGAGTAGGGATTGTTATTGTTCCCGTTCTGCAGATGAGCAAGCTGAGGCATGGAACAACTTGCTTGCCAAGGCCCTGCGGGCAGTGCAAAACCGAGCTGGGACTGGAAACGATCATTCTCACTTGGAACACCCCTCTTTTGCTGCCTCCTCTGCTGAGGGTGCTGCTTTCTTCTTTCTTTATAGCACTGGCCCCCCGGCTTCTCACTGAAACACCCAAGCTCCCTAGAAGCCTTGGCTGACACCCCCTTGGCCCACAGCAGGGTCCCCTTGGCTCTGCCTGGGCCTCCCTTTTGGCTTGGATTCCTTGCCCCTCATGCTCCTCTGCTGCTGCCTGGCATGGCCCTTCATTGTCTCATCTGCCCGTCTGGACTGTCCACTTAGGAGGGCAGGAGCCCCGGCTGGCCGTTGCCTCAGAACCACGCTGCTGAACAAATGACTTGTTTTTATTCTCTGAGGCTGGGTTTCCACGTGTCTGGCCCTGGGAGGATAGAGCACCCCCCATCCCCCAGGTTCTTGGCTGGCCAGCATTTGAAATGACATTGTTTCCTATTAAATTATTTTAAATTCCATGGACCCTGGTTTCACAACCAAATAATTCGATCTTGTTTACAAATGGAATTTTTACTCTTTAACAGGGCTGGATGGTCAGGGCGAGCGTGTCCTCTTGTGCCCTCCCATCGTCTGTGGAGTCTGGGAACTGTCCTGGCGCAGGGTGCCGTGGGGGGCGGTCCAGCGGGCGGTCTGCACGTGGCATCCCATGCAGAGGCTGCCCCTTCCTCCACCATGCACGCACACAAACAGGGGCTGTACTGCCCCTCAGAGCCCCCGCTCCACCGTCCCTCTCTGCAACATTAAAACCCACAAATGGCAGGATTGCAAAGGGCCTTTGAAGCCCGTCATTCCAATACCCTCATTTCCAGATGAGGAAACTGAGGCACAGAGAGGGGAAGGAATAGCCTCAAGATCCCAGGGCCTGGGGTTGAACCCAGACCCAACACCAGGTCTTCAGATGATCTCCACCTGGCTATCTACTCCGGTAAAGATTACAGCCTAGGAAACCCTATGGGGGAGTTCTACTGTCTCATATGAGGTCACTTTGAGTTGGAATTGACTCAACGGCATCTAACAACCGCAGTCATCATGCCCGTTTCTTCCTCCATCCCTGACTTTACAACTGTCTCCAGGTACCAAGCACTGCTTTGAGCAAAGGAGTCACAGTCATGGAAAGACCATGACCTTTGACCTCCAGAAGCACATAATCTGGGTGCTGGGATGGGGTGGGGTGGACAAGGAAATGGAAAATGGTGGCACATGAGCCAGGGGACCCTGTGAGGGAGGGGCTAGGCCAGCCTCTGCTGAAGAAGGGAAGAGCTTAGGAGTCACTGGCAGGCCCCGTGGGTGGCAATGGCTAGACACAGGGTGGGGTCTGTTCAACCAACATGCAGAATTCAGGTGGGATGAGTCCCACCTGTCACCTTAGGAGGCCGTGTCCTTCTCCCGGTGGTGCTCCTTCACTGGGAATGATTTTGAAGTTTGTTTTTGGAACTTTCTCTAAGCCAGTGAAGGTGCAAAGGCAGGTCTGCATCACCATATTGTGGTCCTGGGGTAGTGGGCCTGGTCTGACCCATCAACAGTCCTGCCAGGCTTGGTTCTGAATGGCATTGGGCTGTCTCCCCAGCCAGCCACTCTCAGGTTGGACTTGAAGCCTGCTGGGCAGATCACACAGGGCTCCACGGCAGCGTCTGGGCTATCCCCAGATGCAGACAGAGAGTCAGCTCAGGGAAGCCCGAGGGAAAGCAGGCTGACCATGACTCAGCCAACTCGCCTGGGCCCAAAGGCAGGATGTCAGTCTATAAAGTGTGTAGGGCAGCCAGATGGGTGGGGTGCCAGAAGCAAGCAGCAGAGAGTGGTTCTTGCCTTCCCTCCCAGGGAGCCCCAAGATGGGAAGCCACCTATGCCCAGAACCAAGGGTCTCACCATCAACCCAGAACCCACTTGCGGGCTCCACGTCTCTGCTACCCCATGATGGAACTGCGGTCCCCAACTGCCTCCGAAGGCCTCCCCCGCATCACCAGGCTCCTGGGGACACACCCTGGCATTGGAACTCCAGAGGCCACAGGTGATGAAAATGGCGAAAAGAATAGGCTTCAACTATCCGACTGTGGAGTAGGGAAATGGAGCTCTCCTACAAGTTGATGCATGTACGCACAGTGGGCTAGAATCTGCCCTTCTAGGAATCTACCTTCCTGATGTCCTGGCATACCACCAGCATGGTTTGTAACAGCAGAGAGCGGGAAAGTGTGGGTCCAAAGGCTGCATTGCACACTTGGCAGCTCCTAGGAAAATATAAGGGTGTGCCAGTCTGCGTGCGTGGTGACGGATCCCTAAGATAAACGAGGGGGATGACAGCAAGATGTCTGCTGAACAAAGCGTGAGTCTTTTTTGAGATAAGAAAAAAGAAATGTATGATGGTATGTGTTTCTAGATAAATGTATCATGATCAATGGAGGAAAGATCGAAGTTCTCAGGGATTTCATTTTACTCGGATCCACAGTCAACATCCATGCAAGCAGCAGTCAAGAAATCAAACAGTGCATTTCGTTGGGCAAATCTGCTTCAAAAGACCTCTTTAAAGTGTTAAAATGCAAAGATGTCACCTTGAAGACTACGGTGCGCCTGACCCAAGCCGTGGTGTTTTCAATCGCCTCACATACATGTGAAATCTGGGTCATGAATAAAGAAGACTGAAGGAGAACTGACGCCTTTGATTTGTGATGTTGGCTAAGAATACCAAATATACCGTGGACTGCCAAAAGAACGAATAAACCTGTCTTGAAGAAGTACAGCCAGAATGCTCCTTATAAGCAAGGATGGAGAGACTGCGTCTTACATACTTTGGACATGTTATCAGGAGGGATCAGTCCTCAGAGGAAAACATCATGCTTGGTAAAGCAGAGGGTCAACAAAAAAAGAGGAAGGCCCGCAACAAGATGGATTGATACAGTGGCTGCAACAATGGATTCAAGCATAACAGTGATTGTGAGGATGGTGCAGGACTGGGCGGTGTTTCTTCCTGTTGTACATAGGGTGGCTGTGAGTTGGAACAGACTCCAGGGCACCTAACAACTTAACAACCATGTTTCTAGACGAATACACAGTAATTGTTTATACTAGTACCAAACATGGTAAAGCGTAGTTGCTCTGTATCAAGCTTCTCTAAGTTCCTTTATGCTCCTGAACTCATTGAATCCTTACATGGTCCCATGAGGTATTAGTAATACCCACTTTGCAGATGAAGAAACTGAGGCTCAGGGAGGTTAAGAATCTGCCCAAGTCATGCAGGTGTGCAAGGTAAAAAATTTAACTTTACCCAAAGTAATGTGCCCTTTGCCCTTGTTTCCTGAGAGAGAACTCTAAATCCTTGGAATTTCCTGAGTAACTGAGGTATCTTTGTTATCTAAATAACACCTAAGAATTTTTGAAAATGAGTCTGGCCAGAGCATAAAGATCATTTGGTAGCCTAACACGAGCTGATCTCAGAGAGAGGAGTAGGATTTAATCACTCATAACTATGCAGTGAGGCCCCAGTAAAGCATCTGGACAAGGAAGCTCCACGGGCTTTCTGGTTGGTGATAGACATCGGTGCCCGTGGGGGGTAGCATGTCCTTTGGATGTGGAAGCTCGGCATCGGGAAGCCTCCCAGAACTCATCCTACGAGTCTCCTCGTTCGTACACTTTTGCTCTAATAAAGCTGTAATTGGAACTGTAACTCTTGCTGTGAGTTCTGTGGGTTGTGCCAGTGAATTACTGAATCCAAGGGAGTAGCAGGAGCCAGCAAGTCAGAAGCAAAGGAGCCCAGAGGGTTCCTGAGCTTTCAGGTGGCATCTGCCTATTCGGCAGGCTGAGGACTGTGTCCTTTTAACTTTGCGAGCTCTGACCTAGCTCTGGGTGCTTAGGGTCAGAGCAAGAAGTGCTGTGTGTTGCAGCTGGTGTCAGAGTGAATAGGGAAATAAAAGGTGCTGATTATTACCCTCCTGAGGTGGTATCTAGGGGTGCTTGGCTTTGACCCTCAGCCTCTGACTTCTCTGCTACCCACGATGATAACTTGGACTCCCTTAGGAAAGGGGTTGGGGACAGTGATTTTCCTTTTCATTTTATCCCTTTCTGTGTCCTTTGCGTTTCTTATCACAGGTATTACTTCGTTTTAGAAAATGTCAACAGGGGTTATCTGGATACAGATAATGGACCTTTTATTCACTCACTATGTTTTTCCATATTGAAAAGAAAATACAATACATGCTATTTAAAAAACTCAGCCCCAAGGGAGAAAATATTGTGCCTCTAAGAAGTCCATTGGGGAAAAAAAAAACAGCACTCTGAAAAGGGGTCCACAGTTTTGGGGGACCTTGGCACTTGGTTAGGGAGCTCAGCTACATTTCCCATGGTTTTGGGACGTCAGAAGGAAGAACTCTGAACAACTCTAGTCCCATGCTTCACTTTAGAGGTGGGGAAATCAGGCTGAGGGAATCCACCTTGTTCTAGGTGCCACACAGGGTGCAGCTGGCACCCCCCCCAGGTCTCTGGGGCCCCACTCACAGCCAGTGAGCTTCCCTGAATTGAAGCTGGAAGAAGATGAGAGTAACCCAATTATTTCCGCACCATAGTTGCTTGCTTACCAGGAGAAAAATGCTCAAGGGACTGTATTTAGTCCAGGACATACTCAAAGATGACCCAGTGACAGAAATGTCCCCCTGACAGCCTGGCACCCACATGATTCCTCATGTACCACATTCCACCTCCGGCTCCAGTGCGCACTTGAGCTTGTGTCTGCTGCTCTGTAGCCCGCTTGGCTGTTGAGAAACACGTTGCCATTGGTGACCACAGGTACCTCAGCAACCTGCAGAAAAAGGCTACTGCAGGCTTTGAACAAGGACTGGTTTCCATGGGAGACGGTGGCGCCTGGCATGACCCATTATCCAGCTCTACCCTGGTTATCTCCATGACCTCCCAACCCAAGTTTCGGTTTCCTCATCCATACAACAGGGGAGTGACTTAGGCGACCTCAGCTTGTCCAAGTTCAAGTCCTTCAGACGGCAGGAGACAGGCTTGTGTGCAAACACCTGGCTGTGTGCCTGCCCAGGTCACAGCAAGGAAGGACCAGCGGTCCTCTGGAATGCTGTCTTCATGGAGACGAGTGCCGCCTCTCCAGCGAGGGCCTCCTGCTACCACAGGCCAGGGTGGCTCCAGCTCTGGGCCTCCTGTAGGCTGGTGGCCTTGATGGAGGTTACCCTAAACATAAAGACCAGCACTCCCATCTTGCCCCATCTCACCTGTCCCACTCAGAACCCTGTTGATTCAGCTGCACCCCAGAAGCAAGGACCACAAGGCGGGGGAAGGAAAAGCCTGGGATATAGGGCCCAGAACCGTCGATATCCACTACCCACGCAAACCAGCACCAGTAAAAAGAGGGCATTGGTTTACTTTTATTTTTAATCTTTTTTTCACTTTTTTATTGTGGTAAGTATCACATACACACATATATAAAACAAAATATTTGCCATTTCAACCATTTTTACACGTACAACTCAGTAACAGTATGTTCATCGTGTAATTCAACCATCGCCACTGTTTCCAAATTTTACCATCACACTTAACAGAAGCTCAGTGCCCCCAGGCATCAGGGAACTCCCAAAAGGTCTGTTGGGCTCAAAGCTGAGTGCAAATGATGCCATTGTAGATTTCACAGTAAGCCCACCAGGCGGTATGGTGGGGTGACTGCCCCAGTTTGCAGCTGAAATGCCAGGGCTTGGGGTCAGTGTTTGCTGAGTGACCTTGGGCAGGTCCTTTCCCTCTCTGGGCTGCCATGACCTCCTTTTAAAATGAAAGCTCAGGCTAGATGCTCTCTGGACATTTCCCCCTTCTGCTAGTCAGAGACTTTGACTCCTAGTTAGCTGTGGTCTGAACCGGAGTCTGGGGGAGCCCACTAGTCTAGGGCAGCCCACAAGCCTCTTGTTCCCGCTGCAGTTGGCCCAGCAAACTCGGACTGGGTGAGCAGCAGACTGCCCACAGGTCCCAGCTTCATGTGAGCACCCCCGTCAGGCACCCTTCACTGTGGGGTCTCTATGTGTATCAGTGGAGGGAAGGGAGCTGACCCAGCTGCCAAGGTTCTGTGAATGGTGATGCCCAAGGTGCAGCAGAGGGTGGGTACAGCAGAGGGTGGGCTGAAGGGCAGTGGCTGGGCAAGAGGTCATCAGGAAGAGAAAGAAAATAAAGCAGATCCAAAGTCCAGCAGTCCAGGCAAACAGGCAGCGAGAAAAAGGCAGGGGACGAGGGCACCTGGAGAGCAGAATGCACGCAGAAGGCTGAGGGGGTGAGTTAACACAGTTAACACAGCCCGGTTGACTCCTGGATGCCCACCTATGGCCACCTGTCCCCCCCGTGAGCTCCCTGTCCCTGACACCCAGGGCCCGGTGGCAGGTGGAGCTCAAACCTCTTTGTTTTAACCATCATTTGGGATCCAGGGTCTTGCTGGAGCCACAGATGGAGGATAGCCCAGCAGCAGCCCTGTCCAAAGAAAGCAGGTAGACAGGTGGTAGGTGGGCAGGTGGAGGTCAGGATGCTGGAGGTGACCCACAGACCTGGTCATCCATCATGGAGGCCAGAACCCCATCCGTGACACCCGCCCTCAAGGCAGCCAAAGCTCAGAAGGGTCACTGCCCAGGCCCTGGGTGAGGGGCAGCAGCAGGGGCAGCACACTGCAGCCCTGGGGCAGCTAGGAGGGCAGAGGACAGGGTAGCTGGTCATTTCCTGGGGTTGACACAGTTTTCTTCCCAGACAGCAAGTGTGTGCACCTGTGTGTATGTGTGTGTGCATCCGTGTGTGTGTGTGCACATGTGTGCACCTGTGTGTGCATGCATGCATGTGTGTGTGTGTGCGTGTGTGCGGTTTATGCGGAGTGAGAGTCCCGTCTTCCCGCTTTGGCATTCTAAGCTTCAGGAAGAGGGATGACCCTGTTCCCTTTGGTGTTTCCATTCAACTCCAGGTGGGCAATGATGCCCACTCGGCAGCCGTCGGGGATGTCCCAGCTCCTCGCCCACCCCTGCAAAGCCCCGAGAGGGAGGGAAGCATCAGGCTGAAACAGCTGAATAACACACGAATTACTTCAAAATGGTCGAAAGCAGTCAGATAGCCAGGACGAACAAGCCGACAAGGCAAAGGTAAAAGCGAAACAAGTGTGAACTCCCATTCCAGAAGAAGCGGGGTGCTTCCGGGGCAGGGCAGGGGTTCCCGCCAATCAGAGCTCCCCGAGCAGTGTGGCCTGTGTTCGAGGTCCCTGCTGGTACTAGTGCCCTGAGCAGCACTGACCTGCTGCAGGCCTGAAGAGTCACGGCAGGTGAGGGAGGGGCCTGAAGCACCTGTGGGCCCCAGAGGGGAGCAGGTGCGATGTCCAGGGCTGCAGGGGCTAGAACCCCCACCATTCCTTCCCCCTACTTTGGCCATACAAGTCTCCTTCCTGCTTGTCACAGGTGGGGGCCCTTGCACATGTGGGCACCTCTGCCTGGAACATTCACCTGAACTGCACTCGTACCTTCCTCCTCAGCGTCCCCTTCCCTGGCCACCTGATCCACAACCCCCGGCTGCCAGATGAAATACACCCCTGCTGCACCCCAGCACTGTCCTGCCACCTGAATGTATGTGATCGTTCACGTGTGATGGTCTCCATGAGAGTGGGGCTGGTGTGCCTAGAGGAGGGCCCAGCCACAGGGGACCTCAACAGCGTAGGCGTCGGCAGAAGACTGGGGCCATGCCGCGGCCCTGAGCCTGTGCCCTCCGCATCTAGATGAGGCAGTGGGGCCCCCTGCACGGCATCACCTCAGGACCAGCGTTGACACCCGCAGAGTCCTCTCAGACTGCTGGGCTTAAGCCCGTTCACTGACAGCTGAAAGCAGATGTCATGTCTCAAAAAATTGTATCAGTAGACCGGAGTGCCGAGCAAACTATATCCTAATTTTTATGTATTCATTACAGGAAGGCTAGGATGGTTAAAGACAGCAGAAGCAATCTGCAAAGAAAGTGCGCAGGGCAAATTTAATGAGTTCAGCTGAAAGGAAGGCGCTCTGGTGTAGCAACGGTTAAGTGCTCAGCTGCTAACCGAAAGAAAGTCGTTAGCTCCAACGCACCAGCTGCTCCACGGGAGAAGAAACCTGAGGCTCTGCTCCCATGAAGATCACAGCCTAGGAAACCCTACGGGGCAGTCCTACTCCGTTCCATAGGGTCACTACGAGTTGGAGTTGACTTGACAGCTCACAACAACAACAACAAGCTTAAAGGCACACAGTTATGGAGGGGCAACCTGTGTGCGTGTGCATGTGTGCGCATGCACGTGTGTAAAATGCAGGAGCAGCCATCCCATGTTTATGTGGGAACAGAGCAAAATCTGGGGCAGCAGGAAGACAGCACCGTGACGGTGACTTTGCTGGTCCTGAGCTCATGGCGGGGAGGGCCATTAAAATGCAGTAAAAGGAAAGGAGCTCAGCCCTCCCAGGGCTGAGGAGGTGGAGGGGTGGCCAGGAAGCCCTCCTCTCCCCTCCCAGTTGCCTGTGGGGCCTCTCTGAAAAAGAGAGATGCCCATTCTCCAAGCGGCCCCCCACCCAAGGGAAGAGCAAGCTCCTCAGAGGGTAGCTGGGGAAAGGGCACGCGGGAAGCTTCCGCCGCCTGGCCCTGGGGAGCACCCTGTGCCTGGAACCCAGGGCTGCACTACTGCCACTCAGCAGGCTGAGCACGAAGGTCTTCTAAGGCCAGGGGAGCGGGCAGAAGCCCAGCTCTGCCACTTACTAAGTGTGGGAGAGTCATGTGGTGGCACCTCTCTTGGTCCTAAATAATTCATGTGCCAAATGGGGTGGGGGGGGACCACCCTGTATTCCAGTGCTGTTGTGCAGGTCAGGGCGTGGGCTCGGCAAGGCTGCCTTCAGCCTGGCTGAAGCGCTCTCCCAAATGCCCGTGGGCACTCAGAGACACGGGCGCCTTAGGGGCCTCAAGGCAGCATTTCTTAATGTGGGCCCGTGGGTGCTGAGTTGGACTTTCCAGGTCTGCAAGCCCGAGAATCTGTAAGGGAACTGAGAAGAGGAGTCCCGAAGGGAAGCCTGGAGCTGAGCTGAATGGGTGGGAGGGGGGCAGTGGGACAGCAGGTACCCAGGACCAGAGATGCGGCAGTGTGGGACAGGAACATAAGCACCAGATGCTTGTCGAGTGCTCCAGGGTGTGTGTGGGGGTGGCCCAGGTACTTTGAGGCAAGTCCTCAACTCATGCGTGGGCTCGTCAAAGCTCACCATGACCCTGGGAGAGGCGCTGTAATCCCCATTCTACAGATGAAGAAGCTGAGGCCCAGCAAAGGCAGGTGACTTCCACCTGTCAGAGTGCTAGTTAAGCGATGGCCAGAATCTGAACAGGGTAGTCTGACTCTAGGGTTGGCACTGAGGGGAGAGGGGAGGAGGAAACAAAGCAGGATGGGAGTGTGGGTACCCACACACCTTCAGCTCTCTGCAAGCAGTAGTCTTCTAACTCTGCTTTGTGACCCACTAGGATCATGGGATCGTTTTTGTGAGTCATAGCCATCATTTGGGAAAAAAAAAAAAAAACAGAATCACAAATATCAGAATTTATGACGCATAGTAAGCTAAGTATTCTTTTTGTGAAAATTCTGTTTTCATTTACGTACGTGTAAATGGTTAATTGCATCTTTTATCTACAGCCAGTGTGTGTGTACTGGGCTGGGATGTACAATGTGTTTCTTACTCTGGCCACGGTCAAAAGATTTGAAAGCCATTGCTTGAAGCCTTTCTCGGGCCTGTGGGGTCCTCCAGGCCTTTGTCCTCTGAATAAGAAAGCCAGTGTTGGTCCAGGACAGGAGCCAGGACGTGCCTGAGGACTTCCGAACCGTGCCTCTTCCGGCATGCCAACCCCGCTGTGTGGGGTCCTAGAACATGGGGTGTCCATGGTCAGCTGCAGCTCAGAGGCACTGTCAGGCCCCGTTGGACTCCTCACTGGTCCGTCCTGTTTCTCACCCATGGGTGGGTAGTGACTGGGGTAGGGGGGCTCCCATGGCACCAGAGCAAGCCCATTGAACTGGCCCACTAGTTTGGCTGCTCTGTGAGGACCCGAGCCGCCTGTATTCCCAGGGGAAGGGCAGAGGGAGACAGCAGTTGTTCGGGGGCTTCTCTTGTCCCTGGGCCAATGTTGGTGATGGAGGGGGGGAAGTGTCTGAGGGGTAGGGGTTGTCATGGCAGCAGGAGGGCAGGGGTCAAGAAATGCAAGGCTGGGCTGAGAGACGCCAGAACCAGACTAGCACTGTCCCTATCTGCTGGGAAGGAGTCTGAACCCCATCCTGTGGGCAGTGGGCAGCCAGGGGCAGGCTTTCGTGATTGGAGTTTTCAATCTGCAGCAACGGGTTGGCTCCAGGTTCCTGTCTGTCTGGCTTTCTCCAGATGGACTTGCTCCAACCACAGAAAGCCTGGGCTTGTGCTGGGGGACCCAGAAGCGAGGCACGAACCCCAGAACGCACATGTTGGGGTGCAGCCTTGGTCACCTAGAAGGGCAGTCTCCTCCCCACCCCTCTCCTGGATGCTCACACGGTCACCTCCTTGTTATTCCTACTACGGCCTGGATTGCCTGCTGCCTGGGTTCCCAAATACATCTGAAATTCTGGATGCTCAGAATCTATAAGTGGGCTCATTTGACCCTGGGGGCCAGGGTACGGGTCTACCTCTTCCAGGTAGGGAGGCTGGGAGTGGGCTGCCTTCCTTCCCTTTCTGGGAATAGGCCTTTGGTTCGGGTGGTTCTAGGCAACTCCAAACCTTCCGTTGTAATAAATGCAATAAGTAGATGGGCACTCCACCATGACCCGCATCCGCCTCCTGCCCCTTGGGCTGTCCTATTTGCGGTACCCGCTGGCCACCGCAGTCCTCAGCAGGGTTTAAGCAGGGTCCTCCCCCTCCCCCCAGAAAAAAAGAACAAACAAGAACAAAACCAAAAAGCATCAAACACTCAGAAAAATACACACATAAGCTCAACTGCCCGTGGGCAGCAGGGACTGAGCCTTTGTAGGCTAACGGAGTGACTCATTCATGGACTCTTCCTGTGACAAGGGGTTTCAGAGATGCCTCGGGGTCCCTATTTTGTTCCACATCTTGGTCACATTTTTTTGGGGGGGGTGAAAAATGACCTACAGCTCCCCAGCAGTGCTGCTGATGGAGGGTGGGGGGGCGGTTTAAAGGAGAGAAGGCATGATACAATGTGGGGGGGGGGTCCTCAAGGTAGGACCTAAATACAAACAGAAGGTGACGGAGTGGGAGCTGACCCCGGGTTGGGCCGGGTGTGGGGTCCTATCATGGAGCCTCAGGTCCCCCACCCACCAGTCACACAACCCTCCTGGCTGGCTGCCTTTTATTACATCGTCATACGTGCCATAATTGAAAAGGGTCTGTGCAAACTGTCTGCGTGGATATAAATGATCGTTTGGAGGCTCCATTCCAACTGAATGGAGCGGCATTTCTCCCTAATACAATGAGACTGACTTTGCCTGTACCCGTCTCCTGGGTTTCCAAGAGACTGGTCTTTCCAAGTGTCAACAAAAATGTATTTTCCCCTTTCCCATTCAGTGTAAAGGTGATTCCTAAAAAGCAGTACCCGCCATATATATACATACATATATATATATTTTTTTGAGACTGAAAATTATTTAGCAGGGACACACGAATTATTTGTTTTCCTCTATACGACTCACATACTGACACCAGATCACTGGAAATGTCATCTCGGTACAAAGGGAAGATAGATAAGTTTAAAAACTGACTTTTTTTTTTTTTAAGACCAGTGGGGTGAATGAAGGGAGGCCATTTGTAGTTTAAACAAACCGAAGGTCACTCAGTTTGTTACATACTAGTTAAATGTTATTGCTTTATAAAAAACAAAAACAGATATTCCTTTGGTTTAAAAAAATATGGTGACTTTTCTTGTGCAACTTTTATCTCAAATAGGAGACGACTCTAATATTATCTGTCTTCAATAAGAAAAAAAAAATCATGAGTTGGAGCTGTTTACTTTTCCCTACAATTCTCTGAGCAGCAGAAGGAAAGAAAATTCACCGCAGTCTAGCATTTTCTGAGCACACGAAAACAGCCAGGTCCTTTAGACCCATCTGGCAAGAAATTAATTACATTTATGTGCTAGTTTAACATGAAATTATTTTATTTTCACCGTGTTTTCTTGAATAATATTAGGGAGGGAAAGGAAAAAAAAAAGGGGGGGAGGGGGTGGGAGGCAGGCTTTTTCTTTCCAGGTTTTTCTTGGTTTTCAACTTTCCCTTCAAAATTTTTGTTGTTGTTGGAAAATGTCCGAAATGTATTTTAAATATAAAAGTTATAAATTTTGAACATGACATATTTTAGATCCACAATACATTTTTACAAAAATATGAAAAATACCGTCTGCTTTCACTCACTCTACTGAAATGAAAACGTCCTTCATTTCGCATCTTATAAGTTGTTCAATCTGACCCTTGTTGAAAGAGAAATAGTTCTGCAGACTATTTCAGAGAATATTTGAAAAAAGTAAACAACCACTCTGCAGAATTTCCGCGGAAGTAGGTCTGCTTACTTAGTTAACATTAATTTCGAAGGAACTCGGGCTGCTTGAGATGTGCGGCTCCCGGGCACGGCGGTGCGCTGTCCCGGCGCGGGGCGCAGCGCGGAGCGGCGGCCGGGCGCCGACGACGGCCTGCACCTTGTCCGCCTGGCCGGGCCGCCCGGCCAGCATTCCCCTTCTGCAGAGCGCGCTGAGGTCGCAGGGAGCAGCTCCCGCCGGGCCGGGAGGAGGGGTCGCGTCACACCTGCCGCCGCCTGGCCCGCTCATCCCGGAGCCGCCGCCGCCGCCGCCCGCGGAGCGCGCCGGGGCCACTAATGGAACGACCTGCGTTCACCCTCCGTCCCGCTTCCCTGTGGCTTTTCTCTGCCTCCACTCCTAACTGCTTCCAGATTTGCAACTTCAAAGGCTTGGGGGCCCGACTGGGCCGCGCTCTTCGCCCTCGGGGACTCTGCTGAGCGCTTGCAGCTGCCCAGCCCGCCCCGAGGACCCTTCCCTGAGAGCGCACAGCCCAGGCAAGCGGTGACAGAGCGGCGGTCGGGAGCCGGGCGCCGAGTGGGCCCGGGATTCCGAACTCAGACTTCGCTTGCGGGCACTGGCCTAGGCTTTGCAGCGGAGACTCTGGGGTTGCACAGCCTCCGCCAGGTCGCGCAGGCTTGAGGACGGGTCCCCCGTGTCCAGCCCCACCTCGGGAAGCCTCTGCGCTAGGGGCAAGAGCCCGCAGGCGACCTTGGAAGCGGGCCCTGCGGGTAGCGTGGCTTAAACACTCGCTCCCACGCCACGATGCAGAGCCCTCTAGGCGGTCCGGAGGCAGGACCACCCACGCCGCCGTCGACGTGGGAATCCCGCTGTCCCAGAGACCCCCGGGGGCCCCGCAGGGCCGGGGGCTTTGTCTGGTCGCAGCACCCGTCCGGGAGTGACTGTCATGAGTCACTGCCGTTGGCGGGGAGACCCCGACCTGCCCTTCTCCGAGCCCGCCAGACCCCTATGTCCCACACCCCGGGCCTGCCCCCGCGCTGGACCCCGCCAGCGCCGGGCACAGGAGGGGGAGGGCCCCGAGGGCCCAGGGCGCTGTTCCAAAGGCCAGAAAATGGAAACTGTGCGAAAAGAATCCCCAAATCCGGCCGGGCCCGAAGCCCACCGGCTTACATAAAGTCCCAGAAGCCCGCGGCCTCCTGGCCTGCGGGTGCACAATAGGCGGGCGCCTGGCCAGGCGGGCTTGGGGCTGGCACCACCACCGACCCCCTGACCACAGACCTGGTGTGACCCGGGGAGGGGGCAGGGGTCTCGGCCTCTTCCCACCGGCTGCGCCCAGGAACGTTTAACTGGTCTTTAATCACATTAGCAGCCGGCCCCAATTAAGGCCGCGGGCGGGGGGAGGCCGGAGGAAAGCTTGCCGTGTCACTCGAGGATAAAGATCCTTTCATGCCCTCGGTCTGGCTGGGGGCAACTCGGCGGGCCGCCATCCCGGCCTTTGATGGCCGGCGCGGGAGGGCGCGGCGCCTGGGCCTCGGCTACGCCGCTGTCTTGGTGCCACTAGCCCTACGGCGTCACCGCGCCCTCGCCCTCGGTGTGCGGGGCGCTTGGGCAGCACCCGAGGCCCGGCCAGCCGCCCGCGCCCGCATGGGGCAAGGCCTGGCGCTGCCGGGGGCCGTGCGCACCGGGAGGCCGCGGAGCGCGCTCGACGGGGCGGCAGGAAGGAGCGCGGAGGCCCGGGACCCCGGTAAGGCGGCTGCCCGTGGAGTGGCTCGGAAGACCCGCCGTCCCCAGCGGCCTGGGCAGGCGACTTGTCCCCAGGCCCTCGGGCTCCCGAGAAGGACCTGGGGTGAGGCCCAAGCGGCACCCGGGCCAGGCCTGGCTGGGGCACCTCGGCGCCGCTGTGGCCCGGCTCCTGGGGCTCCAGCCCCGCGTCGGGGCCGGGCGTGGCAGGGATACGAACCCAGCTGGCGGGCTGGGCCTGGGGCCGGCTTCGGCCTCCGCGTTGGCCCGCAGGCCCAGGCTCCCAGTCTGGAGGCGGCCGGCCCTAGCCCCGACGTCGGCAGAGCGCCTGGGCCGGGTCCTCGCCGCGCTGCTTACCTTGCTGGGCCGCCCAGGCCGCGGTCCGAGGTTCAGGCCCCGGGCGCGCTCGGGCCAGGCCGGGGTCGCACGAGGACAGCGGCCGCCCGCTCCGCCAGAATGCTGATGCCGCCGCCGGCCGGGACTGGCGATGGCCGCCCGGGACCCGGGACCCCCGCCCCACAGCGGCAGCTGCAGCGCGGAGCCGCGTGACCCCGGCCCCGACCTCCCGCACTCGGCTGTTTGTCCGCGCACAAAAGAGAACACTCATATTTTTCTTTGCCTGGCGGCACAGACTTCACACCCGCCGGGCTCCCTTCCCCCAGTTACCCCCCACCGCACACCCACCGCTCTGAGAACCGCTTTCTCTCTGCACACCCACTTTGTCTCGCCTTTCTCCACTCTTTAATTCCATAGCTGTATTCGAGGATGTCAGCATAGCTTAGAAAGTTTCATAGAAAGTCAGAAAGCAATTAGAGAGGGTCTTTTATTGGAGCCTGGTCGGTGCCATGGAATCTCTAAAAGGAGAGTCTGAAGGACCGAACGCAATCCCATTAAGCGGCCAAAACTCCCACAGTCTTCAATAGGGGTGCTCAATACTTCGACAGACTTTCGCTGGCTCATTGGGAACCGTGGGGTTTCAATTCCTAGTTCCGCAGCTGACTCACAACAGCGCAGCCTTGAACCCCTCATTCCTTCCTTTCTCATCCGAATTTCCATTGGTAAAATGGCTTCCAGGCCGGCGTGAAAATTAATTAATGTCTGTCAAGCGTTGGAGATCTGTGTTTGACAAGTGCCACGAAAACTTCAGGCACTCTCATATAGTAACACCCCATCGCGACTGTTTATTTCAATTTTTTAAAAAAATTCAGCCAGTTTCTAGAAACGTGAGCTTGATTGAAACAAACTTTTCCCTCACTGGGTTGCAAAACTGATCAGCTAACACTTGGAAAATGGGTCCAAGAAATTATGCTTTGCTGGGAAAAGACCACATATGACCAAAGTTTCAGCTTAATTGAATTTCAGTGCCAAATTATAACTCACTGAATAACTGGACTTGGACGAAAGTGGGGGGGGGGGGGGCGGGTGGCCGTGGTGGAGGAGAAGGCAATGAAGGAAGGACAGCCAATTCTAATGGAAATAGAGTCACCCTGGCCTGGCCTGGCCTGGCTACACTTTTCTAATAAGGACAGTGGGCAGCCCTAACCAGCAGCCTAATTCCAAAGAGGTGAGGTTATCAGACTGTTGGCTTTTATGTGGGAAAACTGGGGGTGGGCCCTTGTTGGATTTGTGGGTTTTGGTTAATATTCTGGTATATTATTTAAAGTAGCAGGCAACTCTTGTATACAGCGTAACTTTTCTTTTGCTATTTTAAAGAGCAACTCCTGTTCTTGCCAATAAAAATCTCTTCCTTTGGAAGTCAGCATGTAAAGAAGGCAGGTGTTTTAAAGAAATAATGCATTAAAAAAAAATAGGTACTTGGTTGTCAAAGCAAGGTGCCAGCTTTAGAACAATTAGGATTTTGTCCCTGGTGTGTGATCACAGATGTTCGTTTTTGTGAAATAGAAGGTTGTATCTGGCAGTCTCTGGATTAATTTTAGGAAAGGAGACTGGGAGATAGGCTCATAATTAAGGAATTATCATTTTGACATTAATGAAACGAGCATCAGTTATGGGGGCAGCTGGCTGTTTTCTGTATCCATAAGGGGGTAATTTAAAAATAGGTGTAAGAACCTGGATATTTAACTTTAAAGTACTTTGTATATACTCATCTACTCATCAATTATTTGGAATATTTTCTCAAATGTGCTGTCTTCTTTTGTTTTATTGTCCTTTCTGATTCTGCTTTGCCAAGTTCAGCCCCTCAGCCTCTGTCTCCTGTAGCCGTCCACACTGCACCCTCAGCCAGTCCACTGGCATTCCCACCTTCTTTGTTTGGACCCATCAGGGTCTCTTTAGCCTACTCGATACAGGTCAGCCACCCTTAAGATCCCCAAGTTCGAACCCAGTCATTTGCCAACCCTGTCTTCAAAATCCTCTACTTCAGTCCTACTGGATTCTTCATGACCCTTACCAGGCCTTTCTTTTTCCTGCTTCTAGACTTTTCCCGAGATATTTCCCTGTCCGAGAGGCCTTCCACTCTTCCCTCTACCTGTACAGATTGCACCTTTCCGATCCAGCTCCCACCTCTCCTGTCACTAAGACTCACTTTGACTTGACCCATGGAACTTCCTGTGTCCACCAGCTGACCGTCGTCGGCGGGGAGCGGGGGAGGGCTTGAGAAGCCACCTTTATTCTGTATTGCATTGCACTGGGCTCCTTTCTTAGAGCGTAGCGTAGCTTTGGGTATATTTTTGGCTGAGGAGGAAATAACGGGAGCTTCTTCAGACCAGGTATCCTCTTACACACTTCTTGGGGCTGTCAGTCCCCAGCACACAGTAAGTAGGACATCCGTCAGTCAGTGGGAGGCTGATTTATAAACCAGATCACATTTTAATGAGGAGAGGGGAGAAAAGAATGCTACCAACCAACCAGTTCAAGTGAAGCAGACGTGGTGCTTCTTCACTGAAATCATAGGGCCGACCTGTCACTGGACTTTTTCAAGCAACATACAACTGTTTAAATTAAATGGAATCTTAAGTTGTTTAGAAAATGAATATGACTCAGTTGGACTTCAATAGAAAGTGGAGGAAAAACAAACAAAAGCAAATCTAGAAAACAAAACAGTTCAGTCTGCTTTGGATATTCTTGATTTGTCTATGAAAAGAAGTACGTTCCAGAGAAGCCATCCAGACGTTCTAAAAGTGCTGTAATGTCTGGGCTGTGGCTTGTGAAAGTGATGCCTCTAGCAGGTTATTGTGCAAGACCCTCTTCTTTAAATCCCCCTACCCTGTGGCAGGTCCTATGCAGTTTTGAAAAAGTGCCACTCCAGTGACATCCCTGTCTACCTGAAGGGCTTGAGGACGTCCACGCTCTGGAGGGAATTGTGGCTCACGCTGAAGCGTGCTGTAAAACCTGCCCCAGGGCTTGCTCCGAGGAGGATGGTAAATTCTCCCCTTCTCGATAAGCGTGTGATTAAAGTGAACAAGATAAAAATGACGCCAAAAAAGCTCCTCTTAGAACTCTCCCGGGAACAAAGACGCTAGCGGTTGCGGTGATCACAGGAAGAGATGAAAGTTCTCCTTCAGGAATTTGAAGGGGGCGAGTCTGGCATTTAGATTTTGGTGAAAATCGTCAACCATCCAACCATAATCAAGGTATTATTTCTCACCATGTAATCAAATTAACCAAATTACAAGTATTAGCACTCAAAGATGTATTCTGAGTCTCCCCGGGAGCTTTAGAAAGCCGGGAGTATCTTTGCTCTGTCCCTGGAGTCTTCATCTTCAACCGAGAAAATGAATTTCCTATCAGAATGTCCAACTCTCGGCTCATGCAAATAACAGTAAGACAATCGAAAGAAAAAGCAGGTACGTGATGCATAAAACAGAGCTGGATTTGGAGTACTGCCTGGTAAAGGCATACACGTGGTATGATTTTCAAGCTATTTAAAAAATCTTGAAAAGCTTCCTTTCTTGCTCCCAGAGGGAACGTTTTACAAAATGGATGGGTGGTTTAAGCCTTTTCCACCCATGAAATCATTTGACCTTATTCTTATCACTTCTTTTCAGTTAGGGGCTGAATCTAGGAGAAACATGGATTCAGTTCTCACGATTTTTGGAGATTATTCTGACTTTGTTCCAATTTGATCATTTAAGGAAATATGCAGGACTGGGTTCAGGTTAAATTGGTTCACTAGGTGCACTTTTTTTGTGTGTGCTGGGTGTGGGAGAGAGGGAGGAAAAACAAAACAAAACAAAACAAAAACACTTACTTTAGATTTATGATCCAGCACAAAATTAACACTGGAGTTTGGGCCAACGATCAGTGAGTAAGCTGTTGAGGTTGGTTTAGGTATTTGTTAATGACAGCCTTGGGTCAAGACCAAGTTTTCAGTGTTAATCCCAAAACGTCCTCCTTATTCCCTGTAGTTTAGGTGCTTCGTTATCTTAATTAGATGTCAGCCCCTGCTTATATCAGAAATTCACAATACAGATTCAGAAAGTCTTTTGGCTGGACATGTTTCAAAATTTAGTTTTTTTTTTTTTTTTTCTTAAAGAAAAGAAATACACTGTAGAGACTGTATGTTACAGAATGCTCCAGCCCGGAAGTACTCCATTATCAAATACATGGATACTTTTATAACACAGAGGGGGCAGGAGCTGGTGGAATGGACATGGGGCATACAGGGTGGAGAGGAGAAGTGTGCTGTCACATTAGGGGGAGAGCAGCTAGGGTTACATAGCAAGGTGTATAAGTTTTTGTATGAGAGCCTGACTTGATTTGTAAACTTCCACTTAAAGTACAATTAAAAAAAAAAAAAAAAGTCTTTACCAAAAAAAGTGAAAAGACAAACTACTGACTGGGAGAATATCTTTGGAAACTATATATCCAACAAAAGCCTAATAATCAAAATATACATAAAACTTCAACCACTTAACAACAAAAAGACAAATAATCAAATCATAAAATGTGCAAAGGACTTGAATAGACATTCACCAAAGAGGACATTCAGATGGGCACTAAACACATGAAAACATACCCAGTGTCGTTAGCTATCAGAGGCATGCAAATCAAAACCATAATGAGAAACCATTTCACTCCTACTGGAATGGCTAAGATTTAAAAAAAAAAAAAAAAAAGAACAAAAACAAAAAAAGAGATAACAAATTTTGCAGAGATGTGGGGAAATGGAACCCTTATCCACTGCTGGTGGGAATGCAAAATGATACAGCCATTGTTGAAAACAGTGTGGGGTTCCTCAAAAAACTAAAAATAGAACTACCATATGACCCAGCCTTTCCACTCCTAGGTATACACCCAAAAGACTTGAAAGCAGAGGCTCAAACAGAGACTTGTACACCGGTGTTCATTGCAGCACTAGTCACAATAGCCAAAAGGTAGAACCAACCTAAATGCCCACTAACAGACAGACAAAACATGTTACATACATACAGTGGAACTACTCAGCAAGGAGAAATGAAGACTTGATACACGCTGCAATACAGATGGAGTTTGAAGACATTATGCTGACTGAAATAAGCCAACCACAAAAGGACAAATACTTTATGACCTCACTTATATAAAAAGACGGGACAAGGCAAATGTAGAGAGACCAAAGTAGTGATGGAAAAAGTGACTTGATTAAGGGTATTGAATAATTATTATAATCAGTGTCAATAAGTTGTACACCTGTAAAAAGTTGAATTGGCAAACACTGTGCAATAGATATATTAACAACAACAACAACAAAGAGTAGCTGCTGAGGCTGCCTATGTACAACCAAACACTTCATGGGATTTGGTTCATTGGTTTGGAAGTTTAGTGTCATGGTTTCATGGGACATCCCAGTTAATTGACCTAATTTAGTGCTTCTGTTCTATCTCCCAGTTCATTGTGTAGTGCCCAGGGTCTTAAAAGCTTACAAGCCACCATCCAAGGCACAACAATTGGTCTCTATTCACCTGGAGCAACAGAAGAAGAAGGAAAGTCAGGAATAGGAGGATATGGAACGTGTGGCCAATTGACTCCATGAACAACTGTCTCCTTTGCCATCAGACCAGAAGAACTGGATGGTGCCTGGCTACCATTATTGAACACTTTGATCAAAGATTCTATAGAAGAATCTTTATCAAAATGGGGAAAATGCAGAACAGAATTTAAAATTCTCATAGACGCTAGACTTTCTGGAGCCATGCAGGGTGGATGAACTCCTGAAACTGTTACCCTGAGAAAATCTTTAGACCTTAAACCAAAAATATCCCCTGCAGTCAACTTAAAACAGAATAATAGTTTAGCTTAACTAGTAAAAAAAGCCTTCCTTGAGCATTATGCTCTTTTAAGAACTATCTATACAGGATCAAATTGACAATAGCCATTGAAAGATTAGATAGGGAACTTAGGGGGCAGTGAGTTTACGTTAATGAGGGAGGAACAACTCAGAAAAGGAGAGTGAGAACGGTTGCACAACTTGAAGGTTGCAATTAGTGTCACTAAATTGGACACACAAAAGCTCTTGAATTGATATATGGTTTGCTGTGTATATATGCTCTCAACAACAGCAACAAAATACGTAAAATTTAGAAAAAATATTGAATTAAAGCAGTGACCACAAAAATCAAGAACATTTGCAAAACAAAAAAAGAGATTGACTCAAGATACATCTTAAGCCTGCCTCATTAACATAACAAACATATCCTAATCCTCATTAACATTACCTCATCTTGCCTCGTTAATATGACAAACATAACCCAATCATAGTCAGAGGTTAGGATTTACAAGATATCACAAAATGGAGGATAATTACATCAGATTACAAAATGGCAGACAACCACACAATCCTGGAAATCCGGGCCTAGCCAAGTTGACATATATTTTTGGAGGACACGGTAACTATGATTCAGAGCTGACTCAATGGCATCTAACAACAACAAAATTCAGGAATCTAGCATCTAGTGCTCAAAGCAAAACAGCCTTGTTTTCATAACACACATTTTTAGGCGTCTTGGAAATGACTTGGTGTTCTCTCAGTGTGCATTCCAAAGGCACTGGGCTTCATGGAGGAGCTTCACAGAGCAGTTTGCACTCATAAAAGAGGGAGAGGTTTTGAAGGTCGCACCTTCTGTGCTTGAAAGGGTGGGAGGGTGGAGGGGGAAGCAGCAGGGCTGCTTGTGGGAAATCCCAAGGGAGAAAACTCTCTGAAAGGTGCCATAGTGGATTGTGCTTTGGAGCTGACAAAAGTGGCAGGATGGCCCTTCAAAAGGAGATTGAAGGCCTGTCATTCTGCCTCATCTCTCTCCCGTGGTCCCAAATCAGTGATTCCACATGTATTCCTAAGCACAAATGGAAGGGAGACGCCTCACCACACAAAGGCTTGAAACCTCAGCAGGTGAACTTCAGCTGCTGTACCACTCAGAGGCCACACCTGCCTCACAGCAATGCTTTCATCTCAAGTTCCTCTTAATATTTTTCATGCTTGCAACTTTTCACCTGAAGACCACAAGGCACTGTGCAGTGCTTTTTACATGTGAAGCATTGACTTAATTTTACATGGTTAAAAATTGGGGAAGTGTTTATAGCAGCTTTTTCATAATTGCCCAAAATTGGAATCACCAAGAAGTCCTTCAATAGGTATACGAATAAACTGTCATACAGATATACAGTGGAGTATTCCACTGCTGTCGAGTACCCTATAGGACAGAGTAGAACTGCCCCATAGAGTTTCCAAGGAAGTATTCCAGTGGAGTGCTGTTAAGCCACAAAGAGACATGGAGGAACTGCAAATGCATATTGCTAAGTGAAAGAAGTCAGTCCAAAAAGGCTACATATTGTATGATTCCAACTACATGACGACCTGGAAAAGGCAAAACTATGGAGATGGTGAAAAGATCAGTGGTCGCTAGGGGTTCAGGGGAAGAGGGGAGGGATAAATGGTTGAAGCACAGGGCATTTTAAGGACAGGGAAACTATTTTGAATGATGCTGTAATGGGAGACACATGACACTCACCATTTTTCAAAATTCATAGGACTATGCAATACAAAAAAAAAAAAATTATTTATTTATTTATTTTAATGCAATACAAAGAATAAACCCTAATGGAAACCGTGAACTTGGGTTAATAACAATATATCAATATTGCTCCATCAATTGTAACAAATTGTGCCTTAAGAATACAAGACGTTCACAGTATCAATATCGGTCCATTAATTGTAACAAATATACAATAGAAATGCAAGGCATTAACATGAGAAACAGTATGCAAGGGGTAAATGGGAACTCTGTATTCCAGACAATTTTTTTAAAGGTAAAACTGCTTTAAAAAATAAAGTCGAATATATATATATATATATATATATATATATATATATATATATATATATAAAGTGGATGGAGGCATAGGCAGGAGAAAAGGGAGCGGCTTCATAGGTGGGATACTGACAAGTCACAGCAACACCCAGGCACTGCCCGAGGTGGTTCAGTCCCTCCCCTGCGGTGGTGATGTCAGCGTGAGAAGCCATCTCTGCCTTCTCCTAAGTCATGCCCAGGGAAGGTGATACAGCTCTGGTTAAAGGGGGAGGCACTTACGAGGGACTGGTCAGCTGGCCAGGTGGGTAGGGTTCTAGGAGTACTTCCTTGGAGAGAAGGTGCCTGAATTGAGCCTTTCAGGGAGTGTTGGCTAAGAGGAAGGGACAGTGTGGAGTGATGCTCTGTAGAGGGTCATCCAGGAAAAAGGAACAATCTGAACAGGGAGAGGCTGGAGGCTGAGGGGGTCCACTCTCCATTACTGAGGCCTCAGCTCCTGAGCCCGGCCTCTCCAGGACAAGTAGATGAGGGATTCTCTTTCAAACTGGCTACCATCTGTCTCCGTTTGGGCTGTACTGAAACATGTAAGCTCAATTCTGTAGACTTTGTTAGGTATTCACATAAGAGAAGCACTAATGGACACGTTCTTCCATGTTCTACATATATGGATGTTTGACGACTTTGGTTTATTGAATTTTTGGCTTATGCTTAGGGTCTCTGCATCACTATTGTCTTTAATTCATTTATTCAATAAAATTTGATTGAGCATCTGATAGGTCTAGAAGCTGGGGTGCAATGGTGAATAGGATGAATGTGGTTTCTGCCCTTATGTTCTCACAGTTAGCAGGGGAAGACATTCAACAGCAACAACAGCAACAGCAACGTGACCCAGGTGACTTGTTAATGCCTGTTGTTTCAGCAGTTCAGAAGGAAAAGAACCTTCAGCAAACATCTCCAGGCACCTTGTGAGGGGACGGCTATTATGCGATGTGGTCCCTGTTCTCTACAAGCTCAGTGCCCACTAGGAGGAGATGGGTGAAGTCATATGAGTGTTATCAGTGATGGAAGTCTTGAGGGCACAGAAGAGCAGCTGGTTATTGCTATACATGGGGAATTCCAGGTGGAACCAGGTGTCTCTGGGAAACAGTAAACCCTTATTGGGGTGGGGTGAGGTGGGATGGCAGTGGTGAGGAACAAGGCCAGGTGGCTGGGGTATTGCTTCTCCTGTGTCTGTCTTTGGTTGTGAGTTACATGCTTCTGGACACACAGTGGCTGAAGTTCACCTGCAGGGGTTTCAAGCATTTGTGTGGTGAGGTGTCTTCTTTCCATTTGTGTGTAGGAATACATGTGGAATCACAGATGTTGGACTATAGGAGAGAGTTGAGGCAGAATGCCAAGCCTTTGACCTTCTTTTGTCAGGCTGTCCTGCCACTTTTGGCAGCTCCAAAGCACATTTCAGAATATCGCTTTTCAGAGAGTTTTTTCCCTCTAGGTGTCCTATGAGCCACCCTGCTGCTTCCCCAACCACCCTCTCACCCTTTCAAACACAGAAGATGCCACCTTCAAAATCTCTTCCTCTTTTGTAAGTACAGGCCCCTGTCTCTATGAAGACATTAGAACACACACTTAGAGACAACAAATTATTTCCAAGACCACTAAAACTGTGCCTTACAAAAACAGTAAGAATTATGATGAGTGAAAGTGGTCCATTAAAGACATTCATTTTTTTTTTAATAATTTTCATTGTGCTTTAAGTGAAAGTTTACAAATCAAGTCAGTCTCTCACATATAACCTTATATACACCTTACTACATACTCCTGTTTACTCTCCCCCTAATGAGTCAGCCCGCTCCCTCCTTCCAGTCTCTCCTTTTGTGACTGTTTTGCCAGTTTCTAATCCTCTCTACCCTCCCATCTGCCCTCCAGACAGGAGATGCCAACATAGTCTCAAGTGTCCACATGGTGCAAGTAGCTCACTCCTTACCAGCATCTCTCTCCAACCCATTGTCCAGTCCCTTCCATGTCTGATGAGACATTCATGTTTTATGTAAAAGGGTTCCCAAACCTGGGTAGTTGTGTTAGTGTCAGATTACTTTGCTGTTGAATGCAGATTTTAAGTGTGGGGTACTGTCATGGATTGAATTGTGTCCCTTAAAAATATGTGTATCAGTTTAACTTGGCCATAATTTCCAATATTGGGTGATTGTCCACCATTTTGTCATCTGATGTGATTTTCCTGTGTTGTAAATCCTACCTCTGTGATGTTGACAAGATGGGATTAGTGGCAGTTATGTTAATGAGGCAGGACTCAATCTATAAGATGGGATTGTGTCTTGAGCCAAACTCTTTTGAGATATAAAAGAGAGAAGGGAGTAGAGAGACATGGGGACCTCATACCACCAAGAAGGCAGCTCTGGGAGCAGAGCATGTCCTTTGGATCTGGGGTTCCTGCACTGAGAAGCTGCTTGACCAGGGAAGATTGATGACAAAAGGACCTTCCCCCAAAGTTGACTCAGAGAGAAAGATTTCACTGGAGTCGACACCCTGAATTTGGCCTTCCAGGCTACTAGACTGTGAGAGAATAAACTTCTATTTGTTAAAGCCATCCACTTGTGGTATTCCTGTTATCAGCACTAGCTGACTAAGACAGGGACCAAGAAATAGCAGGGACACAGGTCCCTTCCTGACTGTAGTGAACCTAGCCGGCTGTGGATCGGAAATGCAACTTGGGTTTCACAGAAGGTAATTGATTTGGTCACTCGTGTTTATAAATTTATTCCCTGGCCCATTCCAAAGGATGATTTCCCCTCTCACTGGCCCTGTGTCTGATTGGATGGTTAGGCACTATCTCTGGTTTGCCTGGCTCATGTCTTTGGGTCCTATTTCTGTGATTATCAGGACGAAGGGACAGGGCAATGGCAGCAGGAAGCACAACGCTTTCACCTGTTGTGGGGTCAAGAACATCAGATCAAAAACATCATAATAAACAAAATTGTGATAAATGGTGAAGAAATGGAAGTTGTCAAGGACTTCATTCTAGTTGGATCAACAATCAACACCTATGGAGGCGGCAGTCAAGAAACGAAACGACATATTGCATTAGGCAAATCTGCGGCAAAAGGCCTCTTTAAAACCATAAAAAGCAAAGATTTACTTTGAAGACTAAGGTGCCCTTGACCCAAGCCATGGTATTTTCAATCGCCTCATATGCATGTGAAAGCTGGACAATAAAAAAAGAAGACAGAAGACGACTTGATGTATTTGAAGGGTGGTGTTGGTGGAGAGTACTGAATACATGGTGGATTGCCAGAAGAACAAACAAATTAGTAGTAGAAAAAATCAACCAGAATGCTCCTTAGAAGTGAGGATGGTGAGACTTCAACTCTTTGGACGAGTGATCAAGAGGGACCGATCACTGGAGAAGAACATCATGAACGGTACAGTGGGGGGTCAGCAAAAAAGAGAGAAACCCTCCATGAGATGGACCGACAACAACAGCTGCAACAATGGGCTGAAACATACCTACTGTTGTGAGGTTGGTACAGGACTGGGCAATGTTTTGTTCTGCTACACACAGTTTCATATTTTTTTTCCAGAATGTAGCAAAGCCATCCCTTTAAAGATGTGAATACCAGCAGTGGCTAAACACGTGGCTGTCTGTCTCCTCTGTGTCTCCTTTTCAAACTGGGGAAACAGCCTATACAACAAAATAGATTTCTGGGCTCAGCCAAAAACTGTTTTTTTTTTTTTTTTTAAAGAGCAACTGGTTAGTAATTACTTGTTCAATTCAACTGTTTTTTCACCTTCTTTTAATTTTTAAAAAATGTGGTAGATTTTATTTTTTCTGGGCAAATTCTTAGGATTTAATTGCACCTAAAAATTGTGGAGCCTGTCAGAATAAATTGCAGACAGAATAGTTTTATCCGATAAAGTAGTCCTGTGATTGTCACCATTGTCAGGCTTCTCAGATGAAGTTGTGAGAAAGGACAATTTAAATCTACATGGTGAACCAGGCTTCAAATCAGTATTCATCGTGCGTGAAGCTTAAAAACAAACACCCAAGTTTTCAGTCATGATGTCTGAGAATTCAGACTTTTGGTTTAAAAATGATCCCACATTTGCTCCAGGAAAGGAAAAAAGGTGAAATGCCTACCCCATTGGCTTTAAGTGAAGGCAGTGTCATTTAACCTGTAAAAAAAATTTTTTTAGAGATAAATTTGTTTCTATAGCATATTAAAAACAGTAAGGCATAAGCGATACTCCCGGCTTCCTTCGAAATTGCAACTGGTATTTGGCTCAGTTAAGTTCTTGTTTATTTCTGGGAACAAACGAGGGTCTCTGTATGTCATGTGTAGCCATTAACCTTTGCTTTGGCCATGAAGAAAGAAATCTACCTTTTAGGGTATGAAAAGCTCAACTGTTTGATTTCCCGTAAGAAACATTTTAATCCTTTGTTCCTCTATTTCTGATAAAGGAGCTTCCAGTGATGAATGGACTTATCTTCATGAGAAAGGGGTTGTTATGATATACGTGGCTTGTCTACACCAACACACTGTGAGATCTGGGGCACACTACACCTCCAGGGCTCCCTCAGGAAGGTACCAGGTACTTTTTATCACCCTCCATAGAGCCCAGGCCTGGTGTCGGTCAGTGGTAAACCTCAACTAAATAATGATCAAATCTATGAAGGGTAGAAAGTCATTGCTCAATTGTTTGCAACCATTTTTAAGTTAAATATTATGTTTGCAGATTATTAATATTTATTTTATATGTATTTTAATATGTTGTTGTTGTTAGCTGCTGTCCAGATGGCTTCCTACTCATGGCGACCTCATGCACAACACAATGAAATGCTGCCCGGTCCTATGCCAGCCCCATGATCAGTTGCAGATTGGACCATTGTGACCCATAGGGTTTTTATGGCTGATTTTTGGAAGTAGATTGCCAGACCTTTCTTCCTACTCCATCTGAGGCTCAAACCCCCCCTGAAATCTATTCAGCATCACAGCAACATATATGTCTCCACAGACAGATGGGTGGTGGCTGTGCTTGACGTACATTGGTCAGGAATTGAACCAAGGTCTCCGCATGGAAGGCAAGAGTTCTACCACTGAATCACCAATGCCTCACTACGTGTTTCTATATAATTCGCTATATATCAGGATGGCTAGGAAGCAGCACCTTTATATGAAAGCATCTACTCGTTTCTACTCTTGGAGACTGTGGAGAAGTTGAGTTAAATATAGACTGTTCCTGGATATTCAAGGAGAAAGATGCTCAATGAGAACGTAGCTGAGCCTAGCAGTTGGGTTATCAGGAGGGATCAGTCCCTGAGGAAGGACATCATGCTTGGTAAAGTGGAGGGTCAGCGAAATAGAGGAAGGCCCTCAATGAGATGGATTGACACCGTGGCTGCAACACTGGGTTCGAGCACAAAAATGATCGTGAGGATGGCGCAGGACTGAGCAGTGCTTCTTTCTGTTACGCGTAGGGTGGCTACGAGTTGGCACTGACTCCATGGCACCCAACGAGAACAACAGTGGTTGGGAGCCTGGACTTCAGAATAAGCTTGAGGCCCAGCCCTGGCTTTTCCGCTTTGGGCTGTGTCTTGCAGGTTACTTACTATCACCACACCTCAGTTTCCTTATGTCCAAACGGTGTGGGCGCCAGCGTTTATGTTTTTGTTATAGAACGATTGTAAGGATTAACTAGATAAAAACAAAAAAATCAAACCCGTTGCTGTTCAGTTGATTCTGACTCCTAGAGACCCTACATGACAGAGTAGAACTGTCCCATAGGGTTTCCAAGGCTGTAATCCTTGTGGAAGTAGATTGCCACATCTTTCTCCCTTGGAGCAGCTGGTGAATTTGAACCACCAACCTTTCAGTTAGCAGCCGAGTGCTTAACCACTGTACCACCAGGGCTCCACAGAGCCCATGTAAAGTGCCTAGCACGATGTCTGACACTTAGTAAAATGCATAATAATCTGATTATTAGGGAGAACACAGAATTTTAAAAAGACAAACTTAGGCAAATGAATGTGGTTTAATATTTGTCTTATCATTGATGTATTTTCTGTCAAACGGCATATTAAGAGTATTAGCCTATCACCTGTTGATATGGTTTTCTCAATATCTGAGTCCTACAGAGATTTAAAATTTTATTGCCCATGGAAGTTCGTGTGTATGTGCATGTGTGTGTGTGTACATATACACTCGCCAGTTTGCTGTGCTGTGGTGGCTTGCATGTTGCTATGATGTTGGAAGCTATACCACCAGTATTTCAAATGCCAGCAGGGTCACCCATGGTGAAAAGGTTTCAATAGATCTTCTAGAGTCTAGGGTAAGATAGACTAAGAAGAAAGTCCTGGCCATCTGCTTCTGAAAATTAGCCAATGAAAACTCTACGGGCTGCAGCAGAACATGGTCTGATGTAGGGCTGAAAGGTGAGCCCCTAGGTTGGAAGTCACTCAAGATACAAGGTGGCCACAAAAATGGATTGGAGCATACCAACAATTGTGAAGATGGCATAGGGCTCGGCAGTGTTTCAGTTTGTTATATATGCGGTTGCCATGAGTTGAAGCCAACTTGACGGCAACTAACAACAACAAATATATGTATATGCACATATTCATGTATAGCAATCTATCATCTATCTATATCTATATCTGTATCTATAACTATAATCTATATAGAGACTGGAAACCCGGGTGGCGTAGTGGTTAAGTACTATGGCTGCTAACCAAAAGCTTGGCAGTTTGAATCGACCAGGCGCTCCTTGAAAACTCTATGGGGCAGTTCTACTCTGTCCTATAGAGTCTCTAGGAGTCAGAATCGACTATATACCTGCATCCAGTCATTTTATAACTTTACAAGCTGTCCAATAGCCCATGTCTCCTCCAGAGCTGGAAGGGTTCTCAATGCCAACATTAGCTTGAGCACAGGCCTCTTTCTTCTCCTCTCCAACAAGTGGACCATACAGAACGCTGTCAGCACAGAAACCCTTCCTGTGTTGAGTTCGTGCCTCTCTGTGGGCTGCCTGAGCCAGTGTAGTGTGCAGTGGGGCGCAGGGCTCAGGGCACTGGGATCAGAGGCTGTTCCCCTCGGGTACCATGGGGATGAGGAAGGAAGGCCTCTTTCTGCTTGCTCCTGGTGAAAATGGCAGCAAGGGCCCCAGGAGCCAGCCAGCTACCCGGTTCCACCTGCAGGTGGTGATCTGGTGCCAGGCTGATCCTCCTGCAGAGGTGGAAGGGCAGGGACAGTGTCCATGGACAGTCTCAGGCAGATCTGGCTCAGCCACCAGCCTTGGGCAAACCTCATGTGTGAAGAGCGGCTGCAGCCACCAGCTTCCTGGGCTACAGCAGGCTCGGTGACGGTGCCTCTGGGAGTAATCCCACCGCAACGCAGCTGGAGAGGAGGCTATGGCTTTCGGAAGCGGTTTGCTCATATACATGCCTGAGGCAAAAAAAAAAAAGCTTGAGTGTTTAAAATAAGTCAGCAGTTACATGAGCCAATGTATTTTATCCAGTTTTGCTTGATATAGGTTGTTTGGCTGAGAATGCTAGTTTTCACTAGGGGGGTTTTCCACCTTGTAGATGTCTCTGTGTTGGAGAGAAAGAGAGGGCCAACTTACCCTAGAATCGTCTCCTGCATAAAAGCCCTTTCAACTTTTATTAAATTAGGGCAAGAAAATTTCAAAAATACCTAGGTGGCTCCCTACCCAGTTTATTCTGGATAACTAAGCTAGATCATATTGGAAATGTTGAGCAAGTTTGCTTATTGACAATTGAATAGGCCCAATAATCAAACATTTTGCACATCTACTATTTTGAAGAGTGAGTATAATAAACATTCATTTACTTCCAAGCTATAAAATGAGGTTCAAATATGTCTATTGAAAACCTTTCTGTATTTATTTCAAGTAAGGTGGTAAAAAATATTTAGGATTGAGCCCGTGAAAAGGTAAACCAATTCACATAAGCCGTTGTTAATATCAGCTGTTTGATTTAATCCCCTTAATATTTGAAACTGGCTTCTGTATGCAGACGGAGTCCAAACGTGAGTCTTGTTTCTTAACACACAACATTTTTTATTAGCCTTCTGAGTAAACGAAAACCAAACCAGTTGCTGTAGAGTTGGTTCCTACTCACGAGGACCCCGTGCGTGACAGAGCAGAACTGCTCCGTAGGGTTTTCTTGGTTGTAACCTTAAAGAAAGCAGATAGCCAGGCCTTTCTGATGCAGCATCTCTGGGTGGGTTTGAACTGCCAACCTTTAGGTTAGTAGTTGAGTGCAAACCATCTGCACCACCCAGGGACTTCAGAGCTCTCAGTTGGGGCTATGTAATACATTATTATAAAATGTATTCAAACTGCTTGTTTTTTCTCCCCAGAGAGAGCCTTACTTATGATAAAGTCTTACGCAGTTCCACAAATTCCTCCAATTACTTTGTCTTGAAGCTAAAGAGATTTAATAAGAAAAGCTAGTGCTCATTACGTGTGGGCTTTGTGTGCGATAGTACCGTGAGGCTTCGCGGGTGTTGACGCATTTACTCCTGACAGCAGTGTGGCGAGATGGGTACTATTATTATCCCCATCTTAACAACGAGGAAAGGGCAGCTCGGCGAGGTTAAGTGCCGGATTCAACGCAGACATCAGACTTCAAGAGCTTGTGTGCTCTTGGCTGTGTGACGCTGCTTCTCCATGTTAAAGATGCCCATTGGGGTTCTGATGTTTTCATGACAGCGTGAGTCTTCTCATATTACAAACCAGATCACAAAATATAAGTGAATGCAAGTTGGGTTTCTTGGGAATATTTCACAATAGCAAGTGTTTTGAACTTCTACTTGAAATATACTTTGAAAATTGGCAGCCTGCTTGAGCAGTGGGATTCAGAAACGTTCACCCAGCTTGAACAAAATGACTGCAGGATAATTGGAGGATGTTTCCAAACTGACTTTGCCCTCTGAAAATCTAAGGGAGAATTAATGTTATGTTATAAATACAATGCAAACTGTCCACTTGTAGCTGATAGAGTAGAGTTAAAAATCCAATTTTAAAAATCATTCAGTGTTTATTGAGCATCTCTCATGTGCCAGGTTCTGGAGTCTCAAAAGGAGAGCCTTCTTCTTCCAGGAGCTCACAGACTGTCTGGTGGAGAGAGAACACATCAAGAGATAACTAAAATATTATCGGATGGATGTTGTCTTAGTTACCTAGTGCTCCGGTAACAAAAATACCACAAATGGGTGGCTCTCAAGAACAGAAATTTGTTGTCTCACAGTTTTGGAGGCTAGAATTCCAAATCAGAGCATCAGCTCTAGGGGAGGATCCCACCCTGTGGGTAGTCCCGGATGTTCCTTGGTGTTCCCTGGCTTGCAGGTGGTTCCTCACATGGTCCTTTCCCTACGTGCATGTGTGTGTGTGTGTGTGTGTGTGTGTTTCTCTGTGTCCGTTTTCCTTTTTTATAAGACTTCACTCAGAAGGGATAAGGTTTAGGACCCATCCTGCTCCAGTACGATCTCATCAACATAACAAAAGAAAACCCCTTGTTTCCAGGTACAGGGGTTAGGACACAGCATATCTTTTGGGGAGACACAATTCAATCCATGAGACATGAAGAGTGTTATCAATTTACAGGTGAAGTAATGGACATATAGTAAGTAGATGTTTTCAGATGAAAGTTATATAATGGAAGTACAAAAAGTGAACATTTTCAAACAATAATGTTTCTTAAGAATACCGGTAGTTTCAAAAGTAACAAGTTAAACATTAACTTCCGGAATACTGGTAAAAGGTAGTAACGCTTAACAAAACATTCATTGGTGATTGCATGCTATGGATATTGGAACCATTCTTTAGGGCTTCATTATGTAATCCAGGACCAAGACAGACCAACAGACTGTTTAGTGAGTAGCAGTTATCAAATTTCAGCAAATTTAATGTATGGGTTAAGTGAAATCACAGACTTCCAGACCTCCTTGAAGGGACCCTCTCACCCCCTCTGCCATCTGCCTTCCTCTGTATACAGACTCCCCAGAACCTGAGGAGGGGAGGATGGAGGGTAAAGGCAAAGTATGGGCAACTTTTGGACCCAAGATTCATCTTATTAGGGAATCAGAAGTGTTTGTGCTCATTTCAAAGCAGAAGAAATACACTGTTAAAAGAAGATGAGAAATCCAGCTCTAATCCTACCCACTGGGGCCCATGGCACAACTTCCAGATGGTGATATTCAGATTCTTTTGATATTCCTCCAGCTAGAGATATGAAATATGAGAAAACAATCTTATCCCTGGGGAAAAAAATAAACACATCCTCACTACTGACAATGTCTCATCTGTATTTAAACGAAACAATCATCCCCTATTGTGAATGTTGTGAAGGGCCGGCTCCATAAGGCCATACAGGGATCCAGGATGGAGTCTGACTTGTTCACCCTGTTATGGTGCTCAGCGCAGGGCCTGGGGTATTGTAGGTGCTAAGAGATATTTGACGATCAAGCGACTTTGTGACTGACGTAGGTGAATCTAGAATGGAAGGCATTCGGTAGAGAAGTGTCTTTTAGGTGATAATTTAAAACTAATTGGGAGACATTGACAGCTTCATGGTGGTATTTGAGGATGCAATCTTCTTGAATCTTTCCCTAGGTTTTTAAATAACTTTGGAGTAGTGGTTAAGTGCTATGGCTGCTAACCAAAGGGTTGGCAGTTCAAATCTGCCAGGTGCTCCTTGGAAACTCTATGGGGCAGTTCTACTCTGTCCTACATTGTCGCTATGAGTTGGAATCGACTCGGCGGTACTGGGTCTGGTCGGGTCTGGAAGGAGGATAACGAAGACCCAAGAGAGAATTTCAAAAAACACATGGCTGGTTTAAGAGTGAAATGTCTGAGAATTGCAGTAGCGCTAAGGACTATACTGGGTCCCTGGGTGACACAAATGGTTTGTGCTTGGCTACTAAGTGAAAGATTGATGGTTTGAACCCACTAGTGGCACCATGGAAGAAAGGCCTGGCAATCTGCTTCCCTAACGATTATAGCCAAGAAAACCTTAAGGGGCTCAGTTCTACTCTGTAACACATGGGGTTGCCATGAGTCGTAATCAACTTGACTGCAACTTTTTTTTTTTATTTATTACTGGTAAGGGCTATGCCGCTCCTGGTAACCCAGTGTGACAGAGAAAACTACCCCATAGGGTGTTCTAGGCTGTAATCTTTACAGGAGCAGATTGCCAGGTCTTTCTCCCTTGGAGCCACTGGGAGGATTCGAACCACCAACCTTTCGTTTGGCTGCCGAGTGCTTAACTGTTGTGCCACCAGAGCTCCCCAAGGACTATACTAGACAAAGCAAGTTGGAAGTGGGGTCACCTATGAGCTGTTTAGGCAGCATTGTATTTCAGAGGTAATTTTTGAGCATCAGTTTGGAGAGAGAAGGCTTTTTCTTTTCTGTTTTATGCCTGATGGTTCCCCAACGGGAAGCATTTGAGCTGGACTGAAGAACTGGTTTGGCATGCTGTCGCTCAGAGCCCAAAGGAAGACAGCCGTTTCCTTAAAGGCGTCAGCGCAGGCTACAGGAGTCAGTTTGAAATATCTTAGTTTTAAGAAGGTGGCAGGATTACATAATTATCCTCTACTCATAAGGAATTAAAATACCTCTTCCAAATGCAAAGTTGTGAGATAACACAAACCACCACAAATCCTAGCCTTGCGGGTGTGTGTGCCTCCTGCTCGGCTCCCACACGCAGAAGCCACATCGCAACGTCTGGGCCGGGAGGGCTGTTGCGCAAACACGTGGCTGCTGGCCCCTGTGCGCCTCGGAGCTCTCCGCCCTGCGCAGATGGAGGAGGCCCCCCGAGCCAGAAGAAGCTCCCCTCGGTCCCGTTTTTCCACAACACGGATCGAAAGAGCTTTGTCCTCAGTTAGGATGCGGTGCTGCAAAGAAGTCCTCACCACCAGGCGCGTGGGGCTCTCCTCCCCCACTCACGGCAAATCCGCAGCAGGTGAGGAGCCACCAAAAAAGTCCCAAATAAAGGCCGGGGCGGATGACAGGAATCTAGGGGTCTGTTTGAAAGCACTTAGGGGTGGAGAGACGGTCAGACTGAACCACGGATCCTGTACTGCTTGATAGGAACCCCAGCAGGATCACCCTGTTTGTGCATGATTTTGAAAATCATAGCACCTCATTTAAGCAGACTGTCTTTTAAAAGCAAATATTAAACCCGTTGCCCTCAAGTCTGTTCTGACTCATAGTGAACCTGTAGGACAGAGTAGAACTGCCCCATAGGGTTTCCAAGAAGCAACTGGTGGATTTGAACTGCTGACCTTTCGGTTAGCAGCCAAGCTCTTAATCACTGTGCCACCTGGTCTCCAAAAGCTAATAATATCCGTTGAAAATTCACAGGGGCTGCCTTTGGTTGAAGGAGCTCTGGTGGCGCAGTGGCTAAGCGCTCAGCTGCTGAAAGGTGGGAGGTTGGAACCCACCCGCCCTTTTGCAGGTGAAAAACATGGCAGTCTGCTTCCTGAAAGGTTTCGTTGCCCTCAAGTTGATTCCGACGCGTAGCAACCCTGTACAGCCTTGGAAATTCTGCTATGGGACAATTCTGCTCTGTCCTCTAGGGCCCCTATGAGTTGGAATGTGTTTGGTTTTCGTTGTCTTTTGGCTGGGAGCCCGGGATGGTGCAAATGGTTAACGCCCTAGACTGCTAACCAAAAGGTTGGAGGTTCATGTACACCCGGAAGCATCTTGCAAGAAAGGCTTGGCAATCTACTTCTAAAAAATCAGCCTCTGAAAACCCTATGGAGCACAGCTCTACTCTGACACACATGGGGCAGCCACGAGTCACAGTCAATTCTACAACAACAGGTTTGATTAAGCATCCCTGAGCCAGCCCCAATATAAGTACCTGTCCCGCTGAAAGCCCTGGCATTCCAAAGCCAGCCAGTGTGGTTCCTGCACACAAGGAGCTTACCAGCCTGTCTGGTCAGATCTACCAGCCACTGGAGTTGGAAAGGTCAAGAGTGTGTGTGTGGACAAGAGGACACACAGGTGGAGTAGGCGGCAGAGTAGGGAAGGGGCTAGGGGGCTCACGGAGGAGGCTGAGCCCTGGCACGTGGAGCGGGCATGAGCCCAAGGATGCAGAGTGAGCAGCTGGAGCCAAGACAGGCAAATTGCAGGCAGCCAGTGGGCTTGAGGGGGGGCCTTGAAGTGGGGCAGGTTGCAGAGGTAGGCAGAGGTTGTTATCATGGGGCTCAGCATTGGGGGTGAGTTCTAAGGTGGGGACCATGACGGGTGTCAGCTGGGGGCACCAGCCTGGCTGCCCTGGAGGCTGGACCGCAGGGTCAAACCAGAGATTCATGGGGCTCTGGCCAGAGGGGCAGGGCCTGGATGGTGGAGGTGGAGAGAAACCAGGACACAGGAGATGCAGAGGACGTGGCATCGGTAGAGCCAGTGCCAGGGTGGGGGAGGAGCAAGGAGGCAGGAGCCAGGACGCCTCCCGGGGTCCCGGCTCTGAGCCCCATGTATGTGGTAGTGCAGTTCGAGATGTAGGGATACTCCTGGGGAAGTGGAAGCATAGGGTTGTGAACGAGGTCAGGGTGGCACGGTCAGGACTGGGATTAGGAGCAAGGCGGTCAATGGAGATGACATGGAGTCACTGGTGTGTGAGTGGTTGCTGAGGCCATGCGGTACGTGATACTACAGCGGGTGTGTGCTTGTAGGGCAAAAAGGCGGCCAAGAGAAGAGGCCTCAGCTTTTGGGGGCTAGGCCGAGGAGGTGGGGAGGAAACAGTTGTCAGTGGGGAGAAGGTGCCTGGTGAGCTGCCCACTGAGTCAGGGTCAGGATGCAAGTGGCCTGCAGTGTGGTTGGCCGCAGAGACTTCAGATAATAAGGGGCTGGAAAGTCCTCTGAAGTGCCAGTTGGGATGTCCTGGTAACCAGTGGCCAAGCACCTTACTGGAGGAGTTAGTGGGCAGTGATGGAGGGCAGATTCTTGAGAGAGACCTCGACTTACTCATTTCAGGTTCACCGTACCCCTTGACTCACTGCAGATGCCCAATCAGTCTAATTTAATTGGAAACACATCCTTCTATGTCTGTAGATGTCCATTAGCAATGCTTTTCCACCAACATTGCCTTATTGAATTTTTATAAAAGCGTGTAACCTTGATTTTGAACTTGACCAGGAAGGACCAGAGATCAACCTCAGATCTACAGAATTTATGTTTTTTCCACTTGTCCGGTCTGTCTTCATTGAACCCCTTCCTGTAGAAGTCTATCTTTGAGTTGCATATTAGCTTCCTAGGGCACTAAATTCAAGAAACAATTTCTACCACATTTTATTGAGCAGCTATCCTGCTCCAGAAACACATGAATGCTGGGTGGCTGCTGTCCTTTGGAGCTCACAGTAGCTTCTTTTTTTTGTTGTTAGTTGCTGTTAAGCTGGCTAACCCACGGCAGTCACATGCACAGAGGAAGGAGATGTCGCTGGGTTGCACACCATCTTCATGATTGTTGGTATGCTCGAGCCCTTTGTTGCAGCCACTGTGTATTTTGAGGGCCCTCCAATCTAGGGGGCTCACCATCCAGGGCTATATCTGCAAAATAGTGTGGTAGGGGTGTCTGGCCTCCTTTAACTTCAAAAGGGGAAAGGAAACTTGAGATCAACAGCCAAGGCTGATTCCTGTGAGACAGAGGTCAGGCATACATCTTCTCTCCAGCCTTTTTACAAATTCTAACACCAGCCGTCCCTCCTATGGCACTCTCTACTTCTCTGCTGGGTTCAATAATTCATTGCAATGGCCACACAGAACTCGCAAACATACTCACAGTTATGGGGTTTATTAGAGAAGTAACAGGTTACAATTCAGGGTCAAGAATGACTCAGGATACGGTTCCTTGGTCAGATCAGCCTCTTCTCAGCGGTGCCTGCAGATAGGCCTCTCTCTGGCCCTCTGCCCCTCTGCCCCGGGACCCTCAGCCCAGCCTCTTCCCTGCTCAAGCACGTGTTATAAAGCTCTTCCGCTCCACCAGCAACTTCTCTGGGACACCCCACTCTGCCAGTAAGCCTTGGCCCGAAGACACTCGTCTGTCTCGCTCCGTGGGTCGGCACACCCACTGTAGCTGCGTTCCTCTGTGGACTGGAAAGCCCACCGTGCTGTCTCTCACTGGTCTCCTGGCTCTGCTGCTGCTGCTTCTGTGGTGCCTCTTCTCTCCGTCTTGTGCTATCTCTGGTATTACAGCTCTTTAGCTGTCTCCTGGGTCTAGGAGGTTCTAAGTGCAGGAACCTTGGGTCCAAAGCATGCGCTTCGCTTCCGCCTCTTCTTGGTGGTAGTGAGGTCCCTCTGTGCTCTGGGATTGGCTCTCTTTTAAGCCTAAAAGGATGGCAGAGCTGACCAATCCCCTCATTAGTGTTCCATATACCTTATTCGTGTAGCCCTACCCCCCACAGTGGTTCCATGCACTTTATTTGCATTTTTAGCAAGCTGTCCAATCCCCTTGGTGGGCCACAAGCACCTTATTTGTGTAGTCCTACCCAATCATTTTGTAGGAGCCACATGACCATGGCAAGAAAGACCATATAAGAGCAATGTGTCTCACAGCAATATCAGGCAACATTCTGTTATGACCCACAGGGTTTTCACTGGCTAATTTTTGGAAGTAGACCATCAGGCCTTTCTCCCTAGTCTGCCTTAGTTCGGAAGCTCTGCTGGAACCTGTCCACCATGGGTGACCCAGCTGGTGTTTGAAATGCTGGCGGCTTGGCTTCCAGCATCATAGCAGCATGAAAACCACCGCAGTAGGGCAGACTAACAGGTGGTGGCTTCTTTGCTTAACATGGTGAAAATTAGATAAGATTGAATTTCCTGAAAAAATAACGCCTAAAAGAAGAGCGAGAACTGAAGATGCATCGATGCCACTCTCTTTGTATTGAGACTGGAGAACTCAAGAGAAACACAAGATAATACAATAGTTATTACAGGAATAAACAAGCTCTCATCAACAAATCCCACCTGTGAGAAATTAACTAGCTTTGTGTGGGAGTTAACTCCGACAGTGAAGGGGTTAAAATAACAAATAAATGACTTTATTTAGACGTGAACGTTTCTGGCATTTTTCTAGATTTTTCTTTTCTTTCACCACAGTATTTGATGTGACAGCTTTTGTTTGCTCACACTTGTCTCTCTTTTAAAAATTTCATATCAGCAGTCAAAGCTATTTTTTTTTCCCTGTAACATCTTGAGCTTGGTATTCAATGAAGAAATTGCTCTTGCATTGCTTGAAATTATGTTATTACCCCTAATTTGGGGGAGAAAAATTAGAGTCATTTCGATCTCAAGGTACCGAAGATTCAGCAGCAGAGTCATTTGCAGCATTATTACTGGTTAGTCATCCATAAAAGTGTTTTTACTGCTGAGGTTATTTCTATTATTCTTTAGAAGCATCGATTTTGAGGCTCATCCAGGCAAAGGAAGGGTGGTCAGCATCCATTTGTGAAGCGGTGGTCCTGCTTCCATGGGGCTCTGATGGGGAAGCGGAGAGTCATAGAACCCCAGGCTTTTTCTCTGACTCACTCTTAGGGAGGAAGTGGGGAAGAGGTGGGAGACTTGGGATGTCATCCTTGCTGAGCAGCTTGCAAACAGCGTTGCTGTCATCCTTGGGACCACTGTCATTTTGGATGCATGGGCACTGTTGCAAAGAAAGCCTCTTTTGCGTAGGTGGTAGGTTTCAGGTAATGGTTTCTTTGTGTGTGTGGAAAGGTTACAGAGAGACGCCTTTCTTTTCTAGCCTCTGACAGATCATTTAGAGACGAGGAAAAAACTGGAATTTGTTGGCGAATCATTTAAAGAGCAACTTTGAAAAGAAATGCTCCATGTCCTGAAGTTTGCTCATTAACAGTGAGAGTCTGTAGTGCTCTTCAGTCTCTTCCACTTTGCCTGGGCCTCTTCAGGCCATCACCATTTTTCAAAGACTGTTGACCTTTTGGCCACTGATTTCCAAGGGTGCCCGTGCATTATTTGTTTGAGTGGCTAATGGGAAAGCATAACTCCTGGCATCTTTTAAGGGGGTGAAATATACTCTGCAGTTTTCAGGGTGGAGAGGGCAGTTTCTGGACCCCACAGTCACCAGTGGCTGCTGTTTGCCAACCTTCTCTGTGTGTATCTTTGAAAGCCTAGTGTTACCACGCTAAAGAAGGACACTGAAAAGCCAAATGCCAGTGGAATTCCGTAATGTGGGCTGTAGTGTAAACTGTGGTAGGGTTGAACTGAGGACTGTTCTAGAAAAACCTGCAAGTAATTAAGTTCTCCCTCTAGCAAGGTAAAAGCTGAGTCTTCAGTATATTCATACCAAAAAAAAAAAAAAGAGTGAAACCTTTGTTGGTGGTTATACTTTTCCTTTTCTTTTTTAATGTAAGTAAATAAAGAGTTCTGGCAAGACGGAAAAATCTCGTATCTCGTTACTAACCTAAGGAGAAGAAAACAAAAGATGCAGCCTTTGTTGGTTGCATGTTTTAAATCTCTGAGGTTAAGACCAAACTTAGATTACCCTGTTTCAGCAATTCCTAAACCATGTTCCAGGGAATACAAGATAGTTCTGGGGGTGGGGTGGGGAGGGGGCTCATGGCCAAATCAGCTTCAGAAATCTTGCATATTGTTTCCTCTTATTCTGAGATTCAGAGCGCACTTCAGCATAGTCAAAGGATGCTATTCGCTTTTGTTTAAACCCAGCATTTTCTTATCCCACGTGACCCCAGAACCCTTTTTAACGGGGCACCTGCTGACATCTTATGGGAAATACTACTTATTTTGCCCACAGTGGAAATGCCATCCACTGGCAGTCGTTCTACTGACCACCCCCCTCTCCTGGCTGAGCTTGCCTCACAGCCCTTTATTCACGCCTGTGTCATCCCAGGGCCTATTGTGATGTTTGCGTCTAGCTCAGGACAGACTGTACACGTCTTGAGTACAGCCAGTGGTCCTTCCTCATCTTTGCATCCCCAAAGGGCCTGGTGCAGTGATGGAAGAAGTGAGAATCCCTGCCTTTTATAGCCTTTCCTTGTTCTGACAGCTTGAATTATTTTTTATAATTTGAGACATAGAAAATAAATATTTTTAAAAGTTAAAAAATAAAGTGGTTGAAATGAGAAGTAATGTTTGCCAACTGGTGGATGGAGGCTTTGATCAGAGGTCTGTTTTGTGCCATGGACTCGTTTGGTGGTCTGGGGAAGCCTGTGAAACCCTTCTCAGACTAATGTTTTTAGATGGGTGAGATCAAATGCATGGGGTTACTAAGGAACGCCGTAATATTGAAATAAATTTACAATGTGCTCAAAATCAAATGTGTGATATACTGATACATGTACTTCCTTATTAACACTTTAAATAAGAAGATCTCCCAGTAAATTTAACAACTGCCGAGTTTTGGAAGTAGTGATGAGTCTGAGTGATATTTTGAGCTACCTGCAACAACTTTAATGTCGTAAGAAAATTTTGTGATTTCTATTGGTGGCAGTCACAGGTACTACTAATACTACTGAGATGTGTTGCCTAAGTTCATAGTTGAAGAAGATGTTCTAAATGCCTGTTGGAGAGTAGTGAGAATAAAGATAACATTTTTTCCCCCATTCAAGTTCACAGACCCCCCGCAGTAAATGGTAGCTATAGAGAAGTCAAAGTCATGACCTGTGGCCATTGAGTCAATTCTGACTCATGGCGAACTTACAGGACAGAGAAGAACTGTCCCACAGTGTTTCTGAGGAGCAGCTGGGTGCAAACTGCTGACCTTTTGGTTAGCAGCTGTGGGGTTAACATTGTGTGTCAGCTTGGCTGGGCCATGATTCTCCATGTTTTGGCAGTCATGTAATGTTGTGATCACTTCCCTGTTGAGATTCAATATGTGATCACCCCCATGATGGGATCTGCTGTTAATAGCCAATCAGTTAAAAGGGAGTTTTCTTGGGCATGGGGCCTGCATTGAATGTAAGTGGACATTCCAGCAAGACTCGGGGGCTTTTTGCTCATGCTGGATCCTGCAGCTGGCTCCTGTTCATCTGACCTCTGGTTCTTGGAACTTGAGCTAACAGCTTCTCTGCAGTCTCGCCTGCTGATCTTGGGGTTTATCAATCTTCACAGCCTGTGAGCGAGAGCCCTGCTCACTGACCTGCCGATCTTGGGTTTGTCAGCCTCGGCGACTATGTGAATCAGGAGGATTTGGGACGTTCCAGCCTGTACAACCAAATGAGCCGTTTCCTTGATATAAATCTGTTTCTCTGTGTGTATTTATATGGGTCTGTAGGGTCACTATGAGTTAGAATTGACTCGATGGCAGTGGATTTGGTTTGACTTGGGTTTTTACTGGATTTGCTTCTCCAGAGAACCCAGATTAAGACAGCAGCTGAGCTCTTAAAGAACTCCACCACCAGGGCTCTGAGTCAAAGTCGAGGTTGCTTTGTTTTGTGAATGCTGTTGTTGTTGTTGTTAGTTGCCATCAAGTCAGCCCTAACTCATGATGACCCCATGTACAACAGAACTAAACAATGCCCAGGCCTGCGCCATCTTCATGATCATTGGTATGCTCCAGTCCATTGCTGTGGCTACTCTTGCCTTCCAACCTTGGGGGCTCATCTTCAAACAATATATCAGACAGTATTCTGTTGCTATGCATAGGGTTTTCATTGGCTGATTTCCAGAAGTAGATTACCAGGCCTTTCTTCCTAGTCTGTCTTTGTCCAGAAGCTCCACTGAAACCTGTCTACCATGGGCGACCCTCCTGCTATTTGAAATATCTGTGGCAAAGTTTCCAGCATCACTGCAATGTGCAAGATGCCTCAGCAGGATAGACTGACAGCCGGGTGGTAGTTGGGAATGTAAGTTGATAATATATGAAATCAAGTCTTCTGGGTCATGGGATCAAGGAATGGCAGACTTTTGGATACTTGGGCTTCAGCTTTGTCAATGAGGCAGGGCAGAGGGCCTGATGCAGTGTGGACGCTAGTGTGGCGGTCAGCCAGGTGAGCGGGTCAGGAGGCAGTTGCTGTGGGATGCTACCCCATCCAAAGCCATTTGGCACAGACTCTTCAGTGGTGACCAGAGTACGACCCCCCAGAGCTGAGCGTGTTTTCTGTTTTTAATTTTTAAATTTAAAAATATGTTCTGCTTTCATTCATGCATTCCTGCTTGTTCATTAGTAGCCTTTCTTGGCAGTTGGCTTCTGGAGGTAATACTTGGAGCTATTCTGTAGTCTCTTTCAAAGCTGGCAATTATTATTTATATTTCTAAAATTACAAGATTTGTTTGGGAGCCCAAGGACTTGGGTAAACACTGACAATGTTACCTGGCTCAATTCCTCCTTCTTCCAGAGCTGCTTTGAGGGACTTCCGCTTTCTGAGGGCCGATCATGTAATTGCCATTAAGTCTAACAAATTGGAAAGATCCAAAGACCCAGAGCCAAAGACCAAGGCCCTTCCCAGCTGTTTGTTGGGTATTCCCATCCTTGGTCAATAACTTGCTCAGTCATCAAGTATTTACTGAGTACCTGTTATATGTGAGGCACTTTGCTAGGAGGTACAGGGCACTGTTTTTCAAACCGTGGTTCATAACACATCAGTGGGTTAGTAAAATTAATTTGGTGAATCATGACCAATATTTAAGAAATGAAATAGAAAAGAACAGAAAATATTAGTAGCAAAGGTAAATATTACATTATGAGATGCGTGTCTGAGATGTGTACACACACACACAAGCACACAGAGGCACGTGTGTTCTGGATTACCATGTAAAGTGCATTTCTTGTCGAGGTAAAAATAAAAAATTGAGAAGTCCTGCTGTAGGAAATATTCAGCAAACATTAATTATTCAAGTGCTTCCATAGTTAAAGTTCCACCACCCATCTGTCAGTATGTCATACGTTTGTGGCTTGCATATTGCTATGATGCTGGAAGCTTTGCCACCAGCATTTCAAATACCAGCAGGGTCGCCCATGGTGGTTAGGTTTCAGTGAAGCCTCTAGACTAAGACACACTAGGAAGAAAGGCCAGGTGATCTATTTCCAAAAAGTAGCCAATGAAAACCCTATGAATCACAGCAGAATATTGTTGGATATGTTGCTGGAAGATGAGCCCCCTAGGTTGGAAAGTACTCAAAAATACACAGCGGCTGCAGCAAGGAGCTTGAACATACTAGTGGGGACTTTTTGTATAACAGAACAAAACCCTACCCAGTCCTGCACCATCTTCATGATCATTAGTATGCTTGAGTCCATTGTTGTGGCAGTCCGTCTCATTGAGAGTTTCCCTCATTCTTGCTGACCCTCCATTTTACCAAACACGATGGCCTTTTCTAGTGGTTGGTCTTTCCTGATGATGTGTCCAAAGTAAGCAAGACCAAGTCTCGCCAGCCTTGCTTCCAAGGAGCGTTCTGGTTTTATTTCTTTTAAGAATTTCTGGCAGTTCATGGATATTCAGTATTCTTTGCCAATGCTATAATTCAAGTGCATCGATGTTTCTTCTGTCTTCCTTTTTCATTGTCCATGATTTCTACGTGGATATCTGACGACTGAGAAGACCATGGCCATAGACAACACAAATAATCAGACAGGATTGTGTTTCAACAAAACTTTAGTTACAAAAACAGGCAGTGAGCTGAAGCCCCATGGCCTTAGTTTGCAGACCTCTGATCTCAACTGGGGATGATTTTTCATGCCCTCCTCCCCAGGGAAATTTGTCAAGGTCTGGAGACATTTTTGTCTGCTCACAGCTAAGGCTGGGGGAGTTGTGTTATTTGTACCTAGTGGCTAGGGATGCTGCTAAACATCCTGCAATGCAGTGCACAGGACAGCTCCCTCCCGCCCCCGCCCCAAGTAAAGACTTATCCAGCCCCAAATGTCAGTAGTGCTGAGGGTGAGAACCCTGGCCCGGGCACAGAGAGGTCAACAGATGTGGTGGATGTTCAAGAGGTGGAGTCAGCTATGAAATGAGGTCAGGGATTTGCTGGCTTTGATGGTACCCTTTTCTTTCCAGGCAAAATATGTATTGTTTAAAAATGGTAAAGTTTTAAACTAACTTTAGGAGGCTCGGTGGCACAGCGGTTAAGAGCTCTGCTGCTAACCAAAAGGTCAGCAGTTAGAATCTACCAGCCACTCCTTGGAAACCTTATAGGGCAGTTCTACTTGTCCTGTAGGGTCACTATGAGTTGGAATCAACTTGACAGTAATAGGTTTGGCTTGGTTAGTGACTAAAACTTTAAGTAGGATGGGCTCTCCCTAATAACTTTAAAAACATTCCTTTTGGTGCCTTTAAATTTGTGCATGTTTATAGGCAGTTATATGGGCTCCCCCATCCTGTGATGTGTTAAGTTCTCGTGTTAAGATCATGTGTGTCTCACACATTCAGAAAAAATATAAAGCACTGTCGTGCTGCTCTGAGAGAGCTTCCATGGTTTCCTTACGCCTTCCTCAAAGACTCCACATTTCGGTCCACATGGATGTTATACTAACGCCCAGGCTCTTCAGGTTGAGGAGACCAAGCTTTCCCCAGATGCTGGTTGTCGTGTCCTTGTCCTCTCACTCCATCTCTGGCTTGGTCTGATTCTTTCTAGCATGGGTGACCTCTGCTGGTACGGTGGTCTATGAATAACTGAAAAGACTACTTCTTTTGGGCTAGTTTTCAGCTTCATCCTGGCTCTTCTCTGTCTCAGAAACCCTAAGCAATAGATCATCAGCTACACTTGATGATGAATTTGGCAACACTCTGTCTACGTGGGTGTCCTAACAGTTAACAACATCAGAATTCTTGCTTCTCATCCAGTCTTATACATATTTTTGTAGAACTCCGAGAACCACTGACATGTCTAGCCATCCCTTTTAATGGCCGTGGGGAACAGGGATGGAATGTCCAATCACTTCTCTCAGGTCCTCCGTACTACTGACCGCAAAAATTTTTTTTCCTCGCATTCCCAAAAATTAAAAAAAAGGAAATTCTGTTCCTTTTGCACATCTTGAAATTATTTGAAATTTTCATCATAAGTTTAAAAAGATTCCTAATGTAATTTTTGACATATTGTCATATTGGCCTTTAAAAAGAATTTCGACATTGTAAAATGAAATTTAAGACCTTAACGATTTGATACATAATGTCAATCATTTTAGAAATATATGTACAGGCATCTTTCTAACTTTTAAAAAATTTTACATTTTCCCTTGCATTCATATTTCTTTTCAACATCTCTCACAGGCTTTTTTTTTAAAACAAACTTTTCATTTTAGAATAGGTTTAGATTTGCAGAAAAACTGTGAAGATAGTACAGAGAGTTCTCATATACCGCACATCCACTGTCCCTTAGTAGTAACATCTTTCAATAGTAAGATACATTTGTTACAACTAATGTACTAATGTTGTTGTTGTTGTTGTTAGGTGCCGTCGAGTCGGTCCTGATTCATAGCGACCCTATGCACAACAGAACGAAACACTGCCCGGTCCTGAGCCATCTTTACAATCGTTGTTATGCTTGAGCTCATTGTTGCAGCCACTGTGTCAATCCACCTTGTTGAGGGTCTTCCTCTTTTCCGCTGACCCTGTATTCTGCCAAGCATGATGTCCTTCTCCAGGGACTGATCCCTCCTGACAACATGTCCAAAGTATGTAAGATGCAGTCTCGCCATGCTTGCTTCTAAGGAGCATTCTGGTTGTACTTCTTCTAAGACAGATTTGTTCGTTCTTTTGGCAGTCCATGGTATATTCAATATTCTTCACCAACACCACAATTCAAAGGCAGCAATTCTTCTTCAGTCTTCCTTATTCATTGTCCAGCTTTCACATGCATATGATGTGACTGAAAATACCATGGCTTGGGTCAGGTGCACCTTAGTCTTCAAGGTGACATCTTTGCTTTTCAACACTTTAAAGAGGTCCTTTGTAGCAGATTTGTCCAATGCAATGTGTCTTTAGATTTCTTGACTGCTGCTTCCATGGCTGTTGATTGTGGATCCAAGTAAAGTGAAATCCTTGACAACTTCAGTCTTTTCTCCATTTATCATGATGTTGCTCATTGGTCCAGTTGTGAGGATTTTTGTTTTCCTTATGTTGAGGTGTAATCCATATGGAAGGCTGTGGTCTTTGATCTTTATTAGTAAGTGCTTCAGGTCCCCTTCACTTTCAGCAAGCAAGGTTGTGTCATCTGCATAATGCAGGTTGTTAACGAGTCTTCCTCCAATCTTGATGCCCCGTTCTTCTTCATATAGTCCAGCTTCTCAGATTATTTGCTCAGTATACAGATTAAATAGGTATGGTGAAAGAATACAACCCTGATGCACACCTTTCCTGACTTTAAACCAATCAGTATCCCCTTGTTCTGTCTGAAAAACTGCCTCTTGATCTATGTAAAGGTTCCTCATGAGCACAATTAAGTGATCTGAAATTCCTATTCTTTGCGGTGTTATCCATAGTTTGTTATGATCCACACAGTCGAATGCCTTTGCATAGTCAGTAAAACACAGGTAAACATCCTTCTGGTATTCTCTGGTTTCAGCCAGGATCCGTCTGACATCAGCAATGGTATCCCTGGTTCCATGTCCTCTTCTGAAACCACCCTGAATTTCTGGCAGTTCCCTGTCGATATACTGCTGCAGCTGTTTTTGAATGATCTTCAGCAGAATTTTGCTTGCGTGTGGTATTAGTGATACTGTTCTATCATTTCCATATTTGGTTGGATCACCTTTCTTGGGAATAGGCATAAATATGGATCTCTTCCAGTCACTTGGTCAGGAAGCTGTCTTCCATATTTCTTGGCATAGATGAGTGAGCACCTCCAGTGCTGCATCTGTTTGTTGAAACATCTCAACTGATATTCCATCAATTCCTGGAGCCTTGTTTTTCGCCAGTGGCTTCAGAGCAGCTTGGACTTCTTCCTTCAGTACCATCAGTTCCTGATCATATGCCACTTCTTGAAATGGTTGAATATCGACTAATTCTTTTTGGTATAATGACTCTGTTTATTCCTTCCATCTTCTTTTGATGCTTCCTGCATTATTTAATATTTTCCCCATGGAATCCTTCACTATTGCAACTTGAGACTTGAATTTTTTCTTCAGTTCTTTCATCTTGAGAAATGCTGAGTGTGTTCTTCCCTTTTGGTTTTCCATCTCCAGCTCTTTGCACATGTCATTATAATACTTTATTTTGTCTTCTCGAGAGGCCCTTTGAAATCTTCTGTTCAGGTCTTTTACTTCATGAATTCTTCCTTTTGCTTTAGTTGCTCGATGCTCAAGAGCAAGTTTCAGAGTCTCCTCTGACATCCACCTTGGTCTTTTCTTTCTTTCCTGTCTTTTCAGTGACCTCTTGCTTTCTTCATGCATGATGTCCTTCCACAACTCGTCTGATCTTCGGTCACTAGTGTTCAATGAGTCAAATCTATTCTTGATATGGTCTCTAAATTCAGGTGGGATATACTCAAGATCATATTTTGGCTCTCGTGGACTTGCTCTGATTTTCTTCAGTTTCAGCTTGAACTTGCATATGAGCAATTGATGGTCTGTTCCATAGTCGGCCCCTGGCCTTGTTCTGACTGATGATATTGAGCTTTTCCATAGTCTCTTTCCACAGGTGTAGTCAATTTGATTTCTGGCACAACTCAAAATGAGAAGGAACAGCTGCAAACATCCATTAATAATCAGAACCTGGAATGTATGAAGTATGAATCTAGGAAAACTGGAAATCGTCAAAAATGAAATGGAACTCATAAACATTGATATCCTAGGCATTAGTGAGCTGAAATGGACTGGTATTGGCCATTTTTAATCGGACAATCATATAGTCTACTACGCTGGGAATGACAGCTTGAAGAGGAATGGTGTTGCATTCATTGTCAAAAAGAACGTTTCAAGATCTATCCTGAAGTACAATGCTGTCAGTGATAGGATAATATCCATACGCCTACAAGGAAGACCAGTTAATATGACTATTATTCAAACTTATGCACCAACCACTAGGGACAAAGATGAAGAAATAGAAGATTTTTATCAGCTGCTGCAGTCTGAAATTGATTGAACATGCAATCAAGATGCATTAATAATTTTTGGCGATTGGAATGCAAAAGTTGGAAACAAAGAAGAAGGATCAGGAGTTGGAAAATATGGCCTTGGTGATAGAAACAATGCCAGAGATCCAATGATAGAATTTTGCAAGACCAACTACTTCTTCACTGCAAATACCTTCTTTCACCAACATAAACAGCGACTATACACATGGACCTCGCCAGATGGAACACACAGAAATGTACTAATATGGATACATTATTATTGAACAAGTAGAGGGTCAGCAAAAAAGAGAAAGACCCTCAGGGAGATGGACTGACACCGTGGCTGCAACAAGGGGCTCAAGCAAGCAACAATTGTGAGGACTGCACAGAACCAGAGAGTGTTTCCTTCTGTTGTGCATAGGGTCATTATGAGTCAAAACTGACTTGACGGTACCTAACAACAACATTATTAATCAAAGGCCATACTTTATTCATCTTTCTTTAGTTTTCCTCTAGTATTGTTTTTTGGGTCTAGGATCCCAACCAAGGTGCCACATTACATTTAGTCAGCATGTCTCCTTACACTTCTCTTGGCTGTGGCAGTTTGTCAGACTTTCCTTGTTCTTGATGACCTTGACAGTTTTGAGGAGTCCTGCTCAGCTATTTTATAGGGTGCCCCTCTATTGGAATTTGGGTACTGTTTTTATCATGTTTAGACTGGAGTTATGTGTCTTAGGAGCAAGACCACAGAGGTGAAGCCCGTTTCTCATTGCATTGTGTCAAGAGTATATGGTATAAACATGACTTTTCACTTTTGTTGTAGAACTTGATCATCTGGCTGAGGCTGTGCTTGTCAGGTTTCTCCACTATAAAGTTACTCTGCTCCCCCTTTCTGTACTGTATTCTCTGGAAGGAAGTCACCATGCCCAGCCCACAATGAAGGAGAGGAGTTATGTTCCAACTCCTTGAGTGTGGAGTATCTACATTAATTATTTGGAAATCTTCTATGTAGGAGATTTGTCTCTTCTTACCCATTTATTTATATCCATATGGACTCAAAAATGTTTATTTTACACTTTGGGTTATAATCCAAAGTGATGTTATTTATTTTGTTGCTCAAATTGTTCCACTTTTGGCCACTGGGAGCTCATTAATTGCCTCCTATATCCCTTTGGGAAACCCTGGTGGCGTAGTGGTTAAGCGCTACGGCTGCTAACCAAAGGGTCGGCAGTTTGAATTCGCCAGGTGCTCCTTGGAAACTCTATGGGGAAGTTCTACTCTGTCCCATAGGGTCACTCTGAGTCGGAATCGACTTGGCGGCACTGGATTTGGTTTTTTTGGTTTTATATCCCTTTGACATACCCCTATCATTGTGGGGTGTGTGTGTGTGTGTGTGTGTGTGTTTTAGCATTTCCTTACTTTCTGGCACTACGAGATGCTCCAGGCTCATCTTGTGAATTTCCTGTCCCAGTCCTTGAGTCAGGTCATTTCTCCAAGGAGCCCTGGTTCCTTTTACTGGAGAATGGTATTAGAAATCAAGATCTGGGGTATCTGTTTGCTTCTCTGTTCTCTCAGCTGATAGATCAAGGAAATATATGTGTGCTTAAGAACATGTGTATGCAATACATATCTGTAAATATTTCTCTATGTAACCATCTGTATCTATATTAAGCTAACCATGAGTTCACACTGATGTCTCCAACTTTGCTCTACTACCACATGGCTCATTCCTGTCCCCTCCCGTGCTTGTCTGTAACCTCCCACTCTAGTCATACAGTTTTAATATGTAAGAGCTGCTGCTCCTTAAAAAACTCCTGTTTCTTCTGAGCTCAGTGCTTTCAACTGTACTAATTTACTTACTGCGACCCCAAACATGTTAAGTAAAGAGTAACTTAATAAGACACTTTGTGATAAGTACTTGTTGTTGTGTTGCTAGGTGCCATTGAGTTGATTGCACTTCCTAGTGACCCCACATTGACAGAGTAGAAGTACACATTAGGGTCTTCTAGGCTGTAATATTTATGAGAGCTAATCACCAGGCCTTTTCTACTGTGGAGCTCCTGGGTAGGTTTGAACCACTGAGCTTTTGGTTAGCTTTTGGTTAGCAGCCAAGCGTTTAACCATTGCGCCACCAGACCTCCTTTGATAAGTACTTGTTGGTAGTGCTGTCAAGTCTGTTTTGACTCTTAGCGACTGTATGTACAACAGAACGAGACACTGCCTGGTCCTGTGTCATCCTCACAATTGTTATGTTTGAACCCATTGTTGCAGCTATCTTGTTGAGAGTCTTCCTCTTTTTCGATGATCCTCTACTTAATCAAACATGATGCCCTTCTCCAGGGACTGATCCCTCCTGACGACATGCCCAAAGTACGTGAGACAAAATCTTGCCATTCTCACTTCTAAGGAGCATTCTGGCTGTACTTATTCCAGGACAGATTTGTTGATTCTTCCGGCAGTCCATGGTATATTCAATGTTCTTCACCAATACCATAATTCAAAGGCATCAATTCTTCTTCGGTCTTCCTTATTCATTGTCCAACTTTCACACGCATATGAGGCCATTGAAAATACTATGGCTTGGGTCAAGTGCACCTCAGTCCTCAAAGTGACATCTTTGCTTTTTAACACTTTAAAGAGGTCTTCTGCAGCAGATTTGCCCAATGCAATGTGTCATCTGATTTCTTGACTGCTGCTTCCATCGGTGTTGATTGTGGATCCAATTAAAATGAAATCCTTGACAACTTCAATCTTTTCTCTGTTTATCATGAAGTTGCTTATTGGTCCAGTTGTGAGAACCTTTGTTTTCTTTATGTTGAGGTGTAATCCATACGGAATGCTGTAGTCTTTGATCTTCATCAGTAAGTACTAGGGACAGGTATTTTTGAGACATGAGAGTCTTATGAAGTCCCTTTATGAAGCAGGAATCTTTGGACCCCAAGATACCGTGTGGGGCAGTGTTGTTCTTTTAGGCTACGAAGAGAGCTCAGTTCATAGCTGGCCAAGTGTGTAGTCTCAGACAGGAATTGCCCTTGACTTGTTGAAGTGTGCTCTGAGGAGAAGGGGGATGGGATCAGCAGAGATGAGTGGGGGAAGGAGCTGAGCAAGGAGGTGGTCTCTGTTGCAGCCCAGCATCAGCCTGGTCCCGGGGAGCTCTGGAGTATGAATTGCACCACTGAACTGGCCTCACCTTAAGGCAAGGGGGTGGGCTTTGGTACTCCAGGGTTGGCCAGTCGTTGAACTACCTCTGGAAACGGACATAACCTCTCAGGTGAGGTGGCTCCTGTATGGTGGAGGGGGGAAACTCTTTGAAAAAAGAGGTAGCTAGGAGTAGTCAACACTCACAGCCACTAGAAGAGGGGTATAATGCAGTGGTAATGGGACCTGGGTGACCATCAATGATGCCCATGGCTCATCTTTCATAAAAACATTGTCAATTCCTAGTGCCCAATATTGTGCTCTGTACATAGTGGGGGCTTAAAACATTTGTACTGAATGACTGAATAGATGCAATAACAAGTCTTTGAGGGAAATCTGATCAAACACACAATTTCCCAGAAGTTCAAGTCCATGAATAACAAAGAACCAGAAAAACATAAAATTAAAAATGTGAAAAAGAAATAATTGATATTAAGGAGATGTTGTAAATTTTCAGAGATTCCTCTGTGTAACCCTATGTAAATATATTTTTACAGCTCAGGAAATATGTAAATAATAAAAATGGCACAAAGGAAAAAAAATCCCAACTCTCTGGGAGGATGAAGCGAAGCCTAAATGTGCGCTAAGTTAATCCAATGGAAGACCCAAGGCTTGGGGTGTGCTGTTTGGTAGGACCTCCCTACTTCTTCAGTGACGATATCTGCCACCACTTTCAGCTTTGAATGGTGCATATGTGACATGAGCATCATGCAAATGTGACTTTCTATGTGACATCCGGAGAGGAAGCAGCTTCTCTGTTGGTTTTCCCAATAGGATTTACAGACTTATTCCTTGGAAGAACTTGTGCCTTGGTTCAGCCCAAATAGGATGACTATCTCCTGGTGCATCCTTATGGTGTCAAGCAGTGCTTTCCCCAGGGCTCTGTTTAGTTGGCACCCTTCCTTGGCCAGTGGGTTTTGCCAGGAACGTTGAGGTTACAATGGATCATGACCTTGCCCTTCTCAAATATTTTTCAGGCTCGATGTGATTGAAGTCTTTTTGCTTCCCTAGGGCCTGTTGAAGGAAGTGGCGTGCCAGGAACAATTTGCACTGAAAAGGGAATGTGGACAGAAATGACTGCTGACATTATAGTATCTGGAGAAGGACTCTCCTCAATGAAAAAGAAATTTCTGACTGTACATGTGGCCCGTCCCCTCCTACCCTGGCCATAACTAAAAACATGGTGACTTAGGGGCCCTCTGAGTACACACACACGTCTATTGGTTTTCACTGTGATTTGTATTCAAACTTGCTGTGCATACTGTAACCCATGGTCTTTGGGGAAAAAGCATTAGAAAAATCAAGGCCAGGCTAGGAGGATCTGGATCTGAACAACTTGTCCTCTGGGAGGAGTTCAAAGTCCTACAGCTGCTGAGAGCACAGCACACACTGTCCAGAACCTTCCCTTGCCAAAAGGGTTGGTCCCTCCACTTGGGTAATGTATTGTGCACAGGGGCTCTTTGGTCTTTTGGGTGCCAGTCTCTCGCCACCTCTGATGTGAGCATCAGGGAGCAGGAGGAAGGATGTGAAGAATACCACCAATTGAAAGTAAGATCAAATCTGTGTAGCACCAGGTGCAACAGCAGTGTGTCACTTATCTCATAGCATGTCAGCTATCCAATTAATTTTTCATCCAGCTGATAATGAAGACTCTTCACTTGAAAATTCAGGGTAACCTATTAGTGTCTTGGTTTGCCTATTTGTTAGAAAAACAAAACAAAACAAAAAAGTAATTGCCAGCTTCCCAGTTCACCTTTTTTCTTACTGTTTGAGAAGTACTAAATGAAGAAAGCTTTCAGTGCAGGAGACAAATGCGGCCCTGTGTCTTAGCAGGTTGGAGAATAGCCTATTGCCATAAATCTGGAGTTGAAGCTCTTTTAGGTACATAGAGGATTCTTTCTTATTTGCTTGCATGAGGAATTGAGGATGTGTGTCCTTTGGGACAGATGAGTGGCGAATTGGGGAAAACATTGTTTATGGCGGTGGTTCTCAAGCCTATCAGACCTGATATCCCTTTTTATAACAAATATTTTGTAATACTCTGTGGTAAGTTGCAAAACATGGCTACAGATTCCTCCCATCTGGTGTATACTCCCCTTTGCAATGTGATATGGCCACTCCTCTCATGAAGAAAAAACCAAAAAAAAAAAAAAAAAAAAAAAAACCATATCCATAGCTGTTGAGTGGATTCTAACTCATAGCAACCCTATAGAACAAAGTAGAGCTGCCCCATAGAGTTTCTAAGGACAGCCTCTTGGATTCAAACTGCCAGCCTTTTGGTTAGCAGCTGTAGCTCTTAACCACTACACCACCAAGTTTTCCCCTCATGAAGAAGTGGTGTCTATTTTCCTACCCACTTGAATCTGGGCTGGTTTTGTGATAAAGCTTGACCAACAGATTGTGGTAGAAGTGATGTGTGACTTCAGAGCCATGGCCTCACTCAAAAGCCTCTTCACTGTCTACCTCCCCCCTCTTAAAATCTAATCACAGTGTGAGGAAGCTTGATCGAGCCATTTGGAGAGACCACAGGAAAGAAGGAGTACCTAGGTGCCCTACCTGACAGTCCTAGCCAACTGCCAGATGTGGCCATCCAGGACCAGTCAGTCCCTGACTGATCTGCCAGCTAATCACAAAGGCAAAGTGCACTTGGCCAGCACCCTGTGGAGCAGAGATGAGCCATCCCAGCTGAGCCCTGTCCAAATTGCCAGTCCATAGAATTACAAACAAATAAAAGGTTATTGCTTTAAGCCTCTAAGTTTCATGGTAGTTTGTTATGCATCAATAGAGAACTGATAGTCTCCCTCTTTATTTTCCTTTGAAAATCATAGGTTATATAATCTACCATGCATATAACTAAGAAAAAAAATGTAGCCCCTAACTTTAATGCAAGGAGAAATAATAAGAAAGTAATTTATAATAAAATCATGTGTGAATGCCAGAGCGCAACACTTGAAGTCATAAAGAAGCAGTTAAATGTTCCCAGAATCAGCACGAGCTCATCTGCTACAAGTACAGACTGCTACACTGATGGTGGATCAGACACTATAAATGGTTGTTATGGATTGAATTGTGTCCCCCCAAATTGTGTGTCAACTTGGCATGGCCATGAGTCCCAGTATTGTGTGATTGTCCACCATTTTGTCATCTGATGTGATTTTCCTATGTGTTGTAAATCCTATCTCTGTGATGTTAATGAGGGGAGATTAGAAAGGATTATGTTAATGAGGCAGGACTCAGTCTACGAGATTAGGTTGGGTCTTAAGTAGTCAACCTCTTTTGAGATATAAAAGAGAGAAGTGAGCCAAGAGACAGGAGGACCTCACACCACCAAGAAAGCAGCTCTGGGAGCAGAATGCATACTTTGGACCTGGAGTTCCTGCACTGAGAACTCCTAGACCAGGGGAAGATTGATGGCAAGGACCTTCCCCTGGAACCGACAGAGAGAGAAAGCCTTCCCCTGGAACTGGCACCCGGAATTTGGACTTCTAGCTGCCTAGACTGTGAGAGAATAAATTTCTTTTTTAAAGTCACTCACTTGTGGTATTTCTGTTACAGCAGCACTAGATAACTGAGACAGTGGTGTTGCCAACAGTGATGAGATTTTTCTGGAATGGTATGAATCCTTGGTTGAATTCAGATAAACACAAAACAATATTTTACCTCTATTTACGTAGCAGTCACATTCCTAGAAAATTCATTTTATATTAAAATGGTACCAAAGTACCTTTGTGTTTGTACATAAAACAGAGTTACATTCTACATAAAAACCTGAAACCAAACCAGGTGCCGTCGAGTTGATTCTGACTAATGGAGACCTCATGTGTGTGAGAGTAGAACTGTGCTTGAGAGGGTTTTCAATGGCTGATTTTTTGAAAGTAGATCAACAGGCCTTTCTTTTGAAGAATTTTTAATATAATTATAAACATGCTTTTTTTAAAAAATAATTTTTACTGTGCTTTAAGTGAAAGTTTACAAATCAAGTCAGTCTGTCACATATAAGCTTATATATACCTTACTCCATACTCCCACTTACTCTCCCCCTAATGACTCGCTCCCTCCTTCCAGTCTCTCCTTTCGTGCCAGTTTTGCCAATTTCTAACCCTCTCTACCCTCCCATCTCCCCTCCAGACAGGAGATGCCAACACAGTCTCAAGTGTCCACCTGGTACAAGTAGCTCACTCTTCATCAGCATCTCTCTCCAACCCATTGTCCAGTCCCTTCCATGTCTGATGAGTTGTCTTCAGGAATGGTTCCTGTCCTGGGCCAACAGAAGGTTTGGGGACCATGACCACCGGGATTCTTCTAGTCTCAGTCAAACCATTAAGTCTGGTCTTTTTATGAGAATTTGGGGTCTGCATCCCGCTGTTCTCCTGCTTCCTCAGGGATTCTCTGTTGTGCTCCCTGTCAGGGCAGTCATTGGTTGTGGCCGGGCACCATCTAGTTCTTCTGATCTCAGGATGATGTCAGTCTCTGGTTCATGTGGCCCTTTCTGTCTCTTGGGCTCATAGTTATCGTGTGACCTTGGTGTTCTTCATTCTCCTTTGATCCAGGTGGGTTGAGACCAATTGATGCATCTTAGATGGCTGCTTGTTAGCATTTAAGACCCCAGGCGCCACACTTCAAAGTGGGGTGCAAAATGTTTTCATAATAGAATTATTTTGCCGATTGACTTAGAAGTCCCCTTAAGCCATAGTCCCCAAACCCCTGCCCTTGCTCCACTGATCTTCGAAGCATTCATTTTATCCCGGAAACTTCTTTGCTTTTGGTCCAGTCCAGTTGAGCTGACCTTCCATGTATTGAGTATTGTCTTTTCCTTCACCTAAAGTAGTTCTTATCTACTAACTAATCAGTAAATAACCCTCTCCCACCCTCCCCGCCTCGTAACCAAAAAGTATGTGTTCTTCTCAGTTTATACTGTTTCTCAAGATCTTATAATAGTGGTCTTATACAATATTTGTCCTTTTGCCTCTGACTAATTTCACTCAGCATAATGCCTTCCAGGTTCCTCCATGTTATGAAATGTATAAACATGCTTTTTTCCCTCTATATAGATGTCTGGTGGGATACTGGAAAGGCAATACAAATACATGACAATGATCGACTTGAGGGGGACTGTCTGCTTTGCCCAACATCTAACATCCTTGTGCTATTGTTGTTGCTAGGTGCCGTTGAGTCTGTTCCTACTCGTAGGGACACTATGTACAACAGAATGAAACACTGCCCAGTCCTGCACCATCTTTATGATCACTGTTAAGCTTGAGCCCATTGTTGCAGCCACTGTGTCAATCCCTCTCATTAAGGGTTTTCCTCTTTTTCTCTGACCCTGTATTTACCAAGCATGATGTCCTTTTCCAGGGACTGGTCCCTCTGACGACATGCCCAAAGTGCCTGAGACGAAGTCTTGCCATCTTCACTTTTAAGGAGCATTCTGGCTGTACTTCTTCCAAGACAGATTTGTTTGTTTTTTAATATTCTTTGCCAACACCATAATTCAAAGGCATTGATTCTTCTTTGGTTTTCCTTATTCATTGTCCAGCTGTTGCATGCATATGAGGCAATTGAAAATACTGTGACTTGGGTCAGGCACACGTTATTCCTCAAAGTGACATCTTTGCTTTTTAACACAACAACAACAAAATGGACAAAATATATAAACAATGATTTTCAAGACACTCAGCATCAGGCAACGAAGGACAGCATCTTAGTCTGGGTTCTCTAGAGGAGCAAGATCAGTGAAAAACCAAAAACCAAACTCATGAAGCATATGTAAATACATATAGAGAAAAATATATTTCAAGGAAATGGCTCACATAATTGTGAGGAAATGGCTCATGCAGGTGTCAGGGCTGGCAAGTTCCAAATCCGTGAGTCAGGTGACAGTGAAAGACCTCTCCTGGCTCAATCTTTTGCAGCAGATTTGCCCAGTGCAGTGTGTCCTTTGATTCCTTGATTGCTGCTTCCATGGGCATCCAAGTAAAATGAAATCCTTGATAATGTCAATCTTTTCTCTGTTTATCATGAAGTTGCTTATTGGTCCAGTTGTGAAGATTTTTGTTTTCTTTATGTTGAGGTGTAATCCATACAGAATGCTGTAGTCTTTGATCTTCATCAGTAAGTGCAAGTCCTCTTCACTTTCAGCAAACAAGATTGTGTCATCTGCATATCACAGGTTTTTAATGAGTCTTCCTCCAATCCTGATACCCTGTTCTTCTTCATATAGTCCAGCTTCTCGGATTATTTGCTCAGCATACAGATTGAATAGTTATGGTGAAAGGATACAACTCTGACACAGCTTTCCTGACTTTAAATGACGCAGTATCCCCTTGTTGTGTTTAAACGGCTGCCTCTTGGTCTAAGTACAGGTTCCTCATGAACACAACTAAGTGTTCTGGAATTTCTATTCTTCACAGTGTTATCCATAATTTGTTATGATCCACACAGTCAAATGCCTTTGCATGCTCAATAAAAAGCAGGTAAACATCTTTCTGGTATTTTCTGCTTTCAACCAAGATCCATCTGACATGTGCAATGATACCCCTCATTCTCACTCCTCTTCTGGGTCTGGCTTGAACTTCTGGGAGTTCTCTGTTGATGTACTGCTGCAACCACTTTTGAATGATCTTCAGCAAAATTTCACTTGCGTATGATGATATTGTGCTACCTCAATTAAATATGAATTACACCTCCTGAGGCTTTTGATTCCAGACAGGATAGAGTAATAGGAACTGAATTCACCCTCCCATTTGAAAACAACAGCAAAAAAATCGAACAAAATATATAAATAATTTTCAAAACACTCAATATTAGGCAATGAAGGACAGCATCTTAGTCTGGGTTCTCTAGAGGAGCAAAACCAGTGAAGCATATATAAATATACATAGAAGTATACATCAAGGAAATGGCTCACAGAATTGTGAGGAAATGGCTCAATTGTTGGGGCTGGCAAGTCTCAAATCCATAAGACAGCTGAAGACCTCTGCTGGCTCATGTGATTGCAAGGGTGGATGAACCCAAAATCTGCAGGTCAGGCGGTAGGCCAGAGACTTCTGCAGGTTTACGTCTCAAGAACTGGAGGTTAGGTGATAAAAAGAGTGCAGGGTTGAGACATATCCATTTATACACTGGAGGTAGACCAAAGAAATTCCCGTTTCTACTGATTGGCTGCTCAAGTCAGATCACAAAATGGAAGATGATTACTTAATGTCTGCCAAACTGCTGAGGATCATAGCCTGCCGAGTTGACACATAACATTAACCGTCACAGACAGTGATGTCTGAGAGATAGAAAAGTACTTTGATTTCCCCAGTGTACAGGCTTGAGAGCATTTCTAAGCTGGAGCACAGGGAGAGGGAACCCAGGAGGAGCTGGGCAGACTCCCTGTGGTAAGGATAGAAAACTAGGGAAATTGAGGTGGCTAGAATTTCCAGGACAGAATATCAGAGAGAAGAGAGTTACAGAAAAAGAAAGAACTACAAAAATCTGTAGAGGATCTAGACCTAGAATATTTAGCTGAATACTAAGCACATACAAATGAGGAAACTATTCAAATATAGGACAAGAACCACCTGACAGGATTAGAAGTAACAGTATTTGGCAATCATACAGAGTCTGGATGCTGTGATACTGGAAGCTTTGCCACCAGTATTTCAGATATCAGCAGGGTCACCCTTGGTGGGCAGGTTTCAGCTAAGCTTCTATACTAAGATGGGCTAAGTAGAAGGACCTGGAAGTCTACTTCTGAAGAAAAATCAGCTAGTGAAAACCTTATGAATAGCAGTGGAACATTGTCTGATATAGTGTCAAAAGGTGAGCCTCTCAGGTTGGAAGTCACTCAAAATACGACTAGGGAAGAGCTGCTTCCTCACAGTAGCATCAACCTTAATGATGTAGATGGAGTAAAGCTTTTGAGACCTGCATTTGCTGATGTGGCAAGACTCAAAATGAGAGAGACAAAAAGCTACAGACATCCATTAATAATCAGAATATGGAATGTATGAAGTATGAATCTAAGAAAATTGGAAATCATCAAAAATGAAATGGAATGAATAAATATTGATATCCTAGGCATTAGCAAGCTAAACTAGACTGGTATTGGCCATTTTGAATCAGGCAGCCATATGGTCTACTATGCTGGGAATGACAAATTGAAGAGGAATGGAGTTGCATTCATTGTCAAAAAGAGCATTTCAAGATCTATCCTGAGGTACAATACTATCGGTGGTAGGATAATATCTATACGTTCACAAAGAAGAAAGTTAATAAGATTATTATTCAAATTTACTCACCAATCACTAAGGCCAAAGATGGAGAAATTGAAGATTTTTACCAACTTCAGCAGTCTAAAATTGATCAAACATGCAGTTGAGGTGCATTCATAATTCCTGGCAATTGGAATGCAAAAATTGGAAACAATGAAGAAGGACCGGTAGTTGAAAAATATGGCCACTGTGATAGAAACGACGCTGGAGATTGAATGATAGAATTCTGCAAGACCAATGACTTCTTCCTTGCAAACAGCTTTCTCAACACCATAAACATCAATTATACACATGGACCTTCCCGGATGGAAAAAACAGGGATCAAATTGACTACATCTATGGAAAGAGACTATGGACAAGCTCAATATCATCAATTACAACAAGGCCAGGGGCCAAATGTGGAACAGGTCATCAACTGTTCCTATGCAAGTTCAAGTTGAAGTTCAAGAAAATTAGAACAAGTTCATGAGAGCCAAAGTAGGACCTTGAGTATATCCCAGCCAAATTTAGAGACCCTCCAAGAATAGATTTGACTTGTTGAACACTAATGACTGATGACCAGATGAGTTGTGGAATGACATCAAGGAAATCATACATGAAGAAAGCAAGAGGTCATTAAAAAGACAGGAAAGAAAGAAAAGACCAAAATGGAAGTCAGAAAAGACTGTGAAAGTTGCTCTTGAACATACAGTAGCTAAAGCAAATGGAAGAAATGATGAAGTACAAGAGCTAAATCAAAGATTTCAAAGGGTGGCTATAGAAGACAAAGAAAAGTAATATAATGAGATGTGCAAAGATCTGGAAATAGAAAGCCCGGAGGGAAGAACATGCTTGGCACTTCTCAAGTGGAAAGAGAGGAAGAAAAAATTCAAGCCTCGAGTAGCAATATTGAAGGATTCTACAAGGAAAACATTAAACAAAGCATCAAAAGAAGATGGAAGAAATACACAGAATCACCGTACCAAAAAGAATTGGTTGATGTTCAGCCATTTCAGGAGGTAACATATAATCAAGAACCAATGGTACTGAGGGAAGAGGTCCAAGCTGCACTGAAGGTATTGGAGAGAAACAAAGCTCCAGGAACTGATGGAATACCAATTGAGATGTTTCAACAAATGGATTCAGTGCTAGAAGTGTTCACTTGTCTATGCCAAGAAATTTGGAAGACAGCTACCTGGCCAACCAACTGAAAGAGAACTATATTTGTACCCATACCAAACAAAGGAGATCCAACAGAATGTGAAAATCAACAAATAATATCATTAATATTTCACACAAGTAAAATTTTGCTGAAGGTCATTCAAAAATGATTACAGCAATACACTAACAGGGAACTGCCAGAAATTCAAGCAGCATTCAGAAGAGGGCATGGAATGAGGGATATCATTGTTGATGTCAGATGGATCCTGGCTGAAATCAGAGAATACCAGAAAGATGTTTGCCTGTGTTTTATTGACTATGCAAAGTATTTGACTGTGTGAATCATTACAAATTATGGATAATATATCAAAGAATGAAAAATCAGAACACTTAATTGTGCTTATGAGGAAACTACACACAGACCAAGGGGCAGTAGTTCAAACAGAACAAGGGGATACTGTGTGGTTTAAAGTCAGGAAAGGTGTGGGTCATGGTTGTATCTTTTCACCATAGTTATTCAATTTGTATGCTGAGCAAATAACCTGAGAATCTGGACTGTATGAAGAAGAAAATGGCACCAGGATTGGAGGAAGACTCATTAACAACCTGCGATATGCAGATGACACAACCTTGCTTGCTGAATGTGAAGAGGACTTGAAGTACTTACTGATGAAGGTAAAAGACTACAGCTGTCAGTATGGATTACACCTCAATATAAAGAAAACAAAAATCTTCACAACCGGACCAATAAGCAACATCATGATAAGTGAAGAAAAGATTGAAGTTATCAAGGATTTCATTTTACTTGGATACGCAATCAGTGTCCATGGAAGCAGAAATCAAGATATCAAATGATACATTGCATTGGGCAAATCTGCTGCAAAAGACCTCTTTAAAGTGATAAAAAGCAAAGAAGTCACATGAGGACTAAGGTGTGCCTGACCTAAGCCATGTTGTTTTCAGTTGCCTCATATGCATGTGAAAGCTGGACAGCAAATAAGGAAGACTGAAGAAGAATTAATGCCTTTGAGTTGTTGGTGAAGAATATTGAATATACCATAAGAACAAATCTGTCTTAGAAGAAGTACATCCAGAATTCTCATTAGAAGCAAGGATGGCGAGACTTTGTCTCATATATTTTGGACATGTTATTAGGAGAGGCCAGTCCCTGGAGAAGGACATCATGCCTGGTAAAGTGAGGGTCAGTGCAAAAAAGGAAGACCCTCTACTAGATGGACTAACACAGTGGTTGCAACAATGGGCTCAAACATAGCAACGATTGTGAGGATGGTGCAGGACTGGACCGTGTTTTGTTCTGTTGTACATGGGGTCACTGTGAGTCAGAACCTTCTTGGAGGCACTAAAAAAACAACAGAACCTGAAATAGTGCCTGTTTCCACCAAACCAATTGGAAAACCTCAGGATTCATGGGGCATCAGGCAAATGCACAGAAGTGTCTTGCCTCACTGGTGGTGAATAATTAACCCTATATGGATCACTGATCCAGTCCTACATAACCAATATTAAACGATATGAAAAGTTCGAGCTGTTTCCATATAACTTAATACCATTCCAGAATAAAGCTCAAGAATATTTATAGAAATAAAAAGATACCCAGCACCCAAGCACATGAAATTCACAGTATTTGGCATCCAATCAAAAATTTCCAGGCCTGCAAATAAGTAGGAAAACAAGACCCATAATGAAGAAGGAAGTCGATCAATTGAAACTGATCAGAACTGACACATTTTAGAATTAGCAGAGAAGCATATTTAACAGTTATCACAACTGTATTCTATATGTTCAAAAAGTTAAGTAGAGACGTGGAAGATATAAAAAGACCTAAATACAACTTCTAGAGATGAAACTACAATACGTGAGATGAACAATACGCTGGATGGAGATATTAAGAGTTTGGACATTGCAGAAGAAATGATTGGGGAACTTGAAGATGTAACAATAGAAACTACCCAAAATAAAACACACGGAGAAAAGAAAATTGGAAGAAAAACAAACAAAAAAAAACCACAACAGAGCATCAGTGTTCCATGGACAACTACAAGTGGCCTCGTATATGTGTAATAAGAGATCTTGAAAAAAGAGACAGAGCATAAAAAAAAAATTTGAAGAAATAATGTCCAAAACTTTTCCAAATTTGATGACAACTATAAACTCCTGAATCCAAGAAGTTTAATAAACTGCAAGCACAAGAAATATGAGGAAAACTACAACACAGCACACTTACAATCTAATTGCTCAAAACTAATGAAAATCTTAAAAACAGCAAAAGGAAAAAATTACATGCTGCATACAGATTATCAAAGATAAGGATGACAACACATTTTTTTTACCAGAAACAATGCAAGTGAGAAGATAGTGGAACACCATCACTAAAGTACTGAAAGGAAAAGACTCAACCTGGAATTCTATAGCCAGTGAGATATCTTTCAAAAAGGAAGGTCAAATAAAAATTTTTCAGACATACAAAAACTGAAAGAATTAATCACCAACTTGCATTATAAGAAATATGAGAGGAAGTTCTTCAGGGAGAAGGAAAATGATATCATATTAAAATATGGGTCTACACAAGGGAGTAAATAGCACAAGAAATAGTAACTACATGGGTAAATATTAAAGGTGTTGTCTTATTATTTAGATCTCTTTGAAAGATAGTTGACTATTTAAAAAAAAACAATGTAATGTGAGGTTTATAACATGTAAAAGCAAAATGCATGACAACAATGGCATGAAAGTCAGAGATGAAAAATGGGAGTATACTACTGTAAGGTTCTTATGCTATGTGTAAAGTGATATACTATCACTTGAAGATAGAGAATAAGTTAAAATGTGTACTGTAAATCCCATAACCACCATCAAAATAACAAAACAAAGACATAAACCTCATACGCTAACAGAGGACATGAATGAAATTATGAAAATATGCAAATAATCCAAAAGAAGGTAGAAAAAGAAGAAAAAGAGAACAAACAACAGATGGAGTGAATAGAAAGTTAAAATGCAGAGATTGTCAGATTGAATATGAAGAGCAAGACCCAATCATGCTGGCAGTGATGCAAAATGGTACAACCATTTTGGAAAACGATATGGCACTTCCTTAGAAAGCTAGAAACAGAAATACCATGTGATCCAGCGATCCCACTCCTAGGGATATATCCTAGAGAAATAAAAGCCATCACACAAATAGACATATGCACACCCACGTTCATTGCAGCACTGTTCACAATAGCCAAAAATGGAAACGACGTAAGTGCTCATCAACAGATGAATGGATAAACAAACCATGGTACATACACACAGTGAAATACTATGCGATGATTAAGAACGATGATGAATCTTTGAAACATTTCACAACATGGATGAATCTGGGGGCCATTATGCTGAGTGAAATGAGTCCATCACAGAAGAACAAATATTGTATGAGACCACTATTATAAAAACTCATGAAAAGGTTTATACACAGAAAGAAACTGTGATGGTGTCATGGATTGAATTGTGTCCCCCAAAAATGTGTGTCAACTAGGTTAGGTCATGATTCCCAGTATTGTGTGGTTGTCCTCCATTTTGTGATTTTCCTATGTGTTATAAATCATAATCTCTGCCTGTGGTTAAAAAGGATTAGGGTGAGATGTAACACCCTTGTTCAGGTCACATCTCTGATCCAATGTAAAGGGAGTTTCCCTGGGTTGTGGCCTATATCACCTTACAGGAGACAAAAGGAAAGGGAAGCAAGCAGAAAGTTGGGGACCTCGTACCACCAAGAAAGAAGCACCACGAGCAGAGTGCATCCTTTGGACCCGGAGTTCCTGCGAGAAGAAGCTCCTAGTCCAGGAGAAGATTGACAAGAAAGACCTTCCTCCAGAGCCAACAGAGAGAGAAAGCCTTCCCCTGGAGCTGACACCCTGAATTTGGGCTTCTATCCTACTAGACTGTGAGAAAATGAATTTCTCTTTGTTAAAGTCACCTACTTGTGGTATTTCTGTTATAGCAGCACTAGATGACTAAGACTGATGGTTACATGGGGGAAGGGGTGGGAAGGGAAAAACACTAACCAGACAATAGATAAGCGGTAACTTTGGTGAAGGGCAGGGCAATACACAATATTGGGGAAGCCACACAACTTGACCGAGGCAAGGTCATAGAAGCTTCATAGACACATCCAAACTCCCTGAGGGACCAAATTATTGGGCTGAAGGCTGGGGCCCATGGTCTTGGGGGACACATAGCTCAACTGGCATAATAGAGTTTATAAAGAAAATGCTCTGTATTCTACTTTAGTGAGTAGAATCTGGGTTCTTAAAAGCTTGTGAGTGGCCATCTAAGACACTCCACTGGCCCCACCCCATCCAGAGCAAGGGATAATGAAGAAAACCAAAGACACAAGGGAAAGATTAGCCCAAAGGACTATTGGACTGCAACTACCACAGCCTCCATCGGATTGAATTCAGCACAACTGGATGGTGCCAGGCAACCACAACCAACTGCTTTTACAAGGATCACAATAGAGGGTCCTGGACAGAACTGGAGAAAAATGTAGAACAAAACTCTAACTCTCTCTCTTTCACACACACACACAAAGACCAGACTTACTGGTCTGGCAGAGACTGGAGAAACCCTAAGAATATGGCCCCCAGACATTCTTTTAGCTCAGTACTGAAGTCACTCCTGAGGTTCACTCTTCAGCCAAAGATTAGACAGGCCCATAAAACAAAACAAGACTAAATGGCACATCGACCCAGGGGCAAGGAAGAGAAGGCAGGAGGGGACAGGAAAGCAAAGAATGGGAAACTCAAGGTCAAGAAAAGGAGGGTGTTGACATGTTGGTTTTTGGCAACCAATATCACAAAACAATATGTGCATTAATTGTTTAATAAGAAACTGATTTGCTCTATAAACCTTCAACTAAAGTACGATAAAAAAAACTTATTAAAAAAAAAAAAAGGCAAATAGAAACTCCAAGACAAGCAATCCCTCAAAAGCTGTATAAGAAAGTCATCATCCAGGTCTGAACAAACTAAATTCCAACTTGACCATAAGAATTCATGCATGGAGTTGAGGAAAAGTCAATTCACCCAGACCTTAGAATCAGCTTCCTTTGGTGACTCAGATTTAGTGGCACAGGGTTACTCGTCCTTTCCTACAGGACCAGCTCCACTAATATGCACATCACCATAAACCTGTAGCCACGTATATTAGATTTCAAAAAAAAAAAGCAAGACTCAACTATATGCTGCCTGCCCTTATCCCCCAAGAAACAAAAACAAACAAGTAAACAAAGTACACCTTAGATACAAAGACAAATACAAAGGTGGAAAAAGATAATACCTTGCCAATACTAATCAAAAGAAAGCTGGAGTTGGAATACTAACATCAAGGTAGATTTCAGATCAAAGAACATTATCAGAGAATATGAAGATCATAATGATAAAAAAAAGTCCATTTAGAGAGAGGACATCTTAACAATTTATGCACCTAATAACAGAGCTTCAATACAAATAAAGCAAAACCTGATATACCTGATAGAAGAAATACACAATTATAGCCAGGAGTTTTCAATACCTCTGTCTCAATAACTGATAGGACAAGCAGAAAGGGAATCAGTAAGATTGTAGAAGACTCAGAAAACACTATTCACCAGTTTGACCTAATTGATACTTATAGAACACTCCACCCAACAATTTGAGAATGCACATTCTTTCCCATTGGACAGTACACATTTACCAAGATACACCATGTTCTTGGCTATCAAACAAGTCTCAACAAATTAAAAAGGTTTGAAGTCATACAAAGAATGTTCTCTGATTTCAACGAAATTAAATTAGAAATCTTTAACAGAGAGATGGGAAATCCCCAATATTTGGAAACTAAGTAACACACTTGTAAATAACCCAGGGATCAAAGAAGAAATCAAACAGGAACTTAGAAAGTATTTTGAATGAAATGAAAATTAAAGTCCTACATCAGAGTTTGTTGGTTGCCACTAAAGGACTACTTCAGGGGAATTTATTACATCAAACTCCTATATTAGAAGGTAGATATCCAATCAGTGACCTCAGTTTATACCTCAAGAAACTTGATAAGACAATAGGAGGTGGGGCTAAGATGACGGAATAACCAGATGCTTCTGGTGATTCCCTCCTACAACAAAGACTCAAAAAAGCAAGTAAAACGATTATATTTATGACAACGTAAGAGTCCTGAACATCAAAGGCAAAGTTGGAAGACCAACTGAGTGGCTGGGGGAGGGTCAGTTCGGAAGCAGAGAGGAGTTACTGGACCTGAATCACTGGGATCCCTCAGGCACCATTCCTGAGTGTGGCTGTGGCAGGCTAGCATAGCATTTGGCCACAGTTTCCTCAGGTAGAAGGAGCCAGCTGCATAGCCTACTTACACCTCCAGACACAGAGAAGAAAGGCGCTCTCAGCGAAAACTAAGTACTTGCGTATATTTTACCACACCCCCTGCCCCCTAGCTGGCTTCAGTGGCTGTTGATTTCCTTGGGCCTGAGATAGGCCCTGTTGAGTGCCTAGAGCCATCCTCCTGACCTTGGAGAAGGAATAAATTCATGATTGGGGGGAAAGATAATTTGCCAACTCCACTAACCTGGGGAGCTCAGGACAGAAGTGGCTTCTGTCCAGGTGTAAAAGGTCCATGGACTTTGAATACGTTTCCCCACTGCATGGACCTGTGTGGGCCTATTTCAGGAGAATAGGCCTTTATTGACAGACTACAACTGTTGCAGCTGTGCAGTGGAGAGGTGGGTGTTTGATGTTTGACACTGCTTTGCCAGTAAACAGGGTTCTCACCTACCCACATCAGGGGCCTAAGGACTGGTGGCTCCACTCAGGTCAACCAGCCACCTGCGACAGGGGTCCAAGGATAACTGGTACCTCCCAGTCCTTACAACCAAAAACATTGCATGCCCATGGTCCATCTGCAGAACTAACCTGCCTGTACGCTGTAGGAATCAGGGAAGTGCTTTCCTCAGAGAAACTTGGGGGATGATTTTCAGCCCCCTGCCTTATTCAGAATGTGACCTCCTGCTGCAACCAGATACCGGTACCTACACCAATCACCCCTGCCGCTCTAAGACTGTAGGACAGAGCCTTTACCACACACTTGATGATCAGCTACCCAGACACCTGAGCTGAATTCATACAAGAAAAGCGAATGGACTCCTAGACTGATATACCTGATAACAGCTCTAGCCATCTGGGGACAGGACATCAGGGCTCCAAAAGCGAAAATAATCAAGCTGGCTCATTCAAGCAACCCATATGGGCATATCAAAACAAAACAGAGCAAGAAGCTATGATACAATAAGCAAACATAAACTAATACAATAACTTATAGATGGCTTGGAGACAACAGTCAAAATCAAGTCGCATAAAGAAACAGACCATGATCACCTCAACAAGCTGTCAAAACACACGATCAGAGAATCTTCTGGATGAAGATGCCTTCCTGGGATTACCAGATGCAGAATTCAAAAGATAAATACACAGAACTCTTCAAGACATCAGGGACGAAATTAGGAAGGAGATCAGGCAATATGCAGAACAAGCCAAGGAACACACAGATAAAGCAACTGAAGAAATTAAAAAGGTTATTCAAGAACATAATGAAAAATTTAATAAGCTGCAAGAATCCATAGAGAAACAGCAATCAGAAATTCAGAAGATTAACAATAAAATTACAGAATAAGACAACTCAGTAGAAAGTCAGAGGAGCAGAACTGAGCAAGTGGAAGGCAGAATTGGTGAACTTGAAGGTAAAGCACTTGGAGCCAATATATTTGAAGAAAAATCAGATAAAAGAATTAAAAAAAAATGAAGAAACCTTAAGAATTACGTGGGACTCTGTCAAGAGAAATAACCTACGAGTGATTGGAGTACCAGAATAGGGAGAGATAACAGAAAATACAGAGAGAATTGTTGAAGATTTGCTGGCAGAAAATTTCCCTGATATCATGAAAGATGAGACGATATCTATCCAAGATGCTCATCAAATTCTACATAAGGTAGATTTTAAAACAAAGTCACCAAGATATATTATAATCAAACTTGCCGAAACCAAAAATAAAAAGAGAATTTTAAAAGCAGCTAGGGATAAGTGAAAAGTCACCTACAAAGGAGAGCCAATAATAATAAGCTTGGGCTACTCAGCAGAAACCATGCAGGAAAGAGGGCAATGGGTTGACTTATATAAAGTATTGAAGGAAAAAATTGCCCACCAAGAATCATATATCCAGCAAAACTGTCTCTCAAATATGAAGGTGAAATTAGGACATTTCCACACAAACAGAAGTTTAGAGAATTTGTAAAAACACAAACCAAAACTACAAGAAATACTAAACGGAGTTCTTTGGTTAGAAAATCAATAATATCAGGTATCAACCCAAGACTAGAACACTGGACAGAGCAATCAGATATCAAACCAGACAGGGAAATCACAAAAATAAATCAAGATAAAAAACACTCAAAACAGGGAAACAGTGATGTTATTATGTAAAAGAAGACAACATAAAACAATACAGAAGGACTAAGAAATGTAGTCATAAATCTTATATGAAGAGGAAGACAAGGCGATACAGAGAGATAAAAGTTAGGTTTAAGTTTAGAAAAATAGGGATAAATATTAGGGTAGCCACAAAGGAGACCAACTATCCTACACATCAAAATAAAATACAAGAAAAAAATAGAAACTCAGCAAAAACAAAATCAATAGCAATGAATATGAGGAAAAGACTATATATAAACTACTCTGCACAAAAATTTAAGTGGGAAAAAGAAACTGTCAACAACATACAAAAAGAGACATTGAAATGACAGTGCTAAATTCATACCTATCCATAATTACACTGAATGTAAATGGACTAAATGCACCAATAAAGAGACAGAGGGTGGCAGAATGGATTAAAAACATGATGCGTCTATATGCTCCCTACGAGAGACACAGCTTAGACTTAGAGACACAAACAAACTAAAACTCAAAGGATGGAAAAAAATATATGAAGCAAACAACAATCAAAAAAGAGCAGGAGTGCCAATATTAATTTCTGGCAAAATAGACTTTAAAGTTAAATCCACCACAAAGGATAAGGAAGTACACTAACTATATAATGATTAAAGGGACAACATACCAGGAGGATATAACCATATTAAATATTTATGCACCCAAAGACAGGGCTGCAAGATACAAAAAACAAACTCTACCAACATTGAAAAGTGAGATAGACAGCTCCACAATTATAGTAGGAGACTTCAACACCACTTTCAGTGAAGGACAGGACATCCAGAAAGAAGCTCAATAAAGGCACGGAAGATCTAAAAGTCACAATCAACCAACTTGACCTCATCGACATATACAGAACACTCCACCCAAGAGCAGTCAAGTATACTTTCTTTCTAGTGCACTTGGAACATTCTGTAGAATAGACCACGTTAGGTCATAAAGCAAGCCTTAGCAGAATCCAAAACATTGAAATACTACACAGCATCTTCTTAGACCATAAGGCCATAAAAGTAGAAATCAATAACAGAAAAAGCAGGGAAAAGAAATCAAACCCTTGGAAACTGAACAATACCCTGCTCAAAAAAGACTGGGTTATAGAAGACATTAAGGATGGAATAAAGCAATTCATAGAATCCAATGAGAATGAAAACACTTCCTATCAGAACCTTTGGCACACAGCGAAAGCAGTGCTCAGAGGTCAATTTATATCAATAAATGAACACATACAAAAAGAAGAAAGGGCCAAAATCAAAGAATTACCCCTACAACTCGAACAAATAGAAAGAGAGCAACAAAAGAAATGCTCAGGGACCAGAAGAAAGGAAATAATGAAAATTAGAGCAGAACTCAATGAAACAGAAAACAGAAAAACAATTGAAAGCGTTAACATGACCAAAAGCTGATTCTTGGAAAAAATTAACAAAATTGATAGACCATTGGCCCAAACTGACAAAAGAAAAACAGGAGAGGAAGCAAATAACCCAAGTAAAAAATGAGATGGGAGATATTACAACAGACCTAACTGAAATTAAAAGAATCATATCAGATTACTATGAAAAACTATACTCAAATTTGAAAACCTAGAAGAAATGGATGAATTCCTAGAAACCCACTACCTACCTAAGCTTACACAAACAGAGGTAGAACAACTAAATAGACCCATAACAAAAGAAGAGATTGAAAAGGTAATAAAAAAAACTCTCAACAAAGAAAAAGCCCTGGCCTGGACAGCTTCACTGCAGAGTTCTACCAAACTTTCAGAGAAGAGTTAACACCATTACTACTAAAGGTATTTCATTCTATGAAGCCAGCATATCCCTGATGCCAAATCCAAGTAAGACACCACCAAAAAAGAAAATTACAGACTTACACCCCTCATGAACTTAGATGCAAAAATCCTCAGCAAAATTCTAGCCAATAGAATTCATCAACATATCAAAAAATAATTCACCATGACCAAGTAGGATTCATACTAGGTATGCAGGGATGGTTCAACATTAGAAAAACAATTAATGTAATCCATCATACAAAAAAAAAAAAAAAAAAGACGACAAAAATCACATGATTTTATCAAGTGATGCAGAAAAGGGATTTGACAAAGTTCAACACTCATTCATGATAAAAATGCTCAGAAAATAGGAATAGAAGGAAAATTCCTCAACATAATAAAGGACATCTATACAAAGCCAATAGCCAACATCATCCTAAATGAAGAGAGTCTGAAAGCATTCCCCTTGAGACTGGGAACCAGACAAGGGTGCCCTTTATCACCACTCTTATTCAACATTGTGCTGGAGATCCCAGCCCGAGCAATTAGGCTAGATAAAGAAATCAAGGGCATCCTGATCGGCAAGGAAGAAGTAAAAGTATCTCTATTTGCAGATGACATGATCTTATACACAGAAAACCCTAAGGAATCCTCAAGAAAACTACTGAATCTAATAGAAGAGTTCAGCAGAGTATCAGGATACAAGATAAACATACAAAAATCAGTTGGATTCCTCTACACCAACAAAAAGAACATCGAAGAGGAAATCACCAAATCAATACCATTTACAGTAGCCCCCAAGAAGATAAAATACATAGGAATAAATTTTACCAGAAATGTGTAACACTAATACAAAGAAAACCACAAAATACTACTGCAAGAAACCAACAGAGACCTACATAAGTGGAAAAACATACCTTGCTCATGAATAGGAAGACTTAACATTGTAAAAATGTCTCTTCTACCAAAAGCAGTCAATAGTTACAATGCAATTCCGATCCAAATTCCAATGACATTTTTTAATGAGACGGAGAAACAAATCACCAACTTCTTATGGAAGGGAAAGAGGCCCAGATAAGTAAAGCATTACTGAAAATGAAAAACAAAGTGGGAGGCCTCACTCTACCAAATGTGAGAACCTATTATACTGCCACAGTAGTCAAAACAGCCTGGTACTGGTACAACAGCAGATACATAGACTAATGGAACAGAATTGAGAATCCAGACGTAAATCCATCCACATATGAGCAGCTGATATTTGACAAAGGCCCCAAAACAGTTCAATGGGGAAAAGACAGTCTCTTTAACGAAGGGTGCTGGCATAACTGGATAACCACCTGCAAAAAAATGAAATGAGACCCATACCTCACACCATGCATAAAAACTAACTCAAAATGGATCAAAGATGTAAATATAAAACCTAAAATGATAAAGATCATGGAAGAAAAAATAGGGGCAACTTTAGGAGTCCTAATACATGGTATAAACAGTATACAAAACATTACTAACAATGCAGAAGAGAAACTAGATAACTGGGAGCTCCTAAAAATCAAACACCTATGCTCATCCAAAGACCTCGTCGAAAGAGTAAAAAGCTTACCTACAGACTGGGAAAAAGTTTTTAGCTATGACATTTTCCATCAGCGGCTGATCTCTAAAATCTACATGATACTGGAAAAACTCAACTACAAAAAGACAAAATAACCCAATTAAAAAAATGGGCAAAAAATATGAACAGACACTTCACTAAAGAAGACATTCAGGTAGCTAACAGATACATGAGGAAATGCTCATGATCATTAGCTATCAGAGAAATTCAAATCAAAATTACAATGAGATTCCATCTCACTCCAACAAGGCTGGCATTAATCCGAAAAACACAATAAATGTTGGAGAGGCTGTGGAGAGGCTTGAACACTTACACACTGCTGGTGGGAATGTCAAATGGTACAACCACTTTGGAAATCAATTTGGTGCTTCCTTAAAAAGCTAGAAATAGAACTACCATAGGATCCAGCAATCCCACTCCTTGGATTATATCCTAGAGAAATAAGAGCCTTTACACAAACAGATATATGCACACCCATGTTCATTGCAGCACTGTTTACGATAACAAAAAGATGGAAGCAACCAAGGTGTCCATCAATAGATGAATGGATAAATAAATCATGGTCTGTTCACACAATGGAATACTATGCATTGATAAAGAATAGTGATGAATCTGTGAAACATTTCATAACATGGAGGAACCTGGAAGGCATTATGCTGAGTGAAATTAGTCAGTTGCAAAAGGACAAATATTGTATAAGACCACTATTATAAGAATGCGATAAGTAGTTTAAACAGAGAAGAAAATATTCTTTGATGGTTATGAGTGGGGGGAGGGAGGGAGAAGGGTAATCACTAATTATGTAGTAAAGAGAAACTATTTTAGGTGAAGGGAAAGAGAACACACAATACAGGCGAGGTCAGCACAACTGGACTAAACCAAAAGCAAAGATGTTTCCTGAATAAACTGAATGCTTTGAAGGCCAGCATAGTAGGGGTGGGGGCTTGGGGACCATCGTTTCAGGGAACATTAAGTGAATTGGCATAATAAAATCTATTAAGAAAACATTCTGCATTCCATTTTGGAGAGTGGCATCTGGGGTCTTAAATGCTAGCAAGCAGCCGCCTAAGATGCATTAATTGGTCTCAACCCACCTGGATCAAAGGATAATGAAGAACACCAAAGACACAAGGGAATATGAGCCCAAGAGATGGAAAGGGCCACATAAACTAGTGACTACATCAGCCTGAGACCAGAAGAACTAGATGGTGCCCGGCTACAGCCGATGACTGCCCTGACAGGGAGCACAACAGAGAACATCTGAGGGAGCAGGAGAGCAGTGGGTTGCGGACCCCAAATTCTTGTAAAAAGACCAGACTTAATGGTCCGACTGAGACTAGAAGGACCCCACTGGTCATGGTTCCCAGACCTTCTGTTAGCCCAAGACAGGAACCATTCTCAAGGCCAACTTTTCAGACAGGGATTGGACTGGACTATGGGATAGAAAATGATACTGGTGAAGAATGAGCTTCTTGGATCAAGTAGACACGTGAGACAATGTTGGCATCTTATCTTGTGGGGAGATGAGAGGGCAGAGGGGGTCAGAAGCTGGCAGAATGGACACGAAAATAGCATGGAGAGAATGAGTGAGCTGTCTCATTGGGGGAGAGCAGTTAGGAGTATATAGCAAGGTGTATATAAATTTTTGTATGAGAGACTGACTAGATTTGTAAACTTTAACTTAAAGCACAGTAAACATTAAAAAAAAGAAAAGGAAACTTGATAAAGTAGAACAAATTAAACCCAAAGAAAGTAGGAGAAAGAAAACAAAAAAGATCAGAGTGGAAATCAATGAAATAATAATAATAAAAAAAAACCCAGGAAGATAATAGAAACAAACAATGAAAAAAAAATGGGCTATTTGACTAGATCAATAAATTAGAATAAATTTTATCCAGACTTATCTGGGGAAAAAGAGAGAAGAAACAAATTATTAATATCAGAAATGAAAGAGGTGATGTCACAAATAGGTTGTATAGTGTTATGGATTGAATTGCATCCCTCCAAATATCTGTCAACTTGGCTAGTCCAGGAGTCCCAGTATTGTGTGATCGTCCACCATTTTGTCATCTGATGTGATTTTCCTATGTGTTGTAAATCCTGTCTCTATGATGTTAAAAACGCAGCACTGGAAGTGCTCGCTTGTCTATGCCAAGAAATTTGGAAGACATCTACCTGGCCAGATAACTAGAAGAGATCTATGTTTATGCGTATTCCCAAGAAAGGTGATCCAACAGAATGCAGAAATTATTCAACAATATCATTAATATCACACGCAAGCAAAATTTTGCTGAAGATCATTCAAAAGCGGCTGCAGCAGCATATCGACAGAAATTCAGGCTGGTTTCAGAAGAAGGTATGGAACCAGGGATATCATTGCTCATGTCAGATGATTCTGGCTGAAAGCAGAGAATACCAGGAAGATATTTACCTGTGTTTTATCGATCATGCAAAGGCATTCAACTGTGTGGATCATAACAAATTGTGGATAACATTGTGAAAAATGAGAATTCCAGAACACTTAATTGTGCTTATGAGGAACCTATACACAGACCTAGAGACAGTCGTTCCAACAGAATAAGGGGGTATTGCATGGTTTCAAGTCTGTAACGATATGTTCCAAGGTTGTATGCTTTTGCCATACCTATTCAACTTGTATGCTGAGCAGATAATCTGAGAAGCCGGACTATATGAAGAAGAACAGGGCGTCAGGATAGGAGGAAGACTCATTAACAACCTGCGTTATGCAGATGACACAACCTTGCTGAAAATGAAGAAGACTTGAAGCATTTATTGATGAAGATCAAAGACCACAGCCTTCAGTATGGATTACACCTCAATATAAAACAAAAATCCTCACAACTGGACCAATAAGTAACATGATGATAAATGGAGAATAGATTGAAGTTGTCAAGGATCTCATTTTACTTGAATCCACAACCAACACCCATGGAAGCAGCAGTCAAGAAATCAAAAGACTCATTGCATTAGACAAATCTGCTGCAAAAGACCTCTTCAAACTGTTGAAAAGCAAAGATGTCACCTTGAAGATTGAGGTGCACCTGACCCAAGCCATGGTGTTTTCAATTGCATCATATGCATGTGAAGGCTGGATGACGCATAAGGAAGATTGAAGACGAACTAATGCCTTTGAATTGTGATGTCAGTGAAGAATATTGAATATACCATGAGCTGCCAAAAGAACAAATAAATCTGTCTTGGAAAAAGTGCAACCAGAATGCTCCTTAGAAGCAAGGACGGTGAAACTATGTCTCCCATACTTTGAACATGTTATCAGGAGGGACCAGTCCCTGGAGGAGGACATCATGCTTAGTAGAGGTTCAGCAAAAAAGAGGAAGACTTTCAATGAGATGGATTGACACAGTGGCTGCAATAATGGGATCAAGTAGAACAATTGTGAGGATGGCACTGAAACCGGCAGTGTCTTTGTGTTGTACACAGGGTCGCTATGAATCACAATCTACCTGAAGGCACCTGACAACAACAACAACAGGATAGGTGTATATTCAGTTTTATAAAGAAACTTCTGGGTATTTTCCCAAAGTGGCTATACCATTTTGCATTCTCACCAACAATGTGTGAGCATTACAGCGACACTGCGTCTGTGCCAGTATATGTATAAAAAATGTGGTACATTATTGTGGGGTTATTCTGCATTTTCTTGATTTTTAATAATGTTGAGTATTTTTTCTTGTGCCGATTGGCTATTTGCCTATCTACTTTTGGGAAGTCTCTTCATAAAATCTTTGTCCCCCCAGTCTTTTTTTGAAAAAAGAAGTTGTTTGTGTTTTCATTGTTGAGTTGTACTAGTTTTTTTTTTTTTTTTTAAATATCCTGGATACCAGCCTTTTGTCGTACATTTATTTTGCTAATATTTTCTTCCAGACTGTAAATTTGCCTATTAGTTTCCCTTATGATGTCTTTTGATGAGGAGAAATTTTTAATTTTGGTGAAGTGTGATTTATCAATATTTTCTTTCACAATTTTTGTAATATGTGACTTGTTAAAAGTTCTTGCCTATCTTTATAAGTCATGAACATATTAGCCCATGTTTTTCTCTAAAAGATTTATTGTTTTAGCTTTCTGTTTAGGTATATCATCAATTTCAAAATAGTTTTGGGATATGGTGTGAGGTAGGGATTGAGGTTTATTTTTCCTCATACGAATATCTAGTTATCCCAGCACCATTTGTTGTAAACACCTTCCTTTTTCTATTAGGTCATATTGGTGCCTTTGTTTAAAATCACATAACCACGTAAGTGTACATCTATTTCTGGGATCGCTATACTACTTTATTGACTTTATCCATCCTTATGCCTGTGCCACAATTTCTGGATTACTGTAGATTTTCAGTATGCTTTAAAGTCAGGAAGTGTAAATCCTAACACTTTCTTCTTTTATTTTCAAGGTTGCTTTGAATATGATAGGTCAGTGCTGCCCAATAGAACTTTCTGCAATGAAGAATTTTTACATACCTGCACTGTTCAAAAAGGTAGCCACTAGCCATGTGTGGCTATTGTGCCCATGAAATGTGGTTGGTGTGACTGAGAAACTGAATTTTTAATTAGTTTAATTAATATAAATATAAATTTAAGCAGTCACATACGGTTAGTGACTACTCAATGTACAGTGCGGTTCTAGGCCCTTTGCATTTCCATATGAATTTTAAAATAATCTTGTCGATTTCTACCAAAAAAATGCTGGCCTTATAATTGGGGCTGAGTTGGATCTATAGATAGTTTGGACAGGATTGACTTCTTATCAATGGTAAGGCTTATTATCCATACCTTAGTATATTTCTCCATTTATTTATGCCTTCTTTAATTTCTTTCAGAATATTTTGTAGTTTTCAGTATATAGGTCTTGCATATATTTTGTTAAATTTATCCCTATCTTATGCTTTTTGATGGTATTGTGAGTGGAATTATTCATTTCTCAATTGTTTGCTGTCCATATATAAAAATACAGTTGACTTTGGTGTATTAACCTTCTATCCTTCAATCTTGCTGAATTCAGTCATTAGTTCTAGTAGGGTTTTTTTTTTTTTTTTTAAATTCATTTGGATTTTTCTTTGTCGTCTGAATATAGAGACAATTTTACTTTTTCCTTTCCAATCTGGTAGACTTTTATTTATTTTTCTTGGCTTATTTTACTAATTTCAGTGCAATGTTAAATAAGAATGGTGAGAGTAGACATCCTTGCTTTGTTTCCAATCTTAATGGAGAAAACTTCAGTCTTTCATTATTAAGTATATTAACTGTAGGTATGATGTTATTTCTCGTTTTTTCTTTTTTAAATCATGAATGAGTGTTGAACTTTATCAAATGCTTTTTTCTGCATTTAGTGAAATGATAGTGCGGTTTATCTCCTTTACTCTGTTAACATTGTGAATTACATTGATTTTTAAAAGTTAACCTTGAGTTTTTGGGATAATGCCCATTTGATCATGGTGTACTATCTTTTTTATATTACTGGATTCTATTTACCAATATTTTATTAAGGATTTTTAATCTATGTTCCTGAGGGATATTGGTCTATAATTTTCTTCTCTTTGTAATATCATTGTGAGACTTTGGTATTAGAGTTTTGGTGGCCCCATAAAACGAGTTGGGAAGTATTCCCTCCTCTATTTTCAGAAAGAGCTTGTGTATGGTTGAATCTATTACTTCCTTAAATATTAATGGAATTAATCAATGAAGCAATCCGGGTAACAATTTTCCTTGTGGACAGGTGCTTGATAAAGAATTTAATTTCTTTTATAGATATATGACTATTCAAATTTTCTGTTTCAAAGAATTTGTCCCCGTAATCTAACTTGTCAAATTTATTAAGGTTGGCATAGTCTCTTATTATATACTTAATATCTGTAGGGTCTGTAATGATTTCCCTGTCTTCTTGTTTTTGTTGTTAGGTGTGGTCAAGTTCAAGTTGGTTCCAACTCATAGCAACCTTATGTACAACAGAATGAAACACTGGCTGGTCCTGTGCCATCCTCACAATTGTTGTTATGCTTGAGCCCCTTGTCGCAGCCACTGTGTCAATCCATCTCATTGAGGGTCTTCCTTTTTTTTGCTGGTCCTCCACTTTACCAAGAATGATGTCCTTCTCCGGAGACTGATCCCTCCTGATAACAAGTCCAAGGTATGTGAGACAAAATCTCACTATCCTTGCTTCTAAGGAAAATTCTGGTTGTACTTCTTCCAAGACAGATTTATTTGTTCTTTTGGGAGTTCATAGTATATTCAACATTCTTCGCCAGCACTGCAGTTCAAAGGCATCAATTCTTCTTTGGTCTTCCCTATTCATTACCCAGATTTCGCATGCATATGAGGTGATTGAAAACACCATGGCTTGGGTAAGGTGTACCTTAGTGCTTAAAGTGACATCTTTGCTTTCTAACAATTTTTAAAGAGATCTTTCGCAGCAGATTTGCCCAATGCAATGCATGGTTTGATTTCTTGACTGCTGCTTCCATAGGTGTTGATTGTGGATCCAAATAAAATGAAATCCTTGATGACTTCAATCTTTTCTCCTCTTATCATAATTTTGCTTATTGGTCCAGTTGTGAGGATTTTTGTTTTCTTTATGTTGAGGTGTAATCCATACTGAAGGCTGTAGGCTTTGATCTTCATCAGTATTGCTTCAAGTCCTGTTCACTTTCAGCAAGCAAGGTTGTGTCATCTGTCATCAGCTGTTAATGAGTCTTCCTCCATTTCTGATGCCCCATTCTTCTTCATAAGTCCAGCTTCTGGGATTATTTGCTCAGCATACAGATTGAATAAGTATGGTGAAATGACACAACCCTGACTCACACCTTTCCTGACTTTAAACTATGCAGTATCCCCTTGTTCAGCTCAAATGACTGCCTCTTGATCTATGTATACGTTCCTCATGAACACAACTAAATGTACTGGAATTCCCGTTTTTCCCAATGTTATTTGTAATTCGCTGTGATTCACACAGTTGAAGGCCTTATCATAGTCAATAAAACATACGTAAACATCTTTCTGGTTTTCTCTGCTTTCAGCCAGGATCTATCTGACATCATCAGTGATATCCCTGGTCCTAGGCCCTCTTCTGAATCTGGCTTGATTTTCTCGGCATTCCCTGTTGATGTACTGCTGCAACCACTTTTGAATGATCTTCAGAAAAATTTTACTTGTTTGTGACGTTAATGATATTGTCGGATAATTTCTGAATTCAGTTGGATAACCTTTCTTAGGAATAGGCATAAACATGGATGTCTTCCAGTGGGTTGGCTAGGTAGCTGTCTTCCAAATTCCTTGGCATAGACAAGTGAGCACTTCAGTGCTGCATTCTTTTGTTGAAACACCTCACTTGGTATTCTGCCAATTTCTGAAGCCTTGTTTTTTTGCCAGTGCCTTCAGTGCAGCTTTGACTTCTTCCTTCACTACCATTGGTTCTTGATTATATGCTACCCCCTGAAATGACTGAATGTCGACCAATTCTTTTTGGTGCAGTGAATCTGTATATTCCTTCCATCTTCTTTTATGCTTCCTGAGTTGTTCAGAATTTTGCCCATAGAATCCTTCCCTAATGCAGCTTGAGACTTGAATATTTTCTTCAGTTTTTTCAGCTTGAGTAATGCTGAGAATTTCCCTTTTGGTTTTCTAACTCCAGGTCTTTGCATATGTCATTGTAATACTTTGTCTCCTTGAGATGCCCTTTGAAATCTTCTGTTCAGCTCTTTTACTTCATCATTTTTTCCATTCGCTTTAGCTACTCTATGATCAAGAACAACTTTCAGAGTCTCTTTTGACATCCCTTTTGGTCTTTTTTTCCTTTCCCATCTTTTTAATGACCTCTTGCTTTCTTCATGTATGATGTCCTTGATGTCTTTCCACAACTCATCTGGTCTTCAGTTATTACTGTTCAATGCATCAAATCTATTCTTGATATGGTCTCTAAATTCAGGTGGGATATACTCAAGGTCTTACTTTGACTCTCATGGACTTATTCTAATCTTCTTCAGTTTCAACTTGAACTTGCTTATGAGCAATTGATGGTCTGTTCTGTATTCAGCCTCTGACCTTGTTTTGACTGATGATATTGAGCTTTTCTATGGTCTCCCTCCCCCCACATGTCTGTCAGTTTGTCATACTGTGGGGGCTTCTGTGTTGCTGTGATGCTAAAAGCTATACCATTGGTATTCAGATACCAGCAGGGTCTCCTGTGGAGGACAGGTTTCAGCTGAGCTTCCAGACTAAGACAGACTAGGAAGAAGGACCTGGCAGTCTACTTCTGAAAAGCATTAGCCAGGGAAAACCTTATGAATAGCAGCAGAACATTGTCTGATATAGTGCTGGGAGATGAGCCCCCCAGGTTGGAAGACACTCAAAAGTTGACTGGGGAAGAGCTGCCTCCTCAAAGTAAAGTCGACCTTAATGAAGTGGATGGAATAAATCTTCCAGGACCTTCATTTGCTGATGTGGCACAACTCAAAATGAGAAGAAACAGCTGCAAGCATCCATTAATAATCAGAACCTGGAACGTACAAAGTATGAATCTAGGAAAATTGGAAATCATCAAAAAATGAAATTGAATGCATAAACATTGATATCCTAGGCATTAGTGAGCTGAAATGGACTGGTATTGGCCATTTTGAATCATACGATCATATAGTCTACTACGCTGGGAATGACAGCTTGAAGAGGAATGGTGTTGCATTCATCATCAAAAAGAACGTTTCAAGATCTATCCTGAAATACAATGCTGTCAGTGATAGGATAATATCCATACACCTACAAGGAAGACCAGTTAATATGACTATTATTCAAATTTACGCATCAACCTCTAGGGCCAAAGATGAAGAAATAGGAGATTTTTATCAGCTGCTGTAGTCTGAAATTGATCGAACATGCAATCAAGATGCATTGGTAATTACTGGCGATTGGAATGAGAAAGTTGGAAACAAAGTAGAAGGATCAGTAGTTGGAAAATATGGCCTTGGTGATAGAAACAATGCCAGAGAGCGAATGATAGAATTTTCCAAGACCAGCGACTTCTTCATTGCAAATACCTCCTTTCACTAACATAAACAGCGACTATACACATGGACCTTGCCAGATGGAACACACAGAAATCAAACTGACTACATCTGTGGAAAGAGACGAGGGAAAAGCTCGACATCACCAGTCGGAACAAGGCAGGGGCCAGCTGTGGAACAGACCATCAATTGCTCAAATACAAGTTCATGCTGAAACTGAAGAAAATCAGAGCAAGTCCACGAGAGCCAAAATATGATCTTGAGTACATCCCACCTGAATTTAGAGACCATCCCAAGAATAGATTTGACTCATTGAACACTAATGACCGAAGACCAGACGAGTTGTGGAATGACATCAAGGACATCATACGTGAAGAAAGCAAGAGGTCATTGAAAAGACACGAAATAAAGAAAAGACAAAGATGGATGTCAGAGGAGACTCTGAAACTTGCTCTTGAGTGTCGAGCAGCCAAAGCAAAAGGAAGAATTGATGAAATAAAAGAACTGAACGGAAGATTTCAAGGGGTGGCTCGAGAAGACGAAGTAAAGTATTTTAATGACATGTGCAAAGAGCTGGAGATGGAAAACCAAAAGGGAAGAACATGCTTGGCATTTCTCAAGCTGAAAGAACTGAAGAAAAAATTCAAGTCTCGAGTTGCAATAGTGAAGGATTCCATGGGGAAAATATTAAACGACACAGGAAGCATCAAAAGAAGATGGAAGGAATACGCAGAGTCATTATACCAAAAAGAATTAGTCAATGTTCAACCATTTGAAGAGGTGGCATATGATCAGGAACCGATGGTACTGAAGGGAGAAGTCCACGCTGCTCTGAAGGCATTGGCAAAAAACAAGGCTCCAGGAATTGATGGAATATCAATTGAGATGTTTCAACAAACAGATGCAGTGCTGGAGGTGCTCACTCACCTATGTCAGGAAAATTGGAAGACAACTTCCTGACCAAGTGACTGGAAGAGATCCATATTTATGCCTATTCCCAAGAAAGGTGATCCAACCGAATGTGGAAATGATAGAACAATATCATTAACATCACACACAAGCAAAATTCTGCTGAAGATCATTCAAAAGCAGCTGCAGCAGTATATCAATAGGGAACTGCGAGAAATTCAGGCCGGTTTCAGAAGAGGACGTGGAACCAGGGATATCATTGCTGATGTCAGATGGATCCTGGCTGAAAGCAGAGAATACCAGAAGGATGTTTACCTGTGTTTTATTGACTATGCAAAGGCATTCAACTGTGTGGATCATAACAACTTATGGATAACATTGCAGAGAATGGGAATTCCAGAACACTTAGTTGTGCTCATGAGGAACCTTTACATAGATCAAGAGGCAGTTGTTCGGACAGAACAAGGGGATATTTATTGGTTTAGAGTCAGGAAAGGTTTGCGTCAGGGTTGTATTCTTTCGCCACACCTATTCAATCTGTATGCTGAGCAAATAATCCGAAGCTGGACTATATGAAGAAGAACAGGGCATCAGATTGGAGGAAGACTCATTAACAACCTGCATTATGCAGATGACACAGCCTTGCTTGCTGAAAGTGAAGAGGACTTGAAGCACTTACTAATGATCAAATACCACAGTCTTCAGTATGGATTACACCTCAACATAAAGAAAACAAAAATCCTCACAACTGGACCAACGAGCAACATCATGATAAACGGAGAAAAGATTGAAGTCGTCAAGGATTTCATTTTACTTGGATCCACGATCAACAGCCATGGAAGCAGCAGTCACGAAATCAAAAGACAGATTGCATTGGGTAAATCTGCTGCAAAGGACCTCTTTAAAGTGTTCAAGAGCAAAGATGTCACCTTGAAGACTAAGGTGCCCCTGACCCAAGCCATGGTATTTTCAATCACATCATATGCATGTGAAAGCTGGACAATGAATAAGGAAGACCGAAGAAGAATTGATGCCTTTGAATTGTGGTGTTGGCGAAGAATATTGAATATACCATGGACTGCCAAAAGAACAAACAAATCTGTCTTAGAAGTACAACGAGAATGCTCCTTAGAAGCAACGATGGCGAGACTGTGTCTTACATACTTTGGACATGTTGTCAGGAGGGATCCGTCCCTGGAGAAGGACATCATGCTCGGCAGAGTAGAGGGTCAGCAGCAAAGAGGAAGACCCTCAACGAGGTGGATTGACACAGTGGCTGCAACAATGAGCTCAAGCATAACAACGATTGTAAGGGTGGCTCAGGACCAGGCAGTATTTCATTCTGTTGTGCATAAGGTCGCTATGAGTGGGAACCAATTTGAGGGCACCTAACAGTAACAACAATGACAACAACATGGTCCCCCTCCAAAGATGTAGTCGATTTGATTCCTGTGTATTCCATCTGGTGAAGTCCACATGTATACAGTCTATTTATGATGTTGAGAAAAGGTATTTGCAAGGAAGTTGTTGGTCTTGCAAAATTCTGTCATGGGATTTCCAGCATCATTTGTATATCCAAGGCCATATTTTCCCACTACCAATCATTTTTCTTTGTTTTCAGCTTTCACATTCGAATCACCAGTAATTATCAATGTATCCCTATTGCATGTTCAGTCAATTTCAGGCTGCAGAAATTGTAAAAATCTTCACTTTCTTCATCTTTAGCCTTAGTGGTTTGTGTGAAAATTTGAGTAATAGTCTTATTAAATGGCCTTCCTAGTAGGCGTATGGATATTATCTTTTCACTGACAGGATTGTACTTCAGGATAGAACTTGAAATGTTCTTTTTGATGATGAATGCAATGCCATTCCTCTTCAGTTTGTCATTTCCTCTACTATTTGTCATAATGGACCATATGATTGTCTGAGTCAGAATGGCCAATACCAGTCCACTGTGACTCACTAATGCCTAGAATATTGATGTTTATGTGTTCCATTTTGTTTTTGATGATTTCCAATTTTCCTAGATCCATACTTCGTACAGTCTATGTTCCAGTTATTAATGGATGTTTACAGCTATTTCTTCTCATTTGAGTCATGCCACATTAGGAAATGGAGGTCCCAAAAGCTTGACTCCAACCTTTTCATTAAAGTCAACTCTATTTGAGGAGGCAGCTCTTCCCCAGTAGTCTTTTGAGCGCCCTCCAACCTGAGGGGCTCATCTTCTGGCACTGTATCAGACAATGTTCTGCTGTTCATAAGGTTTTCACAGGCTAATCTTTTTCAGAAGTAGATCGCCAGGTCCTTCTTCCTAGTCTGTCTTAGTCTGGAAGCTCAGCTGAAAATCATCCACCATGGGTAAGGACTCTGCTGGTATTTGAGTATTGGTGGCATAGTTTCCAGCATCACAGCAACATGCAAGGCACCATGGTATGATAAACTCATGGGTGATAGTGAAGTGTAATTAGGCAGTTGGTGTTGAGTTAATTCTAACTCAGAGTGACCCTCCAGGACAGGGTAGAGCTGCCCTATTGGGTTTCCAGACTGCCAGATCTTTCTCCCACAGAATGGCTTGTGGGTTTAAGCTGCCAACCTTGCGTTTGTTGAGCAGCCGAGTGCTTAACCGCTGTGGCACCAGGGCTCCTTGAAGTGTAATTACTGTGTGTTTATTAGACTATTGACACATATTAACAAACTGGCCACTAGAGAGTTTGTACCAGTTTATGTTCCCAGGTTGGGCTACTTCTTAAGCTCGAAAATTTACGTGTGTGAGCTGATGTCTTCTCTCCAGCTTCAATGGGCCATTGCGTGGTGGACTCCAGTGCCTCTAGGTCTGCAATGTCTTGTAAGGTCCAGGGATTGTCTTTGCTTCAATGAAATGGAATTTGATTTCTTTTTCTGATAATTCTAGATTTTTGTGAATCCTAACCACGACGTGCCATAAAATTAGCATTGGGATTGTTTGCCAAACACACCCAATGTTTCATCTATCGGTTTAGGGTATTCAGATAATCACAAAGTTTTTATGCTACAAGATTCTATAGGGATTAGCTTATTAAAACTTTCCTTTTTACAAATTGAGGCCTGGAATGCAGAACTGGGCAAAGTGACATGTCTTTGGTCTTGAAGCTTCATGGTATCTCAGGTGAACTCAGAGCTCAGGTCTCCTGACTCCTGGTCTGACCCAGCTCCTTCGAATACATCATATTGCTTCTAATGGGGAAGAGAAGGGTTGGTGAAATTTACCACCTGGAGTTACATGTTATTAAAGAGAAGATGTGTGAGGAGTTACCAGATAGTGTCTATAATATAAGCTAACATTTACTGAATGCTGAAATGAGCCAGATACTGTTCAAAGTGCTCTACTTGGATGAAAATTATTTTATTATCCCACATAAACTTTGTAGTGATTCTCTGAGGCTCCATTTTATAAATGAGAGAACTGAGCACCGAGAAGAACCCAAGGATTGGTGGTTCAGTGGTAGAATTCTCACCTTCCATGCAGAGACCTGGGTTCCATTGCTGGCCAATGTACCTCAAGAATAGCCACCTGAAAGTGGAGGCTTGTGTGTTGCTATGATGTGAACAAGTTTCAGTGGAGATCCCAGACTAAGATGGACTAGGAAGAAAGACCTGGAGATCTACTTCCAAAAATCAGCCAATGAAAACCCTGTGGATTACAACAGTTCAGTCTGCAACCAATCACGGGAATGGCGCAGGACTGGATAGCATTTTGTTCTGTTGTGCACGAGGTCACCATGAGTCAGGGGCTCACTCAGAGGCAGCTAACAACAAGTGGTGGAATCAGAATGTGATTGCCAACAGCCTTACTCCAGAATTCTTACCCACCCTGCTAAATTGCCTCTGTATATATTGGGAGAATGAAACGAAAGTGACATGTATTATTAGATACCTATTCTGAGCCAGGCACTTTCAGAGGTTTTACATTATTAAAAAGATTAATCTTCACAATCCCAGGTAAGCACATGACAAAAGTAAGTGACTTGCTCAAGGACACAGCTAGTAGGTAGCAAAGCCAGAAATGAAGCCAAGACTTGCCTGGCTCTGAAGCTTATGGTTTCATTGCAAAACCGTACAGCTGTGTCCCAGCACATCAGTGGTTCTTTCAGCCTTAGCTGCAATTGGAATTACCCAACCAAACCAAACACATTGCCACTGAGTCGATTCTGACTCATAGTGACCCTACAGGACAGAGCAGACCTGCCCCATAGGGTTTCCAAAGCTGTAGTCTTTACCAAAGTGGACTAGCACATCTTTCCCCTGCAGAGCAGCTGCTGAGTTCAAACCTCTGACCATTCAGTTAGCAGCAGAGAACTTAACCACTGCACCACCAGGGCTCCTTTGGAATTCCCTAGGGAGCGTTAAAAAATGCTGCGGTTTGAGTCTCACCTTCAGAGGTTCGGATTGAACTTGGGCAATGAAATTCTTAAAAGCTCCTGGGGAATTCTAATATGCAGCCAAGGTTGCCCCCACCTGTAAGAGATGCAGATGGCTTTAGTCATAACATATTCTTTCATTTCTTTGTCAAAATATGGGAATAGACAGAAGTCATATCAATAAAAGCATGTTTTCAATGGTGTTGGAGTGTCCCAGGGCTGCTGTGTAACAAAGTACCCCAAAGTGGGTGGCTTAAAACAAAAGAAATCTATTCTCTACTGTTCTGTTGGAATTGACTCAATGGCATTTTTTTTTGGCAGGGGGAGTGTTGGGGGGCTCTGGAGGCCAGAAGTCCAAAATCAAAGTGTTGGTTGAGTGATGGTATCTCTGAAGGGTCTAGGGGAGATTCGATTTCCTGCCTCTTCCTAGCTTCCGGTGTTGCCAGCCATCCTTGGCGTTCCTGTCTCCATTGTTTCTCTGTGTCCATTGTCGCTTGATGTCCCCCTCCCCCCTGCCCCAAGTGTCTTTGTCTCTTCTCTTCTTATAAGGACACCAGTCATGGGATTTAGAACCCACGGCACTCCCCTGTGACCTCACGTTAACTAACTATGTCTGCAAAGATCTTATTTCCTAATGACGTCACATTTGGATGTTCCAGGTCGACATGTGTTTGAGGGGGATTGAAATTCTCTGGCTTTTGGCACTAATTTTTTCAAAAGATATTTTAGATGTCCTAAATATTGCCCCCACCCCCCAAATTCTTCACCCCCAGTGTGTGCATCACTAAGTTATGGAGAGATCTGAGAGATCCCTTGGCGTCTCCGGGTCCCTTTAGCATGTTCTGGAATACGGGAGTACCCTAGCGGGGCGAGAAGCCTCAGCTTGCTTGTCTACATTGCACGCAGGCGTGCACAAAAAGCTGTGGAAAAGGTAGGTTGTTCCTGCTGGGGACTTTGGGAAAGAAAACCAGGTCTGGCCCTCCTTCTGCTGTAAGGTTACGGAAGAACGGATTTCTCAGCACTTGGTAAATCACCAAAGAACTATCCACCATCTTCCCACATGTGGTTTCTAAGACTTTATGCTTCGAAGCAACCAAAATTTGGAGTTTGGCTTTCAGACCGTTATATTATTCAAATATTTGCTTTGTTTTCCTATAACGTAACCTTGGCAACAATTTGAAAGTACAAAGTCATTTAAAACCTGAGAATATGATGGCTTAAAGGACATGAATAGGTCACTGTTGTATGGACAGAAATAAACCCTTTGGTATATTATTCTCCCCTCCCCCTTGGAAATACCTGCTTCAAATGCATCACTATTTCTTTTATATTCTAACTTTTATATTCTTCCTGTTGAGAAGACCAGGTACTCCAGTTATTTCCGTCTCTAATTGATCTTGCTAATCAGGCCATATTAAACTTTGACGTGGTCTTCATTTTTCCTTTTAGAAATGACAGAAAGGAAATGGTTGTATAAAATGGTGAATTTTCTTCTGAGGTTGTCATCAGAATTCAGAATGTCCTCTCTGCCAGCATTGTGACCATTATCGAAAGCTATTTTCGGAGCCTGCGTCTTTGTGGTGCTCCTCTCGAACCTGGCCTGAGTGATGTAGACAACTGTGACTCATAGATTGGTAATTCACCCAGGATAAACATAATAATTTGTACTGAATTGCGGACTAATTTTCTTTAAAACCCTGCGAGTCTTTAAAAAGCCTCAATAGCAACATTTAGACAGTTTTTTTTAAATACAAAGCTTGGTCTCCACTTAGAGAAGAATCTTAGCCTTTCTGCCTCAATTTAACCCATTGTCGTCGAGTCGATTCTGACTCATAGCAACCTTTAGGAGTGGCATTGCTCCAGAGGCTCCCAAGGCTGTAATCTTTAAGGAAGCAGGCTGCCATATCTTTGTCCTACAGAGCAGCTGGTGGGTTCAAACTGCAGCCCTTTCAGTTAGCAGCTAAGCACACTTCACCAGTGTGCCACAAGGGTTCCTTAAATGTAGCCTTGCTTGAAGAGATTATATTGTGATCTAACTTGTATTCAGCAGAGTTCTGCAATCCTGAAGCAAACATTCAAGGAAGGTCAATGATGTATTCTTCTGTAAGTGCCACAGAATCCAATCCTCAAAGGCTTGCCAGATGATGTTATTGCAACCAAGTAGTCCACCCCCCCGCCCACGTGTGATGCTACAAACAAGAAAGAACTGGTTCCTGCTTTTACGAACTGGTACCCGGCAAGGAATACGATGCCCTGTGCACCGGGAAGATGGGAGACGCTGCTGCAAGGGCTGCGTGGCTCCTTTCAGAAGTCCTCCAGCTTCCTTTTGCTGTTATTGTTGCTGTTAGGTGCCATCCAGTGGGTTCTGACTCATAGCAACCTCAGTACAACAGAATGAAATACTGCCTGATCCCGCACCATTCTCACAATCCTTGCTATATTTGAGCCCACTGTTGCAGCCACTGTGTCAATCCATCTCATTGAGGGTCTTCCTCTTTTTCGATGACCCTCCACTTTACTAAGCATGAATCCTTCTCCAGGGATTCTATCAGGTCCTTCTGATAACATGTCCAAAGTGCATGAGACAAAGCCTCGCCATACTCACTTGCAAGGAGCATTCTGGCTATATTTTTACCAAGATAGATTTGTTTGTTCTTCTGGTGGTCCATGGTATGTATATTCAATATTCTTCATCGACGCCGTAATTCAAAGGCATCGATTCTTCTTTGGTCTTCCTTATTCATTGCCCAGCTTTCACATTTATATGAGGTAACTGAGTCAGGGGCACCTTAGTTCTCAAAGTGACATCTTTGCTTTTCAACACTTTAAGGAGGTCTTTTGCAACAGAATTTCCCAATGTGATACATCATCTGATTTCTTGACTGCTGTTTCCACGGGTGTTGATTGTGGTTCCAAGGGTCACTATGAGTCAGAATCAACTGCAATGAGTTTGGTGTTTTCTAGTAAAGATTACAGCCTAGAAAACCCTATGGGAGAATTTCTGTTCTGTCCCACGGCACCATCATGAGTTGGAATAGACTCAACGGCACCTAACAAGAACGTCATTGCTGTGGGGCAGTGGTGGCTCAGTGGTGGAATTCTTGCCTTCCATGTAGGAGCCTGGGTGCCATCCCTGGCCAATGACCTCACGCTCAGGCACCACCCATCTGTTGGTGGAGGCTTGTGTGCTGCTATGATGTTGACTAGGTTTCAGTGGAGCTTCTAGACTAAGATAAACTAGGAAGAAAGGCCTGGTGATCTGCTTTTGCAAATCAGGCCATGAAAACCCTATGGATCACAACAGCCTGGTCTGCAGTCAGTCATGGGGCTGGTGCAGGACCAGGTAGCATTTTGTTCTGTTGTGCGTGGGGTCTTCATGGGCCGGGGGCTGACTTGAGGGCAGCTAGCAGTAACAGCAACATCACTGTTAAAAATCAATCAATCGATTAAAAAGCAATCATTCTGAATGCCTGTGCTTATGTAATCCAAAGTATCTTGTGCAGATTCTGAAAATACTGTCCGAGATGGCCCAACAATAGCCCCCAAAGCTGCCAGCTTGACAAAGGAGAAACAGACCCACAAAATAAATTTCCACAAGCCATCTGCCCCAAACAATAAAGCAGAAGTCTTGTATGATCTCCCCAGCTCCTTCCAACTTTGTACGAGGATGCTGGCTCCATAGGGAGCAGACGGCCCTTTTAAGAAGCAGGCCACAGACAGTTAAGTGGATTGAGAGGTAAGCAGGTCTGAAAAGACAGCAGCGTTTCCTTTAAGAGGCTTGGGGAAACAATTAGACATAAAGGAGCCCAGAAAGCAAAGTTAATAAGAAGACGATGAAGAAACGTATCCACTTCATGAATACTATTGTGAACCGGGAGAAACCCCACCAAGAGTTACACTGACCTTCTCATCCACTCACTGGATCCTTGTATTTCCGCATCCTGGTCTCCCAGGGGATTTGAAACCACATGGCTACATGAAAATGTTTGTTCTGCCGCTGAACAGATGATCCCGCCTCTGGTGGCCAGAAGGGACTGGGGCCAGGCTGTCTTGTCTCTCTGCTCCTCAACTGGTTGCCAGGCCAGGAGGTTCTTCCCATCTCTTTACTAGCAAGATTCAGATTTGGGGAACTCAGTCCTCTTTATGTAGAAAGGCTGAGTGATGTTTGTTCTCAGTAGCAGGGTGTTATGGACTGAATTGTGTCCCCCCAAATATGTGTTGGGACCCCACTACACCTGTGGAAAGGAGCCCTGGTGGTGCAGTGGTTAAAGCACTTGGCTCCTAACCAAAAGGGCATCGGTTTGGACTTACCAGCGGCTCTTTGGCGATCTGCTCCCGTAAAAATCACAGCTCAGGAAACCCTACGGGGCAGCTCCGCTCTATCACATGCTGTCGCTATGGGTGGGAACGGACTCAGCAGCATAGGACATCATAGCTGTGGATGTAAGCCTGTTTAGAAATAGGGAGTTCTTTGCTATGCTAATGAGGCCATATAAGCATAGGGTGTGCCCTAACCCTAATCACATCTGAATTATAAAGAGAGCAGAATAGACTCAGAGGTGGGCACTTACAGGGGAAGACAGATGCCCAGTGAGGATCACCTTCAAGCCAAGGAATGCGGAGGAATCGAGGAACACCCAGGGCTTCTAATGAGGAAGGAGCCCAAACAGCCCAGACCCTGACTTGGACTTTTAGCCTCCAGGACTGTGAGACAATAGATTTCTGTTCTTTACAGCGGACCCTTGTGGTATTTGTGTTACTGTAGGAGTAGGAATCTAAGACACAGGCATGTCATTTTTGACTTCTGATGGTGAACAGGAAGGTAAAAGTAGGGGTACAAAGGGCGTTGATTTGGAGAATGGCCTGTAAGGAGCACAAAAAGTATTAGGGTGCCTACCATAGCCAGCATCTGTCTGTCAGTTTGTCATACTGCAATGGCTTGCATGTTGCTGTGAGGCTGGAAGCTTTGTCACCAGTATTTCAAATACCAGCAGGATCACCTACGGTAGATAAGTTTCAGCAGAGCTTCCAGACCAAGATGGGCTAGGAAGAAAGGCCTGGCAATCTACTTCTGAAAATTAGCCAGTGAAAATTCTATGGATAACGACTACAACTAGAATGCTCCTTAGAAACAAGGATGGCGAGGCTTTGTCTTGCTCACTTTGGACACATCAGCAGGAAAGACCAATTGCTAGAAAAGGACATCATAAGATGAGTTGACACAATAGCCTCAATAACGGGCTCGAACTTATCAAGGATAGTGAAGATGGTGCAGGACTGGAGAGAGTTTCGTTCTGTTGTACATAAGCTCTCTATGAGTAGAATCCAACTTGACAACAGGTAATAACAACCAAAGCAGATCAGTTTCTAAGCATCAAAGGTTCTCTTCTACAGCAGAGTACAAACTGTAGGAAGAAGAAAGATTTGATTGAGAGAAGTTGCTTTCCTCTTTGATGAGGCTGTGTTGCTATTGGAGATGAAGCCTGGTTGGATTCAGACCCTCTTCCCCCGGGCTCTCATCTCCCTGGACAAACCACCTTGACCATGCTGTATCATAATTTTTGGGTTAAGTTGTCGGCGGGTGAGCACCTTGAGGACCGAAGCCAGGCTTTGGTCACAGGCCCTGGCCCTGAGTAGGTGTCCCGTTCTGTGTACTGACTGAACAATCAAAGAATCTGGCCTCTCAGTTCAGTGGATCAGAAAATGGGCCACCGGAATCTTTTCTGGGATCTGAGAAGCAAAGGCAAGCTGGTTTCTCACCATATTCTTTTCTTGCCTTGTCAGTGTTTGTGGCTGCGGCTTTCAAGGCCATGCCCGCAGTGGCTTCTTGAGGCTGGCAGAGGCCTTGGGGCCCTGGCTGGCTCCGTGTTGTTGAGCAAAGTCTACCCTGCTGAGCATCTGTGTCCACCCCACCTTGTCCACTCCATGGTTCTTGGCTCGGTTGCTTACCTAGCCGACCCCTCTTCTGATCCCATTGCCATTTATCTCCGGAGTTCACCTGGGTAAACCGGGGGGAGGTGACTATGGCAGCCCTCCACCTCCCTCATCATCCTCTGTGCCTATCCCAGCCAGGATGACAAAGTACTTTGCAAATAAGCATCGCCAACTCGATTAGATGGAACAGAGAAACCAAGACACAGGTGAATGAGTTGGCCTCAGCCTTAGGATTAGCAAGTAGGCCAGCAGGAGAATCCATGTCGATGATTCTTTGTTCTGAACTTTTTGCTCCGCTCCACGCTCTGGAGAAAGGAGAGACTTGAACAGCCCGGCTCAGCGATCTGAGACGGCTTCTTCATGGGACTACCGCTTCATGACCCCTAACAAATGGATATATTCATTACACCGAAGACTGGAAGGAACCACAAAATGGGATACATATTTAAGGAAATATGCACACAACTGGGTTTATTTTTCTTATCTGATTTTTTTTTTTTTTTTCTGGTGCAATATGAGCGCTGTCGAATACTTGGCAGCTGCCTTTCCATAGTTGAGTTGTTTGTCATTTCTGGGGCTGCTGATGCTGTTATGATTTCCCTTTTGGGAGGAATTTACAGGCACATGTTGACCCAGCTGAATGGGAACAGGGAGCAACAGGGATTTTATGAACAGGGACCATCGCATACTGGAGAGTAGGAATTCGATCCTTTTCTCGACACTGCCATCGGCGCGGGAGGATCCGTGCTGTCATGCTGGCCATTTAAAGCATCGCAACTCCAGTTTTGAAAACGCAGATCCTCTCCCAGGCTGGCCTGGAAACAAATCTGTCTTTCCTTTAAATAATTATCTGGGAGTGGTAGTCAGAGCACTCTGCTTTGCTGTTGGAATACCAGGGAAGTTTGCTCTCAGTAGCAACTGTTGCTAGGTAAGGCACGAGTCCCTTTAGAGACCAGCCTAGGAGAGGGGGGGTGTCCAGGGGCTAAGGGACCAGGCAGAAGTTGGAGGGGAGAGACACAGAGGCCAGCGGAGAGGGGCGTGAGGCTGGTGGTTCTCACCCCAGCCCGCCACTGTATCCTCCTGCTCTGAGCAAGCATCCTGCCTTCTGATGTCCCCTCTAGCCTCCTTTTCCCAGTGAGTCTGTGTCTCATTTGGATGGAGCCACCGACTGACCACACATCACATTGTCTGCACATCTCCAACGTGCCAGGCCTTGGCCCTGGGGCTGGAGTCGTGGAGATGAATTGGTGAAAATTCCAGGAGCTTATCCCCCAGTCGGAGAGGCAGAGCCCTGGACAATGAGCAACACAACCACCCGGCCTCTGGAGCCTTTGTGGTCACGGAGGTGCTGCTGGCTCCTGGCCCGTATCCTTCGGGTTCGCCCAGAGGTCTCCGCAGCTTTGGTGGACAGCTGCTGGGCACAGTGGTGGCTTCCTGGGCCTTCCACCTGCCAACTATTTCTGAGTTAGTGCCCCCCAGAGGGACCCCGACCAGCAAGGGCAGGGAGCTAAAGTGGAGTTTGCTCAATGACGAGCCCTTTATTGTCTCCCTTCTTGTCTCTGACTCACTTCCCTGCTCCTCGGAGCACCCTGGGTCACCTCCTCAATGAGGTACTTGTAAAGTTTGCTTTTGCCCAGACTAAGCTGGGAAGTGTGGGAGGGTGCTTCCCAAGGGCCCAGAGGTAAAGGCAGCCTGATAGGCCAGGGAAGGGGGGTTGGAGAGGACATTCTGAGGCAGCCTGTCTGACTTTCTTCTGGAAGGACAGTTTTTCCAGAAGGAGAAAGGAGCCACCTGCGAAGGCAGGCAGGTAGGACAAAGTGTGGTGTTTTCAGGAAAATGAGAATGGGTCCGCAGGGAGGTAGGGAGAGGAAGTGAAGGTGGAGAGGCAGGCTGGGGTGCCTGGGAAGGATCTGGAGTCCCACCTGCTGGCATTGGGGCTTTCTTTTGCTGGCAGTGGGGATCTCCGGAGGTTTATAAGTAGGGGAGACGTTAAAGAGATCACTGAGGCAGCAGGTATGGGGTGGCCTGGAAGAGGCAGGGCAGAGGCTAGGGAAGAAGAGCACCTACAAGTGAGAGCAGATGAGACAGAAGCTAGGGTAACGGTTGGGATCCTGTGGGACCAGAGGGTGCCAAGAGCTCTTTAGGGCTCAAGTCACGAGGTGTGATGATGGGCACGGGGACCAGGGAGACTGCCAACCCTGCTCCAGGAGGGAGTTAGAGGCAGTATAAGGGGGTGGTCAGGGACCTAGGCCTAGAGCCCACTGCTCAGGGTCAAGTCCTGGCCTTCTTCATCTCAGCAAACTGCTCAACTTCCCACATGCCTTCTTCATAGAGCTGCTGTGAAGACTAAATGCCTTATTACATGTAAAGCAGTTAGTATTGTGCACGGCAGAGTCCCTGGGAGGGGCAATGGTTAACACACTTGGCTGCTGACTGGAAAGTTGCTAACCAGAGGTGATGTGGAAGAAAGACCTCGCAGTCTACTTCTGAAAAACAAAGCCATTGAAACCCCACGGAGCACAGTTCTACTCTGACACACATGGGGTGGTCATGAGCGGATGCTGACTCAAGACAACTGCTTTTTGTTTTGTTTTGTTTTGTTATAAGCACCTAGTAAATTCCTAACTAATGTTTCCCGGCTACCAGCAATGTGCCCTGTTGTAAGCAGTGTCCCCGAGGCTTCCACTGCACCTCAAGCTGACCATGCGCACAACGCCCCCCTGACCTGCACCCCAGACACACAGCTGCACAAGGCACAAGGTGTCCTGGGGCTTCCAGGGCCAGCCGAGGCTGTCCTTGTGTCTGGGCCCATGTGGACTGAAGGCCAGTGTCCAAAGTAAAAGCAATGCTTCAAACTGAAAGGGAAACCTAGTCGAGAAAAGAAAGTAACGACACAGGACTGTTGGCTCATGTGACTGCAGTTCCTCTTTCCCTCCAGATTTCTGGGTAATCTTTAAAACCCAGTCCAACAGGCCTCTTTGTCCCCCTTGTATTACACAGTCTGCCTTATGTCAGATGGTGAGAACGATTGCTGATAGTGTACACTGGCTTCTCTGAACTTTCCCTTCTTTCTTGTCCTAATGCATGATTTTCAGGAAGTGTATGTTGTAAGACAGGAGCTGGCACGCTGCAGTCCTTGAGACAAATCCGGCCCGCTGCTTGTTTTGTAAATAAAGTTTTATTGGAACACAGCCAAGCACATCATTTGCATACTGCCTGTGAGCGCTGAGCTGAGTAGTTGCCACACAAGCCAAGTGACCCTCAGAGCCAAAAATATTTACTATCTGACCCTTTGCAGAAAAGTTTGCCAACCCCTGATTGAAAGAGACGCTAAAATGGTTAGTTCTTTGCTGATTGGGGCAAATTATTATGGATTCTTTTGTTCGAACATACTAAAAGAAGAAAAACTTATTTACTATACCATACGCTGCCAACGGTTATGAAATGGCCTCATGAAATATTACCTCATAAAATAATTATTATATTTTAATGATTATCAGTCAACATATTAAAGATGCCTGAGAAAGAATCTAAACTATTCCTTTAAATTCCTCCTGACCTGTGAGCTGAGGTCTCAACCAGTGCCTGAAGTAATCCTATCAGACAGAGGACATTGGCTTTTTTATCTGTGTCCCTGAAAGTTTGTATGGCTAAGCTTTTGAGGAAGAGATCTTTTCATCTGGAAAATCTTCTTAAATTCAGACATACATGATCAGTTATAACGGTTTTGCATTGTTCCAGTTTAATTCTACCCAAAAATGACATCATGAGTCTGGGGTATCATGAGATACGAAACGAGTCTGAACAAAGTCCCTATTCGGGCTTACCTGGCATCGGGCTTTCCACGGTTAGGCAAAATTCAAACATCACCTTTCAACTTTGTGTTTTATTGAGATATTAAAAATTCTCACAGGATTTCTGATCAATTAGAGCAGGGTTTCTCTACCTCAGCACCATTAACATTTGGGGGGATCATTCTGTGTTGTGGGGGCTGCCTTGTGCACTGCAGTATGTTTACCAGAGTCCTTGGCCTCTATCCACTGGATGCCAGCAGCACCCTCCGCCCCCCGTTTGTGACAACCAAAAATATCACCAGTCATTGTCATATGTCCCCTGGGGGACAAAAAGTGACATTACCCCGAGCTGAGGATCATGAATTGGTCCAGGGAGAAGCATGTGTCTGCCGCTGCCGGGGAGAGAGACTTTTGTGTGAGCCTCTGTGGATTCGTGCTGCCGTGAGGAGCCAGAGCCCTCTGCTCGGGCTGGACTTTGTCACCAGTGTGAGGTCTTGCACAAGGCTCTTAACTGTCCTGAGCTCTGCTTTCTTCATCTGCCAAGTAAAGAGACAACGCCTCCCCACTGTCACACCCATCTAAACCCCAGTGGAAGAACTCACATAGCTTTAGTTACTAGGGGGTGTACTCAAATGTTCTGTAAAGGCATGCATTACCTAAATGATGGGGGAAACCCCAGTACACGCATGCACATAGTCACTCACACACCTTGCACACTCACACTCACACCCTTACACACTCACTCACATGCTCACACGCTTACACTCATACACTCACATATTCAAACACACACTCACACCCCACACTCTCAAACACACTCACACACTTCCACATACTCACCCCACACTCACACACACTTCCTCACACACTGAATCAAACCCCCACATTTACATATTCACACATGCACGCTCACACACGCTCACAAACACACACTCATATGCACACTCACACACATGCTCACACACTCATACTCATACACACTGACACTCTCACCCTTACATATACACACACACACGCACATTTAAAAAAAAATTGGAGATACTTTTAAAAGAAAGGTTGATTTACTGTAAAAAAAAGTTAGTAAACTTTAGGGTAAAACATTTGACTCAGACGACGACTTTCAGAGAAAACTGATAATTAAATGACTCTCAGAAACTTCGTTTCTCTCTGAGGGCCATTTTACGTAATTTTCTAACTTAAAACAACAGCTCTTCCCCTTGTTAAAAAAAACAAAAAACAAAAGCCCGGTCCCACCTCACAATCAGCAGAATCATGGTTTTGACTAATCTCTATAATCAGAAGCTAATTTGCCTTAGGGATAATAATAGTAACACTGTGCCCGTTATGAAAGAGGACGCGTCGAGGCTTTGATTCGCCTGTGAGTCTGTAAATTCCAGATACACGGTGGAGGAAAGGGAAGCTGCAGAAAGCTAGCCTGCGTTTCCCGTGGTGGCACCCGGAGACGGCAGGGTGGGCCTTCTGCTGAGGAAGAGGAGCCAAATTTCACTCCCTGTGAAAATAATTTATTTTCTGCAGATTGGCTAAAACACTTGAGAGTTTAAATACAGTATGTTGGAAAGATAGCTCCGCCGAGGGGGGCCTTCAGGGGCCCCCTCCGGTCCCCTCGGTGCTGGAGCACAGCTCGGTGTGCCTAGCAGAGAGACCAGGCAGTCACCTCCCAGGCCTAATCCTCCTCACTCCCTCCGCAGCCCCTTCTCCTGCAGCTTAGACGCCTGACTTCTGCTTTCCTTTCCTGGGAGCCGGGTTCTAATGGCTCCAGCATCAGCTGGAAGTGTGACCCTTGGGGATTCCAGTCACTCCTCCCTCTGGGCCTCATTTGCTTTGTTGTTCATGGGGTGAAGCAGACTGGGCCCCAGAGGCTCTTAGGGCTCTATGTGTCTTAGGGGAGTCTGCGTTCATGGACCCATATATCGTCGCCCTGTGTGCTGCAGGGGGGTTGCCGAGACTCAGGGCCCGTGCCCCTCTGTTCCAGGGCAGAGAAAGCCTGGGCTCAGTTTCACAAGTGGGGTTTCCATATGAAAACATTTAAAATATATGTGGGGATTCTGTATAAGAACATTTGGAAGGTATTTGGCTAAATTGTTTCTGGAATCCCCGAATGTTGGAAAGGTTAATGTGTTTGGCTGCTAATCAAAAGGTTGGTGGTCCCAGCCTACCCAGAGGTGCCATGGAAGAAAGGCCTGGTGCTCTGCTTCTGAAAAACAAGCCACTGAAAACCCTGTGGAGTGCAGTTCTACTCGGACACACAGGAGCTCCCTAAAAGTCAGAACCAAGTCAACGGCAACTTTTTCTTTTCTTGATTATTTTTGCAAATCACTGCTCTTATCTACAGACTTCACCTATTTCAAAAACCCTTCAAGGATCTTTTCCCTGATTAAACACCCATGGTCCATGTTTCCCAGTGTCTTCTCAGAATGATAATAAAAACAGAAACCAGTCATTGTTGAGTAGATTCTGACTCATGGTGACCGTGTGTGTGTCAGAGCAGCCCTGCTTCAGAGCATTTTTAAGGCTGCGACTTTTCAGAAGCTGATTTCCAGGCCTGTCTTCTGAAGTGCCCTGGGATGGATTCAAACCATCAACCTCTCCTTCAGCGGTCTAGTGCTTAACTGTGACTGACTGGGTGGGCTTCGGACAGACTGCTGGGGCTTGAACCATGGCCGTGTCACTCTCTGGCTGTGTAGGCAAATTACTAACGTCTTTGTGCCTTGGTTTCCTCTTCCGTGACATGGGAATGATGACCCTACAGTGCCGTACACGTGGAAAGGTCTCGACCAATGTCAGCAAATGATAGCTTATTCTCCAGCACCCCCCATTGTTAAGGGTATTTTTGCCCAGCTAAAAGGATTCCAAACTCATTGATGGTTATCACCCCATACTAGATCAACAAAAGAATGGCGACCCTACTAAAGAGTGACTTAAATGGGATTTGACCTAAAGCTGTTGTATTTACCCTTGACTATAAATGACTGTTTTCTACATACCTCCCTTAGTTTTCATCTTGTTAGTTGGCGTCGAGTCGGCTCTGACTCATGGCGACCCCACGCACAACAGAACAAAATGCTGCCTGGTCCTGTACCACCTTCACCATTATTGGTCTGCTCGAGCCCATTGTTGTGGTTACCGTGTATTTTGAGTGCCTTCCGACCTAGGGGCTCATCTTCTGACTATGTCAGACAATACTCTGTTGGGATCCATAAGGTTTTCATTGGCAGATCACCAGGCCTTTCTTCCTCATCTTAGTCCAGAAGCTCCCTTGAAACTTGCCCACCATGGGTGACCCTGCTGGTATTTGAAATACCCCTGGCATAGCTTCTAGCGTCGTAGCAGCACGCAAGCCACCACAGAACGACATTCTGACAGAGGGGTGGTAGATAGTTTTCAGTACTTTACATGCACTAACTTGCTTAATTCTCACAGCAGTCCTCTGAAGTAGTTGCCATTATTAGCGCCATCTTGCAAAGGGGGAAACTGAGCACAGAGAGGTTAAGTAGCTTGCTTAATGTAACACAGCGTCGAAGAGGTAGAACCAGAGTTTGAATTCAGGCGTCTGGATTGGCATCCCCACTTTCAGCCCTACGTTGTGTTAGCTGTAGGGGGTATGCATTGTCACGCCTTATGTTAGCATGCAAAAAGATGGTATCTTCATTTCCCAGAACTCATCTCTATTTTGAGCCACCTTCCATCTGATGACAGAAGTCTCTGGATAAACTCAGAGCATTTAGTGAAGTCCACTCCTGTCAGTTTGTCATGCTATGGTGGCTTGTGTCTATGAGGCTGGAAGCTCAGCCACCGATATGTCTGTTATACATGGAGTCGCCATGAGTCAGAGCCAGCTCAATGGCACCTAACAACAATATTTAGTGACGTCGGAGAGGGGGGATACACACGTGTTGGTGATCCTTTACGATATCGCACCCCAGCCTTGTTCGTCCTTGCCCCATCTGCTTCTGAGCCTGTGGAGGTTGGACACCTTTCATGTCTTCTCTTTCTTTGGTATCTCCTGTGGGCCTGGCCTAGGGAATTCTGATCATTCTCTACTGCCTGCAACAAAGAGCCCCTTCACCGTTCCCTTTATTTGCCCATTTATCAGTTTCCAATCATATCTAACAATCTGAAGAACTAGATCATTCCTAGGACCTAGAAGTGTGTTGGAGGGGGGGGAGGTGGGGAGGAGCAGGGCACGCGTGTGGGGACTACGAAGGCATGTGTTTAAATGTAGTGCTCAGCTGGCTGAGTCCCTCAGCTGCTTGAAGATACTTCACAGGAACTCATATTTGGTGAAAAAGAACATTTCACCGAAGACAGTTCAAGTTCTGAAGACAGTTTTCTTTGTTAAGGCCCCAAACCACATTTTCCCAAACTAAATTATAATGAAGGCAAACCAAAGAAGCCCCACTTTTGTGGCAAGCTTGACTTTGGGGTCTAATTTTAAAGTTTTAGAGGAGTTGGGTGTTTGAAAAATTTTAATTATAGGGCACAGCATAGGCACAGAGGAAAATGAGTACAAACGGGGACTACCTAGCTAGAGATATCAAACAATCCAATTATATTCCCAAAGCTGAAAGGTGTTCAAGGCTGATAGATATATATCTTGGTGTATTTTATTTTCCGGAGAAGCTTTGAAGTTCATAATTTCAAGATGATTCATTTAGTCTCTGCCCAGGTATCAGTGATTCTTCTAAGACAGACCAGCTATTACAAGTTCACAATCCATGAGTGCCCACTGGTTATTTATGGGGATCCGTGATGTGAAATGCAGTTACAGATTTCTCCCAAAACTCAAAGAAAAGCCTGGATTCTGACGTTTTCTCTTTCACGCACTTAGAGGCATTCGGGGACATAGAAAAATTAGCATGCTGAGGATTGTTCATCTTATCTTTAAGATATCGCCTCACTGGCTGCTCTACAATTATGAGATGTCTTCGTGAAGCTGGTGTTGGTTGGGGGAGAGGCTGGGTTGCAAAGCAACAAGATAATTAGGCACAACTGAGTCAACTAAAGAATCAGTGTCAACCTTCCTTGCGAGCATCCTCGTTTCATGATTACCCTGTAATGCCTTTTTTGTCTCATTAAATCATTTTTAAGCAGCACCAAAACCAACAAGAAGACAGTAAGAAAGTGAAAATGAAGTGTGGAGAGTGTATACTTCATTAGCTCCATCTGGAAAATATTTAATTGGATTAATTCCATTTAGACACTACTCCTTACGATTCACACTTAACAATTTGTGTGTGTGTGTGATTTGTCTCTCTCTTTTCTGAGTCTCTGGTGAGTGTGGAAAACATGGACAGAAAAGATTTTCTACAAGGTGTGAAAGTCCACATCTGAGTCCACCAGAAACAGGAGACTAATTTGGGGAGTTGCCAGGGATGTCTACTCATGTGGGAAGATTGTGCCCTGTACCTGCGTGCTTAGCTGAGAAAAGAGTAGGGGCTGAAGCCCCCATCCTGATTGCACATAGTCTGCTAGCACATTGCTTCCACCCAAAGAGAGAAGGGGACCATTTTCTAACCGACACGAAGGCATTGTCTGCTTATCAAGCCTCAATCTGTGAGTTATGTCCATCCAAAAGGAGCACAATTTACTGATTCTCACATAGTGCTGTAAGGGCTAATAGTGGCTCTGAAAGAAGCAATATGCTCAATTCAAATTAGCGTTTATTAAGTAGCTCAGTGTAAAAGGCACTGGGCCCTGTTGGGCATACAGGGGAAGTTTTTAGAGATGTGTGATCAAAATATGATCCTACGCTATCATCTGGAGTCTGAAGAAAATGAGAGATATTGGCTTTCCTCCCCGATACTGACGGCATTGACTGGTGGGTTTTCTTCCTTTCCTCAGTGCTCTCTTCTCTCCCTCTCCTTTCTTCTTTCCTCCCTCTTTCCCTCCTTCACTTTCTTCCTCCCAGTTTATTTCTGTTCCATAAACAGAAATATCAGTTATCAAGGTCTTCTCTGTTCCAGATAATGTGTTGGTTGTTGGGAAATACAGAGCCAAATGAAGCTAGGCTCTATCCTTAAGGTTCTGAAAGGCCAAGTGATATAAAATGAGGGTATCTATCAAAACTGGAGCTTAATTCAGAAGTCAGCCTAGTAGATTCAACAGACAAGTATTCTCTGAGAGTATAGGGTAAGCAAGGAGTTGTTGGGATATAACAATTGTCCAGGTGCTTGTGCCCTGCTGCAGGATAACCTGAGAAGTCATCTACGGCACCCCTAAGGTGCTAACATTCCTTGAGTCTTACATATTTTTCAATGATTTAAATTTTTCAGTACTTTCCCTTTTATACATTGTTTGATCCTACTTTGGGGTAGGGTTGACAGATTTAGCAAAAAAGAAAGCAAGCCAAAACCAACCAACTAACCAAACGACAAAAGCAAAACCACAAACAAACCAGGATGCCCAGTTAAATTTGAATTTAGGTAAACAAAGAATCAGTTAGCAGCAGAGCAAGCTAATCATTTGTAGCACCCAGTGACTCAGGTTAGTGATTAAAGAAGGTGCTTTGGGCCTTCCCTGTACTAAAAAAAGATTTTGTTTATGTGAAATTCAGATTTAACTTAGTGTTCTGTGTATTATCTGGCAACCCTTCTTTGGGCAAATTCAGCAGACATTACTCAAAACCAAAACCAAAAACCAAACCCAGTGCCGTCGAGTCGATTCCGACTCATAGCGACCCTACAGGGCAGAGTAGAACTGCCCCATAGAGTTTCCAAGGAGCGCCTGGTGGATTCGAACTGCTGACCCTTTGGTTAGCAGCTGCAGCACTTAACCAGTACACCACCAAGGTTTCCACATTAATCAAAGCCATAGGTGAAGAGATGCTTAGGCTCTATGCCTCTGTCAGAGTCCCTGGGTGGCACAAACAGTTAAATCCACCCAGAGGCACCTCAGAAGAAAGACCTGGCTATCTATTTCTAAAAAAAACCGGCCATTGGAAATCCTATGGAGCGCAGTTCTACTTAGACACACACGGTCACCCTGAGTTGGAATTGACTTGCTAGCAACTGGCTTATTTTTGGTTTTATGCCTCTGTCTTTTAACTTTTAAAAGAGAGCTGAAACATCATATTTTAACTTTTTGTTGTTGTTGTTGTTCAAAAACAATAGTGTAACTGTGGAGTTTGCGTGGTATAGTGGAAAGAATACAAGTCATGGAATCAAATACCCATAGGTTCCATTCCTGGCTCTCAAACACGTACCGTCTAATGTGGTGGCCCTGTCCCCCACATGTTTTTGGCTCTCCTTCTGTCTTAGCTTCTTAGTGCTGCTGTAACAGAAATACCACAAGTGGGTGGCTTTAACAAAAAGAAATTTATTTTCTCACAGCTTAGGAGGCTAGAAGCTTGAATTCAGGGTGCCTGCTCTAGGGGAAAGCTTTCTCTCTCTGTTGGCTCTGGAGGAAGGTCCTTGTCTCTTTTCAGCTTCTGTTCCTTGGTTCCTTGGTGATCTTCATGGGGCATGTATCTTCTCCTTCATTTGTGTTTTTTTCCTCTTTGCCTAACCTGCTATTTTTATATCTCAAAGGGGATTGGCTTAAGACACACCCTACGCTGATAGGGTGTCCTTAACATAACAAAGAAAGTCCTATTCCCAGGTGGGATTATATCCACAGGCATAGGGGTTTAGGCTTTACAGCACATATTTTTTGGAGATGCAATCAATCTGTAAGACTCATTGCAGCACAAAGTAGGACTGCATTTCTCTGTTAGGTGTGGCTATTGGATGCTCTGTGCCCAGTGACACACAAGTGGTGTGACATGAACATTTCCAGGTGGCAGTGTGAAGAGTCAGTACACCACTGGCTGTGCATTCCTTTGGCCACAGGGACACGTGGTGCCCCAGATGGGGGTCTCTCTGTCTATCCTGTCAGTCCCTTGGAGAGAGGGTGACACCAGCCCAGAGCAGAACCTCCAGCCCACCCATGATGGACGTGCAGGTACTCATAATGACCTTATAGGACAGAGTAGAACTGCCTAATAGATTTTCCAAGGAGAGCCTGGTGAGTTTGAACTGTCGGCTTTTTGGTTAGCAGCCATAGCTCTTAACCACTATGCCACCAGGGTTTCCATGCAGCATGAGGGGAAACAAACATGTGTGAATGTAAGTCACTGAGACTGGAGATTGTTGTTACACAGCATCATAAGTCTGATACTCCGTGTCAATGATAATTGATGTCTGTATTTGGAAAATGGGGATAATAGAATCAATCTTTTTTTTTTTTTAAATATATATATATAATCTTTGATTTTTGAAATACTTTAAGACTCACAAAAAGTTGCAAAAATAGTACAGAGTTCCAGTGTAGGCTGAGGCTTAATTGAACATGGCTTGTGAAAAAATCCCGGCTTGGTTCACCAGAGGCATAATTCTTCCTAGTAGTCGATGGATGTTCTTGACATCAAGGTTGAAGACTGATTTTCAAAAGATGTTCACAGAGTTTACTCTGGAGATAAGCACCTTCTTTAATCACTAACCTGAGTCACTAGGTGCTATGAATGATTAGCTTGCTCTCCTGCTAACTGAAAGCTTGAAGAAAGGCCTGATGTGTTTCCGAAAAGCCAGCCATTGAAAACCCCGTGGGGCACGGTTCTACTCTTACACAAATGGAGGCGCCATGAGTCGGGATTGAATCTGTAGCAACATTTTTTTTTTTTAATTTTTTATTTTATAATGAGTAACCAGTTGGCCATGTGGCCTTCTTGGTCCTAGGGTCTAACCTGTGAAGATCAGCACTGTTAAAGAAGTGTCTGCTCTTTCTTAACTGCAAGTTGACATTTAAGGTTTCTTCTTTCCTTCGGGAAATAGTCCAGAAGGTTATGTAAGTTTTCTTTCTTAGACACACTCGAAAAACATGTCAAAACAATACAAAATGTCTACTGAAACCACAGGAGAGAAAGAAAGCAGGCAAGAGCTCTTCCTTCCTTTTAGAACATGTCCTCAATGGACCAAGGACTTTGGCTACATCCTTTTAGGAAATGTTGTCCTGTGTCTGGGCCTGCATGGTTGCCAGTTTTCCTATGCCATGTCTTGGCCAAATGGGATTTGCTGAGTCTCCTGCTTTTTGGAGAAACTGCTAGGAGAGGGGACAGCTCAGCTCAGCAGGGGCCCAGGGAGCTCATGGACAGAAGAGCTTCAGAGAGGAACGGAGCAGCTCAGGTTTTCATTGGTACCATGTCTAAGAATGCCCACAGGTAAGGCACCTGACCACCTCTGAATCCTTAGATTTTAAAATGAGAAACTGGGATGAGTTTCTTTCCAAGTTTTTTTTCCAGTTCAGGAACTCTGTGGATTTTCCTATTTGGGAAATTCTCCCCGTTTCCTTCCATCAAACCAGGCCTCCAAGTCCAGTTGATTTGCACGCTAATTGAAACACTCTCCTTCCTCCTGCCTCGGCTGATCCAGAGGCCTTCAGGAAAGACTTCGGCTCCCTTAGGAGCATGATTATTTTGTCATTCTTGTCTCACCAGCACTTAAATCATGTCGGCTTTTTAAAAATTATTTTGTGTTTTTGTTATTTAAAGATAAGGCCAGACCCTTAAACAAGTAAAATGGGCAATAAAAATCATTTTTATTAGAAGTGCTTCTTTGAAGTGACAGCTTAAGTCCCTTACAAATACTGGTTTACATTTTAGTTAAATTTTAACTCCTGCTGTGGACAAATTTATAAGTCCCCAGTCTTGTACTGTACTTAGGATCCTGGAGTATAGATTACAGCCTGTTTTCTTGGACTAATTTCCATGTATTATATAATTTTATTTTTTTCTGGATATGCTTACTTAATGCCATGTTTCGATTCAGAGCTTGGTCTCTAAGCTGCCAACAGTTGCCTGTTTTGCTCTTGGATTCATTTCAAGTTGCTGGGAACAGTCATTTCTAAGGGCTGAGAGTTCCCACACAGGTAGTGGAGAGTGAGAACCGAGACTGTGGGGAATGGAGACAGGTTATCTTTGTGAAACCATCTTGCATTTAATGGGATCCACGTTGGTTTTCCTGGGCTGCCACAGCAAAATACCACAAAATGGGTGGCTTTAAAGAGAAGAAATTTGTGGCCTTGCACATATGGAAGCTGAGAGTCGAAGATCAAGGTATCTGCCATATTGATTCCTTCTGAAGCTCTGAGGGAGACTCTGTTCCCTGCTTCTCTCCTAGCTTTTGGTGGCTCCTGGAAACCCTTGGCACTCCTTGGCTTCCATCTTCATCTGCCATCACATGGCTGTCCTTTCTCTGCCTCCCTGTCTCTATGTAACTTCTCTTTTATAAGGACACCAATCAGATGGGATAAAGACCCATCCTACTCCAATATGACCTCATGTTAACCTTACTAATAACATTTTCAAAGACTCTATTTCCAAACAGTACCACACTCACAGGGGTTAGGACTTCAACCTATTTGGGAAGGACACAAAGCAATCCATGTTGTTGTTGTTAGGTGTTGTTATGGATTGAATTTTGTCCCCCAAAGTATGTGTCACCTCGGCTAAGCCATGATTCCCAGTATTGTGTGATTGTCCACCATTTTGTCATCTGATGTGATTTTCCTCTGTGTTGTAAATCCTACCTCTATGATGTTAATGAGGGAGAATTAGAGGTAGTTATGTTAATAAGGCAGGATTCAATCTACAAAATTAGGTTGTATCTTGAGTCAATCTCTTTTGAGATATAAAAGAGAGAGGGGAGCATAGAGATAGGGAACCTCCTACCACCAAAGAAAGCAGAGCTGGGAGCAGAGTATGTTCTTTGGAACCAGGCTCCCTGCACTGAGATGCCCCTAGACCAGGGGAAGATTGATGATAAGGACCTTCCCCAGAGCCAACAAGAGAGTGAAAGCCTTCCTCCAGAGCTGGCGCCCTGAATTCAGACTTCTAGCCTCCTAAACTGTGAGGGAATAAATTTCTCTTTGTTAAAGCCATCCACTTGTGGTATTTCTGTTTTAGAGACAAGGCAACTGAAGTTCAGAGAGGTTAAGTAAGTAGGATGAAAATAGCTATACTGAAGGGTGGAAAGAAAAAAAGAGGATGAAAAATACAGAAAAGAGACATTTGGGAATAGTGGAAAATGCCTAATATTTGTGCGATTATAGTCTGAGAAGGAGAAAAGAGAGAGAATGGGAGAGAAACAATATTTGAAGTTATAGTGGCTAGAAACTAATCAAAAAACAATGACAGGTATCAACTCATAGATTCAAGAACTGCTATGAACTGTACAAAAATATACATACAAAGAAGACAGCACTGAGGTACACCATAGTAAAAGTGTCGACAAGCAATGCCACAGACAAGGATTTGAAAGAAGTGAGAAACATAAGACACACTGTCTTCAAGGGAGAAACAATAAGATTTAAAACAGACTTGTCAACAGAAACAGTGCAAGCCAGAGAACAATGGAATGTTATTTTCAAAGTGTTGAAAGAAAATATCTACCAGCCTCAATTTTATACTAGTAAAATTATCTTCCAAAAAGGAAAGTGAAATGTAGACATTTTCAAACAAACAAAAACTGGAAAAACAAAAACAAAACAGTTACTAGCAACCTTGCACTAAAGGCAGTACTAAAAGATATTTTCCAGGCAAATAGAAAACAATCTCAAACAGAAGCACACAGATGCAGGAAGGAATAAAAAGCAAAAAAAGAGAAGGTAGATATGTGGCTAAATCAAAATTAACGTTTCTAAAAAAAAAAATTAAAAAAAATTTTTTATATGAAAACAATGATAATAATATCTATGGCATTCAAAATATAGAGAGTAATAAAATACTTGAAAACAATTGCCAAAAGTCAACAGGGAAGTAAATGAAGTCAAACTGTTTTAAGGTTCTTGCATTGTTCAGAAAGTGGTAAAAGTATAAATTTCTATTAGACTTTAATTTCTGGAGTTACTGTTCAAAGTAGAATAACAATGTATAAATAAGATAATAAAGAGGAGAAATAGGATAACAAAAAGCACAAAATTTATCCAAAAGAAGGGAAGAAAGGAGAGAAAAAGGAACACAAAACAGAAGAAATAGAAGAAAAACTTAGATTGAAGGTTTTAACGGAAAGGCACGGTGGGAGTCGGAGCTGGAACTCAAATCTAAACGATCTTCCTATATATACTCTTGATCAACATGCTGAGCTTCCTCCACAAAATGTTCACAGCAATATATAATACCTTAAAGGGTTGCTTTCAGAGTTAAATATGGAGGTGAAAATTCTTTGTAAATTGTAAAATACCACATGGTTATTTACCTTGCCAAACTGTGTAAAAATAACAGATATTTGTGTGCCCTGTAGGATCTGACATAGTTTTGAGCAAATAACAGAAACCCAATTTCTGATTGATATGACACCATCTCTCAGTTTTCATTCCTGAAGGCTGGTTGACATCTTGTATATCTTTGAAGATTTTAACATTAGACATTTGTTTCTGACCATGAGGGACTAATGCGTCTGAACTTACTCTACTACCCTAAACAAAATTAGATAAAATACATGAAATAACTTTTTTTCATACACTGGACATCATCAGTAAGTATAGGATTGTAATCTTTGAGAGAAGTGGAGTAAATGGAATAAGCCAAATGATCACCTTAGCTTTCTCTCTGGAGGCAATTTTGGATTATGGTTCAGAGAGTGAGACTATAAACAGAACCTGGTGCTCTTGCTAAGTTGAAGAGATAGAGAATGGAGCTGAGGGAGGTGGATAGAATTTGTGAGGTACAGTACCAAGAGCAGAGAGTTACACATAAAAAGACCCTCAGAAATTGTATAGGAGTTCCTTGTGTCTTTGGCTGAATACTAGTCTGTGCTTGCATAAGGCTAAACTCTATGAGGTCAGGCCAACAACAGCTTCCAAGGAAAGGAAAATTGCTAGGGAGTTGTAAGCTGAACAATTCCCAGATATCACACACAGGGTCAGGAATCATTCAAGATTCCACCAGCCATTCAAATTCTCGTGGACTCCAGACTTTCTGGAGCCATCAGGCTGGATGAACCCCTGAAACTATTGCCCTGAGATAATCTTTAAACCTGAAACCAAAAATATCCCCTGAAATCTTCTCAAAACCAAACAATAGTTTAGCTGAACTAGTAAAGAATGTCTACCTTGAGCGCTGTGCTCTTTTAAGAACTCTAAATGGGATCAAATTGAAGACAGAAACTCAAAAAATTATATAGGAAGCTTAGGGGGCAAAGAGTTTATGTTAATGGGGGAGGAAAAATTCAGAAAAGGGGGATGAGAATGGTTGCACAACTTGAAGAATGTAATCAGTGCCATTGAATTATACATGCAGAAACTGTTGAATAGGTATATGTTTTGCTGTACATATTCTCAACAACAACAAAATAAATATGATTAAAAACAACAAAAAATATCCCATCAGCCAGAGGAGAGAAATCTCATTGAATGCATAGGACATTCGATAGAAAACCAGAGTCTTGCCATAGTTGCAGGACTTCACTAGCCTCTGAAGAGTGGCTATCTAAACCCACCTCAAATCAACTTAAAAACAAGTTCAAAAGGATCAAAGCAATTTGCAAGTAGGTTATCTGCCTGCTACTTGTTATAGGAGTACAAGAGAATCCAGCATGTGAAAACATAAAAATCACAATGCATAGCAACTAATCAGAATTTACTAGACAGGCCAACAACCTAGAATATATGACTAATTATGACTAATAGGAGAAAATCAGTCAAGAGAAATGACAAAAATGATGCCATTAGCAGAAAAGGACACCACAACAGTTCTTATAAATATGCTCAATGTGATTAAGGATGCAAAAGAAAATATGAGTGTGATGGGGAAGAAAAAAGGAAGATTGAAAAAAAGAACTAAATGAAACTTTTAGAGATGGAAAATACAATATCTGAAATAAAAACTCACTGGATAGAACTAACAATAGATTAGATGCTGTAGAAAACAACAACAACAATAAATAAATTAGTCCGCTGGAATGTATAGCAATAGAAACTACCAAAAATGAAGAACACAGAAAAAAAAGATGGAAAGGAAAATGAACAGAGAAGCAGTGACCTGTGGAAAAATATCAGCCAATCTATCATATATGTCATTAAAGCCTCAGAAGGAGAGGGGGAAGTAACATAAAGCTATTTGAGGAAATAATGTCAACAAAATTCTAACTTTGATGAAAATAAATCCCATAGATCCAAGAATCTTTACAAAACCCGATCAGGATAAACACAAACAAAATCGCATTTGTTGTTGTTGTTGTTATGTCCTGTCGAGTCGGTTCCGACTCACAGCGATCCTATGCACAACAGAACGAAACACTGCCCGGTCCTGCGCCATCCTTATAATCATTGTTAAGCTTGAGCTCATTGTTGCAGCCATTGTGTCAGTCCGCCTCGTTGAGAGTCTTCCTCTTTTCCACTGACCCTGTACTTTGCCAAGCATGATGTCCTTCTCCAGGGACTGATGCCTCCTGACAACATGTCCAAAGTATGTAAGACGCAGTCTCGCCATCCTTGCCTCTAAGGAGCATTCTGGTTGTACTTCTTCTAAGACATGTTTGTTTATTCTTTTGGCAGTCCGTGGTATATTCAGTATTCTTTGCCAACACCACAATTCAAAGGTGTCAATTCTTCTTCGGTCTTCCTTATTCATTGTCCAGCTTTCACATGCATCTGATGCGATTAAAAACACCATGGCTTGGGTCAGGCGCACCTTAGTCTTCAAGGTGACATCTTTGCTTTTCAACACTGTAAAGAGGTCCTCTCTGTTTCTGTTTGTTTGTTTAAAGAGGTCCTTTCCAGCAGATTTACCCAATGCAATGTATCTTTTGATTTCTTGACTGATGCTTCCATGGCTGTTGATGGTGGATCCAAGTAAAATGAAACCCTTGGCAATTACAATCTTTTCTCCATTTTTTCATGATGTTGCTCATTGGTCCAGTTGTGGGATTTTTGTTTTCTTTATGTTGAGGTGCAATCCATACTGAAGACTGTGGTCTTTGATCTTCATTAGTAAGTGCTTCAGGTCATCTTCACTTTCAGCAAGCAAGGTTGTGTCATCTGCATAACACAGGTTGTTAATGAGTCTTCCTCCAATCCTGATGCCCTGTTTTTCTTCATATAGTCCAGCTTCTCAGATTTTTTGCTCAGCATACAGATTGAATAAGGGTATGGTGAAATAATACAACCCTGATGCACACCTTTCCTGACGTTAAACCAATCAGTATCCCCTTGTTCTGTCCAAACAACTGCCTCTTGATCTATGTACAGGTTCCTATGAGCACAGTTAAGTGTTCTGGAATTCCCATTCTTCACAGTGTTATCCATAATTGTTATGATCCACACAGTCGAATACCTTTGCATCGTCAATAAAACACAGGTAAACATCCTTCTGGTAGTCTCTGCTTTCAGCCAGGATCCATCTGACATCAGCAATGATATCCCTGGTTCCACCTCCTCTTCTGAAACCGGCCTGAATTTCTGGCAGTTCCCTGTCGATATACTGCTGCAGCCATTTTTGAATGATCTTCAGCAAAATTTTGCTTGTGTGTGATATTAATGATATTGTTCTATAATTTCCACACTCAGTTGGATCACCTTTCTTGGGAATAGGCATAAATATGGATCTCTTCCAGTCAGTTGGCCAGGAGGATGTCTTCCATATTTCTTTTTTTTCTAAACAACATGGATAAATTTTAATCATAATGTAAAAGAATCAATACACAAAAGAATGCATACAGTATAATTCTGTTTATATAAAATTCAAATTCATTTTGCTTCTTATTTACATTTTATGCATCTTTATGTTTGTATACTCTACTTCACGATAAATAGTGTTAAAGATTTTCAAAGCACAAACGTATTAGTCAATTGTCTTCTTGAATGAAGTACTACTCTTGAGAGTCCCAGGTTGATCTGATTTTTGTTAATTTGTGGGTGGTTTTCTTTTCTTCCTGGAAGCTTTTAAAATTTCTCCTTGTCTTTGCTGTTCTTCATGCTATAATGTTTCTGGTTATGATATTTTATTTTATATCTTTGGTACTCAATGATCTCTTTCAGTTTCCTTCAGGATTTGTATTACCTGAATATTGATAATTTTGTTCTCCCAATCTTTTAGTGCTTCTTTTATATTTTCTCTATATTTGTTTCTGCTGCCTTTTGGGAGAGTACCTAATTTGACCTTCCAGTTTACTATTTTGTTCTTTGATACAATCACCCTCCTAGATACTACACCTATTGCCATCTTTATTTTAACTATTGTTAAGATACAATATTTGCTTTTTTTCTTTTTCTAAACAATTCCGTATCCTTTTGCTTTATTGCCAATATTCTTCCTCAATTCTTTGGGATATGTCTGATGCTCGTTTTAAATTATTGGTCAACCTGTTCCAATAAATCTGCTTCATGTGACATGTATTGTTCAATATTTTTACTATCTTTTTATAATATTGTCCTACTCAGGTATATATGTTCTTTAGATCTGTAGTATCGCATTTCACTGATGGAATCAGGTATCTTGTCCTATTGAGAAAGTACTGAAAGTCATACCCTCAATATATTGTTCTTGAAATATTTAAGGAAAGCAAAGAGTTATGTCTCAAAAGAGGGTTCCAGTACTGTAGAAGCTCTGTTGACAGATATCTTAGTTATCTAGTACTCTTCCATATTTCTTGGCATACACGAGTGAGCACCTCCAGCGCTGCATCTGTTTGTTGAAACATCTCAATTGATATTCCATCAATTCCTGGAGCCTTGTTTTTCATCAATGCCTTCAGTGCATCTTGGACTTCTTCCTTCAGTACCATCGGTTCCTAATCATATGCTACCTCTTGAAATGGTTGAATATCAACTAATTCTTTTTGGTATAATGACTCTGTGTGTTCCTTCCATCTTCTTTTGGTGCTTCGTGCATCATTTAATATTTTCCCCATAGAATCCTTCACTGTTGCAACTCGAGGCTTGAATTTTTTCTTCAGTTCTTTCAGCTTGAGAAATGGCTAGTGTGTTCTTCCCTTTTGGTTTTCGATCTCCAGCTCTTTGCACATGTCATTATAATACTTCACTTTGTCTTCTCAAGCCACCCTTTGAAATCTTCTGTTCAGTTCTTTTACTTCATCAATTCCTTCTTTTGCTTTGGCTGCTCGACGTTCGAGAGCAGGTTTCAGAGCCTCCTCTGACATCCATCTTAGTTTTTTCTTTCTTTCCTGTCTTTTCAACGACCTCTTGCTTTCTTCATGTATGATGTTCTCGATGTCATTCCACAACTCATCTGGTCTTTGGTCACTAGTGTTCAGTGAGTCAAATCTATTCTTGAGATGGTCTCTAAATTCAGGTGAGATATACTCAAGATCATATTTTGGCTCTCGTGGACTTGCTCTGATTTTCTTCAGGTTCAGCTTGAACTTGTATTTGAGCAATTGATGGTCTGTTCCACAGTCAGCGGCTGTCCTTGTTCTGACTGATGATATTGAGATTTTCCATCTTCTCTTTCCACAGATGTAGTCAATTTGATTTCTGTGTGTTCCATCTGGCAAGGTCCGTGTGTATAGTTGCTGTTTATGTTGGTGAAAGAAGGTATTTAGTGAAGAAGACTTTGGTCTTGCAAAATTCTATCATTCGCTCTCTGGCATTGTTTCTATCACCAAGGCCGTATTTTCCAACTACTGACCCTTCTTCTTTGTTTCCAACTTTCACATTCCAATCACCAGTAATTATCAATGCATCTTGATTGCATGTTCGATCAATTTCAGACTGTAGCAGCTGATAAAAATCTTCTATTTCTTCATCTTTGGCCCTAGTGTTGGTGCATAACTTTGAATAATAGTCGTATTAACTGGTCTTCCTTGTAGGTATATGGATATTATCCTATCACTGACAGCATTGCACTTCAGGATAGATCTTGAAATGTTCTTTTTGACGATGAATGCAACACCATTCCTCTTGAAGTTGTCATTCCCAGCATAGTAGACTACATGATTGTCTGATTCAAAATGTCCAATACCAGTCCATTTCAGCTCACTAATGCCTAAGATATCAATGTTTATGCGTTTCATTTCATTTTTGATGATTTCCAATTTTCCTAGATTCATACTTCGTACATTCCAGGTTCCGATTATTAATGGATGTTTGCAGCTGTTTCTTCTCATTTTGAGTTGTGCCACATCAGCAAATGAAGGTCCTGGAAGCTTTATTTCATCCACATCATTAAGGTCAACTTTGCTTTGAGGAGGCAGCTTTTCCCCAGTCATCTTTTGAGTGTCTTCCAACCTGGGGGACTCATCTTCCAGCACCATATCAGACAATGTTCTGCTGGTATTCATAAGGTTTTCACTGGCTAATGCTTTTCAGAAGTAGGCTGCTGGGTCCTTCTTTCTAGCCTTAGTCTGGAAGCTCAGCTGAAACCTGTCCTCCATGGGTGACCCTGCTGGCATCTGAATACCGGTGGCATAGCTTCCAGCATCACACAAGCCCCCACAGTATGACGAACTGACAGACATGTGAAAGAACACCCCATTTAGCCACATCATAATCAAATTGCTGAAAGCCAATGTAAAGAAAACATCTTAAAAGCACCATAAAATAAGGCACATTGGATATAGAGGAACAAAAATAATAATTACTGCACACTTCTTATCAGACACTGTGTAAGCCAGAGACAGTGGAATAACATTTTTAAGGTGCTGAAAAGCTAATAACATGTCCAAAGTATGTGAAACAAAACCTTGCCATCCTTGCTTCTAAGGAGCATTCTGTTTGTACTTCTTCTAAGACAGATTTGTCTGTTCTTTTGGCAGTCCACGGTATTTTCAATATTCTTCACCAACACCATAACTGAAAGGCATCAATTATTCTTGGTCTTCCTTATTCATTGTCCAGCTTTCACATGATAAGGCTATTGAAAACACTATGGCTTGGGTCAGGTGCACCTTAGTCCTCAAGGCAACATCTTTGCTTTTTAATACTTTGAAGAGGTCTTTTGTAGCAGATTTGCCCACCGCAATATGTCTTTTGATTTCTTGATGCCGCTTCCATAGGTGTTGATTGTGGATCCAAGTAAAATGAAATCCTTGACAACTTCAATCTTTTCTCTGTTTATCATGATGTTGCTTATTGGTGCAGTTGTGAGGATTTTTGCTTTCTTTTATTGAGATGTAATCCATACTGAAGGCTGTGGTCTTTGATCCTCATCAATAAGTGCTTCAAGTCCTCTTCACTTTCAAAAAGCAAGGTTGTGTCGTCTGCATATTGCAGGTTGCTAATGCGTCTTTCTTCAATTCTGATGTGGTGTTCTTCTTCGTATAGCCCAGCTTCTCAGATTATTTGCTTAGCGTACAAATTGAATAAGTATGGTGAAAGATACAACTCCAGTGCACAACATTCTTGACTTTAAGCCACTTCTTATACCCTTGTCCTGTTCAAACAACTGCCTCTTGATCTATGAACAGGTTCCTCATGAGCACAGTTATGTGTCTGTCAGTTAGTCGTACTGTGGTGGCTTGTGTGTTGCTGTGGTACTTGAAGCTTTTCCACTGATTTTCAAATACCAGCAGGGTTGCCCTTGGTGGATAAGTTTCAGCAGAGCTTCCAGACTAAGACAGACAAGGAAGAAAGATCTGGCAATCTAGTTCTGAAATAATTGGCCAATGAAAACTTTGTGAATAGCAGTGGAACATTTTCTGGCACAGTGCTAGAAGATAAGCCCATTAAGTTGGAAGACACTCAAAGACCACTGGGTAAGAGCTGCCCCCTCAAAGTAGAGTTGGCCTTAATGTCATGGATGGAGTAAAGTTTTTAGGACCTTTATTTCATGATATGACACCACTCGAAATGAGAAGAAACAGCTGCAAACATTCATTAATAATCAGAATGTTGAGTTACGAAGTATGAATCTAGGAAAATTGGCAATCGTCAAAAATGAAATGGAGTGCATAAACATCAATATCCTAGGCATTAATGAATTGAAATAGACTGGTCTTGGCCATTTTGAATCAGACAATCATGCAAGGCTACTATGCTGAATCATCGCAAGGCCAATGACTTTTTCACTGCAAATACCTTTTTTCAGCAACATAAATGGTGACCGTACATGTGGACCTTGCCAGATGGAATGCATAGAAATCAAATCAACCACATCTGTGGAAAGCTATGATGGAAAAGCTTATATTATCAGTCAGAACAAGGCTAGAGGCTTGCTCATATGCAACTTCAAGTTGAGGTTGAGGAAAATTAGAGCAAGTCCACAAGAGCCAAAGTACGACCTGGAGTATATCCCACGTGAATTTAGAGACCATTCCAAGAATAGATTTGATGCACTGAACACTAGTGACTGAAGACCAGATGAGTTGTGAAATGACATCAAGGATATCATACTTGAAGAAAGCAAGAGGTCATTAAAAAGACTGAAAAGACCAAAAGGGATGTCAGAAGAGATTCTGAAACTTGCTCTAGAATGTCGAGCAGCCTAAAGTGAACAGAAGAAATGATGAAGTAAAAGAACTGAACGGGAGATTTCAAAGGGAGGTCCAAGAAAACAAAGTAAAGTATTATAAAGACATGTGTAAAGACTGGGAATTAGAAAACCAAAAAAGGAAGAATGCCCTTGACATTTCTCAAGCTGAAAGAAGTGAAGAAAAAGTTCAAACCCTGAGTTGCAATTCTGAAGAATTCTACAGGGAAAATATTGAAGGACACAGGAAGCATCAAAAAAAAAAAAAAAAAAAAAATGGAAGGAATACACAATCACTGTACCAAAAAGAATTGGTCAACGTTGAAGCATTTCAGGAGGTAGCATATAATCTAGAACCCATGGTACTGAAGGAAGAGGTCCAAACTGCAATGAAGGCATTGGAGAAAAACAAGGCTTCAGGAATTGGACGGAATGTCAATTAAGATATTTCAACAAACAGAAGACAGCTACCTCGCCAACCGACTGGAAGAGATCCATATTTGGACCCATTCCAAAAAAAGGTGATCCAACAGAATGGGGAAATTACCCAACAATATCACTAACATCACACGCAAGTAAAATTTTGCTGAAGATTGTTCAAAAATGGTTACAGGAGTACATTGACAGGGAATTGCCAGAAATTCAAGCTTGATTTAGGATAGGACGTGAAATGAGGGATGTCATTGCTCATGTCAAATGGATCCTGGCAGAAAGCAGAGAACAGCAGAAAGATTGACTATGCAAACATTTTCAACTGTGTGGATTATAACAAATTATGGATAACATTAAGAAGAAAGTAAGTAGAAAGAGGGAAATAATAAAGGTAAAAGCAGAAATAAATGAAATAGTTATAGAAAGGATAGAGAAGATCAATGTAAGCAAAAGCCAATTCTTTGAAAAGATCAATACAGTTGATAAACCTTAGCCGGACTCATAAAGAAGAAAGAAGGCACAAATTATTAAGATTAGAGTGAAAGAGGGAAACCACTGTAAATTCTACAGATGTTAAAAGGATAGTAAGACAATACAGTGAACAACTTTAGGCCACTACAACCTAGATAAAGTAGAAAAATTTCTTAAAAGACACAAATTAACAAATCTTATTTGAGAAGAAATAAAACTACAGAATAGCTCCATATCTATTACTGTAATTGAATTTGTAATAACTTTCCCATAAAAATTCTCCAAGTTAGATGGCCTTATGAGTGAATTATAAGAAATATTTAAGGACTATTCAATATCAAGCCTACAAAAACTCTCCTTCATAAATATAGCTGAGGATGTAAAACTTTCTAACTCATTTTATGAGACCAGTATTAGACCAACAGTTAACCCAGACAATGTCTTTGTAAGAAAAGAAAACTCCAGATCAATATCCTGTATCGTCTTAGGAGTAAAGACCCGTGACAAAATATTATCAAATACAGTCTAGCAATATATAAAAGGATAGCACGTTGTGATCAGGCATTATTGCCTCAGGAACCTAAGCTCGGTCTAACAAGAAAAAAGTTAACGTAATTTACTGAATTCACAGAATAAGAGAGAAAAGCCATATGATCGTCTCAATAGTGCCAGAAAAAGCATTTGACAAAGCTCAATACCCATTCATGATAAAAACTTTTAGTAAACTAGGAACGGGAGGAAATTTCCTCACTCTGATAAGGGGTGTCACTGAAAAACCTACAGCTAACTTCGTGCTTACTGGTAAGATACCGAATGCTTCCCTCCTAAAATTGAGGAGCAAGGCAAAGATGTGGACTCTCACCACTTCTTTCAACATTTTACTGGATGTCATTGTTGTTGTTAGGTGCCATAGAGTTGGCTCCATCTCATATCAACCCCATGTACAACAGAACAAAACGTTGCCTGGCCCTGTGACATGCTCACAATCATTGCTAAGTTTGAGCTTGTTGTTGCAGCTATTGTGTCAATCCATCACATTGTGGGTCTTCGTCTTTTCCACTGACCATCTATTTTACCAGATATGATGTCCTTCTCTAGGGTTTAGTTCCTTCTGATCACATGTCCAAAGTAAGTCAGACAAAGCCCCACCGTCCTTGCTTCTAAGGAGCATTCTGGCTGTACTTCTTCCAAGATGGATTTGTTTGTTCTTCTGGCAGTCCATGGTATATTCAGTATTCTTCACCAACATCATATTAAAAGGTAAGGATTCTTCAGTCTTCCTTATTCGTTGTCAAGCTTACTTGATGTCATAGCCAGTACAATAAGCGCAGTAAAAAGAAATGACAGGCATACAGATTGGAAAAGACAAAATAAAACCATCTTCCTTCACAGATGAATGATTGCGTAAGAAGAAAATACTAAGGAACAAATTTTAAGAAATTACTAGAACTAATAAGTGAGCCAAGCAGGATTTTAGGTTTTTTTTTTACTGTATTTGTACATACTAGTCACTAACTTGTAGTGGCATAAGAAAACTTGATATAATTAGGGATAAATTCAACAAAATATTCAAAACTCTACCCAACATGATGTCTTTTTCTTTTCTTAAAACTACAACATACTCCTGGGCAAAATAAAGGAGACTTAAACAAATGAATATCAAAGAAGAATTGAACGCCAAAAGAACAAACAAATCTATCTTGGAAGAAGTACAGCCAGAATGCTCTTTAGAAGTGAGGAAGGTGAGACATCTCACTTACCTTGGGCATGTGATCACAAAGGAGCAGCCTCTGGAGAAGGACAACACTCTTGGTAAAACAGAGGGTCAGTGAAAAAGAGGAAGACCCTCAACAAGATGGACTGACACAGTGGCTGCAGTAATGGGCTCAAACATAGCAACAATTGTGAGAATGATGCAGGACTGAGCAGTGTTTTGTTCTGTTGTACCCAGGGTGGCTATGAGTTGAACCGACTCAACGGCACCTAACAACAACAAATAAGTGAAAGAGGGAAGTAGTGGCTGAGTGGTAGAATTCTCACATCCCTTGTGGGAGACTTGGGCTTGATTCCTGGTCAATGTACCTCATATTCTGCCGCCAACCACCTCTCTGTGGAGGTGTGTATGCTGTTTTGATGTTGAACAGGTTTCAACAGAGCTTCCAGACTAACATGGACTAGGAAGAGAGGCCTGATGCTCTGCTTCTGAAAATCAGCCAGTGAAAACCATACGAATCACATAGGTCCAATCCACAAGGGATCACAAGGATGGTGCAGAACTGGACAGCATTTCATTCTGTTGTATATGGGGTTGCCATGAGTTTGGGGCTGGCTTGACCACAGCTAACAACAACAAATAAATGAAGATATGCACCATGTTTGTGGCTTGGAAGATTTAATAGTCCTAAGATGTCCATAATCACCAAATTAATTTATAGATTCAGCGCAATCACAAGAAAACTCCCAGCATGCCTGTTTTTGGTACAAATTAAGAAGCTGATTCTAAAACTTCTATGTGATGCAGTGGACCTTAAATAGCCAGAGCAATTTTGAAGAAGAACAGCAATGTTGGAGAATTTAAACTGCTTGATATCGAGACTTACTAATAAGCTACAGGAATCAAGATAGTGCAGTACTGGCATAAGGATAGACACATAGATCAATGGAACAGGATTGTCCAGAAATGGAGCAGACATATGTGGTCAACTGAGTTTTGATAAAGAGACCAAGGTTCAATAGGGAAAGGAAACACGTTTCAATAAATGATGCTGGAACAACTGGAGATCCATATGGAAAAAATATGAAACTCGACTCTTGTCTTATTCCATATACAAAAAGTTATTCCAGGTGTAGAGAGATTTAGTTGCTATCTAGTTAGCTGTGACTTATAGCGACCTTATGTTTAACAGAACAAAATGTTGCCTAGTCCTGCGCCATCTCCATGATTGTTGGTATGTTTGAGCCCATTATTGTGCTATTGTGTCGATCCATCTCATTGAGGGTTTCCCTTGTTTTTGCTGACCTTGTCCTCTACCAAACATGATGTCTTTTTCCAGCGATCGGTCTTTCCTGATGACGTGTCTGAAGGATGTAAGTCAAAGTCTCACCATCCTCTCTTCTAAGAAGTATTCTGGTTGCATTTCTTCTAAGAATGATTTCTCTATTATTCTGGTAGTACATGGTATATCCTGTATTCTCACAGCAATTACCTATACATAAAACCTGAAAAAATAAAACTTCTGGAAGAAAGCACTGGAAAAATCTTATGACCATGGAGCCGGCAAAGATTTCTTAGAACACAAATATATAGACCATAAAATTTTTTAAAAAATTGAAATTCATCAAAATCATAAACCTGTTCTTTAGAATATGCTGCCAAGAAAATGAAAGGGAAGACAAAGAATGAGAGAAAATATCCGTTATCCATACATAAAGAACTTTTTTTTTGTATGTAAAGAACTGCTAAAACTCAGTAATATGGAGACCAAAAATGTTCCATCAAAATTGGGAAAACTTATCTGGATACTAAAAATGGGCTCAATTGGTTGTATGTAAATTATACCTTTAATTTCAAAAGTGGATAAAAACATTTCTTTTGAGATTTCTGGTTCTGCATAAGATGAAACTCCAGGTACTGGGTTTTCCCTCTGCCTGAAACAACCAGGACAAAGAAACAAAGCACAAAACAAAACAAAGACAAACCAAACAAACAAAAGAAATGAAACAAATTTCAAGGGACTGGACATCAGGCAAGAAAGGACAGAGATCCCTGATAAGTGGAAAACCATCAAGTGAGCCCTAGGGCTTCCCCAGCATACTTACTACTTTGACGAAGTGTCCAGGCTGTGTACAGGGTAGGGGAACCAGATGGAGCCTGGAAGATTTGCTGAGTTGAGGACAAGGAGCTGAGAGTCTGGGATTACCAAGGGAGCTAGAGTTTCCAGGGAAGAGTGCCGGAGAGGAGAGAGTTATATAGAGAGAAATCCAGAGAACTGTGGAGGGTGCCCCTCAAGTTTTCAACAGAGGAATGATCAGCACAGGCATGTGAGAAACTGCATGAAGTTGGGGGGGCGGGAAACCATCCGAGAAGCACTCATACAGGGCCAGAAAAAATGCCTGTTCCCACCAGCCAGGATGGAAAAACTCATAACTCATGGGGCAGTGGGTAGAAATCTCAGGAAGGTCTTGCCTCAGTAGTGGGGAATAATTAGACTGAGCACTGTTCCAGACCCACCTAATAAATCATAAAAACAAGTCCTGAAAGAATCAACTGTTTCCAAGTAACCTAATGTCATCTTCAAGTTATGCCAAGAAAACCCAACAATATTTAAAGCAAAAAAAATCCAGCACTCAACATGGTAAAATTCACTATGTTTGGTATCCAAAGATTACCGATCATGCGGAGAAGTAAAAATGACCTACCGTAAGGACAATTAATCAATCAAAATAGGCTCAGAGATGACAAAGATGTTAAATTTAGCAGACAGGGAATTAAAAAGGTTATTATGTTCAGTATTTTTAAAAAGTTAAGTATTGATATAAAAAACCCCATAACCCATTGCCATCAAGTTGATCCTGTCACTATAGGACAGAGTAGAGCTGTCCCATAGGGTTTCCAAGGAGTGGTCGGTGGATTCGAAATACCCACATTTTGGTTTGCAGCCTAGCTGTTAAAATAAAAAAGACCCAAATTGAATTTCTGGGGATGAAAACTACAACCCATGAGATGAAAAAATACACTGGACTGAATTAACAGGAGATTAGATATTGTGGTAAAAAGATTAGGAAACTTGAAGACATAAGATAGAAACTATCCAAAATGGAACACACAGAGAAAAAAATAATGGGGGTGGAAGGGAGGGGAAAGAACAGATCGTCAGTAATCTGCGAGAAAACTTTGTTGTTGTTGTCAGGTGCCATCCAGTCAGTTCTGACTCATAGTGATCCTAAGTACAACAGAGCAAAACCAATTGTTGCAGCCACTGTGTCAATCCGTCTCATTGAGGATCTTCCTCTTTTTTGCTGACCCTTTTTTTATACTTTACCAAGCATTACATCCTTCTCCAGGGACTTATCCCTCCTGATAACACATCCAAAGTACATGAGTACTCCTCGCTTCCAGGGAGCAATCTGGCTGTATTTTTCCAAAGACAGATTTGTTCATTTTTCTGGCAGTCCATGGTATATTCAATATTCTTCGCCAACACTATAATTCAAAGGCGTCGGTTCTTCTTCAGTCTTCTTTATTCATTGTCAGCTTTCACATGCATATGAGGTGATTGAAAATATCATGGCTTGGATCAGGGGAACCTTAGTCCTCAAGTGACATCTTCGCTTTTTAACACTTTAAAGAGGTCTTTTGCAGCAGATTTGCCCAATGAAATACGTCATTTGATTTCCTAACTGCTGCTTCCATGGGGGCTAATTGTGGATCCAAGTAAAATGAAATCCTCGACAATGTCAATGTTTTCTCCACTTATGATGTTGCTTATTGGTCCAGTTATGAAGATTTTTGTTTTCTTTATGTTAGTTGTAATCCATATTGAAGGCTATGGTCTTTGATCTTGATCAGTAACTGCTTCAAGTCCTCTTGTCTTTCAGCAAGCAAGATTGTGTCATCTGTGTATTGCAGCTTGTTAATTAATCTTCCACTAATCCTGATGTCACATTCTTCTTCATATAGTCCAGTATCTCGGATTATTTGCTCAGCATAAAGACTGAATAAGTATGGTGAAAGGATACAATCCTGCCACACACATTTCTCGATTTTAAAGCATGCAGTAACTGCCTCTTAGCCTATTACACATTCTTCATGGGCACAATTAAGTGTTCTGGAATTCCCATTCTTCTCAACATCATTCATAATTTGTTATGATCCACACAGCCGAATGCCTTGTGTAATCCATAAAACACAGGTAAACATCTTTCTGGTGTTCTCTGCTTTCATCCAAGATCCATATGACATCAGCAATGGCACCCTTTGTTCCATGTCCTCTTCTGAATCAGGCTTGAATTTCTGGCAGTTCCACATAGATGTGTGTCTACAACCATTTTTGAGTTATCGTCAGCAAAACTTTCTCGCGTGTGATATTGATGATATTGTTCAATAATTTCTGCATTCCATTGGGTCACCTTACTTTGGAATGGGCACAAATATGTATGGATATCTCTTCCAGTCAGTTGCCCAGGTAGCTGCTTCCCAATTTCTTGGCATAGGTAAGTGAGCACCTCCAGTGCTGCATCCATTTGTTAAAACATCTCAATTGGTATTCCTTCAGTTCCTGGAGCCTTGTTTTTCAGCAATGCCTTCAGTGCTGCTAGGACTTCTTCCTTCAATACCATTGGTTCTTGATCATATGCCACCTCCTGAAATGGTTAAAGCGCGACCAATGCTTTTTGTTACAGTGACTCTGTGTATTCCTCCTATCTTCTTTTGATGCTTCCTGTGTTCCTCAATATTTTGCCCATGGAAACCCAAACCCATTGCAGTTGGGTTGATTCTGACTCATAGCAACCAATAGGACAGAGTAGAACTGCCCCACAGGGTTTCCAAGGAGTGCCTGGTAGATTTGAACTGCTGGCCTTTTGGCTAGCAGCCATAGCTCTTAGCCACGAAGCCGTCGGGTGTTCCATTTTGCCCACAGAATCCTTCAAAATTGCAACTCAAGGCTTGAATTTTTTCTTCAGTTCTTTCACCTTGAGAAATGCTGAGAATGTTCTTCCCTTCTGGTTTTCTAACTCCAGGTCTTTGCACATGTCATTATAATACTTTGTCTTCTGGAGCCACCATTTGAAATCTTCTGTTCAGCTCTTTTACTTCATCATTTCTTCCTTTCATCTTAGCTACTCTACGTTCTAGAGCAATTTTCAGAGTCTCTTATGACATCCATTTTAGCCTTCTCTTTCTCTCCTGTCTTTTTAATGACCTCTTGCTTTTTTCATGTATGATGTCCTCAATATCATCCAACAACTCATCTAGTCTTCAGTCATTAGTGTTCAATGTGTCAAATCTATTCTTGAGATAGTCTCTAATTTCAGGTGTGATATACTCAAGGTCATTCTTTGGCTCTTTTGGACTTGTTCTAATTTTTTTCAGCTTCAGCTTGAACTTGCTTATGAGCAATTGATGGTCTCTTCCACAGTTGGGCCCTGTCCTTGCTTTGATTGATGATATTGCGATTTTCCAAGGTCTCTTTACACAGATGTAGCCAATTTGATTCCTGTGTATTCCATCTGGTTAGATCCATGTGTATAGTTGCCGTTTATGTTGTTGAAAAAAGATATTTGCAATGAATATGTCACTGGTCTTGCAAAATTCTATCATGGGATCTCCGGTGTTGTTCCTATCACCAAGGCAATATGTTCCAGCCTTCTTTGTTTTCAACTTTCGCTTTCCAATCGCCATTAATTATCAATGCATCTTGATTGAATGTCCGATCAATTTCAGACTGCAGAAGTTGGTAAAAAAAATACTTCAAATGCCTTGTCTTTGGCATTAGTGGTTGGTGCATAAACTTGAATAATATACCTACATATACCTTGTAGGTATATGGATATTATCCTATCACTGACAGTGTTGTACTTCAGGATAGATCTTGAAATGTTCTTTTTGATTATGAATGTGATGCCGTTCCTCTTCAGTTTGGCATCATAGACCATCCCATTCCCCTACTGCTGTTGAGTCAATTCCAACTCATAGAGACCCTGTGGGACAGAGTAGAACTGCCCCATAGGGTTTCCAAGAAGCAGCCAGTGGATTTAAACTGCTGACCTTTTGGTTAGCAGCCAAACATTTAACCACCGTGCTACCAGTTCTCCATAGTAGACCATATGATTTTCTAATTCAAAATGGCTAACACTGGTCCGTTTCAGATGACTGTTGCCTAGGATATTGATCTTTACGTGTTCCGTTTCATTTTTGACAACATCTAGTTATTCTGGATTCATTCTTTGTACATTCCACGTTCCAATTATTAATGGATGCTTGCAGCTGTTTCTTTTCGTTTTGAGTTGTGCCACATCATCAAATGTAAGTCCTGAAAGCTTTATTCCAACCATTTCATTAAGATTGACTCTACTTTGAGGAGGCAGCTCTTCCCCAGTCATTTTCTGGGTGACTTCCGGCCTGAGGTGCTCATCTTCCAGTACTATACCAGACAATGTTCAGTATTCATAAGGGTTTTACTGGCCATTTTTTCAGAAGTAGACCATCAGGTCCTTCTTCCCAGTCTGTCTTAGTCTGGAAGCTCCGTTGAAGCCTGTCCACCATGGGTGACCCTGCTGGTATTTGAAATACCAGTGGCACAGCTTCCAGCATCACAGTAACACTCAAGCCACCCAGTATGACAAACTGATGGTGGCGTGGTGGTTGAAAGAGGATAGTATAACTTAAAGATTTTCCTTAGGAAATTAAAGGGCTAGATGGCATCCAAGTTTGCCCTTTTCACCCAGTGTCGCCTGTGAGAAATCCTAGGATTCATGGTCTGTGAATACTTTCTTGGGGCTTCAGCCACACTAATTTTTCTTGTCTTTGTTCCCCTTTTCCTCTTTCACTTCTGATACTTTGGCCCATTATCATTAAAACTGAAAATGTTTGGAATTGATATAATGTCATCTTTCTTCTCACTCCATGGCACTTTCTCCTTTCAAGTGCTCATGGTATTTCAAGGTAATGGTAGAGGAAGAAGGGTACAGGGCAAGAGAGAAGAGAGAGGCCTCTCAGCTTTGGTGTGCCAGCTTTACCTCTTACTACCTTCATGATATGGAGCACTTATTTAACCTCTCTGTGCCACAGTTTCTTTTTACTATTTTTTTTCTTTATTATCTTGTTGTTGTTAGATGCTGTTGAGTCGGTTCTGACTCATAGCCACCCTATGTACCACAGAACGAAACACTGCCTGGTCCTTCGCCATCCTTACAATCGTTGTTATGCTTGAGCTCATTGTTGCAACCACTGTGTCAATCCATCTCGTTGAGGGTCTTCCTCTTTTCCGCTGACCCTGTACTTTGCCGAGCATGATGTCCTTCTCCAGGGACTGATCCCACCTGACAACATGTGCAAAGTATGTAAGATGCACTCTTGCCATCTTTGCATCTAAGGAGAATTCTGGTTATAGTTCTTCCAAGACAGATTTATTCATTCTTTTGGTAGTCCATGGTATATTCAATATTCTTCGCCAACACCACAATTCAAAGGCATCAGTTCTTCGGTCTTCCTTAGTCATTGTCCAGCTTTCACATGCATATGATGTGATTGAAAATACCATGGCTTGGGTCAGGTGCACCTTAGTCTTCAAGGTGACATCTTTGCTTTTCAACACTTTAAAGAGGTCCTTTACAGCAGATTTGCCCAATGCAACGCGTGGTTTGATTTCTTGACTGCTGCTTCCATGGCTGTTGATTGTGGATCCAAGTAAAATGAAATCCTTGACAACTTAATCTCTTCTCCGTTTATTATGATGTGGCTTATTGGTCCAGTTGTGAGGATTTTGTTTTCTTTGTGTTGAGGCATAATCCATACTGAATGTTGTGGTCTTTGATCTTCATTAGTAAGTGCTTCAAGTCCTCTTCACTTTCAGCAAGCAAGTTTGTATCATCTGCATAACACAGGTTGTTAATGAGTCTTCCTCGAATCCTGATGCCCTGTCCTTCTTCATGTAGTCCAGCTTCTCGTATTATTTGCTCAGCATACAGATTGAATAGATATGGTTAAGGGATACGACCCTGACACACACCGTTTCTGACTTTAAACCACTCAATATCCCCTGTTTTGTCCAAACAACTGCCTCTTGATCTATGTACAGGTTCCTCATGAGCACAATTAAACCTTCTGTAATTCTCATTCTTCCCAATGTTATCCATAATTTGTTATGCTCCACACAGTTGAATGCCTTTGCATAGTCAATAAAACACAGGTAAATATCCTTTTAGTATTCTTTGCTTTAAGCCAGGATCCATCTGACATCAGCAACGATATCCCTGGTTCCACGTCCTCTTTTGAATCTGGCCTGAATTTCTGGCAGTTCCCTGTTGATAAACAGCTGCAGCCACTTTTGAATGATCTTCCGCAAAATTTTGCTTGCATGTGATATTAATGATGTTGTTCAATAATTTCTGCATTCAGTTAGATCACCTTTCTTGGGAATAGGTAAAAATATGGATCTCTTCCAATCGGTTGGCAGGTGGCTGTCTTCCAAATTTCTTGGCATAGATGAGTGAGCACTTTCAGTGCTGCATCCGTTTGTTGAAACATCTCAACTGATACTCTGTCAATTCCTGGTGCCTTGTTTTTCGCCAATGCCTTCAGTGCATCTTGGACTTCTTCCTTCAGTGCCATCGGTTCCTGATCATAAGCTACCTCTTCAAATGGTTGAACGTCTACTAATTCTTTTTGGTATAATGACTCTGTGTATTCCTTCCATCTTCTTTTGATGCTTCCTGTATCATTTAATATTTTCCCCATAGAGTTCTTCACTGTTGCAACTCGAGGCTTGAATTTTTTCTTCAGTTCTTTCAGCTTGAGAAACACTGAGCATGTTCTTCCCTTTTGATTTTCTATTTCCAGCTCTTTACACATGTTATTATAATACTTTACTTTGTCTTCTCAAGCCACCCTTTGAAATCTTCTGTTCAGTTCTTTTACTTCATCATTCCTTCCTTTTGCTTTAGCTGCTCAACATTCGAGAGCAAGTTTCAGAGTCTACTCTGACACCCATCTTGGTCTTTACCTCTTTCTTGTCTTTTCAATGACCTCTTGCTTTCTTCATGTATAATGTCCTTGATATCATTCCACAACTCATCTGGTCTTTGGTCACTAGTGTTCAATGCATCAAATCTATTCTTGAGATGGTCTCTAAATTCAGGTGGGATATACTCAAGTTCATACTTTGGCTCTTGTGGACTTGTTCCGGTTTTCTTCAGTTTCAACATGAACTTGCATATGAGCAATTAATGGTCTGTTCTACAGTCGGCCCGTAACCTTGTTCTGACTGATGGTATTGAACTTTTCCATCATCTCATTCCGTAGGTGTAGTCAATTTGATTCCTGTGCATTTCATCTGGTGAGGTCCATGTGTATAGTTGCCGTTTAAGGTGGTGAAAAAAGGTATTTGCAATAAGAAGTTGTTGGCCTTGCAAAATTCTGTCATTTGATCTCTGGCATTATTTCTATCACCAAGGCCATATTTTCCAACTACCAGTCCTTCTTTGTTTCCAACTTTTGCATTCCAATCACCAGTAGTTATCAATGCATCCTGATTGCATGTTGGATCAATTCCAGACTGCAGAAGCTGATAAAAGTCTTCAATTTCTTTATCATTGGCCTTAGTGGTTGATGTGTAAATTTGAATAATATTCGTAGGAACTGGTCTTCCTTGTACGTGTATGGATATTATCCTATCACTGACCGTGTTGTACTTCAGGATAGATCTTGAAATGTTCTTTTTGATGATTAATGCTACACCATGTTATCTTCTATGATACACGAATCATATGGAAAGATTAGGTATAGTACATACCTAGGTCGTAAAGCAGAATAATGCATAGCCCATAAGCTAGAACATTACCGGTAACTTTCATCTAACTTCGCGCGCTTTCCCTACCCCATCTCCCTGCCTCTCCTAGAGATAACTACTACCCAAAATTAGTTTCTTGTATTCTTACTTTAAAGAAAAGTTTTATCACTTGTAAGGTGTGCTAGACCCAAACCATGACCTTTTCAGTCACCTCATGTGCATGTGAAAGTTGGACAGTGAAAAAGGAAGACAGGAGAATTGATGTGTCCGAAATGTGGTGTTGGCGGACAGTAGTGAATATGTCGTGAACTGCTGGAAGAACAAACAAATCAGCCTTCAAAGAAATTCAAGCAGAATGTTCCTTAGGAGTGAGGATGGGCCAATTACTAGGAAAGCATATCATGTTTGGTGAAGTAGAGGGTAAGGGAAAATGAGGGAAATTTCAATGAGAAAGATTGACATAATAGGCACAACAATGGGCTTGAGCATACCAACAATCACGAAAATCGCCCAGGGCTAGGCAACATTTCATTCTGTTGTACATAAGGTTGCCATGAACAGGAGTTGACTTGAAAGCAACCAACACCACCACTATATTGTTTAATTTCACTTGCTTTTGACCTCTATAAAAATGTTATGTTGCTGCATTTAGCTGTAGTTTATTTATCTTCATTGCTACATAATATTCTACTGTGAAGGATGCTTGGGTTTTCAGCTTTTTGCTATTGTGAACAATAAACCCCCAGACATTACTGCTTGAAAATTCTTGCATGTGTTTTGTGGTGCCCAATGTGCAAGCGTTTCTCTTGCGGATATATCTAGGAGTGGAATTACTAGGTCGTTAAGTATGTGAATGTTCAACTTTGTGAAATAATGCCAAATTGTTTTCAAAGTGTTTGTGTAAATTCATACTCCCACTAGCAACATAGGAGTTTCATTTTATCCTCCCCAACACTTGGTGTGGTCACACTGCTTAATTTTTGCCAATTAATGTAAAATGATAGCTTAGCTATAGTCTTAATTTGCATTTTTATGGTTACTGAGATTGAGTACCGTTTCATAAATTTATTAGAGTTCTTGCTTTCTCTGAGAAATGCCTGTGTCTTTTTCTCATTTCTAATGGGATTTTTGCCTTAAAAAAAAAAATGATTTGAAGGAGTTCCTTATATTCTGAATACTAATCTTTGTCATTTATATGTGTTTCAAACATTGTATTCCAGTGTGTGGCTTTTCTTTGCACTGTCGGGTACTTTTTGATGAACATAGTTTACTGATTGTAATGTTAACATTTATTATTTTATGTCTAGTATTTTGCTGTATTAAGAAACCCTTCCTTACCTCAAGATCGAGAAGATTTTGTCCATTTTTTTCTAAATTTTTTTTTCACATTTAAGTCTTTAATCCATTTGGAATTAAATTTTGTTTACGGTTTGAGATAGGGATCAAATTTTATTTTATCACATATGAATAGCTGCTTGTACCAGCGCCATTTTTTAAATAGTCCCTTCTCTCCTCACTGAGCCACAGAGCAACCTCTATTATATATTAAAGTTCCATATATGTGTAGATCTGTTTCTAGATCCTTTATTCTTTTCCATTGTTGATTTGGTGTATCTCTGCACCAACAGCATACTATCTTATTTACTCTAACTTATGAATAACTCTTCACATTAGGGCAAGTCCCTAACTTATTCTTCTTCAAGAATACCTTATCTATTCTTGACCATTTGCTTTTCTGTATACATTTTAGATTCAGCTTGTCAATTCAATGAAAAACCCAGTTGAATTCTTTTTTTCTTTTCATATTTTTATTGTGCTTTAAGTGAAAGTTTACAAATCAAGTCAGTCTCTCATACAAAACCTTGCTATATACTCCCCGTTGCTCTCCCTCTAATGAGACAGCACATTCCTTCTCTCCACCCTGTGTTTCCATGTCCATTCAGTCAGCTCTGTCCCCCTCTGCCTTCACATCTCCCTCCAGACAGGAGCTGCACACATGGTCTCATGCGTCTACTTGATCCAAGGAGCTCACTCCTCACCAGTATCATTTTCTGCCTTATAGTCCAGGCCAATCACTGTCTGAAGAGTTGGCTTTGGGAATGATTCCTGTCTTGGGCTAACAGAAGGTCTGGGGACCATGATCTCTGGAGTCCCTCCAGTCTCAGTCAGACCATTAAGTCTGGCCTTTTTACGAGAATTTGGGGTCTGCATCCCACTGCTCTCTTGCTCCTTCAGGGATTCTCTGTTGTGCTTCCTGTCATGGCAGTCATTGGTTGTAGCAGGGCACCATCTAGTTCTTCTGGTCTCAGGCTGATGTGCTCTCTGATTTATGCTGCCCATTCTGACTCTTGGGCTCATACTTACCTTGTGTCTTTGGTGTTCTTCGTTCTCCTTTGATCCAGGTGGGTTGAGAACAATGGTTGCATCTTACATGGCCACTTCCTAGCATTTAAGACCCCGGACACCATTCTCCAAAATGGGATGCAGAATGTTTTCTTAATAGATTTTATTATGCCAGTTGACCTAGGTGTCCCCTGAAACCATGGTCCCCAAACCCCCGCCCCTGCTACGCTGGCCTTCGAAGCATCTGGTTTATTCAGGAAACTTCTTTGCTTTCGGTTTCGTCTAGCTGTGCTGACCTCTCCTGTATTGTGTGTTGTCCTTCCCTTTACCTAAATTAGTTCTTGTCTACTAATTAGTGAATCCCCCTTTCCCTCCCTCCGCCCTCTCGTAACCATCAAAGAACATTTTCTTCTCCGTTTAAACTATTTCTTGAGTTCTTATAATAGTGTTCTCATACAATATTTGTCCTTTTGCAACTGACTAATTTCACTCAGCATAATGCCTTCCAGATTCCGCCACGTTGTGAAATGTTTCATGGGTTCATCGTTGTTCTTTATCAATGAGTAGTATTCCATTATGTGAATATATCATAATTTATTTATCCATTCGTCCGTTGATGTGCTCCTTGGTTGCTTCCATCTTTTTGCTATTGTAAACAGTGCTGCAATGAACATGGGTGTGCATATATCTGTTCGGGTGATGGCTCTTACTTCTCTAGAATATATTCCAAGGAGTGGGATTGCTGGATCTGATGGCAGTTCTATTTCTAGCTTTTTAAGGAAGCACCAAATTGATTTCCAAAGTGGCTGTACCATTTTACATTCCCACCAGCAGTGTATAAGTGTTCCAGTCTCTCCACAACCTCTCCAACATTTATTATTTTGTGTCTTTTGGATTCATGCCAGCCTTGTTGGAGTGATATGGAATCTCACTGTAGTTCTGATTTGCATTTCTCTAATGGCTTTTTTTTTTTTTTTAATGGCTAACGATCTCGAGCATTTCCTCAGGTATCTGTTAGCTACCTGAATGTCTTCTTTAGTGAAGTGCCTGTTCATATCCTTTGCCCATTTTTTAATTGGGTTGTCTTTTTGTTGTTGAGTTTTTGCAGTAACACGTAGACTTTAGAGATCAGCTGCTGATCGGAAATGTCATAGCTAAAAACTTTTTCCCAGTCTGTAGGTAATCTTTTTGCTCTTTCTGTGAAGTCTTTGGATGAGCATAGTTGTTTGACTTTTAGGAGCTCCCAGTTATCTAATTTCTCTTTTGCTGTTTGTGCAATTCTAGTAATGTAGTATACTGTTTATGCCATGTATCAGGGCTCCTAGCGTTGTTCCTATTTTTTCTTCCATGAACTTTATCATTTTACATTTTATATTTAGGTCTTTGATCCATTTTGTGTTCGTTTTTGTGCATGGTGTGAGGTATGGGTCTTGTTTCATTTTTTTGCTGATGGATATCCAGTTATGCCTGCACCATTTGTTAAAGAGACTGTTTTTTCCCCATTTAACTGACTTTGGGCCTTTGTCAAATATCAGCTGCTCATATGTGGATGGATTTGTGTCTGGATTCTCAATTCTATCCCATTGGTCTATGTATCTGTTGTTGTACTAGTACCAGGCTGTTTTGACTATCATGGCGGTATAATATGTTCTAAAATCTGGTAGCGTGAGGCCTCCCACTTTGTTCTTTTTCGGTAATGCTTTACTTATCCAGGGCCTCTTTCCCTTCCATGATGAAGTTGGTGACTTGTTTCTCCATCTCATTAAAAAATGTCACTGGTATTTGGATAGGGATTGCATTGTAGATATCTATAGATATAGATCGCTTTGGGCAGAATAGACATTTTTACAATGTTAAGTCTTCCTATCCATGAGCAAGGTATATTTTTCCACTTATGTAGGTCATGTTTGGCTTTTTCCAGTAGTGTCTTGTAGTTTTCTTTGTATAGGTCTTTTACATCTCTGGTTAGATTTATTCCTAGGTACTTTATCTTCTTAGGGGCTACTGTAAATAGTTTTGATTTGGCGATTTCCTCTTCATCACTCTCTTTGTTGATGCAGAGGAATCCAACTGATTTATGTATGTTTATCTTGTATCCTGATACACTGCTGAACTCTTCTAATAATTTCAGAAGTTTTCTTAAAGGTTCTTTAGGTTTTTCTGTGTATAAGAGCACATCATCTGCAAACAGGGATACTTTTACTTCTTCTTTGCCAATTCGTACACCCTTTATTTCTTTATATAGCCTAATAGCTCTGGCTAGGACCTCCAGCACAATGTTGAATAAGAGTGATGATAAAGGGCATCCTTGTCTGGTTCCTGTTCTCAATGGGAATGCTTTCAGTCTTTCCATTTAGGATGATGTTGGCTGTTGGCTTTGTATAAATGCTCTTTATAATGTTTAGGAGTTTTCCTTCTCTTCCTATTTTGCTGAGACTTTTTATCACAAATCAGTGTTACATTTTGTCAAATGCCTTTTCTGCATCAATTGATAAGATCATGTGGTTCTTGTCTTTTATTTATGTGATGGATTACATTGATTGTTTTTCTAATGTTGAACCTGGTATGAATCCCACTTGGTCATTGTGAATTATTTTTTTGATATGTTGTTGAATTCTATTGGCTAGAATTTTGTTGAGGGTGTTTGCATTTAAGTTCATGAAGGATATTGGTCTTTAATTTTCTTTTTTTGTGGAGTCTTTACCTGGTTTTGGTATCAGGGTTATGCTGGCTTCATAGCATGAGTTTGGTAGTATTCCATCCTTACCTATGCTCTGAAATACCTTTAGTAGTAGTGGTGTTAACTCTTCTCTGGAAGTTTGGTAGAATTCTCCAGTGAAGCCTTCAGGGCTAGCGCTTTTCTTCGTTGGGAATTTTTAAATTACTTTTTCAATCTCTTCTTCTGTTATAGGCTTATTTAGTTGTTCTGTCTCCATTTGTGTTAGTGTAGGTACGTAGTATATCTAGAAATCTGTCCATTTCCTCCAGGTTTTCAAATTTGTTAGATTACAACTTTTCATAGTGCTCTGTTATGATTCTTTTAATTTCGGTTGGGCCTGTTCTGATATCGCCCATCTCATTTCTTATTCAGGTTATTTGCTTCGTCTCCTGTTTTTCTTTTGTCAGTCTGGCCAGTGGTTTATCGATTTGGTAAATCTTTTCAAAGAACCAGCTTTTGGTCTTGTTAACTCTTTCAGTTGTTTTTCTGTTTTCTATTTCATTTAATTCTGCTCTAATTTTTATTATTTGCTTTCTTTGGGTACTGGAAGATTTCTTTTGTTGCTCTCTTTCTATTTGTTCAAGTTGTAAGGATAATTCTTTGATTTTTGCCATTTCTTCTTTTTGTATGTGTGCATTTATTGATATAAACTGACAACTGAACACTGCTTTCGCTGTGTCCCAAAGGTTCTGATAGGAAGTGTTTTCATTCTCATTGGATTCTATGAATTTCTTTATTCTGTCCTTTATTTGTTCTTTAATTCAATCTTTTTTGAGCAAAGTCTTGTTCACGTTCCATGTGTTTGATTTCTTTTCCTTGATATTTCTGTTATTGACTCCTAGTTTTATGGCTTTATGGTCAGAGAAGATGCTTTGTAATATTTCAATGTTTTGGATTCTGTTAAGGCTTCCTTTACGGCCTAATATGTGATCTATTCTAGAGAATGTTCCACGTGCACTGGAAAAAGAAAGTATACTTGGATGCTATTGGGTAGAGTGTTCTGTATATGTCTGTGAGGTCAAGTTGGTTAATTGTGGCCCTTAGCTCTTATGTGTCTTTATTGAGCTCCTTTCTGGATGTTCTGTCCTTTACTGAAAGTGGTGTGTTGAAGTCTCCTACTACTGCTGTGGAGCTGCCTATCTCACTTTTCAATGCTGTTTGAGTTTGCATTATGTATTTTGAAGCCCTGTTGTTGGATGCATAATATTTAAAATGGTAATATCCTCCTGGTATATTGTCCCTTTAATCATTATATAGCACCCTTCCTTATCCTTTGTGGCAGATTTAAGTTTGAAGTCTGTTTTGTCAGAAATTAGTATAACCACTCCTGCTCTTTTTTGATTTTTGTTTGCTTGATATATTTTTTTCCATCCTTTGAATGTTAGTTTGTTTGTGTGTTTAAGTCTAAGGTCCATCTCTTGCAGGCAGCATATAGCTGGGTCGTGGTTTTTTAATCCATTCTGCAACACTCTGTCTCTTTATTGGTGCATTTAGTCCATTTACATTCAGCCTGATTATAGATAGGCATGAGTTTAGTGCTGTCGTTTTGATGCCTTTTTCTGTGTTGTTGACAGTTTCGTTTTTCCACTTAACTTTTTGTGCTAAGAAGTTTTTCTTTGTGAATTGTGTGTTCCTCTTTTTCATTGCAGTTGAATTTGTTTTTGTTGAGTCTTTATGTTTATATTGTTTTTTATTTTGAAGTGTAGGAGTGTTAGTCTTCTTTGTGGTTACCTTGATATTTACCTGTATTTGTCTGAGTTTAAACCTAACTTGTATCTCCTTATATTGCCTTGATTTCCTCTCCATGTGGAAGATCTATGCCTACTTTATTTGGTCCCTCTTTATTGATTACTGTCATCTTTTACATAATGACATCACTGATTCTGTGTTTTGAGAATTTTTTTTTTTAATCTTGATTTATTTTTATGATTTCCCTATCTGAGTTGGTATCTGGTTGCTCTGTTCTGTGTTCTGGTGTTGGGTTGATATCTGATATTATTGATTTTCTATCCAGAGAATTCCCTTTAGTATTTCTTGTAGTTTTGGTTTGGTTTTTGCAAATCCTCTAAACTTCTGCGTACCTGTAAATGTCTTAATTTCGCCTTCATATTTGAGAGACAGTTTTGCTGGCTATATGATTCTTGGCTGGCAATTTTTCTCCTTGAATGCTTTATATATATCATCCCATTGTCTTCTTGCCTGCATGGTTTCTGCTGAGTAGTCCGAACTTATTATTAATGATTCTCCTTTGTAGGTGACTTTTCCCTTATCCTGGGTGCTCTTAAAATTTTCCCTTTTGTTTGGTTTTAGCAAGTTTGATGATAATATGTCTTGGTGACTTTCTTTTGGGATCTACCTTGTATGGGGTTCAGTGAGCATCTTGGATAGATATCCTTTTATCTTTCATGATATCAGGGAAGTTTTCTGCCAACAAATCTTTAATAATTCTCCCTGTATTTTCTGTTATCCTTCCCTGTTCTAGTATTCCAATCACTCGCAAGTTATTGGTAGATAAATAGATAGATAGGTAGACAGACAGACAGATAGATAGAGTCCCACATGATTCTTCATTTTTTAAAATTCTTTTATCTGATTTTTCTTCAAAGATATTGTTGTCAAGTGCTCCCAGTTGAAATTTTGATTGAAATTGTAAACCTCCTTTGGGGGGAAATTGACGTCTTCATGGTATTGAGTGTTTCTATCCATGAATGTGTGATATCTTTCCATTTACCTGGGTATTCTTTAATGTATTTCAATAGAATTGAACAACTCGATGAAACTTAGTAGAGTTTAATGTGTACAAGTGATTAATCCTTGAAGGACAACTTGGCTATGTCCAAGTTGTCTTAAATGTTGCTGTATTGTGTTCTTTCACTGAATGTTTCTGTGAAGTCTGAGGTTAATGAACTGTACCCCTTGTGGGCAATTTTTTTTTTGGTTGTGTGCTTAAATAATTAATTCTTTAATTATTTGAAGTTTAGTGACACACAAGGTTTATCTCACAGTTATGTTGTATCAAGTTTGCCTGGTATATGTGTAATATTTGATTTGGTGAATCCACTTTTTCCTTCATTTCAGGAAAAATTTCTTGTATTATATCTTGTAGTAATTTCTTCTGTTCCATTTATTGGGTTATCAGGGACATCTGTTTTCATTCTATTTGAATATCCTGCCTGTCTTCCATATTCACTGTCTTCTTTTTAATTACCTTAATCTCTTTGAATTTTTTTTCAGTATTGTCTGTGTTGACCTGAAATCTTAATTTCATGGTATTAATTTGATTTTCAGCAGAGTCTAGTCTCTTCCTGATTGTAATTTATCCCCCCCCCACTTCTTTCTTCTTTCTCCCTTCTGTCCAGTAATATATTTGCATTAGTTGCCATACTGCTTCTTTTTGTTGTTGTCATATATGACAGGGGCAACTCAGTAAAGCTCTTCTATTTGTGTGATGCATTTTGTGATAGATTTTCCCATCTTACTTGGGACGGATGTGTCTTTTTCTCTTTGACCTTTAATTTGAGGAGTAGATGTTGCTTTCAGTCAGGTTTCCTGTAACCTAAGTGTCACATCTTCCAAGTGGGAGACCTCAATGCTGTTCACACCTCATGTGCAGCCACCACCCATTTGTCAGTGGAGGCTTGTGTGTTGCTATGACTCTGAACAGATTTCAGTGGAGGGTCCAGACTAAGACAAACTAAGAAGAAAGGCCTGGTGATCTACTTCCCAAAATCAGCTAATGAAAACCTTATGGATCACAATGGTCCAATCCTGTTGTGCATTTGGTTGTCATGAGTTGGGGGCTGACTTGACAGCAGTTAACAGCAGCAACTACATGCTGGTGGAGAGTGAGGTGTAGCAAGACGGGGGGAGCTTCTCTGCTAAGGTAGATTTTGTTCGTTGCTAAGGAGCTCCAGTACTTACCTCTCCTTTGAGAATTCTGTCCCAAGACCCACTGGACCTGCCTCTTCCCCGCCCACAGCCATTAGATTGTTACTCATTCAGCAGAGTGCCCTGGCAGGGTTGCCAGATAAAACACAGGCTACCCAGTAATATTTAAATTTTGGATAAACAACAAATAATTTTTTAGTATAAGTATGTCCCAAGGCACTGGCAAAAAACAAGGATCCAGGAATTGGTGGAATACCAAATGAGATGTTTCAACAAACAGATTCAATGCTGGAAGCACTTGCTTGTCTATGCCAAGAAATTTGGAAGATAGCTACCTGGGCAACCAACTAGAAGAGATCCATATATGTGCCCATTCCAAAGAAAGGTAATTGAATAGAAAGCAGAAATTATCAAACAATATCATTAATATACACAAGTAAAATTTTGCAGAAGGTAACACAAAAAGATTTGTGGCAGTACAACAGGGAACTGCCAGAAATTCAAGCTGGATTCAGAAGAGGATGTGGAACAAGTGATATCATTGCTGATGTCAAAAGGACCTTGGCTGAAAGTAGAGAACACCAGAAACATGTTTACCTGTGTTTTATTGACTATGCTAAGGCCTTGGACTGTGTGGATCATAATAAATTATGTGTAATATTGTGAAGAATGGGAATTCCAGAGCACTTAACTGTGCTCATGAGGAACCTGTACTTAGACCAAGTGGCAGTCATTTTGAACAGAACAAGGTGGTACTGTGTGGTCTAAAGTCAGGAAAGGTGTGCTTCAGGGTTATATCTTTTCACCGTACTTATTCAATCTGTAGGCTGAGTAAATAGTCAGAGAAGCTGAAGTATTTGAAGAAGAATGCAGCAACAGGATTGGAGGAAAACTCATTAACAACCTGCGATATGCAGATGACATAGGCTGGAAGTGAAGAGGACTTGAGGCACTTACTGATGAAGATAAGACTACAGTCTTCAGTATGGATTACAACTCAACATAAAGAAAACAATAATTCTCACAACTAGACCAATAAGCAACGTCATGATAAATGGAGAAAAGATTGAAATTGTCAAGAATTTCATTTTACTTGGATCCATAATCAATGCCCATCGAAGCAGCAGTCAAGAAATCAAACAACACATATTACATTGGGCTAATCTGCAGCAAAAGACCTCTTTAAAGTGTTAAAAAGTGAAGATGTCACTTTGACAACCAAGATGTGCTTGATCCAAGTCATGGTGATTTCAATAGCCGCATATGCATGGGAAAGTTGGACAATGAATAAGGAAGACCAAAGAAGAATTGATGAATTTGAATTATGGTGCTATAAAGAATTTTTTTTTTTTTTTTAAAGAATATTGAATATACCATGAACTGCCAGAAGAGTGAAAAATCTGTCTCGGAAGAAGTGCAACCAGAATGCTCCTTAGAAGTGAGGATGACAAGACTTCTTACATGCTTTGGACATGTTATCAGGAGGGGCCAGTCCCTGGAGGAGGACATCATGCTTGGTAAAGTAGAGGGTCAGCAAAAAAGACGAAGACCCTCAATAAGATGGATTGACACAGTGGTGGCAATAATGGACTGATACATAGCAATGATTGTGGAGATGGTGCAGAACCAGGGAGTGTTTCATTCTGTTGTACATAGGGTCTCTATGAGTTGGAAACTGACTTGATGGCACCTAATAACAACAACGTGTCCCACGTGGGACATTTTAGGACATTTTCACGTGATACTTCTGGCAAGTCATGCCCTGGAAAATGTCAAACCCCTTTTCTCTCTGCTGAGCCCCCACTGTGATATTTAAGGACTTGTCCTCTTGAGGGTTTTTACTTCACTCTTTCCAGGGCTGTTCAGGTACCTTCCCCACAGCCACCCATTGCAGGAGTTTTGTGAGAATTTTTGGCACTAATGTCCATCCTCAGAAGTTTTCAGGGTTTAGGGGTAGGAGTAATCACACATCTTTGTGCCAAGGCAGAATCTCTTGCTTTTTCTTTGGCTTCCCTCTTCAATGTTTATGGTATGAGGAAGTTGCTGCTGCTGGGTTTCATTTTTATGAAAAAAAATTTTTTATATTTGTTAGGTATAAAGTGATGGTGAGTCTGTAGCTCTCCTTCATTCTACCACCTTTACTGGGAAGTTGTTGTTGTTGTTAGGTGCCGTCAAGTCAATTCTGACTCACAGCAACCCCATGTGCAACAGAACAAAACACTGCCTGGTCCTGTGCCGTCCTCACAGCCTTTGCTATGTTTGAGCTCCTTGTTGCAGCCACTGTGCCAGGCCATCTCATTCAGGGTATTCCTCTCTTTCACTAACTCTCTACTTTACCAAGCATGATGTCCTTATCCAGGAATTGGTCCATCCTGATAATATGTGCAAAATATGTGAGACTTGCTCCAGGGAACATTCTGGCTGTACTTCTTCCAAGACGGATTTGTTCATTCTTCTGGGTAGTCCCTGGTATATTCAATATTCTTCGCCAACACCATAATTCAGAGGCATCAACTCTTTGGTTTTATTGGGAAGTGCTCCTATTTGATTGTCTATTCATGCAACAGAAACTGAGTGCTTACTGTGTGGTCTCTGGAGGGAGCCACCCATTGTGGCACAGCTCTAATACATGCTGGTAAAGATTGTTCTCTTTCACAGCTTATTTTGGTGGCCTTGGTCCTGGTCTTGTCTCCCCATTAGACTGAGAGTTCCTTGGAGGCAGGAACGGGGGTTGCTCATCTCCATCCTCACCTAGGGGATTGTAAATGTTTGTGGAAAAGATGATTGAATGAATTGAAGAAGCACAGAATTGCAAGAGCCAAGGAGAGAAGAGTCCCTGGGTGGTGCAAACAGTTAACATGCTCGACTGCAAACTGAAAGGTTGGAAGTTCAAGAAAGGCCTGGAGAACTCCTTCTGAAAACTCAGCCATGGGAAGCCCTATGGAGTACAGTTCTATTGTGACACACATGGGGTCACCATGAGTCAGAGTGGACACGACTATGACTGGTTTGGTTCTGGGTAGAGTAGAGCCGGGGGGACAAGGACACTGCCTGGTCCCTGAGATTGCCAGCTATGTCCTGGGGATGAAAGACAGAAACAGCATGCCTGGTCCCATCACTCACTGGTGGAAGAGGAGATAACTCATCACTAAGTGAGAATTGCAGGGCTGGTTTAGTCTCTGCTACCGGAAACCCATGGTATATTAACTGAATGCCTCTAGAAAGAAACCATTGGTGCAAAGGTTTAAAGGCAGGAAAAAATGACCAGGCAGTGGGGAGCTCAGGGATAATGAGACACAGCCTGTGGTTCTCAGGGAATTCGCCTTCAGGTGGGAAGACTGACAAGAAGACCCATGGGGCAGAGGGGCTTGGTGGGGCACAAGGAGTTGAGAGGGTGCTGGGAGAGAAGCAGAAGGGGCTGGGCCGATCAGGAAATGCCCATGGAGGCCATGCCTGGCTGCATTTTCAGGGCTGCAGGAGTAGGTTGAGGGAGGAAGGGAGGCTGACACGGAGGCCAGAGCAGTGTGCAAAGGCGCAGAGGTGAGGAAAAGCAGGGCTAGACACAATTAACAAAGAGCTGTCACTGGCCCTAGGTGAGCAGATGAGACAGATGAGGTTGTTGGCAGGGGCAGAGGGGCCCGTGTGCCCTGTTAAAGGGCTTGACTGGAGCCAGCATGGGCTCCTTGACTGGCTGGTGTAGAGGTAACATGATCTTTTCCTCTGCCCCCTCCTCCAAGGAGCATGAACAGAATTGCCTGAAATAGCTGTCCACATAGCACTCTTTCTGCTCACTAGATATGCTGGAAAGCTTGAGTAATTTTGGGGCTAAATACCTGGCCCTGGGGAAAATGTACATTTTACGGTTGACGGAGAAGGAGGAGGAGGAGAAGAAGAGTAAGCTCGTCCTCCCATCCATGTCACTCGGAGGTGCTTTGGGGAGCCTTGCTGGTCTCACTATCATTGGTCAGCAGAGGCATTTACTACTGGCACAGTGGTTAAGTGTTTGGTTGCTAACCAAAAGGTCGGCAGTTTGAATCCACCAACCTCTCCTTGGAAACTCTATGGGGCAGTTCTACTTGGTCCTATAGGGTCACTATGAGTTGGAATCAACTCCACAGCAACAAGTTTGTTTTTTTGCAGGCCTAATATTTGCTCTGTGTTTCCTATCACTCCTGCTTATCCCTGGAGGCAGGTGTCATTTCCATTCTATACTTGAGGAAAGAGATTTCAAAAGGTGAAGGGACGTGTTCATGGTCACAGAGATCTAAGTGGCAGAATGGGAGTGGGAGTCCAGCTGGCTACACAATTGCCCACCGCTGGCAGCCGGGCCTAGCTCCCCACTTGTTTTGTTGACTCCTTATACTCTTGGAAACGATTTACAGAACACACTAGGAATTTTCTTTTTCTCCTTGAGTTGTTGTTATTTTGCATCAGAAAAAAAATGAGAGGAATTTAATTCATCATGAAGTGCTGGGAAGAAAAAATGCAACAACAGAACAGCAGCCCAGGGACAGCCTGACACTAGAAGGTGATGCTGATGGAGACCACTGGCCTGGGACATGGAGAACTGCCTGGGGAGTCCTCACTGGCCTGTCCCTGAACCTTCTCGCTGGCTCCGGGCTCTAAGGTCAACTGGCCAGCCAGCAAATGCTCCCAGGCACCACCCATTGTGAAGGTGGGGGCAGTGCTGTCATTGGGGGCAAAAATCTTTCTGATTTGAGTAAGAAACAGCCCGTGAACACCGGAGGCCTATGAGGAAGGATGCAGTGGGCAGAGCGCTAGAGACAGCGTTGGGGTCGGCGTGGTAGCCAGACCCAAGTGGGCCCCGATCCCAGCTCTGGGCCTCAGGAAGTGTACCCTTTTGTCTTAGGGTACTCCAGAGAAACAGAACCAATAAGACCACTAAGTTCCTTCTCTCTTTCTTTCTCTTTCATATATATGTAAGGCTGTGGTGGTTCACTGGTGGAATTCTCACCTTCCTTGTCGGAGACCCAGGTTTGATTCCTGGCCAATGTACCTCATGGACAACTATCACCCATCTGTCCAGTGGAGGCTTGCATGTTGCTATGACACTGAACAGGTTTCATCAGAGCTTCCAGACTAAGATGGACTAGGAAGAGAGGCCTGACTGCCTACTTCCAAAAATTAGTCAATGGAAACGCTATGGATCGTGATGGTTCTATCCATCATATATACATATATATATGTATATATGATTGGATGAGGCCTGCTCACATTATCTAGAGCAATATCCTTTACTTAAGGTCAAGGCTAACTGTTTTAAATACTGGTCACATGTAAATACCTTCACAGCAACAGCTAGACATGTGTTTGACCAGGCACCTGGGCACCATTGCCCAGCCAAGTGGACCCATAACATTAGCTGTCACACCTTGAGAGCTCCTTCAGCACCAGGGAGCCTTTTTTTCTTTATCTGTGAATAAGCATCCCCAAGTTCACCTCCTGGAGTTGCTAGGAAATGGGAAGGAGGCCACCTCTGAGAGCAGTAGTTTTCATGTGTGTGTCTGTGGTCCTGGGAGCAGTAGTTTACATGTGAGCATGTGTTCACAGTGCTGGGAGTGGTAGTTCATACGTGGACATGTGTTCACAGTGCTGGGAGCAGTAGTTCATACATGAGCATGCGTTCACTGTGCCGGGAGCAGCAGTTCATACCTGAGCACATGTGTTCATGGTTCTGGGAGCAGTAGATCATACATGCGCATGTGTTCACTGTGCTGGGAGCAGTAGTTCATGTGTGGACATGCTCACAGTGCTGGGAACATTAGTTCATAGGTGGACATGTGTTCACAGTGCTGGGAGCAGTAGTTCACATGCGGACATGTGTTCACAGTGCTGGGAGCAGTAGTTCACATGCGGACATGTGTTCATGGTGCTAGGAGCAGTAGTTCACATGTGAACGTGTGTCTGTGGTTCTCATCCTTGTCACCGTGATTCCAGGGTCATGTCGTTTGAGCCTTCTGAGCCTGTTGGTGCAGGAGGGGAGGTTGGGCGGATGAGCCCAAGAGCCTGGCCAATTTTATGTTTTTTGTTTTTTTTTTTTTTTAATATCCTATGCATTTACATGTTAGTAGAGCAAGGGATATGGGAAAGGGACATCCAATACTAAAAGTGAGTCCTTAAAGAGGTGGCTCAGAAGACCCCTCCTCTTTGAAGTCCTGCTTGGACAAGATCTCGTTATTGCTCCTGTTTATTATGGGCATGCTTCCCTCTGAACCCTGGGTGGTGTTCGTTGGGTTAAGTGTCGGCCTCCCCACTGCCCAGGGGCTCCTGTGGACACGGACCGTCCTGTCTGCTAGAGTGCCTACCATCATGTCTGAGCGCCTAGGCTTGGACTGAAGGGCATTGCCAGCTGAAGAACCACCAGATGGCCATCCAACAGCTCCTGAGACGTTAAAGTGGGCAGTAGTGATTGGTATGGGAGATGGCTGTTCCTGAGCAATATTTAAGAACCCACCAAGATACAGGTGGTGTCCAGGGCAGAGCATGGTGTTGGGCTTCAGATTTACCCCCTGACCCTGAGTGAACACAGGCCTGGCATACCCCACAAGAGTGCCACACCTGATCCTCCACAGAAATACATGCTGACGGCTGCCATGCTAAGCTGAGCAGTGAACATTTATTGTGTGCCTGCTGTGCCCAAGAATGTGTTGGGGAAGAGAGAGACTAAAAACCAAACCAAAACAAAACAAACCAGTTTCCATCCAGTCAATTCCAACTCATGGCAGCCCCATGTGTGACAGAGTAGAACTGAGCTCCATAGGGTTCTCTTGGCCCTAATCTTTATGGAAGCAGATCGCTAGGCCTTTTTTCTGTGCAGCTGGGGCGGGGGGTGGGCTTGAACCACCAACCTTTCAGTTAGTAGTTGAGCACAAACTGTGACACCCAAAGACCTTAGGGGAGACCAGGGGCTGGAAAACACAGGTGAAGTCGGGCACAGGTGGGTGGTCTTCAGTGTACCTGAGAAGCCAGGGTTTCCTTAAGCCCTCTTCTTCCTCCGGCATCAGCTTTACTCCATCAATACCTGCCAGGCTCCTTGCTGCAGGAGCTGCGGCACGCCCCCAAGGGCTCTGCCTGCTCACACTCCTGTCTGCCTTTCTACAACTCCCTCCCCAACCCATCCCCAGCGCTCATTGTTATTTTTTAATACATACCCAACTGTTCCAGCACCATTTGTTTCAATGACTATCTGACTTGCTTTTTGTTGTAATACACTTTATTTTTTGGAGCAGTTTTAGGCTTACAGAGAAATTATGCAGAAAGTGCCCATTGCTGTCAAGTCCATTCTGACTCATAGCAACCCTATAGGAGAGAGTAGAGCTGCCCCATAGGGTTTCCAAGCCCGTAAATCTTTATGGAAGCGGACTGCCACATCTTTTCTCCTGTGGAGCAACTGATGGGTTCGAACCACCCACTCTTCAGTTAGCAGCTGAGCGCTTAACCACTGTGCTCCAGGACCGCTCTGCGGAGTACAGCGTTCTGAGCTACCCTCTGCCCGCGGCACACAGTTTCCCCTATTAATTAGCATCTTGTGTTGGTGTGATGCGTTTGTTGCACTTGATGAGCCAATATTGATACATTATTATTAACTGAAGTCTGTAGTTTCCATGAGGGTCCACTCTTTGTGTTGTACAAACCTGTGGATTTTGACAAATGGGAGTCACGTGTCTACCATAACAGAAACATACAGAATAGTTTTCACTGCTTGACAAGGCCCTGAGCTCCACCTATCCATTCATTTCCCCTTCTCCCCTCCCCCAGACTCTGGCAACCATTGATCTTTTTATTGTCTTTATAGTGTTGCCTTTTCCAGAATGTCATATAGTTGGAATGATACAGTGTGTATCTCTTTCAGAATGGCTTCTTTCACTTAGCAATACGCATTTGAGGTTTCTCCATGTCTTTTCTGTAGCTTGATAGCTCATTTCTTTTTACTGTGGAATTATATTCCATTGTATGGATGTACCACAGTTTGTTTATCCACTCACCTCTTGAAGGGCATTTTGGTTGCCTCCAGCTTTTGGCACTTACAAGCAAAGCTGCTATAAACACGCATGTGCCGGTTTTTGATTCACTTGGGTAAATACTTAGGAGCGTGATTGCTGGGTCATGTGGAAAGCCTGTATTTGGCTTTGTAAGAAACTGCCAGGCTGTCTTCCACAGTGGCTGTACCATTTTACATTCCCACCAGCAATGAACGAGCATTCCTGTTGCTCCACACCCGCAGGAGCATCTGGTACCCAGCTGTCGTGTGCTTGGCTGTCTTCCCTACCGGAGTGTAAGCCCCTTGTGGGGAGGGGCTGGGCTTGCTTTCTTACTCCTGGCTCCACTTCTCCGTTTGTCAAAGCTGTGTCTTGGAGGATGAAGAGCAGTTGGCCAGGAAGAAGGATGGCAGGGAAGGAGAGGCAAAGAAGGCAGGCATCATGGTGCATCACGGCACAAGGAGGGACGAAGAACCATGTTTGGGGCTTGACAGAGGCTGGCAAACCCAGGATGGAGCCCAGCTCAATTTTGAAACACCCATGGGGTTAAATTCATGAAGTGAAGGCACGGAATGCCTGGAGGTGACTCAGTTTCCCATAAAGATTTTAGGTTTTTATTTGAGAAAAATTTAACTAGCTTCCCGGATGATTGAGTCATAGCTGTTTTAAATTACCGTAACGTATGTTATTGTTGTTGGGTGCTGTCCAGTCAATTCTGGCTCATAGCTACCTTATGGGGCAGACCCTGTAGGGTTTCCTAGGCTGAAATCATTACAGGAACAGATTTTGAGACCTTTTCTCCTGCAGAGTAATGTATATACTTGGTTAACTAATGATTAGACACTACCGAAAGGGGTGAGAAGGAAAAGTTAGTGTCTCTCTTCCCACTCCACCCACCCTCAGCTCCACTTCTACTCTGTTTTCAATTCTCTGATCAGTAACTCCCATCACACTAATTAAGTAGATATCCTTGTGCTGATTGATGTATTTAAATTCATCTGTTGACTCTTCCTCCCACCCGCACAACACCGTTGTTGTTATTGTGAGCCGCTGTCAAGTCAGCCCCTGACTTGTGGTGACCCCACAAACGATGTAATAAAACACTGCCTGGTCCTGTGCCATCCCCGTGATCAGTTGGGGATGAGTCCATTGTCATTCACAGGGTTTTCACTGGCTAATTTTCAGAAGTAGATTGCCAGGCCTTTCTTCCTAGTCTTAGTCTGGAAGATCTGCTGACCTGTTCAGCATCCTAGCATCACGCAAGCCTCTACTGATAGATGGGTGATAGCTGTGCATGAGGCGCGTTGGCTGGGAATTGAACTCGGGTCACCGGCATGGAAGGGGAGAATTCTATCACTGAAGCACTGCTGCCCCTACACACTCTACAAAAGAGGTGACTTCAGCCCAGCTTACTCACACAACCCGTTTCCCTCCTACTCTTTACTCATCATCTTGTTACATTCAAAATTTTAAATGTTTATGTGACTTCTACACAGTTTACATAATTACAGATTCACACATACAAGTAATATCATATTTTTTATGTGTACTTATATGTGTAGTCCACCCTGTCTTGATTTACCAGCTTTCAACTGTAGGCTCCAGTCCCTATATGTAAAGCCAGGAGGGTAATCAATTGACTAATCTCACAAAACTAGTAAATTGCAACTTAGTACTACTACACTGGACTATATGAGGAAGAACGGGGCATCAGGATTGGAGGAAGACTCATTAACAAACTGCGTAATGCAGATGACACAACCTTGCTTGCTGAAAGTGAAGAAGACTTGAAGCACTTACTGATGAAGATCAAAGACCACAGCCCTCAGTATGGATTACACCTCAACATAAAGAAAACACAAATCCTCACAACTGGACCAATAAGTGATATTATGGTAAACGGAGAAAAGATTGACGTGGTCAAGGATTTCATTTTACTTGGATCCACAATCAACAGCCATGGAAGCAGCAGTCAAGAAATCAAAAGATGCGTTGCATTGGGCAAATCTGCTGCAAAAGACCTCTTTAAAGTGTTGAAAAGCAAAGATATCACACTGAAGACCAAGGTGCGCCTGGTCCAAGTTTATGGCGTTTTCAGTAGCCTCATATGCATGGGAAAACTGGACGGTGAATAAGGAAGAACGAAGAAGAATTGATGCCTTTAAATTGTGTGGGGGAAGAATATTGAATATATCATGGACTGCCAAAAGAACAAACTAATCTGTCTTGAAAAAAGTATAACCAGAATGCTCCTTGGAAGCAAGGACGGTGAGACAACATCTCACATACTTTGGACATGTTATCGGGAGGGACCAGTCCCTGGAGAACATCATACTTGGTAAAGTAGAGGATAAGTGAAAAAGAGGAAGACCCTCAACGAGATGGACTGACACAGTGGCTGCAACAATGAGCTGAAGCATAACAACGATTGCGAGGTTGGTGCAGGACTGGGCAGTGTTTTGTTCTGTAGTACACAGGGTCGCTATGAGTCGGGACTGACTCGACAGCACCAAACAGCTACAATAACTGAGTTGCAAACGTGGGCTGTTCTGACTCCACAGATTCTCTCCATTTTCCATCATCATCAGCATGGACATTGGCACTTACAGATATGAGGCTCTTGGGGAAATCTTTATCTTAGAAAAGAGATATGTTGCTATGCTGCGATGTGCCTAGGGCCCTTCAGTAGCTTTGTCCTTCAGGTCCCCTGTGATTCAAATGCCTGGGAGGCTCCAAGAGTGGGACAGTATGGGAAGAAGAAAGTGCCATCATCCTGAAGTCCAGGCCCTTCTTCCTAGTGGCTTTAGATCCTATACCATAGGTTGAATTTATGTCCCCCCCGAAAATGTTGAAATCCTAACCCCTGGTACCTGTGATTATGACCTTGTTTGCAAGCACAGTCTTTGCAGATGTAGTCAAGTTCAGGTGAAGTTATAATGGAGCAGAAAAACAAACAAACTGGTTGCCGTCAAGTGGATTCTGACTCATAGCGACCCTATAGGACAGGGTAGAACTGCCCTATAAGGTTTCCAAGGAGTGGCTGGTGGATTCGAACCGCTGACCTTTTGGTTAGCAGCTAAGTTCTTGACCATTTTGCCACCAGGGCTCCCGTGGGCCCTAAATCCAATAAGGCTGGCATCCTTAGAAGAAGAGGACCTTTGGCCATTGAGACCCAGACACATGCGGAAAAGACGACTATGCGACAACAGAAGCAGAAAGTGGAGTGATGTGCCTACAAGCCAAGGAACACCAAGGCTTGCTGGCCACCACCAGAAGCTGAGAGAGAGGCATGGAACAGAGATTTTCCCTCAGAGCCTCCAGAAAGAATGAACACGAATGACACCCTGATCTCGGACTCCCAGCCTCCAGAGCTATGAGACGATACGTGTGTGTTGTTGTAAGCCTCCCAGTGTGTGGCACTCCGTTGCAGCAGCCCCAGGACGCTCTGCGGAGGAGATACGGTCCTGCAGCCTCTTGCAGCTCCAGGCCTGTTTTTGAAGGAACTCTCCTTGTTTATTCCACTTTTACCATTTCTCCTGGCAGAGCTTATCCTGGCTGTGGCCAGAGTCATCTGGGGACAGCTGACCCCTGGGCTCTCCTGAGATGGCTTAGGTGCCCAGATGCAGCCTTCTGTGTGGAGCAGCAGTGTTCCTGGCTGGACATGAAAGGAGAGATTATAACAGCCCATTTTCTCCAGGCGGCTTATCCTGATTAAGTGAGAATCCAGCACAAATCCCCACCCTGCCCCGCTTCCTTCTCCTCCTGCCCCACCAACCATCGTCCCTGACAAGGCCTGACATGGCCCGGGGTGGGGGGTTCATGGTGTACCAACAGAACCCCACGGCACTGGTCATTCCCTGTTTGCCAAAGGAGGACCTGGTGCTCAGCGAGGCCACATGGCTTTCCCAGGGTGACCCAGTTACAGGTAAGGTGCTCGGACCAGAGTCAGATCTGCCCTGGGCAGCAGATAGCATCCTCCTTGCTATTTGCCTGCTGTGTCCCAAGAGGCTGGGTTCTGCCTGGACATGGTGTTCCATGGTAACATCAAATGCTGTTGTGTAATCTGTGACTTCGTGGTGTGTGGGATGCTGAGTGCGGTCCTCCAAGGGGTCAGGCCAGGTTAAGCCACCGCCTCAGATGGGATCCTCCCCCAGCCCAGTCCTCCCACCCCCTCGGGTGAGCCAGACTGGGAAGTACCCAGCTGGGAAGGCAAGGCTCTGTGATTTATGGAGGGCGAGGCCTTCGGTAATCCCACTGATACAGGGCTTTGCGAGGTCTGCTCGCGACGCTGCAGCATCTGCTTGGTGGGGGAAACCACTCCTATTTTGAGCATTTTTAATATTTTCACATGGATCGTGGGGCAGATGATTTATGGCTTTCTCCCCTTCCAACACTTCTACTGTGGCATAGCAAATGCGCTTGGAAGGGACGTGAGAAAACACAGGCTCTGATGAGGCGATCCCTGGGCCCTGCTCTCCTGAGCTGGTAGGGTTAGGCCAAGCCCTTTGAGGGAGCCTGGAGTAGGAGCAGGATTGATTAGCTTTCTACAACATTCCAAAACACTGTATCTTTAAAAATGAGCTTTGGAACCCCAGGCCTACCAAACTAGGCTGTCGAGGGCAAGACGATTTGGCCATGCGTGGTCTACACTGGCACTCTCTCTGGGCTTTCCATTTTAGAGCAGTAACTCGTTGGAAAGATGAAAATACCCTGAGATAACTGGTGAACCCTGGCCTTGCCCTCACATAAGCAAAGCAATTTCAAAGGAAAGGCTCTGTCCTTGACCCCAGAAGCAGCTGAAGTGGTATTCATAGGAGGGTTAAGAGCTGGCCTGGGCCTCGGCAGGAAGCCACAGCACAGTGGAAGGACGAAGACCTTCCCTCAAGCGTCCTGTGTACACTGTCCCTTCCTCGGGTCCTACTGCTGCCCACTGATGAGCAGTGCACTGGAAAGGGAAACGCTGGGTGAGTGAGATGCCCGTGGGCATGAGGGCTTGTGGACTTGGGCCTCCTGGACCCTCGTAGTGCAGGGTAGGAAGGAACCTGGGCCTAGCACAGTGTACCGTGGGAAGGAACCTGACCAAGGTTGGTGAGACTCTCCCTGGTGGGGTGGGGGGATTCTTCCGGGAGGTCAGCAAAGGAGCCACAGAGGAGGGGCTCTTTGGGTGTGATGGGGTAATGGCAGGTGGAGGAGAGGATGGGTGTTACAGCAGAAGGAGCTTGGAAGCAGTGAGTGGTGTGCTTGCTAGGGAAATGGCGGCAGTTTGGGGTGGCCCTGAAACAGGGCCTGGGGAGGGGAGTGGTTAGGGTGGTATGTGCCGAGTTATAGAACACATCGCAAATCACATTCCTGAGTGGTGTAAACAGCGAATGTGCCCCCTGCCAACACAAAGGTTGGAAGTTTGAGTCTACCCAGAGGCACCTTGGAAGAAAGGCCTAGAGATCCACTTCTGAAAAATCAGCCATTGAAAACCCTGTGGAGCACGGTTGTACTCTGACACACGTGCTGTCGCCACGAGATGGAATCAACTCCATGGCCACTGGTTTGGTTTACTACTGAAATACACCAAGTCACCCCTAGTTCTTGACACCATTTAGTGCTCCTCAGGCCCAAAGAAACACCAGTGGAAACCAGAAACTTGAAAAATAGTGTGACTATTTCTGTTAGGTCCCCTCGAAAGGGCAGCTGAGGAGGCTTACTTAGCATCTCAATCAAACCTTTTTACACATCCTCTTTAGGTACCTTTCCACGTCTGTAATACTTCTCTCATGGCAGTGGCCAACATTTCCTCTGTATTTATTTATACAGGTAGTGGTAGATTGATTTAGATTTACTTTTTTATTTTTTTAAAGCAATAACTCTCCTCCCTTCCCCCAACCCCTGGTAACCACCAATCTTTCTGTCTCTACGCATTTGCCTATTCCGGACACTTCATATATGTGGGATCATACAGTATTTGTTCTTTTGGGTCTGACTTATTTCAGTCAGTATGTTTCTGGGTTCATCCATGTCATAGTATGAATCTGTGCTTCATTCTTTTTATGACTGATTAATACTCCATTGTATGCATGTACCACATTTTGTCTATATACTCACCTGTTGATGGACACTTGTGTTGTGTCCACCTTTTGGCTGTTGTGAATAGTGCTGCTGTGGCCATTGGTGAACAAGTATCTGTTCGAGTCCTTGTTTTCAATTCTTTCGGGTATATACCTAAGGGTGGAATTGCTGAGTCGTATGGTAATTCTATGTTTAACTTTTTTAGGAACCACTGAACTGTTTCCCACAGTGGCTGCACCATGACACATTCCCAGCCACTGGGTTTTAAGAAAAGAAAATGATACGGTTCATTCAAGAGATGCATTCGTTTATTCCATATTGATCATCTCCTGTGCTGCTGGCCCTGGGTCAGGCCCCATGCTAAGGGCTGCTGAGAAGGCATTTGAGAAAGACCATTCCACATCTGGCACAGAGGGAGGTTTGAAGGTACAGCCATTGCAACGAGAAACTGGGGAACGGCACTGAACTAAGGTTCACCCCCGGTGATGGAGGGGTCATACGGAGGGGGAGATGAACTGGAGGTTGCAGGAGACTGCTGTGCTCTGTCGGTGTGCATATTGCTATGACACTGGAAGCTATGCCACCAGGGTTTCAAATTCCAGCAGCGTCACCCATGCTGGAGAGGTTTCAGTGGAGGGAGCTTCTAGACTAAGACTGACTAGAAAGAGGGGTCTGGCGATCTGCTTTCAAAAATTAGCCAATGAACACACTATGGAGCACAGCACAATATTGTCTGGTAAGAGTGCTGGAAGAGGAGCCCCCTTAGGTTGGAAGGCACTCAAAAGACAAAGTGGCCACAAATATGGACTCGAGCATACTCATGATTGTGAAGAGGGCACAGGACCAGGCAAAGTTTTGCTTGTTGTACATGAGGTCGCCCTGAGTCAGAGCCGACTTGACAGCAACTAACAACAGCACTGTGTGTAGAAAGAGGAGGCCTCAGAGTCCCGAAGTCTAAGGACACAGCTCAGTTAATGGTCTTCTCAACTTGGCATCCCATGGTCCGAGGTTTCTAGGAATGGCGCCTTTCAGGTAGGATGTGGGAACGCTCAGGTCCTGATCTCTCAAAATGTGTAAAAGATTTTAAAACAATAGTGGGGCACACTTACACGTAACTAGATTTCTGATCATATGTCATCCTTATTTGCCACTTGTTATAGGTTGAATTGTGTCTCCCCCAAAAAGATATGTTGAAGTCCTTACTCCTGTATCTGTGAATGTGACCTTGTTTGAGGACATAGCGTTTTTTCTTTGCAGATGTTATCGGTTAAATCATACCAGAGTGGGGTGGCTCCTAATCCTAATCCCTTCTGAGTGTGTCTTACAAAACAGAAGGACTGACACGGAAACAGAATTACACACAGGAGGAAGATAGCACGTGAGGATTTGTCCACAAGCCAAGGAACACCAAGAAATGCCTGGACCTGCCAGAACAGAGAGAGACGAGGAAGGATCTTCCCCTCGGCCATCACAGAGAAAGTATAGCCCGCCAATGCCCTGAATTTGGACTCCTAGCCTCCAGAAACGTGAGAAATTAAATTTCTGGTATTTAAAGCCACGCACTTTGTGGTGTTTTGCTCTGGCAGCCCAGAGAAACAAAGACATCGCTATTCTAAGTGTCACCTCCGACTCTCACAAAATGGAGGCTTCACTGCTAACACAGCGACGTCGGGACTGGTTGGCTCCTTTCTGCTTTGGAGGTGGTGGTTGTTGTTAGCTGCCGTTGAGTCAGCTCTGACTAAGGGTGACTGGATGTAACGGTGACAGAATGTAAAGTTGCCTTGTCCCACACCATCTTTATGACCATTGGTAGGTTTGAGGCCATTGTTGTGGCTGTTGTATGAATCCATCCCATTCAAGGTTTCCCTCATTTTCACTGAGCGTCTATGAAATGACTGGTCTTTCCTGATGCTATGTCCAAAGTACGTGAGCCAAAGGCTCGCCGTTCTGCCTTCTGAGAGGGTTGTGGCTTCACAAATGTCTTCTCCAGCTTTAGTGTCAGAGTGATAGTGTGAGTGTGGGTTTGCCTGGTACCCTGAGCTTTTCCAAGATGACTGCTGTTTTAGAAAGTATGAGACTGGGTGACTATCATGCACAGCCCAGGGACTCGGGAACATCTGCTCTCACCATTGCTCGCCCCACGCTGAGATGTGACTGTAGATGCCATGTCTTCCCCATTCGCTTGTGGGGCCCAGTCACTGACCAGAGCCAATGACACCCCCGGGCCTTGGAACAACTGCTGACCTTAATTCACCTCTTTGGTAGGATTTATTCATTACTGTGCTGGAGACAACTTTATGCCAAGAAGTTCAAAGCATTTCCCAACCTTAACCCCTTAATCTCATTAGCATCCCAGGGTGAGCAGAAGGCATCGGGGGAGCCCTGTGATTCCCATCCACCCAGGACCGTGCGCATTGGGGTTGGGGGGTGGGGGGCAACTCCAGCGAAGAGAACTTGGCCTGGGCGTCCTCGGGTGAGTCAATGGCAGGACTGGGAAACCAAATTGAATTTCCCAGCTCGGCCAAGGTCCCTGTTGCCAGCTCATGCTTCCGTCCAAAGCAAACAGTCATTGCCCACGCCTCTAAAAATGCACCCATCACCCAGTCTAGAGGATTTGGTCAATATCTCAGTGCCAGCAGCACCAGGACTGTCTGCACAGAGCCCTGGAGAGTGCAGGTTTACCATCAGGGTCCCTTCTCCAAGTAAGTGTCCTCTGCAGAAAACACCCTCCCCCTCAAAGGGGTGGGCCTTGAGTGGAGGCAGCGTCCACCACCTGTGTGCCGAGTGTCCAGCTGTGCGGGCCTGAGAGTACTACCTAGCAGATCAGGCCTTCCCCCCAGGGTGCTGGGGAGGGGACCTTGGTCAGAGGCAGCTGGATAAAGAAGAAACAAGATGTTCTTTCTCTTGCCTGTGTTGCTGCTGCACTCTCAAAATTCTACATTGTTTTTAATTTTCGGCCTAATTTTAGTCCAAGAACTTGGTGAAGCTGGAGAAGACTCTTAAATCTTTTTTTTTTTTTTGTAAACAAGTGCGCTTTTCTGGCCAGATGTTTCTTTTTTCCCAGTTCTAACAGGGCTACGCCATTGAGCTGTCCGGTTGGAGCTGAATAAATCTTTGTTTTACGGCTTCTTTGGTCCTTTACAACTAAGGGCCTCAGGAAGGAATCAAATCTTTTAATCCTTCTGGTCTTAGCCTTGAGTGACCTCTCAAATGCACCATTAACTAAACATCTTAGAAATGTTTTGTGACTGACCTGAAAGCACATTACCAGTCCCAGACCCTAAAACTGGGACAGTTACTTACACCCAGAATGGAATGACCAGGCGTGGCGTGCCTGGCAGGATGCTATTAAGACTCGAAAGCGTTTCCTTTTCAGTAATGGTGCATCTTCTGTGATTCGGTGCACCCTAACAGCCCCAGGACGACAGACGGTTGCCTCCTGGTCCCCGCTGACTGCCCCATGTAAAAGTTGTGCCCTGAATTTGTTGTTGTAAGCTGCTGTCGAGTTGCCTTCCGACTCGTGGGTACCCCAGGCACAATGGAACAAAATGCTCCCCAGTCCTGCACCATCCCCACGATCCGCTGTGGGTTGGACGGTTGTGACCCACAGGGTTTTCACTGGCTGATTTTTGGACATACATTCTAGGCCTTTCTTCCTAGTCCATCTTAGTCTGGAAGCTCCGCAGAAACCAGTTCAGGATCATAGCAACACAAGCCTCCACTGATGGACAAGTTATGACTGCGCGTGAGGTGCATTGGCCTGAAATCAAACCCAGATCTCCAGCACGGAAGGCGAGTATTCTATCCCTGAACCACCACTGCCCCTACCCTGAGCTTAAGCATGTGCAAAGTGGGTCCTCAGATCTGCCAGCGAGGCTCCGTGGACATGTGTCTTCAAGAAGGGTCTTGGGATATAGGATGACATGACAGTATTCAGGGGCTGGAGGCAGGGTGAGTCGTTTTCATGGCCCAGGGAGAGCAGGTTTATTCCAGTTATTTTTACTTCTAAAAGGGTCCTGGCAGAGGGACAGCCTTGTAAAATCTGTTGTGAGTGATACAGCTGCGCCAGCCGTGGTGTACTCCAAGAGCTGGAGAGAGGGAGACGGAATCTGGGTCTGTTTCTTGGACAGGTTTTCTTGTCCTGGGAAGGGAAAACGTTATTGCTCAATATTGAAAGTTGGGTTTTGTAAGCTGCCATCACAGCAGACGACAGAGCTGGGCTCTGGTGAGATGACAAATGAGACTGAGCTTGTACCACTCTTCCGTAACATCTCCAAGGGCAGGGGCACCCTAGGGAGCCCTCTCGGTACCCCAGGGTGGCAGTGCCCTGTACACTGGGCATTTTATACCTTTCAGCAAAACGTACGCAAGTTTTGTTCCTTTCTCTCTGGAGAGGCTCTCTGTCTTTTTAGGCCCCCTCCTCTTTTATACACACGAAGTCAACACCTGCCCAGTTGTCTGATGCTTCTCATTGTTGACATACCCCTCTCCTCCATAGGTGAATGGTTGCCAAGTTATGTCATTTCCCTCTCCTTGACGTCTTGTCACCAACCCCGTTCAATAGCCTCCTAGAGGTCAGTTCTGGCTCTGACCTCTGTGGGTGCCATTTGTCTGTCTACACTGCCTGAACCCTTTTCCTGAACTCAGCCCTGATTGTGCTACTCACACATGATCTTCGGTGGTTCCACAACAGGATCTTCGGTGACCGTGTCACAGGGGTCTTTGGTGGCTTCCTCACAGGTCTTCAGTGGCCCCGTCACAGGATTTTTTGTAGTCTCATCATAGGATTTTTGGTGGCCTGTCACAGGGTCTTTGGTGGCTCTGTCATAGGATCTTTGGTGGCCCTGCCACAGGAGTCTTTGGTAACCCTGATGCAGGATCCTCAGCGGCTCCATCACAGCATCTTTGGTGGCCCCATCACGGAATCCTCAGTGACCCGGTCACAGGAGTGTTTGATGGCTTCATCACAGGGATCTTCAATGGCCCCTTCCCAGGATTTTTGGTGGTTCTATCACAGGATTTTCAGTGGCCCATCACAGGGTCTGCAGTGGCTCTGTCACAGGACCTTTGGTGGTGGTGTCACAGGAGTCTTTGGTGGCCCTGCCACAGGAGTCCTTGGTAACCCTGTCACAGGATCTTCAGCGGCTCCATCACAGCATCTTTGGTGGCCCCATTACAGGATCTTTGGTGTCCCTGGTACAGAATCATTGGTGACCGCATCACAGAAGTCTTTGTGACCCTGTCACAGGAGTCTTTGTGACCCTATCACAGGAGTCTTTGTGACCCCCATCACAAGAGTCTGGTGGCCTTGTCACAGCAGTCTTCAGTGGCCCTGCCACAGGAGTCTTCGGTAACCCCATTATAGGATCTTCAGTGGCTCCATCACAACATCTTTGATGGCCCCATTACAGGATCTTTGGTGGCCCTGTAACAGAATCTTTGGTGACCCATCACAGGAGTCTTTGTGACCCCATCACAGGAGACTTTGTGACTCCCATCACAGGAGTCTTTGGTGGCCTTGTAATAGCAGGCTTCAGTGGCCATCACAGGAATCTTTGGTGGCTCCACCAGAGGATCTTAGTTGGCTGCGTCACAGGAGTTTTTGGTGGGCCCACCACAGGATCTTTGTGACCCCATCACAGGATCTTCAGTGATTCCATTCCAGGGGTCTTCGGTTGCTCCATCAGAAAGGATCATCAGTGTCTGTCACAGGATTTACAGTGGCCCCATCACAGGAGTCTTCAGTGTCTGTCACAGGATTTACAGTGGCCCCATCACAGGAGTCTTCAGTGTCTGTCACAGGATTTACAGTGGCCCCATCACAGGAGCCTTCAGTGTCTGTCACAGGGTCATTGGTGGCCCTGTCACAGGATCTTCCATGTCTATTACAGGACCTTTGGTGGCCCCATCATAGGTCTTCACTGGCCCTGTCACAAGAGTCTTTGGTGGCTCCGTCAGAGGACCTTCAGTGATTCCATTCCAGGAGTCTTCCATTGCTCCATCACAGGAATCTTTGGCGGCCGCATCACCCCAGCATGAACTCCAGTTGCCTTCCTCTGCTGCTCTGGGACCTTCATGATGCAGCCATAACGCACCCCTCTGGACGTGAATGCTACTTCATGTACCCTATATTCTAGTATTTCTTCCATCTGGATGAAACCCCCTCTCCCACCTTGTCAATTGTCCAGAGGCCTTGTTAGTTGCTCAGAGGAGGAGTCACTGGACCCAGGGAGAAGAATGTGGGTGGGAAGCCTATTTAGTTATGAAATAAAAAGAAATCTGGAGTTGTAGGAAAAACTAAGGAAGAGTTTTATATTTATTGTGCTTTAAGTGAAAGGTTACAAATCAAGTCAGTCTCTCATACAAAAGCTTATATAAACCTTGCTGTATACTCCTAGTTGCTCTCCACCTAATGAGACAGCACACTCCGTCCCTCCACCCTGTATTTCCATGTCCATTCAGCCAGCTTCTGTCTCCCTCTGCCTTCTCATCTCCCCTCCAGACTGGAACTGCCCACATAGTCTCACGTGTCTACTTGATGCAAGAAGCTCACTCCGCACCAGTATCATTTCCTATCCTATAGTCCAGTTAATCCCTGTCTGAAAAGTTGGCTTTGGGAATGGTTCCTGTCTTAGGCTAATGGAAGGTCTAAGGACCATGACCTCTGGGGTCCTTCTAGTCTCAGTCTGACCATTAAGTCTGGTCTTTTTATGAGAATTTGAGGTTTGCATCCCACTGCTCTTGCTCCCTCAGAGGTTCTCTGTTGTGTTCCCTGTCCAGGTAGTCATCAATTGTAGCCGGGCACCATCTAGTTCTTCTGGTTTCAGGCTGATGTAGTCTCTGATTTATTTGGCCATTTCTGTCTCTTGGTCTCATAATTAACTTATATCTTTGGTGTTCTTCATTCTCCTTTGCTCCAGGTGGGTTGAGACCAATTGACGTATCTTAGATGGCCGCTTGCTACCGTTTAAGACCCGAGATGCCACTGTCCAAAGTGGAATGCAGAATGTTTTCTTAATAGATTTTTTAAAATAATTTTTATTGTGCTTTAAGTGAAAGTTTACAAATCAAGTCAGTCTCACACAAAAACCCATATACACCTTGCTACACACTCCCAATTACTCTCCCCCTAATGAGACAGCCCGCTCTCTCCCTCCACGCTCTCTTTTCATGTCCTTTTTGCTAGCTTCTAACCCCCTCCACCCTCTCATCTCCCTTCCAGGCAGGAGATGCCAACATAGTCTCAAGTGTCCACCTGATCCGAGAAGCTCACTCCTCACCAGCATCCCTCTCCATCCCATTGTCCAGTCCAATCCATGTCTGAAGAGTTGGCTTCAGGAGTGGTTCCTGTCCTAGGACAACAGAAGGTCTGGGGGACATGACCACCAGGGTTCTTCTAGTCTCAGCCAGACCATTAAGTCTGGTCTTATGAGAATTTGGGGTCTGCATCCCACTGCTCTCCTGCTCCCTCAGGGGTTCTCTGTTGTGTTCCCTGTCAGGGCAGTCATCGGTTGTAGCCGGGCACCATCTAGTTCTGGTCTCAGGTTGATGTAGTCTCTGGTTCATGTGTCCCTTTCTGTCTCTTGGGCTCGTAATCACCTTGTGTCCTTGGTGTTCTTCATTCTCCTTTGATCCAGGTGGGTTGAGACCAATTGATACATCTTAGATGGCTGCTTGCTAGCGTTTAAGACCCCAGACACCACTTTTCAAAGTGGGATGCAGAATGTTTTCTTAATAGATTTTATTATGCCAATTGACTTAGATGTCCCCTAAAACCTTGGTCTCCAGACCCCTGCCCCTGCTACGCTAGCCTTTGAAGCATTCAGTTTATTCAGGAAACTTCTTTGCTTTTGGTTTAGTCCGATTGTGCTGACCTCCCCTGTATTGTGTGCTGTCTTTCCCTTCACCCAAAATAGTTCTTATCTACTATCTAGTTAGTGAATACTCCTCTCCCATCTTCCCTCCCTCCCCCCTCTCGTAACCACAAAACAATGTTTTCTTCTCAGTTTAAACTATTTCTCAAGTTCTTATAATAGTGGTCTTATACAATATTTGTCCTTTTGCAACTGACTAATTTCACTCAGCATAATGCCTTCCAGGTTCCTCCATGTTATGAAATGTTTCACAGATTCATCACTGTTCTTTAAGGATGCAAAGTATTCCATTGTGTGAATATGCCATAATTTATTCACCCATTTATCCGTTGATGGGCACCTTGGTTGCTTCCATCTTTTTGCTATTGTAAACAGTGCTGCAATAAACATGGGTGTGCATATATCTGTTCGTGTAAAGGCTCTTATCTCTCTAGGATATATTCCAAGGAGTGGGATTGCTGGATTGTATGGTAGTTCTATTTCTAGCTTTTTAAGGAAGCGCCAAGTCAATTTCCAAAGTGGTTGTACCATTTGACATTCCCACCAGCAGTGTGTAAGTTTTCCAATCTCTCCACAGCCTCTCCAACATTTATTATTTTGTGTTTTTTGGATTAATGCCAGCCTTGTTGGCGTGAGATGAAATCTCATTGTAGTTTTGATCTGCATTTCTCTAATGGCTAATGATTATGAACGTTTCCTCATGTATCTGTTAGCTACCTGAATATCTTGTTTAGTGAAGTGTCTATTCGTATCTTCTGCCCATTTTTTAATTGGGTTATTTGTCTTTTTGCAGTTGAGTTTTTGCAGTATCATGTAGATTTTAGAGATCAGGTGCTGATCAGAAATGTCATAGCTAAAAACTTTTTCCCAGTCTGTATGTAATCTTTTTACTCTTTTGCTGAAGTCTTTGGATGAGCATACATGTTTGATTTTTAAGAGCTCCCAGTTATCTAGTTTTTCTTCTACATTCTTTATAATGTTTTGTATACTGTTTATTGCATGTATTAGGGCTCCTAATGTTGTCCCTATTTTTTCCTCCATGATCTTTAATGTTGTCCCTATGTTTTCTTCCATGATCCTTATCATTTTAGATTTTATATCTTTGATCCATTTTGAGTTAGTTTTTGTACATGGAGTGAGGTATGGGTCTTGTTTCATTTTTTTACAGATGGATATCCAGTTATGCCAGCACCGTTTGTTAAAAAGACTGTCATTTCCCCCATTTAACTGTTTTGGGGCCTTTGGCAAATATCAACTGCTCATATGTGGATGGATTTATGTCTGGATTCTCAATTCTGTTCCATTGGTCCATGTATCTGTTGTCGTACCAGTACCAGGCTGTTTTGACTACTGTGGCAGGATAATAGGTTCTAAAATCAGGTAAAGTAAGGCCTCCCACTTTGTTCTTCTGTTTCAGTAATGCCTTATTTATCCGGGGCCTCTTTCCCTTCCATATGAAATTGGTGATTTGTTTCTCCATCTCATTAAAGAATGTCCCTGGGATTTGGGTCAGAATTGCATTAAATGTATAGATTGCTTTTGGTAGAACAGACATTTTTATAATGTTAAGTCTTCCTATCCATGAGCAAGGTATGTTCTTCCACTTATAAAAGTCTCTTTTGGTTTATTGCAGAAGTGTACTGTAGTTTTCTTTGTATAAGTCTTTTACATCTCTGGTAAGATTTATTCCTAAGTATTTTATCTTCTTGGGGGCTACTGTAAATGGCATTGATTTGGTGATTTCCTCTTTGATGTTCTTTTTGTTGGTGTAGAGGAATCCAACTGATTTTTATATGTTTATCTTGTATCCCGATACTCTGCTGACCTGTTCTATTAGTTTCTGTAGTTTTCTGGAGGATTCCTTAGGGTTTTCCATGTATAAGATCATGTCATCTGCAAATAGAGATACTTTTACTTCTTTCTTGCCAATCTGGATGCCCTTTTTTTCTTTATCTAGCCTAACTGCTCTGGCTAGGACTTCCAGCACAATGTTGAATAAGAGTGGTGATAAAGGGCATCCTTGTCTGGTTCCCGATCTCAATGGGAATGTTTTCAGGCTCTGTCCATTTTGGGTGATGTTGGCTGTTGGCTTTGTATAAATGCCCTTATTGTGTTGAGAGATTTTCCTTCTATTCCTATTTTGCTGAGGGTTTTCATCATGAATGGGTGTTGAACTTTGTCAAATGCCTTTTCTGCATCAATTGATAAAATCATGGGATTCTTGTCTTTTGTTTTATTTATGTGGTGGATTAACTTAATTGTCTTTCTAATGTTGAACCATCCCTGCACACCTGGTATGAATCCCACTTGGTCACGGTGAATTATTTTTTTGATATGTTGTCGAATTCTATTGGCTAGAATTTTGTTGAGGATTTTTGCATCTACATTCATGAGGGATATAGGTCTATAATTTTCTTGTAGTGTCTTTACCTGGTTTTGGTGGCTTCATAGAAAGAGTTTGGTAGTATTCCGTCCTTTTCTATGCTCTGAAATACCTTTAGTAGTAGTGGTGTTAACTCTTCTCTGAAAGTTTGGTAGAACTCTGCATTGAAGCCATCCGGACCAGGGCTTTTTTTTTTATTGGGAGTTTTTTGATTACCTTTTCAATCTCTTCTTTTGTTATGGGTCTATTTAGTTGTTCTACCTCTGTGTATGTTTGTTTTTTTACCTCTGTTTATGTTAGTTTAGGTAGGTAGTGTGTTTCTAGGAATTCATTCAATTCTTCTAGGTTTTCAAATTTGAGTATAGTTTTTCATAGTAATCTGATATGATTCTTTTAATTTCAGTTGGGTCTGTTGTAATATCGCCCATCTCATTTCTTATTCGGGTTATTTGCCTCCTCTCCTGTTTTTCTTTTGTCAGTTTGGCCAGTGGTTTATCAATTTTGTTGAGTTTTTCAAAAAACCAGGTCTTGGTCTTGTTAATTCTTTCAATTGTTTTTCTGTTTTCCATTTCATTTAGTTCAGCTCTAATTTTTATTATTTGTTTCCTTCTGGTGCCCGTGGGTTTCTTTTGTTGCTCTCTTTCTATTTGTTCAAGTTGTAGGGATAATTCTTTGATTTTGGCCCTTTCTTCTTTTTGGATGTGTGCATTTATTGATATAAATTGGCCTCTGAGCACCACTTTTGCTGTGTCCCAAAGGTTCTGATAGGAAGTGTTTTCATTCTCATTGGATTCTATGAATTTCTTTATTTCATCCTTAATGTCTTCTATAATCCAGTCTTTTTTGAGCAGGGTATTGTTTAGTTTCCAAGTGTTTGATTTCTTTTCCCTGCTTTTCCTGTTATTGATTTCCACTTTTATGGCCTTATGGTCAGAGAAGATGCTTTGTAATATTTCAGTGTTTTGGATTCTGCTAAGGCTTCCTTTATGACCTAATATGTGGTCTATTCTAGAGAATGTTCCATGTGCACTAGAAAAGAAAGTATACTTGGTTGCCGTTGGGTGGAATGTTCTGTATATGTCTACGAGGTCAAGTTGGTTGATTGCGGCATCTGAATCTTCCGTGTCTTTACTGAGCTTCTTTCTGGATGTCCTGTCCTTTACCGAAAGTGGTGTGTTGAAGTCTCCTACTATTTTTGTGGGGCTGTCTATCTCACTTTTCAATGCTTATAGAGTTTGTTTTATGTATCTTGCAGCCCTGTCACTGGGTGCATAAATATTTAACATGATTATATCTTTTTGGTGTATCGTCCTTTTGATCATTATATAGTGTCCTTCCTTATCCTTTCTGATGGATTTAAATTTAAAGTCTATTTTGTCAGAAATTAATATTGCCACTTCTGCTCTTTTTTGGTTGTTGTTTGCTTGATGTATTTTTTTCCATCCTTTGAGTTTTAGTTTTTTGTGTCTCTAAGACTAAGGTGTGTCTCTTGTAGGCAGCATATAGACAGATCTTGTTTTTTAATCCATTCTGCTACTCTGTCTCTTTATTGGTGCATTTAGTCCATTTACATTCAGGGTAATTATGGATAGGTATAAAAAAAATAATAATTTATTTTTATTTTTTTTTATGAATTTAGTGCTATCATTTTGATGTCTTTTTTTGTGTGTTGACAGTTTCTTTTTCCCACTTGCTTTTATGTGCTGAGTAGATTTTCTGTATATATTGTCCTTTCCTCATATTTGTTGTTGTTGATTTTGTTTCTGCTGAGTCTGTATTTTTCCCTTGTATTTTATTTTGATGAGTAGGATAGTTTGTCTCCTTTGTGGTTACCTTATTATTTACCCTGTTTTTCTAAATTTAAAACTAACTTTTATTTCTTTGTATCACTCTATCTTCCTCTCCATATGGAAGGTGTATGATTACATTTCTTAGTCCCTCTTTATTATTTTAATGTTGTCTTCTTTTATATAATACATCGCTGTTACTGTGTTTTGGGCTTTTTTTTTTTTTTTTTTTTTGGATTTCCCTGCCTGGGTTGACTTCTGGTTCCTCTGCCCAGTGTCCTAGTCTTGGGTCAATACCTGCTATTATTGATTTTCTAACCAAAGAACTCCCTTTAGTGTTTCTTGAAGTTTTGGGTTGGTTTTTACCAATTCCCTAAACTTGTGTTTATCTGGAAATGTCTTAATTTCACCTTCATATTTAAGAGACAGTTTTGCTGGAAATATGATTCTTGGCAGGCAATTTTTTTCCTTCAATTTTTTAAATATGTCATTCCATTGTCTTCTTGCCTGCATGGTTTCTGCTGAGTAGTCCGAGTTTATTATTATTGGCTCTCCTTTGTGGGTGATTTATCATTTATCCCTTGCTGCTCTTATAATTCTCTATCTTTGGTTTTGGCAAGTTTGATTATAATATGTCTTGGTGACTTTCTTTTAAGATCTACCTTATGTGGAGTTCGATGAGCATCTTGGATAGATATTGTCTCATCTTTCACAATATCAGGGAAGTTTTCTGCCAACAAATCTGCAATTTTCTCTGTATTTTCTGTTATCCCTCCCTGTTCTGATACTCCAATCACTCGTAGGTTATTTCTCTTGATAGAGTCCCACATGATTCTTAAGGTTTCTTCATTTTTTTAAAATGCTTTTATCTGATTTTTCTTTAAATGTATTAGTGCCAAGTGTTTTATCTTCGAGTTCAGAAATTCTAGCTTCTACTTACTCAATTCTGCTCCTCTGACTTTCTATTGAGTTGTCTGCTTCTGTAATTTAATTGTTAATCTTCTGAATTTCTGATTGCTGTCTATGGATTTTTCCAGCTTATTAAACTTTTCATTATGTTCCTGAATAATCTTTCTAATTTCTTCAGTTGCTTTATCTGTGTGTTCCTTGGCTTGTTCTGCATATTGCCTCATTTCCTTCCTGATGCCTTGAAGGGATCTGTATATTAAACTTTTGTATTCTGCGTCTGGTAATTCCAGGAGTGCACTTTCATCTAAAAGATCCCTGGATTCTTTGTTTTGAGAGCCTGTTGAGGCGATCATGGTCTGTTTCTTTATGTGACTTGGTATTGACTGTTGTCTCCAAGCCATCTGTAAGTTATTGTATTAGTTTATGGTTGCTTACTGTGTTGTAGCTGCTTGCTTTGTTTTGTTTTGGTGTACCCCTATGGGTTGCTTGAGTGAACTAGGTTGATTATTTTTGCCTTTGGAGCTCTGGTGTCCTGTCCCCAGCTGGCTAGAGGTGTTATCAGGTATATCAGTCTAGGAGTCCATTCAGTTTTCTTGTATGAATTCAGCTCAGGTTTCCAGGTAGCTGATATCAAGTGTGTGGTCCAGGCTGTGTCCTACAGTCTTAGAGGGGCAGGGGTGATTGGCGTATATAGCGGTATCTGATTGTAGCAGGGGGTCATGCTCTGAACAAGGCAGGGGGCTGAGAACTGACTCCCAAGTGTCTCTGAGGAAAATGCATCTTTGTTCCCTAGAGCGTGCTGGTGGGTGTGTTCTGCAGAAGGACTATGGGCACCCAAAGTTTTTGTTGTAAGGACTGGGAGGTACCAGTTATCTTTGGACCCCTGTTGTGGGTGGCTGGGTGACCTGAGTGGAGCTACCAGTCCTTAGGTCCCTGCTGTGGGTAGGTGAGGACCTTGTTTAATATGCAAAGCAATGTCAAACATCAAACATCCACCTCTCCACTGCACAGCTGAAATGGTTGGAGTTTGCCAACAAGGGCCTATCCTCCAAAAATAGGCCCACACAGGTCCATGCAGAAGGGAAAGGTGCTCAAGATCCACGCGTGGTTTATGCCGGCACAGGAGCTGCTTCTGTCCTGAGCTCCCTGGTTAATGGAGCTAGCAAATTATCTTTTCCCCCCAATTGCAAATTTTTTCCTTCCCCAAGCCTGGGAGGATGGCTCTGCTCACCAGGGTCTACCTCAGGCCCAGGGATTCAGCTGCTGAAGCCAGCTTGGGGGTGGAGGGGGTGCGGTAAAATATACGCAAGTACTCAGCTTTTGTGGAGTGGGCTGTTCTCAGGTTCCGGAGGTGTGAGTGGGCTGTGTGGCTGGCTGCTTCTCCCTTACGAAACTGAAGCCGAACGCTAGTGCCAGCCCACGGCCGCCGCTGCCACCGCTGCTCTGGTAATGGTGCCTGAGGGCTCCCCATGATTCAGGTCCGGTAACTCTTGTCCACTTCTGAATGGTCTCTTCCTCCCCCTGCCCCTCTGTTTGTTGTCTAAGCTTGCCTTTGATGCTCAGGGCTCCCAGCTTGTCACAAATATACTTGTTTCACTTATTTGTTCGGGTCTTTGTTGTAAAGAGGGCTCGCCGGAAGCATCTCTCTATTCCGCCATCTTGGCTCCGCCTTCTTAGTAGATTTTATTATGCCAATTGGCCTAGATGTCCCCTTAAACCATGGTCCCCAAACCCCCGCCCCTGCCATTCTGGCCTTCGAAGCATTCAGTTTATTCAGGAAACTTCTTTTGGTTTAGTCCAGTTTTGCTGACCTTGCCTGTATTGTGTGTTGTCTTTGCCTTCACCTAAAATAGTTCTTGTCTACTACCTAATTAGTGAATTCCCCTCTCTCGTAACCATCAAAGAATATTTTCTTCTCTGTTTAAACTATTTCTTGTGTTTTTATAATAGTGGTCTTATACAATATTTGTCCTTTTGCAGCGGACTAATTTCATTCAGCATATGCCTTCCAGGTTCCTCCATGTTATGAAATGTTTCACAGATTCATCATTGCTCTTTATTGATGCATAGTATTCCATCGTGTGACTGTAGCTTATTTTATTTATCCATTCATCCGTTGATGGACACTTTGGTTGCTTCCATCTGTTTGCTATTGTAAATAGTGCAGCAGTGAACATGGGTGTGCATATATCTGTTTGTGTAAAGGCTCTTATTTCTCTAGGTTATTTCCAAGGAGTGGGATTGCTGGATCATATGGTTGTTCTATTCCTAGCTTTTTAAGGCAGTGCCAAATCGATTTCCAAAGTGATTGTACCATTTTGCATTCACACCAGCAGTGTATAAGTGTTCCAGTCTCTCCACAACCTCTCCAACATTTATTATTATTATTATTTTTTATTAATGCCAGCCTTGTTGGAGTAAGAAGGAATCTCTTCGTAGTTTAGATTTGGATTTCTCTAATGGCTAAGGATTGTGAGCATTTCCTCATGTATCTGTTAGCTACCTGAATGTCTTCTGTAGTGAAGTGCCTGTTCATATCCTTTGGCCATTTTTTAATTGGTTCATTTGTCTTTTTGTAGTTGAGTTTTTGCAGTATCACGTAGATTTTAGAGATCAGATGCTGATCAGAAATGTCATAGCTAAAAACTTTTTCCTAGTCTGTAGGTAATCTTTTCACTCCTTTGGTGAAGTCTTTGGACGAGCATAGGTATCTGATTTTTAGGAGCTTCAGTTATCTAGTTTCTCTTCTGCATTATTAGTAAAGTTTTGTATACTGTTTGTGCCATGTATTAAGACTCCTAGTGTTGTCTCTATTTTTTCTTTCTTGATGTTTATCATTTTAGATTTTATATTTAGGTCTTTGATCCATTTTGAGTTGGCTTTTGTGCATGCTGTGAGGTATGGGTACTGTTTCATTTTTTTGCAGGTGAATATCCATTTATGCCAGCACCATTTGTTAAAGAGACTGTCTTTTCCCCATTTAACTGACTTTGGGCCTTTGTCAAATACCAGCTGGTCATATGTGGATGGATTTGTGTCTGGATTCTCAATTCTATTCCATTGGTCTATGTATCTGTTGTTGTACCAGTACCAGGCTGTTTTGACTACTGTGGCTGTGTAATAGGTTCTAAAATCAGGTAGAGTGATTTGCTCTTCTTTTTTTAGTAATGCTTTGCTTCTCTGGGGCCTCTTTACCTGAGGAAGATGTCTTGATGTGGCCGTTTCAATGCCGTTCTTTTGGCTTAGGGAACATTCTGATGAGCCTGAAATGGAAGCCATTACATTTTTAGTTATATTATTTTAGTAGGTGGCATGCAAAGCAGACTCCCAGCCTCATCTCAGAGCCTTGCTCTCTTTTGAAGGCACCTCGAAGAGAGAAGTATGGTGAGGTGCAGGCATGAAGTGAGGCTTAGGCACCATCTGGGAAACAAACCTCAGGATTCAGGCATTCAGGGTCTTAATTTATTTAACTTCTATTTATTTAATCTTATAGTAGAATTCTTGCCTTCCATGTGGGAGATCTGGGCTCAATTTCTGGCCAATACACCTCATGCATAGCCACTACCCATCTGTCAGTGAAATCTTACATGTTGCTGTGATACTGAACAGGTTTCAGTGGAGCTTTCAGACTAAGACAAACTAGGAAGAAAGCCCTGATGATCAGCTTATCAAAATTTGCTGGTGAAAACTTAATGGATCACAAAATTCTGATCTTATCTGGGTCGCCATGAGTCAGGGCCAACCCTATGGCAGCTAACAGCAACAACCTCTGAATCGCTTTCTTTAACTGATTGTTCATTTCAGAAGAACTGTGATAGAGGGCAAATAGCCACAACTTCTTTACAGGAAGACAGTTGCCTTCAAGTCCATTCTTACTCACGGTGACCCCCTGTGTGCCAGAGTAGAACTGAGCTCCACATCGTTTTCAATGGCTGATTTTTTGGAAGTAAAAAGAAAAGAAAAGAGCTGCTGATAAAAAAGAAAAGAAAAAGATGTAGAAAATGGAATTGGAAGATGAAAGAAATAGAGAAAAATGTCAGGTAAAAGTCGATCATCATTGTGAAGGGTGATGGGGCAGAGGAAGTATCTGGGAGAGCGGCTGTGAACATTGTTAAGAAAAAGGATAGTCACTTTTTAAAAATTGACAAGGCTTTTTTTTTCTTTTTTATTGTACTTTAGGTGCAGCTTTACAGAACTAGTTTCTCATCAAACAGTTAGTACACACATTGTTGTATGACGTTGGCTAACAACCCCACAACATGTCAACACTCTCGCTTCTCAACCTGGGGTTCCCTATTACCAGCTTTCCTGTTTCTTCCTGCCTTCTAGTCCCCGCCTCAGGGCTGCTAAGCCTCTTCAGTCTTGTTTTGTTCCATGGACCTGGCTCAATCTTTGGCTGAAAGGTGAACCTCAGGAGCGACCTCATTACTGAGCTGAAAGGATGTCCACGGGCCAGACTCTCAGGGTTTCTCCAATCTGTGCCAGGCCAGCAAGTCTTGTCTTTCTTTTTTGTATTAGAATTTTGTGACAAGGCTATAGCGACCCTATAGGACAGAGTGGAACTGCCCCATAGAGTTTCCAAGGAGTGCCTGGCGGATTCAAACTGCCGACCCTTTGGTTAGCAGCCATAGCACTTAACCACTACGCCACCATAAAAAAAAAATTTTTTTTTTTATATCCAAAAAAAAAAAAAAAAAACTGCTGATATCCAAACAGCCTTGTAAGCATTTCTGGGTGAAACTGGGGCATGCCTCGTGCTCTGTATCAGGGAAAATAAGATGGTAATAGCAGGTCTATTTTCCAAAGTCTGCAGGGCTCACAGAGAGGAATATTGCACCAAATGGTATTTATGGGTCTCAGGATTCCAGATTTCTTGCTTGATGCTTTTATGGGTAATATGCCATGAACCTCTCCCTGACACAGGTGTTACCCACTGCAGCGAATGGCTGATGTTCAGCATTAAAATATCCTGCGTGATGTCTCAGAAGCTGGGATTTGCACCCAATTTCCCAGCTCCTCAGACGTTGTGCTAGTCCCACAGGTTTGCAGCTTCCTCTTTGATGAATAGGTAAGAAATAAGCCCTTTTGGCCCCGGGGTGACTTGGGAAGAAGGCTGTGTGCGGATTGGTCCTCAGTGCTCATGAAAAGTCAAAAGCCAGCTCAAAGATCACAGTTATCAGCTCATGGTCATGCCAAAGGTAGCTTTTCTTAATGTTCAGTGAATATCAGCATCTCATTATCACTGTTTTATATTCTGTGATTTTAGAGCTATATCCCGTCTTCTAGCCCTATGAAATGCCTTCCTTGAACCCTTCTGCTCTATGCTTGCCACTACTGATTTATTCATATATCATCTTAGCCCCAAAATTATTCAGATGGGTTTACAAAATGCATGCAAACCCTAAAGCAAGAGTAGATTAAGCAAGCAAGATATGGAGCAGCAAGGGTGCATTGTAACGGGGCTAGAGGAAGAGCTGGTGCACAGACAAGGTTGCCACCAGATCGTTACAGCCACCAGAGGTCAGCTGGGTGCCCAGAGATGAGTTCTTAACACCCAAAGCAGGGAGAAGAATGTGCTCATTCACAAGATGGTCTTGATGCTTCCCTTAGTTCTTCTTTGGCAATGACGTTTCTTACCTGAGCCACTGACAGCTGGAATGGATCCCGGCCAGCCAGATCATAGTGCCACGGACATATCAACAACCCAGGCAGACCATTTGGCTGAAGGATTCACAAGCAACCAGTATAAAAGGAAGGGACTTCTAAGGAGAGAGAGAAGAAATAGTTAAGGATTGGTCCCTAAACTCTTGTTCTGGGGCACAAGACATCACTAATGCTCTCTGCAAAGACACAGAGGTTCACAGTACACTGAGGAATAGAGAGGGTCTTAGAGACCAACGTGTGGTGGTAGAAGCTGCAGCATGAAGGCCCAGGGCACGCCCCATGGGGGGCCACACTAGTTTGTTCAACTAGTTTGTTTAACTAGTGTGTACCCATCAAAGGTGGGGCCTGTTGAGTTTCTTTGAAAATGAATGATACACATGCTCATTTTCAATCTTTGTTTACTTTTTTTTTTATCAAAAAATAATGTCATGGCACAGAGGAAATTTACGACAAAACATATTTCTGTGAGTTAAAAAAAATCATAAAGTAATTGCCTCTATAAAACAAGAGCTTAAGCAGAGATGGATCTTAGGGAAGATATGGCAAGAGAGATGGAAATGAGACATGAACTTGCAGAACTCAGAAAAAGTGGAACAGAAAAATAACACCATTTGTAGAAATACAGGGCATTATTGGAAGTAGCATGAGGAAGAGTAGTCACTGCTGAAAAGATAGAAAAAATACATAGAGGACAGGATTGAGAAGAAAGTGAACACGATGAAATGGAAATAAGTGAGGCATTTAAAAGGATCAGAGTATTGGAAGGCAGTCAAAAGGTATCATAAAAGCTTATACCTGATTATTCTAAAGAAGAGGAGAACTAAGATTGTGAAAGAAAAAAAAATTACAATGATAAAAAAAAAACTACAGAAATAAAAGAAGATTACACATTAAAAAGGAATGTTGCATCCCAAGGAAAATATTTAAAATGATCAATACTGAGGCATTTCTGATTAAAGTTACTAAATTCCAAAGATACAAAGGGAATCAAGGAAAAGGGATCAGGTCACATATAAAGGGAAAAGCACCAGTCTGGCTTTAGTCTTCTCTACAGCTAGAAGAGAGAGGAGCAGTGCCTGAAATATACCCAAGAAAGTAATTTTATACCTAACCAAACTGTTGTTTAAATATAAAGACAACAGACATTTTTTAACATGCAAGAACTTGAGAAATACAGTTGATTTGAACCTTTCTTGAAGAAACTACTGAAAGAACTTCAGCCAACCAAGGGATGAAAGGGATTTGTTCTGAGCATTGAATCCATTTATCTTTGGGATTAAGACATAAGAAAAGCATGTTTGTAAGTTGACGAAATGTTCCGGTAGAGAGAGAAAGTGAATTGTGCTGGAAAGAGAGAGTGCCTGGAGAAATGCCCTCAAGGGGTTGAGGGGAGGTGGATTTGGGGACACAGGTGGGATTGTCTTCAGGTTGGAGCATGAAAAGTCCATCATGAGCAATGAGAATGAATGTAAAGTGTGTGGGCGCAGATGCTGGAACCTAGGTAGATGTGAAGTTAGAAGTTTTTGGAAGTTCTCTTCTAATTGCTGCCATTTCTCAATGAAGTAAGAGGCAACATATCAACTGAGAGTAAGGATGGGAGTGGAGGTGTTGGGGATTGGAGAAGGAGCTGTGAAATAGTCATTTTGGGTACTCCACCCCATTGCTGTAGAGTCGATTCCAACTCCTAGTGACCCTATAGGACAGAGTAGAGCTGCCCTGGAGGGTTTCCAAGGAGTGCCTGGTGGATTTGAACTGCTGACTTTTTGGTTATTAGCCAAAGGCTTAGCCACATTTTGGGTTGTTGTTGTTGTTAGGTGCCGTCGAGTCGGTTCCGACCCATAGCTACACTATGTACCACAGAACAAATCACTGTCTGGTCCTGCACCATCCTCACAATTGCTATGCTTGAGCCCATTGTTGTAGCCACTGTGTCAACCCATCTCACTGAGGGTCTTCCTCTTTTCTGCTGACCCTGTACTTTACCAAGCATGATGTCCTTCTCCAGGAGCTGATCCCTCCTGACAACATGTCCAAAGTGTGTGAGACATAGTCTTGCCATCCTCGCTTCTAAGGTGCATTCTGGTTATACTTCTCCCAAGACAGATTTGTTTGTTCTTTTGGCAGTCCACAGTATATTCAATATTCTTCACCAGCACCACAGTTCAAAGGTGTCAGTTCTTCGGTCTTCCTTATTCATTGTCCAGCTTTCACACACATATAAGCCCAGTGCCGTTGAGTCGATTCCGGCTCATAGCGACCCTATAGGACAGAGTAGAACTGCCCCGTAAAGTATCCGAGGAGCTCCTGGCAGATTCAAACTGCTGACCTTTTGGTTAGCAGCCGTAGCTCTTAACCACTATGCTGCCAGAGTTTCCAAACATGTAATACAATTGAAAATACCATGGCTTGGCTCAGGTGCACCTTAGTCTTCAAGGTGACATCTTTGCTTTCCAAAACTTTAAAGAGGTCTTTTGCAACAGATTTGCTGAATGCAATGTGTTGTTTGATTTCTTGACTGCTGCTTCCATAAGTGTTGATCGTAGATCCAAGTAAAATGAAATCCTAGACAACATCAATCTTTTCTCCATTTATCATGATGTTGCTTATTGGTCCAGTTGTGAAGATTTTTGTTTTCTTTATGTTGAGGTGTAATCCATGCTGAAGGCTGTGGTCTTTGATCTTCATCAACAAGTACCTCAAGTCCTCTTCACTTTCAGCAAGCAAGGTTGTGTCATCTGCATAACACAGGTTGTTGATGAGTCTTCCTCCAATCCTGATGCCCTGTTCTTCATATAGTCCAGCTTCTCGGATTATTTGCTCAGCATACAGTTTGAATAGGCGTGGTGAATGGATACAACCCTGACACACACCTTTCCTGTGTCCCCAAACAGTATCCCCTTGTTCTGTCCGAACAACTGCCTCTTGATCTATGTACAAGTTCCTCATGAGCATGATTAACTGTTCTGGAACTCCCATTCTGCCCAATGTTATCTACAGTTTTGTTATGATCCACGCAGTCTAACACCTTTGCATAGTCAGCAAAACACAGGTACACATCCTTCTGGTATTCTCTGCTTTCAGCCAGTCTGACATCAGCTGTGATATCCCTGGTTCTATATACTCTTCTGAATCTGGCCTGAACTTCTGGCAGTTCCCTGTCGGTATACTGCTGCAGCTGCTTTTGAAATGAAGTCCGGCAAAATTTTGCTTGTGTGTGATATTAATGATATTGTTCGATAATTTCCGCATTCAGTTGTATCACCTTTCTTGGGAATAGGCGTAAATATGAATCTCTTCCAGTCAGTTGGCCAGGTAGCTGTCTTCTAAATTTCTTGGCATAGACAGTTGAGCACTTCCAGTGCTGCATCAGTTTCTTGAAAAATCTAAATTGATATTCCATCAATTTCTGAAGCCTTGCTTTTCGCCAATGCCTTCAGTGCAGCTTGGACTTCTTCATTCAGTACCATCAGTTCCTGATCACATGCTACCTCTTGAAATGATTGAACATTGACCAATTCTTTTTGGTATACTGACTGTGTATTCTTTCCATCTTCTTTTGATGTTTCCTGCATCGTTTAATATTTTTCCCACAGAATCCTTCACTATTGCAGCTCAAGGCTTGAATGTTTTCTTCAGGTCAGTCAGTTTGAGAAACGCCGTGTTCTTCCCTTTTGGTTTTCCATCTCCAGCTCTTTGCACATATCATTATAATACTTTACTTTGTCTTCTCGAGCCGCCCTTTGAAATAGTGGTAAAAAAAAAAAAAAAAAAAAAAAAGTGGTGCCTAATTTGCTCTTCGGTTCATCCACTGAGTTTTACTTCTTTCAAAATTATATTTTTCATTTCTAGAAATTCCTTTTGGTAAATTTTGAGATCTGGAAGGTCATTCCTTATAGGCTCCTATTTGCTTATCTTTTTTTTTTTTTTAAATAATTTTTATTGTGCTTTAAGTGAAAGTTTACAAACCAAGTCAGCCTCTCACACAAAAACCCATATACACCTTGCTACACACTCCCAATTACTCTCCCCCTAATGAGACAGCCCACTCCCTCCCTCTGCTCTCTCTTTTTGTGTCCCTTTCTCCAGCTTCTAACCCCCTCCACCCTCTCATCTCCCCTCCAGGCAGGAGATGCCAACATAGTCTCAAGTATCCACCTGGTCCAAGAAGCTCACTCCTCACCAGCATCGCTCTTCAACCCATTGCCCAGTCCAATTCATGTCTGAAGAGTTGGCTTCAGGAATGGTTCCTGTCCTGGGCCAACAGAAAGTCTGGGGGCCATGACCACTGGGGTCCTTCTAGTCTCAGTCAGACCAGTAAGTCTGGTCTTATGAGAATTTGGGGTCTGCATCCCACTGCTCTCCTGCTCCCTCAGGGGTTCTCTGTTGTGTTCCCTGTCAGGGCAGTCATCGGTTGTAGCCGGGCACCATCTAGTTCTTTTGGCCTCAGGATGATGTAGTCTCTGGTTCATGTGTCCCTTTCTGTCTCTTGGGCTTGTAATCACCTTGTGTCCTTGGTGTTCTTCAAGCTCCTTTGATCCAGGTGGGTTGAGACCAGTTGATACATCTTAGATGGCTGCTTGCTAGCGTTTAAGACCCCAGACACCACTCTTCAAAGTGGGATGCAGAATGTTTTCTTAATAGATTTTATTATACCAATTGACTTAGATGTCCCCTGAAACCATGGTCCCCAGACCCCTGCCCCTGCTATGCTAGCCTTTGAAAAAAAAAGCATTCAGTTTATTCAGGAAACTTCTTTGCTTTTGGTTTAGTCCGATTGTGCTGACCTCCCCTGTATTGTGTGCTGTCTTTCCCTTCACCTAAAGTAGTTCTTATCTACTATCTAATTAGTGAATACTCCTCTCCCACCCTCCCTCCCTCCGCCCTCTCGTAACCACAAAAGAATGTTTTCTTCTCAGTTTATACTATTTCTCAAGATCTTATAATAGTGGTCTTATACAATATTTGTCCTTTTGCAAATGACTAATTTCATCAGCATAATGCCTTCCAAGTTCCTCCATGTTATGAAATGTTTCACAGATTCATCACTGTTCTTTATCGATGCATAGTATTCCATCGTGTGAATTTACCATAATTTATTTATCCATTTATCCGTTGATGGGCACCTTGGTTGCTTCCATCTTTTTGGTATTGTAAACAGTGCTGCAATAAACATGGGTGTGCACGTATCTGTTCGTGTGAAGGCTCTTATTTCTCTGGGGTATATTCCAAGGAGTGGGATTGCTGGATTGTATGGTAGTTCTATTTCTAGCTTTTTAAGGAAGCGCCAAATCGATTTCCAAAGTGGTTGTACCATCTGACATTCCCACCAGCAGTGTGTAAGTGTTCCAATCTCTCCACAGCCTCTCCAACATTTATTATTTTGTGTTTTTTGAATTAATGCCAGCCTTGTTGGTGTGAGATGAAATCTCATTGTAGTTTTGATCTGCATTTCTCTAATGTCTAGCGATCGTGAACATTTCCTCATATATCTGTTAGCTACCTGGATGTCTTCTGTAGTGGTCTATTCATATCTTCTGCCCATTTTTAAGTTAGGTTATTTGTCTTTTTTTAGTTGAGTTTTTGCAGTATCATGTAGATTTTAGAGATCAGGGGCTGATCAGAAATGTCATAGCTGAAAACTTTTTCCCAGTCTGTAGGTAGTCTTTTTACTCTTTTGCTGAAGTCTTTGGATGAGCATAGGTGCTTGATTTTTAGGAGCTCCCAGTTATTGATGGCACTAGTTCTTTTTTTTTTTTTTTTTTTTCCGAGTTATTTAGTTCTTCTGCATTCTTTATAATGTTTTGTATACTGTTTATTGCATGTATTAGGGCTCCTAATGTTGTCCCTATTTTTTCTTCCATGATCTTTATCATTTTAGCTTTTATATTTAGATCTTTGATTTATTTTGAGTTAGTTTTTGTGCATGGAGTGAGGTATGGGTCTTATTTAATTTTTTTGCAGATGGATATCCAGTATGCCAGCACCATTTGTTAAAAAGACTGTCTTCTCCCCATTTAACTGTTTTGGGGCCTTTGTCAAATATCAACTGCTCATATGTGGATCAATTTATGTCTGGATTCTCAATTCTGTTCCATGTATCTGTTGATGTACCAGTACCAGGCTGTTTTGACTACTGTGGCAGGATAATAGGTTCTAAAATCAGGTAAAGTAAGCCTCCCACTTTGTTCTTCTTTTCCAGTAATGCCTTATTTATCCGGGGCCTCCTTCCCTTCCGTATGAAATTGGTGATTTGTTTCTCCATCTCATTAAAGAATGTCCCTGGGATTTGGGTCAGAATTGCATTAAATGTATAGATTGCTTTTGGTAGAATAGACATTTTTATAATGTTAAGTCTTCCTCTCCATGAGCAAGGTATGTTCTTCTACTTACGTAAGTCTCTTTTGGTTTCTTGCAGAAGCATACTGTAGTTTTCTTTGTATAAGTCTTTTACATCTCTGGTAAGATTTATTCCTAAGTATTTTATCTTCTTGGGGGCTACTGTAAATGGCATTGATTTGGTGATTTCCTCTTCAATGTTCTTTTCGTTGGTGTAGAGGAATCCAAGTGGTTTTTGTATGTTTATCTTGTATCCCGATACTCTGCTGACCTGTTCTATTAGTTTCAGTAGTTTTCTGGAGGATTCCTTAGGGTTTTCCGTGTATAAGATCATGTTACCTGCAAATAGAGATACTTTTACTTCTTCCTTGCCAATCTGATGCCCTTTTTTTCTTTATCTAGCTTAATTGCTCTGGCTAGGACTTCCAGCACAATGTTGATTACGCGTGGTGATAAAGGGCATGCTTGTCTGGTTCCTGATCTCAATGGGAATGTTTTCAGGCTCTGTCCATTTTGGGTGATGTTGGCTGTTGGCTTTGTATAAATGCCCTTATTGTGTTGAGAAATTTTCCTTCTATTCCTATTTTGCTGAGGGTTTTCATCATGAATGGGTGTTGAACTTTGTCAAATGCCTTTTCTGCATCAATTGATAAAAATCATAGGATTCTTGTCTTTTGTTTTATTTATGTGGTGGATTACATTAATTATTTTTCTAGTATTGAACCATCCCTGCACACCTGGTATGAATCCCACTTGGTCATGGTGAATTATTTTTTTGATATGTTGTTGAATTCTATTGGCTAGAATTTTGTTGAGGATTTTTACATCATGTTAAACAGAGAAAAGATTGAAGGTGTCAAGAATTTCATTTTACTTGGATCCACAATCAACAGCCATGGAGGCAGCAGTCAAGAAATCAAAAGACGCATTGCACTGGGCAAATCTGCTGCAACGGACCTCTTCAAAGGGTTGAAGAGCAAAGATGTCACTCTGAAGACTAAGGTGCACCTGACCCAAGCCATGGTATTTTCATTCACATGATATGCATGTGAAAGCTGGACAATGAATAAGGAAGACCGAAGAAGAGTTGACGCCTTTGAATTGTGGTGTTGGCAAAGAATATTGAATATACCACGGACTGCCAAAAGAACGAACAAATATGTCTTGGAAGAAGTGTGGCCAGAATGCTCCTTAGAGGCAAGGATGGCAAAACTGCATCTTACATTACCCTTTGGACATGTTGTCAGGAGGGATCAGTCCCTAGAGAAGGACATCATGCTTGGCAGAGTACAGGGTCAGCGGAAAAGAGGAAGACCCTCAACGAGGTGGACTGACACAGTGGCTGCAACAATGAGCTCAAGCATAACAACGATTGTAAGGATGGTGCAGGACCGGGCCGTGTTTTGTTCTGTTGTGCGTAGGGTTGCTATGAGTCGGAACTGACTCGACGGCACCTAACAACAACAAGGCTTGCTTTATGACCTAATATGTGGTCTATTCTAGAGAATGTTCCATGCACACTAGAAAAGAAAGTATAGTTGCTGCTGTTGGTTGGGGCGTTCTGTATATGTCTACGAGGTCAAGTTGTTTGATTGTGGCTTTTAGATCTTCTATATCTTTATTGAACTTCTTTCTGGATGTCCTGTCCTTCATCGAAAGTGGTGTGTTGAAGTCTCCTACTATTATAGTGGGGCTGTCTATGTCACTTTTCAATGCTGATAGAGTTTGTTTTATGTATCTTGCAGCCCTGTCATTGGGTGCATAAATATTTAATATGGTTATATCTTGGTGTATTGTTCCTTTAATCATTATATAGTGTCCTTCCTTATCCTTTCTGATGGATTTAACTTTAAAGTCTGTTTTGTCAGAAATTAATATTGCCACTCCTGCTCTATTTTGATTGTCGTTTGCTTGATATATTTTTTCCATCCTTTGAGTTTTAGTTTGTTTGTGTCTCTAAGTCTAAGGTGTGTCTCTTGTAGGCAGCATACAGATGGATCTTGTTTTTTAATCCATTCTGCTACTCTCTGTCTCTTTATTGGTGCTTTTAGTCCATTTACATTCAGGGTAATTATGGATAGGTATGGATTTAGTGCTAACATTTTGATGTCTTTTTTTGTGTGTTGACAGTTTCTTTTTCCCACTTGATTTCATGTGCTGAGTAGATTTTCTTTATATATTGTCCTTTCCTCATATTTGTTGTTGTTGATTTTGTTTCTGCTGGGTCTGTATTTTTCCCTTGTATTTTATTTTGATGAGTAGGATAATTTGTCTCCTTTGTGGTTACATATTTACCTCTATTTTTCTAAATTCAAAACTAACGTTTATTTCTTTGTATTGCCGTATCTTCCTCTCCATATGGAAGGTGTATGATTACGTTTCTTAGTCCCTCTTTATTATTTTAATGTTGTCCTCTTGTATATGATAACGTTGCCGTTACCCTGTGGTGGGCCTTTTTTTTTTTTTTTTAAATCTTGGTTTGTTTTTTTGGATTTCCCTGTCTGGGTTGACTTCTGGTTGCTCTGCCCAGTGTTCTACTCTTGGGTTGATACCTGATATTATTGATTTTCCAACCAAAGAACTCCCTTTAGTATTTCTTGTAGTTTTGGTTTGGTTTTTACGAATTCCCTAAACTTGTGTTTATCTGGAAATGTCTTAATTTCACCTTCATACTTAAGAGACAGTTTTGGTGGACATATGATTCTTGGCAGGTATTTTTTTTTCCTTCAGTTTTTTAAATATGTCATCCCACTGCCTTCTTGCCTGCGTGGTTTCTGCCGAGTAGTCTGAGCTTATTCTTATTGGCTTTCCTTTGTAGGTGACTTTTCTTTTATCCCTCGCTGGTCTTATAATTCTCTCTTTATCTTTGGTTTTGGCAAGCTTGATTATAATAAGTCTTGGTGATTTCTTTTAAGATCTACCTTTTGTGGAGTTGGATGAGTATCTTGGATAGATATTGTCTCATCTTTCACAATATCAGGGAAGTTTTCTGCCAACAAATCCTCAACAATTTTCTCTGTATTTTCTGTTATCCCTCCCTGTTCTGCTCTAATCACTCATAGGTTATTTCTCTTGATAGAGTCCCACGTGATTCCTTAAGGTTTCTTCATTTTTTAAAATTCTTTTATTTGATTTTTTTTAAAATATGTTAGTGCCAATTGATTTATCTACGAGTTCAGAAATTGTGGCTTCTACTTGCTCAATTCTGCTCCTCTGACTTTCTATTGAGTTATCTAATTCTTTGTAATTTTGTTGTTAACCTTCTGAATTTCTGATTGCTGTCTGTCTATGGATATTTCCAGCTTATTAAACTTTTCATTATGTTCCTGAATAATCTTTCTAATTTCTTCAGTTGCTTTATCTGTGTGTTCCTTGGCTTGTTCTGCATATTGCCTCATTTCCTTCCTGATGCCTTGAAGGGGTCTGTATATTAAACTTTTGAATTCTGCGTCTGGTAATTCCAGGAGTGCACTTTCATCTAAAAGATCCCTGGATTCTTTGTTTTGAGAGCCTGTTGAGGCGATCATGGTCTGTTTCTTTATGTGACTTGGTATTGACTGTTGTCTCCAAGCCATCTGTAAGTTATTGTATTAGTTTAAGCTTGCTTACTGTGTTGTAGCTGCTTGCTTTGTTTTGTTTTGGTGTACCCCTATGGGTTGCTTGAGTGAGCTAGCTTGATTATTTTCGCCTTTGGAGCTCTGGTGTCCTGTCCCCAGCTGGCTAGAGGTGTTATCAGGTATATCAGTCTAGGAGTCCATTCAGTTTTCTTGTATGAATTCAGCTCAGGTTTCCAGGTAGCTGATATCAAGTGTGTGGTCCAGGCTGTGTCCTACAGTCTTAGAGGGGCAGGGGTGATTGGCGTATATAGCGGTATCTGATTGTAGCAGGGGGTCATGCTCTGAACAAGGCAGGGGGCTGAGAACTGACTCCCAAGTGTCTCTGAGGAAAATGCATCTTTGTTCCCTAGAGCGTGCTGGTGGGTGTGTTCTGCAGAAGGACCATGGGCACCCAAAGTTTTTGTTGTAAGGACTGGGAGGTACCAGTTATCTTTGGACCCCTGTTGTGGGTGGCTGGGTGACCTGAGTGGAGCTACCAGTCCTTAGGTCCCTGCTGTGGGTAGGTGAGGACCTTGTTTAATATGCAAGGTAATGTCAAACGCCAAACACCCACCTCTCCACCGCACAGCTGAAATGGTTGGAGTTTGCCAACAAGGGCCTATTCTCCAAAAATAGGCCCACACAGGTCCATGCAGAAGGGAAAGGTGCTCAAGGTCCACGGATGGTTTATGCCTGGACAGGAGGCACTTCTGTCCTGAGCTCCCTGGTTAATGGAGCTAGCAAATTATCTTTTCCTCCCAGTTGCAAATTTTTTCCTTCCCCAAGGCCAGGAGGACAGCTCCAGGTGCTCACCAGAGTCTATCTCAGGCCTAGGGATTCAGCCACCAAAGCCAGCTTGGGGGTGGGGGGAGGGGCACAGTAAGATATACCCAGGTACTTAGCTTTTACCGAGAGTGCCCTTCTCCTCAGGTTCCGGAGGTGTGAGTGGGCTGTGTGGCTGGCTGCTTCTCCCTGAGGAAACTGAAGCCGAACCCTAGGGCCAGCCCACTGCCGCTGCAGCTACTACAGTAATGGTGCCTGAGGGCTCCCCGCAATTCAGGTCCAGCAACTCCTCTCTGCTTCTGGAAGGTCTCTTCCTCCCCCTGCCCCTCAGTTCGTTGTCTAAGCTTGCCTTTGATGCTCAGGGCTCCCAGCTTGTCACAAATATACTCGTTTCACTTGTTTTTTGGGGCCTTTGTTGTAAAGAGGGCTCGATGGAAATGGCTGTCTATTCCGCCATTTTGGCTCCACCTCTTATTTGCTTATAGCTATTCTACATTTTCTTCCTACTATTTTTTAATTCTAGTGTCCGGAGTCCTTAGGGTTTAAATTTCTTTGTTGTGTCTTCTGGCTCTCATACCTGGGGCCCACCTCCTCTGTGTTTGGTGATCTTTATAACTATATGACATTCTGGAAAAGGCAAAAGTATAGAGACAATAAAAAGATCAACGTTTGTCAGAGGGTCAGAGGGAGGGAAGATGAATAGGTGGACATGCAGCATTTTTAGGGCAGTGAAATGATTCTGGATGATGCTGATGGTGGGCAAATGACATTAAGCTTTTGTCAAAACCCACAGAATGGCACAACACAAAGGGTAAACCTTAATGTAAGCTATGGACTTTAGTTAGTAATAATGTGTCAGTTTTGGTTCCTCACTTGTAACAAATGAACCACATGAATGCAAGATGTTAACAAATAGAGGAAACTGTGCAAGGGGGGCGAGGGGTCATGTGGGAACTCTTTGTACTTTCTGCAAAAACTTCTCTACAAACCTAAAACTGCTCTAGGATGTCAACTGCATTATTTTTCGAAAGTAAATAAACACCTTGAAGTGAACAGATCTTTAAGGGAGAAAAGGAAGGGTGAATTACAGTGATCATACACCTTATGGGTTAAGGTTAACCCTAACCATAGTCAATAAATACAACACTAAGTAATCCTTTTCAGCCCCTGCTCCAAAGCTGGCTCTGTGCTGTGTAATTTATACTCGTAGCTCCCCTCCCTGCCCATCAATGCCACCGTCCTTACAGGTATATATGCCTTGGTTTCTTGCTTCTGTGTTTTCACTCATTTCAATTCCTTTTCCTAAAATAGGCCTTTCCCAGTTCCTGCCTTGTCTAGGGCAGCCCGCTTCTCCTTAAAGCCTTAGCTTAGCTCTCCTTCTCTGGACAGCCTTCCTGATCCCCCTTCTCCAGCGTCTTCTTTGCTCTCACTTTGATCTTCTCCATCACACTCTTCTCTCTTCCTCGTTGGTCTCCTCTACCACCTGTGAGCTCTGGGAGGCAGGGCTGTACTTCCCTCTCCTCTGATACTGTCTCCACTTGGCATAGGGTCCAGCAAAGAGCAAATATGCAGTTGTTGGTTGGATGGATGCATTTGGGGTAATGTGGAGGGCCCCATTTCCTTTTCTGTTTTCCCAATCAGAGATACTTTGTAGCATTAATGAAACAACTGCCTACAGAAGCAGAGCACGTCCCCAGAGGCGAGTGTCGGGAACTTGCCAGGCCTGGGAAGCCCACATTCCCTGCAGCACCGGGAAGGGCGTTGGCAGGCGGAGTGAGGAGAATTCCCGAGAGGGCTCCTTTGGCAAGTGGCTGCTCTAGGGACTGATAGGAATGGGAGAGAGAAAGGAATGCTCATTTAGGAATGAATTGTTGTTGTTGGGGGCAGGGTCAGACGGAACTGCACTCAGTCTTTCTGGAACCCACCGAAGGGCCCTGTCTAGAGAGAGAGGGACTGCATGAGTCAGCTCAGTTCTGGTTAAAGGCTTGGGCTTACTGACGTGGACTTTTATCTCCTTTTTGGCATCTCAGGGAACAAACAAGGCATCATTTCAGTTGTGCCTGACTGCTGAGCCTCTGCCTTGTAAATCATCTTGCTTATTATGAGGGCTAATGCTGGCCTAGCCTTTTCTATGGCTTCTTCCTGTGGGTCCCGGCAAGGCCAATGGTGACCATGAGAAACCTGAGAAGGCCACCTTTCAGCTGAGGCTTAGACAGGCTGCCGCCATGCCCTTGACCGGCATCGGCCACTTGTAGTAACCCCTATGAGCTTGGCCGGGCAGATGCTTCAAGTGGTCGTTCCCATGGCTGTGCCTTGCAGCCAAGTGCACTCCAAGCTCTAAAGAGGAAGATGCATCAGGGTAATTTGGAGACTGGCTGCTTTGCCACAGGAGGGGTACAGGTGAAATAGGTGTAGGTCATGCTTCTTGGCTCTTGGACCTAGATATTCACCTGTTTCTGCACCTTTCAGAAGGAAGCCATGTTCCTACCCTCATTTGAAACCTATTCCTACCACTATGCTTGACCTTTAGGGCCAGGCACTACGCTGTGGACTGAGGCTCCAAGACCAAGCTGCCCTACTGTACCTGACCCACAGGTGAAGAGGCCTAGACCAGGCCAGTGATGAGTGTTGGTCAGAGGACAGGCTGAGCTCCTGGACCCATCCTCAGGGTCCAAGGAAGATGCCCAGGAGGAACTGAATTTTGAACTGAGTTTCTGCAAATCAGTACGAGTTAGCTGAGCTAAAAAAGAAGTGGCTGGGTGTCTTAAGTCTCTGGGTGGTGAAAACAGTTAAGTGCTTGGCTTCTGATCAAAATGTTGGTGTTCAAGTCCACCCAGAGGAGCCTTAGAAGAAAGGCCTGGAGATCTTTTGAAAGGTCACATCCATGAAAACCCTATGGAGCACAGTTCTACTCTGAAGCACTAGGGGTTGCCCTTACTTGAAGGTGACTTGATAGCAACTTTTTTTTTTGGTGGGGGGAGGTGTTTTAGTTACCTAGTACTGCTATAACACAAACACAAATGGGTGGCTTTAAAGAACAGAAATTCTTACTGTTTAGGAGGCTACAATTCAGTCTATCACCTTCAGGGAAGGAATAGCTGTGTTAGTAGAAGTCTTTTTCAGCTATCTGTGGATTAGGCAAGGGTTGGGCATTGTAAGACCACAAATATGCCATGCTGACCCCAGGAGCTGCCTGTAAAATCCTGGTTTCCTGCTCAGAGACTATTTCTTAATCTGAAAAATGGGCAGTCATTCACCTGTTGTTGTTGATAGGCGCCTTCAAGTCAGTCCTGACTCATAGCAACACTATGTGCAAAAGAATGAAACACTGCCGGTCCTGTGCCGTCCTTGCAATCGTTGCTATGTTTGAGCCCATTATTGCAGCCACTGTGTCAATCCATTTTGTCAAGGTTCTTCCTCTTTTTCTCTGACCCAAGCATGATGCCCTTCTCCAGGGACTAACCTAACCTAACCCATTGCCACCGAGTCGACTCGGACTCATAGCGACCCTATAGGGCAGAGTAGAACTGCCCCATAGAGTTTCCAAGGAGCACCTGGTGGATTTGAACTGCCAACCTTTTGGTTAACAGCAGTAGCACTGAACCCGGGTTTCGTCTCCAGACACTAGTCCCTCCCAATAACATGTCCAAACTACACGAGATGAATCCTTCCCATTCTCGCTTCTAAGAAGCATTCTGGCTGCGCTTCTTCCAAGACAATAACCAAGCCCAACCCAACCCACTGCCATTGAGTCAATTCTGACTCATAGCGACCCTACAGAACAGAGTAGAACTGCTCCACAGGGTTTCCAAGGAGTGCCTGGCGGATTCAAACTGCTGACCTTCTGGTTAGCAGCCGTAGCACTTAACCACTACGCTACCAGGGTTTCCTCCAAGACAATATCACTTAGTTAATAGGAATATAGATGCAATTGTTAATTTTTTAAGTAGATTTATTAAGGTGTAATTAAGCCGCTTTTCAGGATAAAGTTGTGTCAGTCCGCCTCCACAAAGATTACAGCCTTGGAAACCCTATGGGACAGTTCTACTCTGTACTATAGGGTTGCTATGAGTCGGAATAGACTCCATGGCAACAGGTTGAGAATTGACTTAAAATGAACTTTACATATTTAAAGTGCACTACATGAAGCGTTTTAACAGATGTCCATGAAACCACCACCATGTCCAAATGATGGGCGAAACCATCACACTCAAAACTTCATTGAATCCCTTTGTAATTCATCCCTCCATCCCTCCCTGTCTTTAGATATCACTGAACTGCTTTCTGTCGTCATACATTAATTTGCATTTTTAGTATTGTATGTAAATTGAATCTTACAGTATGCTGTGGTTTTGGGGGGGAGGGGTCTGCTTTCTGTCATTATACATTAATTTGCATTTTTAGCATTGTATGCAAATTGAATCATACCGTATGTTGTGGTTTTTTGGGGGAGGGGTCTGGCTTCTTTCACACAATATAATTATTCTGAGATTCATCCATGTTATTGGATGTATTAGCAGCTAATTCCTTTTTATTGTCAAGTAGTATTCCATTGTATGGATATACTACAATTTGTTTATCTATTCACCTGTTGGTGGACATTTGGGCTGTTTCCAGATTTTGACTGTTACAAAAACAGCTGCTATGCACATTTGGGTCGAAGTCTTTGTATGGAAACATGCCTTAGTTTCTCTAGGGTAAATACTGAAGAGTGGAATGGCTGGGTCATATGGTAGGTGTATGTTTGACTTTTGAAGAAATTGCTCAGCTGCTTCCAAAGTAGCTTAGTCATTCTGCAATCACACCAGCAGTGTATGAGAGTTCCAGGTGTTCCACATCTTTACCAATCTGTGATATGGTCAGTCTTTTTAACTTATCCATTCTAGCTAGTGCATAATGGTATCTCATTATGGTTTTCATTTGCATTTCCCTAATAAGTGATAATGGTGAATATCTTTGCATGCACTTACTTTCCATGTGTATATTTTCTTTAGTGTAGCGTATAACCAAATCTTTTGCTCATTTTTTGTTAGATTGCCTTATTATTGCATTATGAATTCTTCATACGTTCTAGGTACAAGTCCATTGTTGGATATATGCTTTCCAGATGTTTTCTCCCAGTCTTCAGCTTGGCTTTTAATTTTTGTAACAGTGCTCTTTGAAGAGAAAAAGGGTTTTATTTGGATATAGTTCAATTTATTGATTTTTTCCTTTTATGTTTTATACTTTTTATGGTATTTAAGAAATATTTGCCAAACCCAAGATCACTAAGATTTTATTTTATATTTTCTTCTAGACGTTTTACAGTTTTAGCTCTTACATTTAGGGCTATGATGTGTTTTGAACTAATATTTTACATGACGTGAAGTGTCAAGGTTCTTTTATTTATTTATTTTATATATGGTTATCCAATTTTTACAGCATCATATATTGAAAAGATTATCCTTTCCTTATTGATATACCTGGAAACCCTGGTGGCTTAGTGGTTAAGTGCCATGGCTGCTAACCAAAGGGCTGGCAGTTCAAATTCACCAGGTGCTCCTTGGAAACTCTATGGGGCAGTTCTACTCGGTCCTGTAGAGTTGCTGTGAGTCAGAATCGACTCGATGGCACTGGGTCTGGGCTTGATACACCTTGGAAATTCTGTTGAAAATACATTGACCATGTATGTGTGGATTTATTTCTGTCCTCTTTATTTTACTGAATTGATCTATATCTACGTTTACACCAATCTATACTGTCTTGATTTTTGTGGCTTTGTAATAAATCTCGAAATCAGGTGGTATACTTCCTCCACCTTTGCTCTTTTTCAAAGTTGTTTTTGGGGTGATAGTGTCTTGTATTTTTATATAAATTTTTGAATCTCTTAATTGTACCAAAACTACCCTGCTGAGATTTTGATTTGAACTGCATTGAATCTGCACATCGATTTGGAGTGTAATTGGCAGTTTAGCGATATTGAGTCTTCTAATCCATGAACACATTGTATCTCTCCATATATGTAGGTCTTTATTTCTCTGAGCACTGTTTTGTTGCTGTCTGTGTTGTTTACACATCTTTTGTCAAATTTAACCCCAAGTATTACATATTTTTTCATACAATTATAAATTATTTTATTTGTTAAATTTCACTTTCTGGTAGTATAGAAATGCAGTTGATTTTTACTGACCTTGTATCTTGCAAAGTTTCAGTCCTATCAGTTGTTTTTTTTTTTTTTCCCCAGGCATTTTGAAGTCCTGTTATTAAGGGTAAGAACGTCTAGGATTGTTATGTCTTCTTAATGAATTGGCCCCTTTATCATTTGAAATGATCTTCTAAATCTTTATAATTTTTGTCCTGAAATCTATGATATTGATATAACTCCAGCTTTCTTCTGATTACTGTCAGCGTACTGTATTCTTTTTCTGTCCTTTATACTCTTTATTTATTTATTTCTGTTGAATAAAGTGGGTTTATTTTAGACAGCATATAGTTTGTTCTTCCTTTTTTAAAATGTAATCTGACAATCTCTGCCATTTATTTGAGGAGTTTAGACAATTTGCACTTATTGGGATTATTGGTACAGTTGGGTTTAAATATTCCATCTTGCTATTTATTTTCTATTTGTCCCATCTATTCTTTGCTCTCTTTCTTCTGACTTTGGATAAACTGAGTAATTTTTAGGTTTCAGTTTATGTCCTCTGTTGGCTTATTCACTGTACCTCTTGTTGTAATAGAGGTTACATTGGGGTTTATAATATACGTATTTATCTTATCACTGTCTACCTTTAAGTAATATTATATTACTTCACTTATAGTACTGTATAACAATCTTACAAGGGTCTGCCTTCATTTCTCCCTTCCTGGCCTTTGTGCTGTTGGTGCCATATCTTTTACTTCTGCATATGTTCCAAACGCCACACACAAAAATTTATTATGTTTGTTTAAAATAGTCAATTACCTTTTAAGAGGATCTTAAAAACAAGAGAAAATGTCTTTTATATTTACCCATATGCTTACCATTCCTCTGGGTAGATTCAAATGTGTATCTGGTACCATTTTATTTTTTGCCAGACAACTTATTTATTATTTCTTTCAGTGAAGGTCTGCTAGTGATGAATTTCTTCAGCTTTCATATGTCTGAAAAGTCTTCATTTTACCTTCACATTTTGAAAGATATTTTTGCTGGATAGCTTGACAGTTTTTTTTTTCTTTCAGTACTTTAAAGATGTTACTCTACTGTCTTTTGGCATATATTATTTCTGATGAGAAGTTGGCTATCATTTTGTTTCTCTGTACATGATGTGTCTTTTTTTTTTTTTTTCTTCTGGCCAATTTTAAAATTTTCTCTTTATCATTGGTTTTGGGAAATTTTATGATAATGTGCCTTAACATACTTTCCTTTATGTTTCTTGAACTTGGGCTCATTGAACATCGATGTCATTGTTGTTAGGTGCCGTTGAGTTGGATCTGACTCATGGAGACCCTGTGTACAACAGAATGAAACACTGCCTGGTCCTGTGCCATCCTCATAATCGTTGTTATTTTTGAGCCCACTGTTGTAGCCACTGTGCCAATCCATCTCACTGAGGGTTTTTCTCTTTTTCACTGACCCTCTACTTTACCAAGCGTGATATCCTTTTCCAGGGACTGAGCCCTCCTGACAACATGTCCAAAGTATGTGAGACTAAGTCTCGCCATCCTTGTTTCTAAGAAGCATTCTGGCCATACTTCTTCCAAGACAGAGTTGTTCGTTCTTTTGGCGTGTGTGCTTTTGGCAGTTCATGATATATTCAGTATTCTTTGCCAACACTATAATTCAAAGGCATCGATTCTTCTTCAGTCTTTCTAATTCATTGTCCAGGTTTCACATGCAGATGAGGCAATTGAAAACATCATGGGTTGGGTCAGGCACACCTTAAGTCTTCAAAGTGTCATCTTTGCTTTTTAACACTTTAAGTAGGTCTTTTGCAGCAGATTTACCCAGTGCAATGTGTCGTCTGATTTCTTGACTTCTGCTTCCCTGGGCTTTGATTGTGGATCCAAGTAAAATGAAATCCTTGATGATTCCAATATTTTCTGTTTATCATGATGTGGCTTATTGGTCCAGTTGCGAGGATTTTTGTTTTCTTTACGTTGAGGTGTAATTCACACTGCAGCCTCTGGTCTTTGATCTTCACCAGTAAGTGCTGCACGTCCTCTTCACCTTCAGCAAGCAAGGTTGTGTCATCTGCATATCACAGGTTGTTTATGAGTCTTCTTCCAATCCTGATGCCACATTCTTCCTCATATAATTTTTTATTTGCTTATCATATAAATCAAATAAGTATGATGAAAGGATACAACCGTGATGGACGCCCTTCTTGTCTTTAAGCCACACAGCATCCCCTTGTTCTGTTTGAACTACTGCCTCTTTGTCTAAGTACAGGTTCCTCACGAGCACAATTAAGTGTTCTGGAATTTCCATTCTTCACAACGATATCCATAATTTGTATGCATGGATTTATAGTTTTCATCAAATTTGGAAAAAAACAATTATTATTTATTCAAATACTTTGTCTCCATCTGCCTTTCCTTCAGGATTTCTAATTATATCTACATTAGGCTGTTTCAGTTTGTCCCAGTCGTCATGAATGCTCTGTTCAACTTTTCTCCCCATCTTTTTACTGTTTCTGTTTTAGTTTGGATGGTTTCTACCGTTGTATCTTGAAGTGCACTGAACTTATGTCCCACAGTATATAATCTGCTGTTAATCCTGGACTTCTTCTTCTTTTTTTTTTTTTTTAATTCTCTACTAGTTCAATTTGTATCTTATATCATTCACATCTCTCTTAGACATTATTGTCTTCTCCTCCACTCTTTGAACATACAGAAGATAGCTATAATAACTGTTTTAACATCTTTCCCTACTAATTCTATCATCTGTGTCATTTCTGATTCTGTTTCTACTGATTTGCGTTTTTCTTGGTTATGGGTCATATTTTCTTGTTACTTTGCATTCTTGGTAATTTTTTATTGAATGCTAGAATTTTACATCTCATCTTTTTGGGTGCAGGATATTTTTATATTCCTTTATATATTCCTGGAAGCCCTGCTGGTGTAGTGGTTAAGTGCTATGGCTGCTAACCAAAAGGTCAGCAGTTCGAATCCACCAGGTGGTCCTTGGAAACTCTATGGGGCAGTTCTACTCTGTCCTATAGGGTCACTATGAGTCAGAAGTGACTCGACGGCAGTGGGTTTTTGGTTTTTTACGTGTTCCCGAGTTTTGTTCTTGGAAACCATTATGTTCTTTGGATACAAAATGGTCTTTTTGAGGTTTTCTCTTAAGATTTATTAGATTAGACTAAAAGAGCCTTTGTTGTTGATTTGCTGTTTGCCATCAAGTCAATTTCAACTCTTACTGACTCTATAGGACAGAGTAGAACTGCCCCATAGGGTTTCCAAGGCCGTAATCTTTACAGGAGCAGACTGCTGGTTCTTTCCTCCCATGAAGCCTCTGGTGGATTTGAACCGCTGGCCTTTTTTGTTAGCAGCTAAATGCTTAACCATACTGCTACCAGCCCCACTCTTGAGTCAATATCCTTCCAAAAACTCTACCTAATGCCTCATTGCAAGGTTGTTCCACTTTGAGTGATGGGAACATGAACTATTCTTGACTGTATGTGAACTTCAAGGACTGTTGTGCCTGCTCCTTTTTGGTGGTCTCTCCCAGGCTAGAGTAGTAACCTCACATGCATGTGTTACAAGAACTCACTCAGCCGAAGTCTCCAGGGGAACCCTCTGCAGGTATCTGGAGGTCTCCCTCCAGGAAACCCACTGTGGTTCTCTGCTGTCCAGTACTCTGCCCTGCAAATTTTAGCTTCCTTAAGAAAAATTTGGCCTCCCTTAATTCTCAATGCTGCCTTCTCATTTAATAGAGAACAGCAGGCTGTCTCTGGGTTGCCTCTACCAACAATGTATTCTGGAAACTATTTCTAGGTAGTAGGCTTGCCTGATTGTAGGGTTCATCTCATTTATTTCCCTTCTGCCAAGGATCACTGTCTTGTGTTGCCAGTTGTCTTATATCTGAAAGTCGTTGTTTTGTCTTTTAAAAAATTTGTTAGTGTAGAAGTGTAAATACAATCCCTGTGTCTGCATCATGGTCAGAAGCAGAAATTCTACACCTGCAATTTTTAAACTTTCCTCTGCAAACACAAAACAGCAGCCTCTCAGCCGAGCGGAGTAGGGGAATAGTGACCAGGTTGCTGTCTCAGAGTCAGGGTGCTTGGAGCTCAGTGCAGCACTCTACAACACTACTTGTAATTTCCCTAACTGTGAACTCCCTGTAGTCCATCTCTGTATCTGGGACGCAGCACAGTGCCTGAAAAACCATGAGTGCTCTGTAAGTGTTGTTTGGTTGAGAGGGGGAGGGCGGTTTAGACAGTGGGCAAGCGGGCTGTGTGTAGGTGTGACTTGAGCAAAGGAGGTGGGTGGGGAGGAGGTGGCAGATGAGGCTGGAAGAGCTTCCAAAAACCAAAATTCCCAGGGCCTTCCATGTGAGAATCAAGGAATTTGATCTTTATTTGGGAAGCTATGTTGTTGTTGTTGTAGGGTGCTGTTGAGTCGATTCCAACTTATATCTACACCAGGTGACAGAGTAGAAGTACCCCATAAGGTTTTCTAGGCTAAAATCTTTACGGAGGCAGATCACCAGACCTTTCTCCAATGAAGCTGTTGGGTGGATTCAAACTTCCAGCTTTTCTGTTAGCAGCTGAGTGCTCAACCATTGCACTACCAGGACTCTAGTGGAGTAGTTTAAGTAGGAACCAACATGGAAAGACTTGTATGTTTGAAAGATTACCCTGACTATAGCAGATTGGAAGGCAATTTAAGGGGAAGAGGCTCTAGGTGACCTATGAGGGCATTAGAAGTAGAACATCAAGCTGGTAAAGTGGAGACGAGGTGGAAGCCGAGGAAAGTAGGAGTCTGATAACCGCCTTCTTCTTGTGCCAAGATGGCGAGCCCTGGTTAGGAGAACCTGCCTTCTTATGTACCTCAGAGTCTCCCGTTTTCTGCAGGTGCTGGAAACCAGTCCATGTTTGGAAACTCACAGATTATACGAAAATAGACTGCCATGTGAAGCTGAGAGAGGAGCTTGTCTCAATCTGGGCAGACCTTCCATTTCCAGAATCTGTGAAGGTGATGAAATGAATTTCTCAAGAAACATAAGTTGCTCATGTTGGTAGCTCAGCAAATGAAAAGGGTTGGATTAAGTTCCCTACTGCTAAAACTGTGTTCACCAAGTTCTGGGTTTCCCTTTGTCCTTTCCCTCCTTGGCTTCCTCTATAAAAATGACAACTCCATACCCACTTGACACTAGAAAATGCAAAGTCAAGAAAACAGAAGACTTCCATGTGTTCTCTGCTGTCGCGCTAATGGCTGCTTCTGTTCTCAGATTTGTGTCTGCCTCTGGGTAGTTGGCAAAGAGTGATGTGCCATTTGTCATAAAAATTAAAAACACTTGAGTAGATGTGAGTTAAAATGTGAGTTACAGGTGTGTAATTATTATCTAAACGAACTGAATCTTAAAATTTCATAAACTGATAATTTTGAATAAATTAGGCAATGCATAATACGTATAGTTTTAGGTTCACGGACTTTTGTAAGGGTTCTCAAGTTCAGTAAAAAAAAAACCAAACCCACTGCCATCAAGTTGATTCCGACTCACAGCGACCCTACAGGACAGAGTAGAACTGCCCCATAGAGTTTCTAGTAAGGGAACTGAAAAAAATATGAGTGCATTAATTTCAAATTTGCTCTCCTGTTCCCACTGGTTTCAAAGTTTCAGGGTATTTTACATAATTAATAAGGAGCTCTGTGACAAATTGCACCATATAATACTTCCCTTACTGACGTCTCTAAACCCCAGGCCAGGGTCTCTTGCCCTTTGGGCCAAATTAGCTCCAAGGTGGCCCATTTCATTCCTGATCTCTGTGTCTGAGCTTTCTCTCTCTCCTGTCCATCTCCTGTCGCCTCCCTTTTTTCTTTCCCTTCTTCTCATTCTTTTCATTTCTTAAGACTCCATTACCTATTGCTGAGCTTCTTCTGGAATTATTTTTACCACCATGAAGATTGGTAGTGATAACCAGCAATGGCAAATCTCCAAGCAATTTTGTCCTTGGAGAATCTCTCTGCTTTTGAAAAAGGCCTCTGGACATTTGAAAAAGCAACTGCGGAGCTGTAAAGAGTAGTTGACACCTTTGTTTCTAGTGATATTTTCATGAAGTTGTCAGTGGGAAACATGTAATTCGGTTTGGGAAAAAAAAGACATAAAACAAAGATACTAATGTTGATGGAGTCTTTATTCATAATTGAATAAGCAATTCTAATTTTATAACATGCAATCATAAAGAACATAATCATTTGAACCTCATGTGTATTTTGAGGCATGGCTAAAATTCAGTGAACCTAAGTGATTCCTCCTGCAAAACGTACAAAATTCCATGGAAAAAATTTACCATGAAAAAAAATTTGAGTGTTGAAAAACACAAGTGAAGCCACTATTGCCCAGCACAGAAAGAACTCTTCCTTTAGAGACTTTGTGGGGATTTCAAAGGGCAACATTAAGAGGGAACAAGTCAGGGGGCCACCACAGGCTGAGTGTTTACCTCTTCTTTTCCTTTTTTTTTCTCTTGGATGGCAGGTGTGGGTGGGACGGGGGCCTGGGGTAGGGTGTGGTGGAAAGAGGACAGCCTGGGAGTCAGAAGACTAAGGTCAAGAAATAGGAAATCCAAGCCACGGAAAGAAGGAGAAGGCAAGTGACTGCCTGGTGTTGAATACTTTCATGTACGGGCACCATTAAGTCACATTTCCTATGCGCTCTAGTCTCCCTCCCAGCACATGTCCTATTTGTGTGGTTGTTTCTTTGGACCAAATTGATGAGGTATTTGTTTTATTAGCTTATTAAATTTTATTGGTTGATTATTGATCACTTCCTATGCGTAAGATGGTGTGATGGCCAGTTTTATGTGTCAGCTGGACTGGACTATGTTGTTGATGTTGTCAGGTGTCATAGAGTCAGTTCCGACTCACAGAGACCCTGCGTACAACAGAATGAAACACTGCCTGGTCCTGTGCCATCCTCATAATCGTTGTTATGCTTGAGCTTATTGTTGCAGCCACCATGTCAGTCCATCAAGTTGAGAATCTTCTCTTTTTCACTGACCCTCCACTTTACCAAGCATGATGTCCTTCTCCAGGGATTGATCCCTCCTGATAATATGTCCAAAATAAGTGAGAAGTAGTTTTGCCGTCATCGTTTGTAAGGAGCATTCTGGCTGTACTTCTTCCAAGAAGGATTTGCTCATTCTTTTGGGAGTCCATGGTAGTTTCAATATTCTTTGTCAACACCACAATTCAAAGACGTCAGTTCTTCTTCCATCTTCCTTACTTGTCATCCAGCTTTCACACGCATATGGCGACTGAAAACACCATGGCTTGGGTCAGGAGCATTTTAGTCTTCAAGGTGACATCTTTGCTTTTTAACACTTTAAAGAGGTCTTTTGCCACAGATTTGCCCAATGCTATGTGGTTTTTGATTTCTTGACTGCTGCTTCCATGGGTGTTGATTGTGGATCCAAGTAAAATGACTAGGCTTATAGAACCCAGTTATTCAACAGAACACTAACCTAGGTGTTGCTCTGAAGCTATTTTGTAGATGTAGTTTTAACATCTACGGTGAGTTGGTTTCAAATAAAGGAGATTATCTTCGATAATCTAGGTGGGACTCATCTGATCAATTGAAACGTTGTAAGAGCAAAACTGAGGTTACCCTGGGGAAGAAGAGCTTCTTCCTGTGGACTGCAGCCTCAGTTCCCGCCCAGGAGCTTTAGTCCCACAAATGCGTAAGCCAATTGTTTGAAATACACACACACACACACACACACACACACACAGAGCCCTGGTGGCACAATGGTTAAAATCCCAGCAGCTAACTGAAAGGTTGGTGATTGAAACCCACTCAGCCACTCTGTGTGGGAAAAGCCCTGGTGATCTGCTCCGATAAAGATTACAGCCAAGAAAAGCCTATGGGGCAGTTCTATTCTGTCATATGGGGTAGCTATGAGTCAGTCAACTCAATGGCACCCAACAAAAACAATAAATATATGTGCGTATGTGTGTAAAGACATATACATAGGCATGTGTATGTGTGTTCAAAAACCCAAACCGAATGCCACTGAGTCCATAGTGACCCTATAGGACAGAGTAGAACTGCCCCATAGGATTTCTAAGGAATGGCTGGTGGACTCAGACTGCTGACCTTTTTGTTAGCAGCTGAGCTTTTAACCACTGCACCACCAAGGCTCCATATGTGTATATATGTGTGTGTGTGTTAGGTATATATGTGTGTACATGTGTGCATATTGTATATGGTATGTATGTGTGTATATTATATATACCCTGGTGGCATAGTGGTTAAGAGCTAAGGCTGCTAACCAAAAGCTTGGCAGTTCAAATCTACCAGGCAATCCTTGGAAACTCTATGGGGCAGTTCTACTCTGTCCTATAGGATCACTATAAGTTGGAATTGACCCAACAACAACTTTTTTTTTAATGTATGTGTATATATGTGTGTATATATTATATATGTACATGTAAGTTTATATGTGTGTTTTATTTTTATATATGTATTTATCTACCTGTCCATCTGTCTGTGACTATCTAATCATCCACCCATCCATCCATCTGCCCATCTGTGTATCTTGTATCATCTATATCTATATATCTAAATATCTGTCTATTATTCTTTTATCTATCTAAATATGTCTATCTATCTAAATATATATTATTCTGTTGTCTGTCTATTCATCTATCTGTCCATCTATTGTCTATCATCTATCTGTCTATCTGTCATCTATCTCCTACTGGTTCTGTTTCTCTGGCAGGGCCCTGACTGATGCTGATGCTGTGTCCACATCAGATGGGCATCAGCGAACAGGAGAAGGGCAACCTCTTTCAGATGGTGGAGATGCTCAAGGCCCAACTAAGCCACCAGCAGTGGCTTTGTTGCAGTTATCATCAGTGATCAAAGGAGACGTAGGAGGGCTGGGAATGCATGAAACAGGAGGTGTGACCTGGGCTTTGGCTCAGGGAGAAAGGCCTCCGTGTGGAATTGGTGTTTGAAAGCCATTTGCAGGATATGACATACGAAAAGTGGGGTGGGTGCTCCTTGCAGATGGCCTGGCATGTAAGAGGACTCTGAGGAAGGAAGGAGCAGGATGTGGCCAGTGTGGCTATACCCAGAGGGGAGGAGTGGGTGTGTGGGGATAGGCTGTGAGGAGGTGCATGCCCACAACTGATGGGCCTTATGCTGGCCACATTAAGCACCCCCTTCTCTGGCCACCCGAAATTAGAAAAACAAAAAAACCGGTTGCTGTTGAGTCCATTCTGACTCATGGCAACCCCATGTGTGTCAGAGTAGAACTGAGTTCATAGGGCTTTCAGTGATTGACTTTTTGGAAACAGATCACCGGACTTTTTTTCTGAAGCACCTCTGGGTGGACACGAACCTCTAACCTCTCAGTTAGCAGCTGAGCATGTTAACTGTTTGCATATGGGGACTCCTCTTTGGCTACCATGTCCCCACAACTCCTCAGATGCTATTCCAGGGTGAGCTTAGCAATGTCATCTGAGTGGTCTTGGAACACCTTGGCATGGAGTCCTGAGGCCTGGGAGCTCAGGCTGCTGAGAAGAGCACCATCTCAGCTGCAGCTTGGTCCTTTCTCCTCTTGCTGGTCCTGCTGGTCTCTGCAGCCTGGAGGTCCTTCCCCGTGAAGAGGCGATGGCAGCCGACGAGGAGTTGAGGGATGTCTTTCCATCCCTGGCATCTGTCCCTGATACACCATCTGCCCACACAGCAGGCCCACGCCTTTCTTCTTGTTTTTCCTTCCCCACTTGCCGTTTGGACCACGGTCATAAGGGAAGTTGTTATATCTCAGTTCTGTGAGGCTGCAGAACTGTGGTTCTGGAGAAGAGAGGAGTTTGCAGAATGACTCTCTGGGTTGTCATGTCTCCCCTTCCTGCCATGATTTGCTCAGAGTGTCCCAGCTCTGCTTTCTGGACTCAGCTTCCAGCAGGTGGGAGTAGTGCAGGGACACGAGGGGTCTGTGTTTTGGACCAATGGGCTGTGAGTAGCTCAGTGTCTGCACTTCCTGCACAGGGGACACTACCCGAGAGAGCTGACATTATAGATGAGATTTTCCATAATGACCCTGGCATTATCTAACATTTTCTAAAAGCATCCTACGAGCACATTGGACGTGGAACTGATGCGGGGAGAGGTGCTGGGAGAACCTGTTTTCTTCTCAAAGCATCACCAGCGACGCACCATATGGCTTTTGCCAAACCATTTGGCCGTTCTAAAATTTTCTATTCCCAATTGTAAAACTGAGCTAATAGAATTTGCCACCCCACCGAGATATCATAAGCACTAATCAGAATGTCTATAAAATGCCTTTGAACTCCTTGGGGGGGAAAGAAATGCAACTGAAACACCGAGTGAAATATATATAAATGTCATCCTAACCCCCTTTGGGGCTTATGTGGATGAATTTATTACAGCTTTCACAGAAAGTACACACAACGAGAAGCCCTGAGTTTTAATTTTTTAAGACGAGACTATAAAATATGACAGGTTTAGGGTCAGAGAATTTTCAAATGAAAGCTTTATTAATTACCAAAATCGGTTTACATTTAGGAGGTTTCTCATGAACACCTGGGCCAACTGTCTTAGTCATGGTTTTCGTTTCCTTGAACTTGGGCAAGATCACTCAGCTTTTCATTCCCCAATTTTTGGGGGTGTGCTGTGGTGCGTTATCTTAATCCTTACCCATTTCTCTTTTTTTCCTTTCTGCTGAGAGAATCGAGAAAAAATAAGCATCTATGGACAGATCTGCAATGGCTCATTCTTTAGAAAGCCCCTGATTGTTTATTTGACTCTTGGGTACAGTTTAATTATACTTAAGCCCATGTGTTTACTTCGGAGATCACCAAGAAGAGTAGAAAAGATCTAACAACCCCAAATTAGTTTAGGAACCAGCATGTCCCTTTCTTTAAGAAACACAGTAAACATTTCAAAAGAGCATGCCGGTTCATTATCTAACTCTCTCTGCAGAGACTTCGGGGAAAACAGCAGCAGCAGTTAAGCAATGTTTGCCAAAAGCAAATCTGGGGATGCGTGTTGATTTTAAAAGAGAAGGAAAGAGGAGTTAGCTGCTCGGTTCAGGTCCTCCCGGCTCCGTGAGCCCAGCAGAGGTACAGGCCTGTCTGCAGAGGCTGCTCCTGCTGGCAGACCTGGGCCCTTTCCTGACCTCCCTGCTGTTGTTAAGGAAAGGGAGGTGTGAGATGTCCAGCCAGCTCCTCCTGAGAGGAGCTAAAACCCCCAAAGTCTGGGGGTGGAAGACTTGATGAACAATCTTTACAGAGATAGATAGCTGCCATCAAGTTGGCTCCAGCTCATGACAACCTTGTGTACAACAGAATAAAATATTGCTGGTCCTGAGTCGTCCTCACAATTGCATGTTCGAGTCCACTGCCACTTCCAGACTAAGATTAGGGAGAAAGGCCTGGCGGTCTGCTTCTGAAAATTAAAAAATGAAAACCCTATGGATCACAACCGAACACGTTCTGATACAGTGCTGGAAGATGACCCCCGGGTTGGAAGGCACTGCGCATACACAGTGGCTGCATCAATGAACTCAAGGACACCAGTGACTGTGAGGACGGGGTAGGACCTGCCGTGTGTGGGGCAGACATGAGTCGGAGCCAACTCCGTGGCAAGTAGCAACAACAACAACAATAAGTGGGTATGGGTACATTTTCCATGGTGACATCAAGTGACTCACATGAGTTCCACCCCTCCCTGGCCCCAAATGTACCCCGTTTGATATTCTGGCAAAACGTAGTTAACATGTCCTACAGTAGTGGAAGGAGCCCTGGTGGTTAAGTGCTTGGCTGCTAACCCAAAGGTTGGCAGTTCAAATCTACCAGCCGCTCCACAGGAGAAAGACCCGGCCCTCCGCTCCTGTGGTGACTGCGGCCTTGGGCATCCTATGGGTGACGTTCCACTCTGTCCTACAGGGTCACTGTAAGTCGGGGTCCACTGGACGGCACACACCAACAGCAGCTGGAGATTCTGATCTGTTTAGAAAGAAATAGCTTCCTGGCACTTTAAGAGTCCTAAGCAACGAAATGCTGTTTGTAATATGAATCTAGATATCTAGTGCAAAATAGGAGCATTAGCTCCACGCCGCCCCCCGCCAAAAAAAAAAAAAAATCCTCACAAACCACAGAGAGGTTGCACAACGGCTGTTCAAAGCCGGCCACATTCCTTCTCAAGGCTGAGGCTGTATCTGTCTCCACGGCGGGGGGCCCGCCGTCCCTGCCTCCTGGTTCTGTTTGAAAATCTTCATTTTGTCTTGTAGGTTACAGGTCAGCCCATCTGTAAGGAATCTTGTAGTTGGACAGGACGTGCTTTCGGTAGTCTGATTAAGTCTTTTCTGTTGAACTGGGGCCCCAGCGAGTACCGTTCTTGTGCCTAAAGCTGACCAGAACCATTGAGGCACATCTTCCAGGAAATAATCTACCGTTCACTATTATTTATTCCCAGGAATCCTCATTACAGGCGTTACTGTGAGGCATGTATTGAATAACCTCAGTCACCCCAGTTTACACCTCTAGGGGTGCCTTCCCTGGTTTTTGAGAGTCTTTTGCTCCCCTACCATGGTAGCCCCTGACAAGCTTTGTGGTAAATAAACACAGATGAGTGAGAGTAATTAGAAGCCCCTTGCTCACTGAGGGTCTTTCCCAAACTGCTTCCTGTCTTGAGTGGTCCCCTTTCCCTTTTCTGCCAAAGGTCAAAGGGAAGAGAGGTGCCTCAGGGCTGTCCTGGAGCTGACTCCCATGTCACTTTTCTCACTTCTGGAATGGCAGGACACAGGCATTCGCTCAGCCTCAGCTTCCTGATCTGGGAGGCAGGGAGCAGACTGGGTGCAGATTAGAAGAAGAGTGGTGACAGTTCCAGCTTGGTGCCTATCTCAGTGCGGCCTAACTGCGAGGCAGAGCTTAGAAAAGCTGTCAATTATTTCTTGGGTTGTTGTCTTCACCTGTAAATCTTGCCGAGTCCTTCTTCTTTATATAAGGATGTTAGCAAGGCCTCCACTGCCTTGGGGAAAGGGACTTAGGACTTCTATGGCATTCAAAGGCTGACCCCCTTTCCATATTGGTTCTGGGAGAAGGTGGGCACATTTGCAAAGTAGTGAAGGACCCTCTTTGTCAGAAAATGGTGAAGATCACCCTCTCCTGTTTTGGGGCTCAGCGTGGACAGACAGGCAGGGTGCTGATGGCAGGGGCGCCCACCAGGGTTACCAAGAAGATCTAGTTCAGTGTGGATGGACGAGGACTTCAGTGGGCACAAGGGCCACCCGTGCTGGCATGTCCAGAAGAGATGCAGTCTCAGCACCATGCCCGGAGCAGAGGTGGGATTCACCTGTGAGGGCATTCTCAGTGATGTGTTAGACTGAGCCGGGCCATTAGACTGGACTAGGTGGGAGCCTTCTAACCTTGCCCTGCTCCCACTCTGTGCACCAAATAGGAATGATACACCGGCTTTCTCTTCATCTGGGTCCCAGGAGGCTTAAGCATGTCTAGTTCACATGTGATGCTCGTGGCCATGTAGGAGCAGGAGCTGGCGTGGGCCAGGGGATTGGCCACGGAGAGCAGGGAGAGGATTACACAGCTACCCCACCCCTGGCCTCTCCTGGTACTTGCTGCCTGTCTGCCTGTCATCCTGAGCCAGCCAGAGTGTCCCTGGTAATGGCACTGGAGCAGACCTTGCCAGCTGCTCACCGTGGATGAGGCTGGGTTTGGTAATATGACAGAGGAGTCGGGAGAGACCAGGTTTGCGTGTCACCAGAGCAAGGGAGCAGGAGCCGGGCTCGAACTTGGGTTTCTGGAGGTGCGTGGCAACCTGATCAATCTCTGACCACCAGACAGTTCTCTGAAATAAGTGACAGCTTTGAGGAGAAGGGGAAAGTGCTCCCAGGGATTTAATTGGGCTGGAGTTTAGAAACGGCACTGCTTCTGGCTTTGTAAACCTCTAACGTTGCCTCTCTTTTCACCGTCTTCTCAATCCAACTCCTTTCCATTTCCAGAGCTGACTTTTTCCCCTTCCTTTTCTACTCCTCTTCCTTCTTTCCTTTTCCTCCTGTGAATAGCCTGGTCCATAAGACATGAGTTTAAGTGTCAGATATCATCACCTTTGTCACCATCATCACCACCCCCATCTTCACCATCATCCCTATCATCATCATCATCACCTTCATCACCATCACTGTTATTACCATCATCACTATCGTCATCATCACCATCATCACCATTGTCACTAGCATCACCATCATCACTACCACCATCATCACCATCACTATCATCATCATCACCTTCATCACCATCTCTATTGTCACCATCATCACTACCGTTATCATCATCATCATCACCTTTATCACCATTGTCACTATCATCACCATCCTTACCGTCCCCACCACCATCACTATCATCATCACCTTCATCACCATCACTGTGTCACCATCGCCACCATCATCACCATCATCACCATCACCCCACCATCACTGTCATCATCATCATCACCATCACTGTCATCACCATCACCATGGGCAAACACCTCATGATGCTGAGCTTTATAGTTAAAAACAACATGCCTTTGAAAAGAGCTACCACTGGGCTAAGATGCCAGTGTTTGGATTGAGTAGGAGTTTGGGATTATTTGTATTTTCCAATTATTCAAGCCTTTCCTATTAATTATAAGATATGTTGTTATTGTACCATATACACCCTCAAATCTTTTTTTTTTTTTTTTTGGCACAGGATAGAATGTAAACATAAATCAAGTAAATAAATTTTCAATACATACTGCTAAACCCAGACATCCTTGTGAATGACTTCTTTCTTTCAAACACCTGAAGCTCAGCTTCATTAAGAAGGTGTCAAAGAGAAATGTGAGCTCTGGAAAAGGGTAGCAAAGACCATTCCATTAGGCCTTTCGATTTATGGTACTTCAATCTTTCACATATTCCTTAATGGTTTACTGAAGGGCACAGATGCTGGCAGAAAGTGAGGGAAATGATGTTTACACCTGCCGGGAGAGATGCCACCTGCCAGCGTGGGAGAGCCAGGGCTGGCAGCCTACTAGCACGAGTCACACCATCTAACCTTTTCTGAGCACACATCAAAACTCACACTTGCAATACACACAGCAGGTGCCTCCATCGCTCATTATGGCAAACCTGTAAGGCAGATACTACCATCCCCATTTTGCAGATGGAGTAAGCCTGGTTTGGGGTGATAAAATCATGGTATGCATCCAAGGCAGTGAAGAGGTGGAACTGAGCACAGGACTTATGTCTGGTGTCAAACCCGTCGTGCCTTCTCCTCTATGTCTTCCCGAGCTTTACTACTATTGTTAGTTGCTGCCAAGTCCACTCCGACTCAGGAGGATCTGATGAGTAACAAAATGAAACCTTGCCTGGTCCTGCGCCATCGTCACAATTGTTGCTGTGTTTGAGCCTAATACCGTGTCCAAAGTGGGTAAGACAAAGGCTCACCATCCTGTCTTCTATGGAGCATTCTGGTTGTAATTCTTCTAAGACTGCTTTGTTTGTTCTTCTTATCATTCAGGGTAGAGTCGATATTCTTGGCCATCACCAGACTTGGAGCACATAAAGTTCTCTGTCTTCCTGAGCTTGAACTGAGTGACAAGAAGTCTTGGGGGGTGGGGCAGGCTTGTCCTCTTTACCCTATCCTGGTGGTGGAGGTGCCAAAGAGGCAGGCTTGTCATCTGTCTTGAGGGTGGCAGAGGCAGACACCTGGGCTGCATCTCATGTGACTCTGCCTCCTCCCAGGATTCTTCCCACCTGCCCTTGCTGGGCTGAGGTTCCTCAAGGTGGGCATGTCCTCGGTGGTGCAGCCTATGACGGTGTGGGGGGAGGGGGTCCAGGGCAGTGAAGCTGGAGAGAGGCTGGAGAGTCTTGGAGAAACGTCAATTTAACCTTGCTCTTTGGGCCCTTGAGAATGCTTATTTTTTTGATTACAGGCCTTTTTCAGGATGGGTATCTCTTACTGGAACCAAGTCAACAAGAGCTACCCTTGGACTCTGGGTGCTTGGGAAGGTTTGGAACCTCTGGGTGGTAGAGAGGTGGGCAGGCCTTTCCTGAGTTGACTGTGAGGACCAGAGGAGCCTGGTCTGGCCAGTCCTTTGGCTGCTCCCAGGGTGACCTGGTGGGCACGGTGGACCCAGAGCAATCGGGATCACATGGAGAGTTTTTTGAAGATGGACTTTAAGTTCAGGCGGGGGCTGGAAAGTTTATTTTCCAAGGAGAGAATTTACACAGGCAGTAGTGGGGATTGCAAGAGCCCAGGCTTAGGAATCAGAGGCTGAAGACTGGAGCCAGTCGCTGAATCAGCCTTGATCTCCACAAATCCCTTCTATCACGGAGCCACCTTATCTACACATGAAGGTAAACAGCTCCTATCTCAGGATAGGGTCAGACTTTCGGGTTAACCCTCTGGGCCAGGGCTCTGAAAACAAACTCCTAACTCCCTCTCTTTTTGTCCCTCCAGGTGACCTCCTGGATTGGGAGTTGGGCTCTGTCTTTGCTCTGCTGAGCCTTGCTAGGAGGCCTTGAACAAATCACTTGGGCCGTCTGATCCTCATTCCTACCCACCCCCGTAACATGATACCTGAGGTCACTTCTGGCTTCAGTAGATAATACAGGAATTTATAGACATGTCCTCTGAAGGGGTCAGAGCCAGATGGCCTCTGGACCCTCACCTAAGCTTGGTCACTCTTGGGGGCAATAGCCCCCACCATAACTAAACTCCAATCCCCCAGCCAGCCAGGCCTGTGCATGCAGGGGTATGCCGCTGAGCCCCTACCCTGTGGATGAGGGCGGTGGTCTTGCTCTCAGATTGTCTACGATGTATCTGGAATGTCAGGGCATTTTTGTAGGCTTTATTTGGCAATTTGGATATTTAAGGCTCTTTCAAGTCAACAGAACAGACAGGGCAAAATGCCAGGCGATGTTAGAAGTGCCTAACCCACGGCCCTTTATCTCTTGTACTGGGTCTATGGTGTATTTGTGGGGAGATAAGATATTTTCCTTCATAGCAAAAGTGGAAACCTTTATTAAAACAACTAAGTTCTGTTATTTAACACAGTAGTTCAGAAGCAACAGCTAGGTGGCATGACTTTTAAGAGAAGCTGTGTCCAGGTGATTTTGTATACTTTGCTAATTCTTGATTGTTTTAGCCCACCAGCACCCCAGGATTGCTCTGCTTTACACCCCAGGCTCTCCACGTGTGTTTCTGTCCAGGGGTGAAAGCAATCTCCTCCCCTGCAAGTGGGAGATTTTTCTCTTCCTAACACCTGCTAATAATATTGAAGGATAGACCCTGGCTTTCTAGTGTCCCTATTCTGAGCCTTAAAAGCTAGGAAGAAAAAAAAAAAAAGAGAGAGAGAGAGAGAACAGTTCCTGGCCATAGGGTATTTCTGTGCCTTTGAAAGGATTAATCCCAGTGGCTTCCCCTGTGAGATGGAGTAGCTTTCCATTCTCGTAAAGATGAAAGATTTCCTGCTCCCAATAGGAGTTCACAGGGGCTCAGCTCCGCTTGGGAAATTGCTGGAGTTGTCAGTACGATAGATAGGCACACGCATTAAGCATTTCTTAGCTGGTGCCCTAACAGCCACTCCTTGGTGTCCGCCACCTGCCTGCCCTGTGCACTGCATTAGCGGTGCTGGGCAAGATGACTACTTTCAGAGAGAGCTGTGCCCCTGTGGCACAGACCATCTTGTGGTGAGATTGCTTTCAGCAGGAAACAGCATGGGATTTCATGCAGAATTCACGGGATTGTCTGATCTGAGACTTGAATTACTTGGTGGTGGTGTTGTTAGGTGTCCTGAAGTCTGTTCCCACTCATAGCAACCCTACGCACAACAGAACGAAACACCGTCCGGTCCTTCGCCATCCTTACAATCTTTGTTATGCTTGAGCTCATTGTTGCAGCCACTATGTCAGTCCACCTCGTTAAGGGTCTTCCTCTTTTCCACTGACTCTGTAGTTTGCCAAGCATGATGTCCTTCTCCAGGGGGCTGATCCCTCCTGACAACATGTCCAAAGTATGTAAGACGCAGTCTCGCCATGCTTGCTTCTAAGGAGCATTCTGGTTGTACTTCTTCTAAGACAGATTTGTTCGTCCTTTTGGCAGTCCATGGTATATTCAATATTCTTCTCCAACACCACAATTCAAAGGCATTAATTCTTCTTCGGCCTTCCTTATTCATTGTCCAGCTTTCACACGCATATGATGGGATTCAAAATATCATGGCTTCGGACAGGCGCACCTTAGTCTTCAGGGTGACATCTTTGCTTTTCAACACTTGAAAGAGGTCCTTTGCAGCAGATTTACCCAATGCAATGTGTTGTTTGATTTCTTGACTGCTGCTTCCATGGCTGTCGATGGTGGATCCAAGTAAAATGAAATCCTTGACAACTTCAATCTTTTCTCCATTTATCATGATGTTGCTCATTGGTCCAGTTGTGAGGATTTTTGTTTTCTTTATGTTGAGGTGCAACCCATACTGAAGGCTGTGGTCTCTGATCTTCATCAGTAAGTGCTTCAAGTCCTCTTCACTTTCAGCAAGCAAGTTTGTGTCATCTGCATAACTCAGGTTGTTAATGAGTCTTCCTCCTATCCTGATACCCTGTTTTTCTCCATATAGTCCAGCTTCTCGGATTGTTTGCTCAGCACACAGACTGAACTGGTACGGTGAAAGGATACAACCCTGACATACACCTTTCCTGACTTTAAACCCATCAGTATCCCCTTGTTCTGTCCGAACAACTGCCTATTGATCTATGCACAGTTTCCTCATGAGCACAATTAAGTGTTCTGGAATTCCCATTCTTCACAATGTTATCCACGATTTGTTATGATCCACACAGTCAACAAAACACAGGTAAACATCCTTCTGGTATTCTCTGCTTTTAGCCAGGATCCATCTGATATCAGCAATGATATCCCTGGTTCCATGTCCTCTTCCGAATCCGGCCTGAATTTCTGGCAGTTCCCTGTCGATACACTACTGCAGCTGTTTTTGAATGATCTTCAGCAAATTCAAATTTATGCACCAACCACTAGGCCAAAGATGAAGAAACAGAAGATTTTTATCAGCTGCTGCAGTCTGAAATTGATTGAATTACTTGGTACTTTGTACTATTTTGATTCGGAGGGTGGGATGGGGGTGGGGTTATTGTTGTCAGCTGCAGTCGAATCGGCCCCGACTCATGGTGACCCCAAGCACAATGGAATGAAAGGCTGCCTGGTCCTTTGCTGTCCCCATGATCCACTGCAGATTGGACCATTGCTCCATAGGGTTTTCATTGGCTGATTTTTAGAAGTAGATCTCCAGGCCTTTTTTTCCTGGTCTGTCTTAGTCTGGAATCTCAGCTGAAACCTGCTCAGCATCATGACAACACGCAAGCCTCCACTGACATATGGGTGGTGGCTGCGAGTGAGGCGCTTTGGCGGAGAATCAAACCCAGGCCTCTCACATGAAAGGTGAGAATTCTCCCACTGAATCATCACTGTCCCTGTGTAGGTGAGGGTGAGGGTGAGGGTGAGGGTGAGGGTGAGGGTGAGGGTGAGCGTGAGGGTGAGGGTGAGGGTGAGGGTGAGGGTGAGGGTGAGGGTGAGGGTGAGGGTGAGGGTGAGGGTGAGGGTGAGGGTGAGGGTGAGGGTGAGGACCCTCTTTCTGTCCTGAACTTCATTGCTTAACATCTTCTACATCCCCTAGAGCCTGACACTTAAGCTATATGGGGGCTGTCAGCTAGTGGTGGCTGCAGAGGGGCAGGCAGGGTGCACCTGTATCTGCAAAACTAGGGAAGCTGTTATTCTTACAGAGGAGGGGTCCAGTTGTTTATGTCCAAAAGATCCCTGCCTTTCTCTTTTCTGAATTCACCTGTATATACATACCGGTGAGTGGATGTAAGTGTACAGGCTGGTGAATTTTCAGATGGCTACATCTGTGTAACCAGCACCCAGTTCAAGAAGCAGGACGTCACATAACCTCAGAAATTCCCTCCTTCCCCCTTCTGAGTACGCCCTCCCAGGCCCAAGGTAAACCACTAGCCTGACTTCTCACAGTGTGGATTAGTTTTGCCTGTTCTTATACTTTACATAAAAAATAGTTATTCAGTATGTTTGGCTTCTTTTGTTCAACATTTAAGTTTGTGAGATTTAGTCATATTTCTGCAGGTGACTTTAGGTCATTCATTCTCCTGGTTATATTGTATGAATGTACACAGTTTATCTGTTCTATCCGTGAGGAACATTTGGGTAGTTTCTGGCTTGGGGCTATTACAAATAGTGCTGCATGGCACATTCTAGTTCCTGCTTTTTGTTGTACGAATGTGAGCATAGCTGCTTGAGTACATACCTAAGAATGGACTGCCAAGTCAGAAGGCTTATGTTCAGTGTAAACAAATACAACCAGAGAAGAGTGCACCAATGTGCACTCCCACCTGCCCTGAATAAGCACTCTGGTTACACCACATCTTAGCCAACACTTGGTATTTTCATTTTATACATTTTAGTTGTGTTTGTCTTTTCTTTTCCCTCCCCCTTCTCTCTTCCAGCCTCCGTTTATCTTCCTCTTCCTAATTTCCTTCTCTTCTCTCCCTTTCCTTCCCCTTCCTGTTCATTCTGTCCAGTGATAGCCACATGTGGCTATGGAGCACTTGAAACATGACTGGTACAACTGAATTTTTCATTTGGTTGAATTCTACTTAATCTAAATTTAAGTTAAATTCAGAGATTGGAAAACTTTAAAATATGTTTGGAACAACTTAGGCACATGAATCTACCCTTTCAACTGTCCATTTTATAACATCTAATTACAGGTCTAGTGTTTCTGATAAAATTTAGCGTTCACCTTGAGATGCGCTGTCTATGCGTCATACACACCAGATATCTCATTAGTAATTCATTAATCTGTTTATATCAATTGCATGTTGACATGCTATTTTGAGTATATTTGGATTTAACGATAAATAAAGTATGTTGTTAAAATTAGTATCGTCAGCCTCTTTTTCTTTAGTTAAATATGGCTCCTATGGAACTTCAGATCGCGTAGGTGGCTTGTATTTGTGGCTCAGGTTCCATTGCTACCGGACAGTGCTCCTTCAGAGAAGGCTCACTGGGCCCTGCAAGTAGACAGAGTCTGATATGGGCTCTGTAGTCCCAGCTGGGTGGCCTGAAGAGCAAAGTCCAACACATCCTGGCCCCTGTAGCACCCCGAATAGGACTGAGGAGTGCCTTACTGCCTGAAGAGGGTGACCTCAGCAGCCAGCTGCCAGCTCACTGTGACCCAGGGAACCAGACCATCACCCAAGTTGAGGTGTGCACCGCTCCAGGCTACAACTCCTAGCTCCTGACCTAACATATATTAGGTGTTTCTGTCTTTTGATGAGGAGTCCCTGAGTGGCACAAACAGTTAAGCGTTCAATTACTAACTGAAAAGTTGGTGGCTAGAACCCACCGAGAGGCGCCTTGAAAGAAAGGCCTGGCGATCTTCTTCTGAAAAGTCACAGCCTTGAAAATTCTATGGATCACAGTTCTGCTCAGACACACACTGGGTGTCCATGAGTCAGAGTCAACTCGATGGCGACTGGATTGGTCTTTTGATGGCTGTTGTGGCCTTTTCGTGGTATATGAGCAGGCTGCAGAGAGAATGATCTAGCGTTGTGTGCACATTGGAAGGATTAGAGCTTCATCATTGATTCATAATATGGGAGATAAAACATTTAGTTGGAATCTAGACCTATTCACACTTTCCAAAGAAACTTCAATATTGTATTAGTCAATGAAAAAAAGGGAAAGATATTAGACTATCTAACTATAATTTCAACTGTCGTAAATTCCTGAATGCTTGTCAAAATTATTCTAACATTTTCATCACCTGTCTTATGTGAACAGTGTTTCTCATCAGTGATGACTACTAAAAGTTTGAAGAGCTCATTATTTAAAAGTGTGAATCAGGAATTTATATAACCATTTCATGCATTAAGCCTTATCTTAGTTCTCTAGTGCTGTTATAATAGAAATACCACAAGTGGGTGGCTTTAACAAACAGGAATTTACTTTCTTACAGTTTAAGAGGCTAGAAGTCCAAATTTAGGGTGCCAGCTCTAGGGGAAGGTCACTGTTGGCTCTGGGGGAAGGTGCTTGTTCCTTGGTTCCTTGGCGATTTCATGTGGTATGGCATCTTTCTTCCCTTATCTTTGCTCTTTTTACCTCAAAAGAGATTGACTTAAGACATACCCTATACTAATATTGTCTCATTAACATAGCAAAGAAAACCCATTCCCAAATGGAATTATAACCACAGCTATGCTGTTGTTAGGTGCCGTTGAGTCATTTCCTGCTCATAACGACCCTGTGTGCAACAGAACAAAACACTGCTTGATCCTGTGCCATCCTCACAGTTGTCGTTATGCTTGAGCCCATTGTTGTAGCCACTGTGTCAATCCACCTCATTGACAGTCTTCGTTTCTTTCCTGTCTTTTAACCATAGCACTAGGGGTTAGGATTTAAGGCACATACTTCTGGGGCACACAATTGAATCCATAACGAGGTTGCTATAAAAATATAGCAAGATAAATCTAACATTGCATGTACACACTGTGATAAAATCCAAAATGGAAGACCTAAGTAAATAGCAGGATATGCTATGTTCATGGATTGGAAGACTCAACATTGTAAAGATGCCAATTTTCTCCAAATCATTCTACAGATTTAATGGAATTCCAATAAAAATCACAGCTGAATTTTTTATAGATATGGGCAATAAGATTCCAGACTTTATACAGGAAGGCAAAGGATTTAGAGTAGTTAAAACAATTTTGGAAAAGAACAAAGTTGGAGGAATCACACTACCTGATATTAAGATTTACTATAAACCTACAGTAACTGAGACAGAGCAGTATCAAAAAATGGACAAATGCATTGACCAATGGAATGCAATACAAAGTCCAGAAATATGGCAATTTGATTTTTGACAAAAGTGCAAAAGGGCTCAATCTAGGAAGAGTAGTCTATTTAGTAAGTCTGCTTGAATAACTGGAAATCTATATGCCAAAACTGAACCTCCACCTAAACCTCACAGTTTATATACTAGGTGTGTGTATGTATGTATTCTTTTCAAACACCCTTGGGATATTTACAAAAGTTGTATTAGGAGCAAAATCTCAGGAGACCCCCTAAAGTGGAATTCACTAGGCTGCATTCTCTGAATACAATGGAATACAATTAGAAATTAATATAAAAAGAATTCATCTCCAAGAGGCAGTTTTTTGTTGTTGTTTTTCCTGCTTTAGCCCCAAAGCCTTGAATAGTGCTAGCATCATTTTTTGAACTGATGAAAAATATAGCAAGATATATTAGTTAGAATGCATTCAGAGGAAGTTAACAGAGTACCTAAGGACACCTATTGTTTCTTTAGTACAATGTCTACAGTTGGGTTTTCCATGCTCTGTTCAGCAGCTCAGCAGAGCATCAAGTACCCAGGACCTTTCTCTTCTCTGCTCTGTATGCTCATTCTCTTGGCCATTTGTCCTCATGGTCTTGAGATGATAATGATTATAATAATTACTAACATTAGCGATAATGACAATTAAAATGATTATAACAATACTTTGTGTGATTTGCTTTGTGCCAAGCATTATTCTAAGCCCCTTTTTACTTATTAAATGGTCACAGCAATTCATGAGATAGGTACTATTATTCTTCACTTATAGATGGGAAAACTGAGGCATAGAATGATTTGACAACTTGCCCAAAGTTATATAGCTAGTAATTGGTGGTTCCAGGCAGGAGCTGAACCCAGACACAGCCCACAGTCTGTACTTACTTCTAAGCTATACTGTAACTCCAGGTATTACATTCTCCCAGCCAAAGCAGGAAGGGGTCAGAAGGAGTTACATAGCTACCCTGGTCACAAGGGAGGTTGGGAAAGTGCGTATCTGGCAACGGGGAACAGGAGTTTGGGGATTGTTTTAGACAAACTATGATTCATGCCTTAGAGCTGGGCACACAGCCACTCTGAGCAGAATGCGGATTCCCAAAGCAAGGAAGAAATATGGAATTTCAGTCAGCATTGATGAATAATGCCTCTACCACATTAAAAGAGAATCTATCCACTTGCAAATTAAAAAACAATTTTCTAAATAACTTTGGTCAAAAAAGAAAATGAAAAACTATTCAGAAATAATTGAGAATGAATTAACTAAAGTGGACTCCAAAACAGAAAGATATCTAAAGAGAAGCTGGACCATAGAAGAAATGGAATAAGTAATCAGAGGACTGCATATAAAAAATAGACCCAGACCATTTAGCAGACATATTCTAAATTTTTAAGAAACAGATGATATCTATACTATGCTTACGTAAATTATTCCAGAGGATAGAAAAAATGGTTTCCAACTTATTCAGTGTTACAAAATCCAGGCAAGACTAATTAAAAAAAAGGACCATCCCACTAACGAATGTAGTACAAAGATTTTTAACTAAAGTGTAAATAAATAAAATACAGCAATGTAGTACAAGACTACATTTATCCTAGGAATTAAACGATGGTTCAAGTTTAGAAAATATATTAATGTAATTCACTACATTAATGTTAAAACAGAAAAACAGTATGATCATCTCAATAGACATGCCAGATATTGTGTTGATACTCACACTATACCTGACCTTCTGAGGACTTCCCTGTATTGCAGGGACTGGAAGTCTGGAAGCTAGATTTCCCAGACTTTCTTGCAACAGGGTTCAAGTTTGGTTTCTACCACTGAGAGGTACTCATTATCAGTTACCAGTTGCTGATGACTCAGTTCCAACTCATGGCAAGACCACATGTGTCACAGTAGAACTGTGCTCCGTAGGATTTTCAGTGGCTGATTTTTCAGAAGCATATTTCCAGACTTTTCTTCTGAAGAACGTCTGGGTGAATTCAAACTTCCAAACTTTCAGTTAGCAGCCAAGCACGTTAACTCTTTGGCAAAAACAGGAAGAAGAAGAGCAGATAGGAGATGTGCGATAGGACCATTAAGTTCTGCTGAGCAGGCAGTAGACTGTTTGGTCCCTGATGGCACCGTTCACATGAAGCTATAACGTGAACACACCCCTGGAGTTATGCAACACTGAGATCCTGCCCCAGGGGAACCTACAATATCACTTGTAGAGAAGTGTCTTGATCATCTAGTGCTGCCATAATAGAAGTACCACAGGTGGATGGCTTTAACAAAGAGAAATTTATTTTCTCACAGTCTAGTAGGTTACAAGTCCAAATTCAGGGCATCTGCTCCAGGGAAAAGGTTTCTCTCTGTCAGCTCTGGAGGAAGGTCCTTGTCCTCAATCTTCCCATGGTAGAGGAGCTTTTCAGGCACAGGGACCCCGAGTCCAAAGGACATGCTCTGCTCCTCGTGCTGCTTTCTTGGTGGTATGAGGTCCCCAACTCTCTGCTTGCTTCCTTTCCTTTTATCTGTTGAGAGATAAAAGGTGGTGCAGGCTGCACCCCAGGGAAACTCTCTTTACCTTGGATCAGGGAGGTGATCTGAGTAAGGATGGTGTTACAACCCCACTGTAATCCTCTCAACATAAAATTACAATCACAAAATGGAGGACAACCACACAATACTGGGAATCATGGCCTAACCAAGTTGACACATATTTTTGGGGGGCAAAATTCAATCCATGACAAGAAGAATGAGAGCTCTTCTGTTCAAAGAATTGGGTACTGTGAGTTCCCCAAACAGACTCACCCTCCCGTCTGCCCCCTGAAGTAATACAAGAAATGGAAGAAGTCCTCTTTCAAAGGATTAATACATTAATTAGTTACCATTTGGATGTATGTGTCTGTGTGAGTATGTGAAACAGTCTTGGTATTTTTCTATACATTTGGTACAACAAATTCAGATTTTCTTGGGGTTTATGGATAATATTTTCAGAAAAGCTTCCTCATTTACTTAAATAGATTAATGGCGTATAGGAGTTCCAAGCTCTATTTTCAACGCTTCTATGTTTTTTATGTTGATTAGTTGGAAAGTAAAGGATATAGACAGGGCAGGCATCAAGTCTCTGTAGATAATTTTAATAGTCAATATAACCCTGGTGGCGCAATGGTTAAATGCACGACTGCAGACTGAAAGGTTGGTGATTTGAATCCACTGAGACTCTCCATGGGAGAAAGACCTGACAATCTCCTGTAAAGATTACAGCCTAGAAAACCATATGGGGGCAGCTCTACTCTGTCAGATGGGGTCACTAGGGGTTGAAAATGACTCGATAGCACCTAACAACATCATTTATTGATATTGAGCATCTTTATGACAGGCATTGTGTGAACTGCTTCACAAACATCATCTAATTTAGCCTTCACTATTTATGCATCAGTAAATTTTAGAAGAGGAATAACTATGTGAAGAACACTAAGGTAAGACTGGGGTGTAGTGATTAACAAGCTGGACTTGGTCTCTGTCATCATGGAACTTGAAGTGTGTCAGTGAAGAAAGATATGAAAACATAATTTCCATTAAGATGAAATAAGTACACCAATGTGTCTTCCCCTGATGAAAGTAAGACAATGTGTAGAAGGCCTGGAGCAGCTCTCCGAGGACTCTGAAGAAGTAAATGGTAACAGGTTGATTGGAGAAGGAAGTTAAAACTTAAAGAACTGCTAAATCAGCAGTGAATTTCCTTTTTTTTTTTTCTTGCCTTCCATTATGTCCTGGTCTGGACTCAAAACCAGCTCAAAACCTGGAACTGCACACTGAGTATGACAGAAAAAGTCTCAAGCGAAGTCATTTCTGTTCTGAGGAATAGAAAAGAGGGACCCTACATTTAGAGTGGAGCAAATCTCCCTTTTTTGTTTGTTTGTTCAGTGTTGTTGTTCTCTAGCGCCTCTATATGGGAACAATGATTTGAATTACTGCAGATTTTTCTCACAGAAATCATGGACATCAGAGGCAATGGAACAACATTTTGTAAGTGCTGAAAGAGAAGCGCTTTCAACACAGAATTCTATATCCAGTGACGATATTCTTAAAGAATGAAGGTGAAATAAAGACATTCTCAGATGAAGGAAAACCAAGAGAATTTGTCACCAGCAGACCTACTTGCTTATTTGATTCATATACCTCCATTAACCCTTGTCTTTATTATCTAAAAAAAAAAAAATTTTTTTTTTTTTTATTATCTGGTGCTGCTATAACAGAAACACCACAAGTGGATGGCATTAACAAAGAGAAATTTATTCTCTCATAGTGTAAAAAATAATATTTTTCATAGTCTAGGAGGCTAAAAATTCAAATTTAGGGGCCAGCTCCAGGGGAAGGCTTTCTCTCTCTGTCAGCTCTGGGGGAAGGTCCTTGTCATCAATCTTCCCCTGGTCTAGGAGCTTCTCAGCACAGGAATTCCTGGTCCAAAAATGCACTTCCCTCCTGGTTCTTCATTCTTGGCGGTAGGAGGTTACCTTGTCTCTCTGCTCACTTCTTTCTTTTATATCCCAAAAGAGATTGACTCAAGATACATCCTAATCCTGTAGATTGAATCCTGTCTCGTTAACATAACTGTCTCTAATCCTGACTCATTAACATCATAGAGGTAGGATTTACAGCACATAGGAGAATCACATCAGATGACAAAATGGTAGACAATCACACAACACTGGTAATCATGGCCTAGCCAAGTTGACATACATTTTGGAGGGACACAATTCAATCCATAACAACCCTCATGAACAAAATCTGCAGTTACCATATTATGGAAGTTGCCAATTTTATCCTCATCCTTAAAAATAGCATTGTGTTTTTCAAACCTAGAATTATTATGAGTAAGAATTGACTTCTTTGCCCAAAGTTACATGTCTGGTTGGTCACTGGGTGAGGATGGGACTTAGATTTTCAAACTCACTCATCCACTGATGCTGATTCACAGCAGTATGAGCTGGCCATGGACACAACTTCAAACAATACAAACATTAGTCCATGTTCTCATTTTTTAAGACAGAAAGGAATTTATCTTCTGTTGATTACATTTTATGATCAATTTGAAGCTTATATATTTAATTTCTACACTTTTTTGGTCACTTTCCTAGCTTGCCTTTGTTGTGGTAATTCCATAGTGAAGGGTGTAGTTCCAAGCATAAACATTAAAAAAAAAAATGAAACATTAAGGGGCATAATTTATTTGCTTGCTTTGGACACATCCCATTCTTTCCAAAGGTAATCTATTATTGCATACACAGAAAATAATTCAAAATTAACTTTATTGAGGAACAGTTTTATGAGGTTTGAAAAATGTATATACCTGTGTAACCACCACAACAATCAAGATAGAACATTTGACCCCAGAATTCTCTTGCACCTCATTGTAGTCAGTCTCTTCCTTCATCCCTGGGCACAGGCAGCCGCTGAGCTTTCTGTGAAGAGATGGAATCATGTGTACTCTTTTATGTCTGCTTTGTTTCTCTAGCATAATATTTTTTATTTTTACCTGTTATTGTGTGTATCTGTTGTTTGTTCCTTTTAATCACTGAGAAGTATTCCATTGCGTGGTTATGCTATAATTTGTTTATCCATTCACCTGTTAATAGGTCCTTGGGTGGCACAAACAAATTGTGCTTGACTACTAACCTAAAGGTTGGTGGTTGGGACCTACCCAGTGGTGACGCTGAACAAAGGCCCGGTGATCTGCTTCCATAAAGATTACAGCTAAGAAGACCCTATGGAGCAGTTTTACTCTGACACATATGGAGTCTCCATGAGTCATGAAAACTTGATGGCAAATAGATTTTACCTGTAAATGAACGTTCGTGTTGCTTCCAGTTTGGGGCTATTATGAATAAGTATGCTTTGAACATTCATGTGTAAGTTATTTTGTGGACATATATTTTCATTTCTTTTGTGTAAATATGTATAAGTGAAATTTTAGGTCATAGGATAAATATATGTTAAACTACTAAGAATTTATCAAACTGTTTTCCAAACTTGTTGTACCATTTTACACTTCTACCAGCGATGTACGATGGCTCTAGTTTTTCCACATCCTTGCCAACACTTGGTATTATGTAGTGATATCTCATTGGATTTTTACCCTAGCATTTCCCTTATGACTCATGATGTTGAGTATCTTTTCACGTGCTTATTGTTGAGGTTGTTATTAGGTACTGTCGAGTCAGTTCTGACTCACAGTGATCCTATGGACAACAGAGCAAAACACTGCCAGGTCCTGCATCATCTTCACAATCATTGCTGTGTTTGAGCCCATCCTTGAACCTGCCATGTCAATCCATCCCATGAGGTTCTTCCTCTTTTTTGCTGACTCTCTAACTTACCAAGCATGTCTTTCTGCAGGAACTGGTCCCTACTGATATATGTCCAAAGTACACAAAACGAAGTAGGAGCACTCTGGCTGTACTTCTTCCAAGATAGACTTGTTTGTTCTCTGGCAGTCCATGCGATAATCAGTATTCTCCACCAACACCATAATTCAAAGGCATTAATTCCTTTTCGGTCTTCCTTATTCATTGTCCAGCTGTCGCATGCATATGGGTCAATTGAAAATACCATGGCTCGAGTCAGGTGTACCTTAGTTCTCAAAGTGAAACCTTTGCTTTTTAAAACATTAAAGAGGTCTTTTGTAGCAAATTTGCTCAGTGCAATGCATCATTTGATTTCTTGACTGCTGTTTTCATGGGCTCTGATTGTGGATCCAAGTAAAATGAAATCCTTCAGAACTTCAATTTATTCTTCATTTATCATGATGTTGCTTACTGGTCCAGTTACGAGGATTTTTGTTTTCTTTATGTTGAGATGTAATCCATACTGAAGGTTGTGGTCTTTGATCTTCATCAGTAAGTGCTTCGAGTCCTCTTCACTTTCAGCAAGCCAAGATTATGTCATCTGCATAATGCAGGTTGTTAATGAGTCTTCCAGCAATCCCGAGGCCACCTTCTTCTTCATATAGTCCAGCTTCTTGGATTAGTTGCTCAGCGTACAGATTGAATAAGTATGCTCTGTTCAAACGACCACCTCTTGGTCTATGTACAGGTTCCAAATGAGCAATAATTAAGTGTTCTGAAACTCTCATACTTCGAAATGTTATCCATACTTTGTTATGATCCACACAGTCAAATGCCTTTGCATAGTCAATAAGACACAGGCAAACATCTTTCTGATATTCTCTGCTTTCAGCCAAGATCCGTCTGACATCAGCAATGATATCCCTTGCTCCACATCCTCTTCTGAATCCAGCTCGAATTTCTGGCAATTCCCTGTCGATGTACTTGCTGCAACTGTTTTTGAATTATCTGCAGCAAAATTTTACTTGTGTGTGATACTAATGATATTGTTTGATAATTTCTGCATTCCATTGGATCAACTTTCTTTGGGATGGGCACAAATACGGATTTCTTCCAGTTGGTTGGCTAGATAACTGTCTTCCAAATTTCTTGGCATAGGTGAGTGAGCACCTCCAGTGCTGCATCTGTTTGTTGAAACATCTCAATTGGTATTCCATCAGTTCCTGAAGCCTTGTTTTTGCCAGTGCCTTCAGTGCAGCTTGAACTTCTTCCTTCAATACCATCAGTTCTTGATCCTGTGCTACCCCCTGAAATGGTTAGATGTTGACCAATTCTTTTGGGTACAGAGGCTGTATATTCCTTCCATCTTCTTTTGATACCTCTTGCCTGCATCACTCAATATTTTGCCTATAGAATCCTTCAGAATTGCAGCTTGAGCCTTGAATTTTTTCTTCAGTTCTTTCCTTTTGAGAAATGCTGAGTGTATTCTTCCTTTTGGTTTTCTAACTCTAGGTCTTTGCACATTTCATTATAATACTTTGTCTTCTCGAGCTACCCTTTAAAATGTCTGTTCAACTCTTTTAATTCATCATTTCTTCCACTCACTTTAGCTAGTCTATGTCCAAGAGCAGGTTTCAGAGTCTCTTCTTACAGCCGTATTTGTCTTTTCTTTCTTTCCTGTCTTTTTAATGACCTTTTGTTTCTTCATGTATGATGTCCTTGATGTCATCCCACAACTCATGTGGTCTTTAGTCATTAGTGTTCAATGAGACAAATCTATGCTTGAGATGGTCTCCAAATTCTGGTGGAACACACTCAGGGTTTTACTTTGCCTCTCGTGGAATTGTTTTATCTTTCTTCAACTTCAGTTTGAACTTTGCATGTGAGCAATTAATGATCTGTTCTGCAGTCGGCCCCCAGCCTTGTTCTGGCTGATAATATTGAGCTTTTCCACCATCTCTTTCCACAGATGTAGTTGATTTGATATCTTTGTTTTCCATCCAGTGAGATCCACGTTTTTAGTTGCCTTTTATGTTGTTGAAAAAAAGGGTATTTGCAATGAAGAAGTTGTTGATCTCACAAAATTCTATCATGAAATCTTTGGCATCATTTCTATCACTAGCGCCATATTTTCCAACTACAGATCCTTCTTCTCTGTTTCCAACTTTGGCATTCCAATCACCAGTAATTATCAATGCATGTTGATTGCATGTTTGATCAGTTTCAGACTGCAGAAGTTGTAAAAATCTTCAATTTTCTCATCTTTGGCATTAGTGGTTGGTAGGTAAATTTGAAAAATAGTTGTATTGACTGATCTTCCTTGTAGGCATATGGGCATTATCATATCACTGACAGGGTTGTTCTTCAGGATGTATCTTGAAATATTCTTTTGGACAATGAATGTGAAGCCACTTCTCTTCAATTTGTGATTCCCAGCATAGTAGACCTTAGATTATCTGACTCAAAATGGCCAACATCAGTCCATTTCAGCTCACTAATTCATAGGTCATCTATCTTTTTTCATTTTTGATGACTTCCAATTTTCCTAGATTTATACTTCATGCATTCAATGTTCCAATTATTAATGGGTGTTTTCAGCTGTTTCTTCTCATTTTGAGTCATGCCACATCAGCAAATGAATGTCCTGAAAGCTTTACTCCAGCCACATAATTACAGTCGACTGTATTCTGAGGAGGCAGCTCTTCTCTAGTAGTATTTTGAGAGCCATCCAACCTGAGGGGCTCATCTTCTGGCACTATATCAGACAATATGCTTATTAGCTATTTATATATCTTCTTTTGTCAAGAGTCTGTTAAAATCTTTTATCCATTTTAAAAATTAGGCTGTTTATCTTCTCAGTTTTAAGAATATTCCTTTATGTTTTTGAATAAAAGTCCTTTGTCAGGAGTATGTATTGTGAATATTTTCTCCCTGTCTTAAGCTTGTCTTTTCATTGTGTTAAGAGTATCATTAAAAAAAAAAAAAGTATGTTTTGAAGAACAGAAGTATTTAATTTTTTTTTACCTTTTATTGTGCTTTAAGTGAAAGTTTACAAACCAAATCAGTCTCTCACACAAAAACTTATACACACCTTGCCACATACTACCAATTGCTCTCCCCCTAATGAGACAACTTGCTCCCTCCCTCCACTCTCTCTTTGCGTGTCTATTTTGCCAGCGTCTAAACCCTTCTACCCTCTCATCTCCCCTCCAGGAAGGAGATGCCAACATAGTCTCAAGTGTCCACCTGATCCAAGGAGCTCACTTCTCACCAGGGTCCATCTCCAACCCACTGTCCAGTACAATCCCTGTCTGAAGAGTTGGCTTTGGGAATGGCTCCTGTCCTGGGCCAACAGAAGGTCTGGGGGCCATGATCACTGGGGTCCTTCTAGTCTAAGACCATTAAGTCTGGTCTTTTTATGAGAATTTGGGGTCTGCATCCCACTGCTCTCCTGCTCCCTTAGCAGTTCTCTGTTGTGTTCCCTGTCAAGGCAGTCATTGGTTGTAGCTTGGCACCGTCTAGTTCTCCTGGTCTTAGGCTGGTATAGTCTCTGGTTTATGTGGCCCTTTCTGTCTCTTGGGCTTGCAATTACCTCGTGTCCTTGATGTTCTTCATTTTCCTTTGATCCAGGTGGGTTGAGACCAATTGATGCACCTTAGATGGCTGCTTGCTAGTGTTTAAGACCCCAGGCGCCACTCTCCAATGTGGGATGCAGAAAGTTTTCTTAATAGATTTTATTATGCCAATTGACTTAGATGTCCCCTGAAACCATGGTCCCCAAACCCCACCCCTGCTATGCTGGCCTTTGAAACATGCAGTTTATTCAGGAAACTTCTTTGTTTTTGGTTTAGTCTGGTTGTGCTCACCTAGTCTGTATTGCATTCTGTCTTTCCTGTCACCTAAAGTAGCCCTTACCTACTACCTAATTCGTGAATGTCCCTCTTCCCCCACCCCTTGTAACCATCAAAGAACCTTTTCTTCTCTGTTTAAACTATTTCTCAAGTTCTTATAATAGTGGTCTTAGACAATATTTGTCCTTTTGCAACTAATTTCACTCAGCATAATGCCTTCCAGATTCCTCCATGTTATGAAATGTTTCACACATTCATCACTGTTCTTCATTAATGTGTAGTATTCCATTGTGCAAATATACCATTATTTATTTATGCATTCGTCCGTTGATGGGCACCTTGGTTGCTTCCATCTTTTTGTTATCATAAACAGTGCTGCAATAAACATGGGTGTGCATATATCTGTTCGTGTAAAGGCTCTTATTTCTCTAGGATATATTCCAAGGAGTGGGATTGCTGGATTGTATGGTAGTTCTATTTCTAGCTTTTTAAGGAAGCACCAAATTGATTTCCAAAGTGGTTGTACCATTTTACATTCCCACCAGCAGTGTATAAGTGTTCCAATCTCTCTACAGCCTCTCCAACATTTATCGTTTTGTGTTTTTTGGATTAATGCCAGCCTTGTTGGCTTGAGATGAAATCTGATTGTGGTTTTGATGTGCATTTCTCTAATGGCTAATGATCATGAGCATTTCCTCATGTATCTGTTAGCTACCTGAATGTCTTCTTTAGTGAAGTGTCTGTTTATATTTTTTGCCCATTTTTTTAATTGGGTTATTTGACTTTTTTTAGTTGAGTTTCTGCAGTGTCATATAGATTTTAGAGATCAGCCGCTGATCAGAAATATCATAGTTAAACACTTTTTGCCAGTCTTTAGGTAATCTTTTTACTCTTTCTGTGAAGTCTTTGGATGAGCATAGGTGTTTGATTTCTAGGAGCTCCCAGTTATCTAGTTTTTCTCCTGCGTTGTTAATAATGTCTTATATTAGGGCTCCTAATGTTGTCCCTATTTTTCCTTCCATGATCTTTATCGCTTTAGATTTTATATTTAGGTCTTTGATCCATTTTGAGCTCATTTTTGTGCATGGAGTGAGGTATGATTCCTGTTTCATTTTTTTGCAGATGGATATCCAGTTATGCCAGCACCATTTGTTAAAAAGACTGTCTTTTCCCCATTGAACAGTTTTGGGGCCTTTGTCAAATATCAACTGCTCATATGTGGATGGATTTATGTCTGGGTTCTCAATTCTGTTCCATTGGTCTATGTATCTGTTGTTGTACCAGTACCAGGCTGTTTTGACTACTGTGGCGGTATAATAGGTTCTAAAATCAGGTAGAGTAAGGCCTCCCATTTTGTTCTTCTTTTTTAGTAATGCTTTACTTATCTGGGGACTCTTTCTCTTCCATATGAAGATGGTGATTTGTTTCTCCATCTCTTTAAAGAATGTCGTTGGAATTTGGATTGGAACTGCATTAAATCTATAGATCGCTTTTGGTAGAATAGATTTTTAAAAAATAATAATTTTTATTGAGCTGTAAGTGAACGTTTACAAATCAAGTCAGTCTGTCACATATAAGCTTATATACACCTTACTCCATACTCCCACTTACTCTCCCCCTAATGAGTCAGCCCACTGCCTACTTCCAGTCTCTCCTTTCGTGACAATTTTGCCAGTTTCTAACCCTCTCTACCCTCCTATCTCCCCTCCAGACAGGATACGCCAACACAGTCTCAAGTGTCCACCTGGTACAAGTAGCTCACTCTTCATCAGCATCTCTCTCCAACCCATTGTCCAGTCCCTTCCATGTCTGATGAGTTGTCTTCGGGAATGGTTCCTGTCCTGGGCCAACAGAAGGTTTGGGGACCATGACCACTGGGATTCCTCTAGTCTCAGTCAGACCATTAAGTCTGGTCTTTTTATGAGAATTTGGGGTCTGCATCCCACTGATCTCCTGCTCCCTCAGGGGTTCTCTGTTGTTCTCCCTGTCAGGGCAGTCATTGGTTGTGGCCGGGCACCATCTAGTTCTTCTGGTATCAAGATGATGTCAGTCTCTAGTTCATGTGGCCCTTTCTGTCTCTTGGGCTCATAGTTATTGTGTGACCTTGGTGTTCTTCATTCTCCTTTGATCCAGGTGGGTTGAGACCAATTGATGCATCTTAGATGGCCGCTTGTTAGCATTTAAGACCCCAGATGCCACATTTCAAAGTGGGATGCAGAATGTTTTCATAATAGAATTATTTTGCCAATTGACTTAGAAGTCCCCTTAAGCTATAGTCCCCAAACGCCCGCCCTTGCTCCGCTGACCTTTGAAGTATTCAGTTTATCCCGGAAACTTCTTTGCTTTTGGTCCAGTCCACTTGAGCTGACCTTCCGTGTATTGAGTATTGTCCTTCTCTTCACCTAAAGTAGTTCTTATTTACTAACTAATCAGTAAATAACCCTCTCCCACCCTCCCTCCCTCCCTGCGTCATAACCACAAAAGTATGTGTTCTTCTCAGTTTATACTATTTCTCAAGATCTTGTAATAGTGGTCTTATACAATATTTGTCCTTTTGCCTCTGACTAATTTCACTCAGCATAATGCCTTCCAGGTTCCTCCATGTTATGAAATGTTTCACAGATTCCTCACTGTTCTTTATCGATACGTAGTATTCCATTGTGTGAATATACCACAATTTATTTAACCATTCATCTGTTGATGGACACCTTGGTTGCTTCCAGCTTTTCACTATTGTAAACACAGCTGCAATAAACATGGGTGTGCATATATCTGTTCATGTGAAGACTCTTATTTCTCTAGGGTATATTCCGAGGAGTGGGATTTCTGGGTTGTATGGTAGTTCTACTTCTAACTTTTTAAGAAAACGCCAGATAGTTTTCCAAAGTGGTTGTACCATTTTACATTCCCACCAGCAGTGTATAAGAGTTCCAATCTCTCCGCATCCTCTCCAACGTTTATTATTTTGTGTTTTTTGGATTAATGCCAGCCTTGTTGGAGTGAGATGGAATTTCATCGTAGTTTTAATTTGCATTTCTCTAATGGCTAATGATCGAGAGCATTTTCTCATGTATCTGTTAGCTGCCTGAATATCTTCTTTAGTGAAGTGTGTGTTCATATCCTTTGCCCACTTCTTGATTGGGTTGTTTGTCTTTTTGTGGTTGAGTTTTAACGGAATCATATAGATTTTAGAGATCAGGTGCTGGTCGGAGATGTCATAGCTGAAAATTCTTTCCCAATCTGCAGGTGGTCTTTTTATTCTTTTGGTGAAGTCTTTAAATGAGCATAGGTGTTTGATTTTTAGGAGCTCCCAGTTATCTGGTTTCTCTTTGTCGTTTTTGGTAATGTTTCGTTAGAATAGATATTTTTATAATGTTAAGTCTTCCTATCCATAAGCAAGGTATATTTTTCCACTTATGTAGGTCTGTTTTGGATTCTTGCAGAAGTGTTTTGTAGTTTTCTTTGTATAAGTCTTTTACATCTCTGGTAAGATTTATTCCTTAGTATTTTATCCTTTTGGGGGCTACTGTAAATGGTATTGACTTGGTGATTTCCTCTTCGATGTTCTTTTTGTTATTGTAGAGGGATCCAACTGTTTTTTGTATGTTTATCTTGTATCCTGATGCTCTGCTGAACTCTTCTGTTAGTTTCAGTAGTTTTCTTGAGGGATTCCTTAGGATTTTCTGTGTATATGATCATGTCCTCTGCAAATAGAGATACTTTTACTTCTCCCTTGCCAATCTCAATGCCCTTTATTTCTTTATCTACTCTAATTGCTCTGGCTAGGACCTCCAGCACAATGTTGAACAAGAGCGGTGATAAAGGGCATATTTGTCTGTTTCCTGATCTCAAAGGGAATGCTTTCAAGCTCTCTCCATTTAAGATGATGTTGGCTATTAGCTTTGTACGTTTTTGTTGTTGTTGTTAGGTGCTGTCAAGTTGATTCTGACTCATAGCGACCACGTGTACAACAGAATAAAACACTGCCCGGTCCTGAGCCATCCTTGCAATCGCTGTTAAGCTTGAGTTCATTGTTGCAGCCACTGTGTCAATCCACTTCGCTGAGGGTCTTCCTCTTTTCCACTGACCATGTACTCTGCCAACCATGATGTCCTTCTCCAGGAACTGATTCCTCCTGACAACATGTCCAAAGTATGTAAGATGCAGTCTCGCCACCCTTGCTTCTAAGGAGCATTCTGGTTGTACTTCTTCTAAGACAGATTTGTTCTTTCTTTTGGCAGTTCATGGTATATTCAATGTTCTTCGCCTACACCACAATTCAAAGGTGTCAACTCTTCTTCGGTCTTCCTTATTCATTGTCCAGCTTTCACATTCATATGATGCAATTGAAAATACCGTGGCTTCGGTCAGGTGCACCTTAGTCTTCAAGGTGACATCTTTGCTCTTCAACACTTGAAAGAGGTCCTTTGCAACAGATTTATCCAATGCAATGCGTCTTTTTATTTCTTGACTGCTGCTTCCATGGCTGTTGATTGTGTGTCCAAGTAAAATGAAATCCTTGACAACTTCAACCTTTTCTCCATTTATCATGATGTTGCTCATTGGTCCAGTTGTGAGGATTTTTGTTTTCTTTATGTTGAGGTGCAAGTCATACTGAAGGCTGTGGTCTTTGATCTTCATTAGTAGGGGCTTCAAGTCCTCTTCACTTTCAGCAAGCAAGTTTGTGTCATCTGCATAACGCAGGTTGTTAATGAGTCTTCTTCCAATCCTGATGCCCCGTTCTTCTTATAGTCCAGCTTCTAGTGTTATTTGCTTGGCATACAGTTTGAATAGGTATGGTGAAAGAATACAACCCTGACACCACCTTTCCTGACTTTAAGCCAATCAGTATCCCCTTGTTCTGTCCGAACAACTGCCTCTCGATCTATGTAAAGGTTACTCACAAGCATAACTAAGTGTTCTGGAATTCCCATTCTTCGGAATGTTTTCCGTAGTTTGTTATGATCCACACAGTCGAATGCCTTTGCATAGTCAACAAAACACAGGTAAACATCATTCTGGTATTCTCTGCTTTCATCCAGGATCCATCTGACATCAGCAATGATGTCCCTGTTTCCACGTCCTCTTCTGAAACCAGCCGGAATTTCTGGCAGTTCCCTGCCGATACACTGCTGCAGCCATTTTTGAATGATCTTCAGCAAAATTTTGCTTGCGAGTAATATTAATGATATTGTTCTATAATTTCCGCATTTGGTTGTATAAATGCCCTTTATTATGTTGAGGAATTTTCCTTTTATTCCTATCTTGCTGATAGTTTTTATCATGAATGGGTGTTGCACTTTGTCAAATGCCATTTTTTCATCAATTGATAAATCACATGATTCTTGTCTTTTGTTTTATTTATATGATGGATTCCATTAATTGTTTTTCTAATGCTGAACCATCCCTGCATACCTGGTATGAATCCCACTTGGTCATGGTGAACTATTTTTTTGATATGTTGTTGAATTCTTTTGGCTAGAATTTTGTTGAGGATTTTTGGATCTAAGTTCATGAGGGATATAGGTCTGTAATTTTCTTTTTTTTGTGGTGTCTTTACCTGGTTTTGGTATCGGGGATATGATGGCTTCATAGAATGAGTTTGGGCATATTCCATCCTTTTCTATGCTCTGAAATACCTTTAGTGGTAGTGGTGTTAACTCTTCTCTGAAAGTTTTTTAGAACTCTGCAGTGAAGCCATCCGGACCAGGGCTTTTTTTTTGTTGTGAGTTTTTTGATTACCTTTCAATCTCTTCTTTTGTTATGGGTCTATTTAGTTGTTCTACCTCTGTGTTAGTTTAGGTAGGTAGTGTGTTTCTAGGAATTCATCCATTTCTTCTAGGTTTTCAAATTTGTTAGAGTGCAATTTTTCGTAGTAATCTGATAAGATTCTTTTAATTTCAGTTGGGTCTGTTGTATTATCACCCATCTCATTTCTTATTCTGGTTATTTGCTTCATCTCCTGTTTTTCTTTTGTCAGTTTGGCCAATGGGTTATCAATTTTGTTGATTTTCTCAAAGACCCAGCTTTTGGTCTTGTGAATTCTTTCAAATGTTTTTCTGTTTTCTACATCATTTTTTAAAAAGTTTTTTTTTTTTAATATCATTTAGTTCTGCTCTAATTTTTAGTATTTGTTTTCTTCTGGTGCCTGAGGGTTTTTGTTGTTGTTGTTGTTGTTGCTCTCTTTGTATTTGTTCCAGTTGTAGGGATATTTCTTTGATTTTGGCCCTTTCTTCTTTTGGATGTGTGCATTTATTGATATAAATTGGCCTCTGAGCACCACTTTCGCTGTGTCCCAAAGGTTCTGATAGGAAATGTTTTCATTCTCATTGGATTCTATGAATTTCTTTATTCCATCCTTAATGTCTTCTATAATCCAGTCTTTTTTGAGCAAGGTATTGTTCAGTTTCCAAGTGTTTGGTTTCTTTCCCCTCCTTTTTCTGTTATTGCTTTCCACTTTTATGGCCTTATGGTCAGAGAAGATGCTTTGTAATATTTCAGTGTTTTGGATTCTGCTAAGGCTTGCTTTATGAACTAATATGTGGTCTATTCTAGAGAACGTTCCATGTGCACTAGAAAAGAAAGTATACTTGGTTTCTGTTGGGTGTTCTGTATATATCTACAAGGTCAAGTTGGTTGATTGTGGGATTTAGATCTTCTGTGTCTTTACTGAGCTTCTTTCTGGATGTCCTGTCCTTTACCCAAAGTGGTGTTTTGAAGTCTTCTACTATTATTGTGGAACTGTCTATCTCACTTTTCAGTGCTGATAAGAGTTTGTTTTACGTATCTTGCAGCTCTGTCATTGGGTATGTAAATATTTAATATGGTTATATCTTCTTGGTATATTGTCCCTTTAATCATTATATAGTGTCCTTCCTTATCCTTTATGATGGCTTTAACTTTAAAGTTTATTTTGTCAGAAATTAATATTGCCGCTCCCGCTTTTTTTAAATTGTTGTTTGCTTGATATATTTTTTTCCATTCTTTGAGTTTTTGTTTGTTTGTGTCTCTGAGCCTAAGGCGTGTCTGTTGTAGGCAGCATATAGCCTCATTGTTCTTTGTAATCTATTCCGCCACTCTCTGTCTCTTTTTTGGTGCATTTAGTCCATTTACATTTAACGTAATTATGGATAGTTATGAATTTAGTGCTATCGTATTGAAGTCTTTTTGTGTGTGTTGTTGACAGTTTCTTTTTCCCACTTAATTTTATGCACTGAGTAGATTACCTTTATACATTGTCCTTTCCTCATATTTGTTGTTGATTTTGTTTCTGCTGAGTCTCTATTTTTTTCTTGTATTTTATTTTGATGTTTAGGAAAGTTTGTCTCCTTTGTGGTTACCTTATTATTTACCCCTATTTTTCTAAACTTAAACCTAACTTTTATTTGTTTATATCACCTTGTCTTCCTCTCCATATGAAAGATCTGTGATTACATTTCTTAGTCCCTCTTTGTTGTTTTAATGTTGTCTTCTTTTACATAATAACATTGCTGTTACACTGTTTTGAGAGTTTTTTTTACCTTGATTTTTTTTTTGTATTTCCCTGTCTGGGTTGACTTCTGGTTGCTCTGCCCAGTGTTCTAGTCTTGGGTTGATACCTGATATTATTGATTTTCTAACCAAAGAACTCTCTTTACTATTTCTTGTAGCTTTGGTTAGGTTTTTATGAATTTCCTAAACTCCTCTTTATCTGTGAATGTCCTAATTTCACCTTCATATTTCAGAGACAGTCTTGCTGGATATATGATTCTTGGCTGGCAATTTTTTTCCTTCAATTTTTTATATAAGTCATCCCATTGCCTTCTTGCCTGCATGGTTTCTGCCGAGTAGTCTGAGTTTATTCTTATTGGCTCTCCTTCATAGGTGACTTTTGTTTAACCCTAGCTGCTCTGAAAATTCTCTCTTTATCTTTGCTTTTGGGAAGTTTGATTATAATATGTATTGGTGACTTTCTTTTAACATCTGCCTTATGTGGAGTTCGATGAACATCCTGGTTAGGTATCTTCTCATCTTTCACAATATCAGGGAAGTTTTCTGCCAACAAATCTTCAACAATTCTCTCTGTATTTTCTATGATCTCTCCCTGTTCTGGTACTCCAATCACTGATAGGTTATTACTCTTGATACAGTCCCACATAATTCTCAAGGTTTCTTCATTTTTTTGAATTTTTTTATCTGATTATTCTTCAAATATATTTGTGCCAAGTGCTTTATCTTCAAGTTCAGAAATTCTGCCTTCCACTTGCTCAGTTCTGCTCCTCTGACTTTCTACTGAGTTGCCTACTTCTGTGATTTTATTGTTAATCTTCTGAATTTCTGATTGCTGTCTGTCTACGGATTTTTCCAGCTTATTAAAATTTTCATTATGTTCCTGAATAATCTTTTTAATTTCTTTAACTGCTTCATCTGTGTGTTCCTTGGCTTGTTCTGTGTATTTCCTTATATCCTTCCTGATGTTTTGAAGGGCTTTGTGTATTAATCTTTTGTATTCTGCCTCTGGTAACTCCAGGAATGCACTTTCATGTAGAAGATCCCTTGACTCTTTGTTTTGAGAGCTTGTTCAGGTGATCATCATCTGTTTCTTTATGTGACTTGATATTGACTGTTGTCTCCGAGCCATCTATAAGTTATTGGACTAGTTTATTTTATGTTTGCTGTGTCGTAGCTTCTTGGTTTCTTTTGTTTTGATATGCCCAAATGGGTTGCTTGAGTGAGCTAGCTTGATTATTTTCACCTTTGGAGCTCTGACACCCTGTTCCTAGATGGCTAGGCCTGTTATCAGGTATATCAGGTTAGGAGTCCATTCGTTTTTCTTGTGTGAATTCAGCTCTGGTGTCCAGGTAGCTCATCGTCAAGTGTGAGGTACAGGCTCTTTCCTACAGCCTTAGAGGGGCAAGGGTGATTGGTGTAGGTACCAGTATCTAGTTGCAGCAGGGAGTCACACTCTGAACAAGGCAGGGGGCTGAGAATCGTCCCCCACATGTCTCTGAGGAAAGCGTGTCCCTGTTCCCTAGAGCATACAGGTGGGTGGGCTCGGCAGACGGACCATGGACACCCAATGTTTTTGGTTGTAAGAACTGGGAGATACCAGGTATCCTTGGACCCCTGTCGTAGGTGGCTGGGTGACCTGAGTGGAGCTACCAGTCCTTAGGCCCCTGATGTGGGCAGGTGAGTACCTTGTTTAATAGGCAAAGCAATGTCAAACATCAAACACCCACCTCTCCACCACACAGCTGAAATGATTGGGATCTGCCATCAAGGGCCTATTCTCCTGAAATAGGCCCACACAGGTCCATGCAGAGGGGAAAGGTACTCAAAGTCCCTGGACCATTTATGCCTGGACAGGAGCCATTTCTGTCCTGACCTCCCCTGGTTAATGGAGCTGGCAAATTATCTTTTCCCCCAGTTGCAAGTTTATTCCTTCTCCAAGGCCGAGAGGATGGCTCTAGGTGCTCAACAGGGCCTATCTCAGGGCCAAGGAAGTCAGCTGCTGAAGCTGGCTTGGCGGGGGGTGGGGCATGGTAAAATATACCCAAGTACTTAGCTTTTGTGGCGAGCGCCATTCTTCTCAGGTTCCGGAGGTGTGAGTAGGCTGTGTGGCTGGCTGCTTCTCCCTGAGGAAACTGTGGCTGAACACTAGTACCAGCCCACTGCCACGGCTCTGGGAGTGGTGCCTGAGGGCTCCCTGCAATTCAGGTCTGGTAACTCCTCTCTGCTTCTTAACCGTCTCTTCCTTTCCCTGCCCCTCTGTTTGTTGTCTAAGCTTGCCTTTGATGCTCAGGGCTCCTAGCTTATCATAAATATACTCATTTCACTTGTTTTTTCAGATCTTTGATGTAAAGAGGGCTCGCTGGAAGTATCTGGCTATTCTGCCATCTTAGTTCCCCTCAGAAGTGTTTAATTTTAATGAATTTCAATTTATTTAAATAATTTAAAATTTATTTAATATTTTTCATGGTCCTTTCTTTTGTTTTCATTTCTAAGAAATATTTGCCTACAACATATTTTTTGCCTATGTTTTCTAGATACTGTATAGGTTTAACTTTTACATTTAGGTCTATGATCCATTTAGAATTAATTTTTGTGTATGGTGTGAGGTGAGGGTCAAAGTACATTTTTTCCTCATGTGGATTTCCAATAGTTTCCAGACCCTGGGTGGTTTGAAAGGTTAAGCCACTTGCTATTAACTGAAAGGTTAGCAGTTGGGGTTCACCCAGAGGCATCTTTGAAAAAAGACTTGATGATCTACTTCTGAAAGATTGCAGCCATTGAAAATCTTATGGAGCACAGTTCTATTCTGAAACATGGGGCCACCGTGAGTCATAATCAATTCAGCGGCAACTGGTTTGGTTTTTTGTTTCAGCGTTTTTGGTTGAAAACACTACTCTTTCTCCCATTGAATTATCTTGGTGGTTTAGTAAAAAATCACTTAATTAGTTACATGTGCATCTATTTTGGACTCTGTGTTCTGTTCCATTTACCTATATGTCTATTCTTTCACCGATACCACACTGTCTCATTACTGTAGCTGTATAGGAGGTCTTGAAGTCAGATAACATAAATGCTCCAAGTTTGTTCTTTTTCAAAATTTTTTTTGACTATTCCCTGTCCTTTGTGTTTCCATATAAATTTTAGAATTTTTATCTTGTCAATTTCTAAATTTAGAAGGACTTTTGGGATTTTGACAGGGGTTGAGTTGAATCTCTAGATCAATTTTGGGAGAATTGCCATTTTAACAATACTGAATCTTCCAGTCTATGAACACAATATAGCTCTCCATTTATTTGGGCAACTTTGATTTCTCTCTGCAATTTTTTAAAAAAGTTTTCCGTGTACAGTTCTTACATATATTTGTTAAACTTGTTCCTAAGTATTTAATATTTATGGATGTGACTGCAAATGGAATTACTTTTCTTTAATTATCTTGTCCAATGGTTTGTGACTAGTGTATAGAAGAAAACAATGATGTTTGTATATTGGCTTTACACTCCGTGACCTTGCTAAATTCACTTATTAGTTCAAGTAGTTTTGCTTGTGGATTCCTTAGGTTTTCTACAGACATCTTCATGTTGACTATGAATAAAAATAGTTTTATTGCTTTCCTTTTCAAACTGTATGCCTTTTATCTTTTATTGCCTTTTTACAATGGCTGAGACCTCTAGTACAATGTTGAATAGAACTGACGAAAGCAGGCATCCTGGCTTTGTTCCCAATCTTAGGACAAAAGTGTTCTGGCATCCACCATTGTGTACGATGTTATCTGTACGTTTTTTTGTATTTACCCTTCATCATGTACAGAATTGTATTAGTTTTCTATTGCTGCTGTAAAAATGACCACAAACCTTAGTGGCTTAAAACAACACAAGTTTATCATCTGACAGCTCTGTAGGTCAGAAATCCAGTACAATCTCACATGGCTAAATTCAAGGTGTAGGCAGGTTATGTTCCTTTCTGGAGGCTCTAGGTGGAGAATCCATTTCCTTTGTCTGTTCAGGTTATGAGCAGAATTCAATTTCTTGTATTTGTGAGACTGAGGTCCCCATTTCCTTGCTGGCTGTCAGCTTAGAACCATTTCTGCCTCTAGAGGCCACCCACATTCTTTGGCTTATGGGCTCCTTCCATCTTCAAAGCCAGCAACAATGAGTTGAGTCCCTCTCGCTTGGAATTTCTCCTCTTTCTCCTGTTTCATCTCTCTGACCCCCTTCCTCTGCCTTCCTCTTTCACTTTTAAGGATTTATGTGATTTGACTGGGTTTCCCTGGGAAATCCCAGATAAGGTCCTAACCTTAATCACACCTGCAAAGTCCCTTTTGTCACATAAAGGAACATATTCACAGGTTCTGGGGATTAGGACACCTTTAGGTGGGGTGGTATTATTCTGCCTACCAAAATGAAGTTGTCTTATACTTCTAGTTGTCTGAGAGCTTTTATCATAAATGGCTGTTGAATTTTGTCAAAAGCTTTCTCTACGTTTATAGACAGTCATATGAACTTCTTCATTCTGTTAATATGGTGAATTTTATCAATTACTTTCATATGTTTCACCAATCTTGTGTGTAGGGAATAAACTCCACTTGTTCGTGACCATAAGGTATTATCTTCCTCATCTTTTGCTGAACTAAATTTACTAGTCTTTTGTTAAGGTTTTTTTTTTTTTTTTGCGTCTACGACTATGAAGGATATTGGTCTATAGTTCTCTTTTCTCATAATGCCTTTATCTGGGTTTGGTATCAGAGTTTTCGTGGCCATATAAAATGAGTTGGGAAGTATTTTCTGTTTTCTGAGAAAGGTTGTCTAAGGGTCTGTATGTTATTTCTTCCCATTTGATGAAATTCATCAGGGAAACTGTCTGGGCCTGGAATTTTCTTGTGGAAAGATTTTTAACTACAAATTAAATTTCTTTAATAGATATAGGAATATTCACATTTTCTATTTCTTCTTGATTCAGTTTTGATAATTTGCACTTTTCAAAGAATTTGTTCATTTTATCTAAGTTCTCAACACTATTGACAAAACTTTGATCATATTACCTTACTATAATTTCAGTATCTGTAGGATTTATGAGTAATGTCCCCTTTTTCATGTCTGATATTGGTAATTTGTGTTTCATCCAACTTTGTTTTAATGTGGTCTCTCTAGAGAAATGTTTATCAAGTTTATTGATGCTTATTAAGAATGAGCTCTTGGTTTCATTGATCTTTCTCTATTGTCTTTCTATTTTTTTTTTTTTTTATTGATTTGTACTGTTAATGACTTCTACTGATTTCAGGTTTAATTTCTTCTCTTTTTTCTCATTTCTTAAAGTGGAAGCCTGTATCATTGGTTTTAAATTTTTCCTCATTTAATATAAACACTTAAAGTTCTATTTTCCCTCTAATTTTAATACCTTGTATTTTTATTATTATTTCAAAATATATTTTGTTATTGATTTGAGTTTAGTTTTTTTTAGATTTATTGAGACAAGTTTTATGGCCTAGCTAATCTGTCCTTGTGAATGTTCCCTGTGTACTTGAAAAGAATGAGTATTCTTCTATTGTTGGGAAATGTCCTATAAATGTCAAAAAGATTGAGTTGATTGATAGTGTTTATATTTTTGGAGTCTTCTATATAACCTTAGTGATTTCTGTGTATTCGTTCTCATGAGAACCTCATGGGTTCCTAGAGGTAAAGCCCATTCAAGTGTGGGAGACCCCTAAGACTGTGACCCCCGGAGTTTCTCACTCTCATGATAGTCCACATGGGCTTTCAGTAATTTGTCAAAATTACCATTTCAGTGTTATTACCATTTTATGGCTCCAACAGCCTCTACTCCTGGTAAGCTGATCTCAGCATTGATTCTCAGCATTCACCTATCTCTCCAGATTTTGAGGTGGTGGTTTGATCTGTGATCTCAATTCTCAAATGAGCCCAAGAAAGGTCATTGATTTTCACTTTGTTCAGCTTTTTTTTTTTTTTTTCTTGTAATAAGGATGGGAATGACAGCTTCCAAGCTCTTCACATGCCCGAGCTGAAACTGGAAGTCCCCGGTTTTTCTTTTTTTTATCCAATCTGACAATCTTTGCTTTGAATTGGTACATTTAGACCATTACATTTAAAATTTAATTCTGTAGTCTTGCTATTTGTTTTCTCTCCCCATGTGTTCTTTGTTCCTCTTTCTTCTCTTTCTGCATTTTTTTGGATTGAGTATTTTTAATATTCCATTTTATCTTCTCTATAAACTTATTAACTATACCTCTTTGTTTTATTTTAAAAAGGTTTACGAAGTGCACATTTAATTTGTCACAGTCTGTTTTCAAAATAATTCCACCGCTTCACGTATTTAGTGGAAAAATGTACAGCTGTATGTTCTATATTCACTCTCCTTTTGTACTATTATTGTCCTACATTTTATTTCTACAAACATTACAAACTTCATAATGCTTTATTATTAATTTTTCTTTAAATATTCAATTGTCTTTTAAAGAAATTTAAAAATGAGAAAACAGAAACTTTTATGTTTATTCATTTTTACACATATTTAACATTTTCATTGTTTTTCATTCCTTTGTTTAGATCTGAGTTTCCATCTTGTATCATTTTTTTCTTTCAGCTTGGAGAAATTCCTTGATCATTTCTTTTAGTTTGTTGGTGATAATTTTTTTAATTTTTTCATCTTTGATTTACCTGAAAAATCACTATTTTACCTTGATTTTTTTTTAGTTTTTTTTTTAATTGAGAATATACACAGCAGAACATATATACCAGTGACATTTTGATCAAAGATTCTAGAGACGAAACCTGATGAAAAGGGAGAAAATGCAGAACACAATTTCAAATTCTCATGAAATGCAGATTTTCTGGAGCTATGGAGGCTGTATAAAACCCTGAAACTATGGCCCTGAGATAATCTTTAAACCCTAAACTGAAAACATCCCTGAAATTTCCTCAAAATCAAACAATAGTTTAGCTTAACTGGTAAAGAGTGTCTGCCTTGAACATTGAGGTTTTTAAAGAACTATCTGTATGGAATCAAATGGACAACAGGACCATGAAAGATTAGACAGAAATTTTAGGAGGCAGTGAGTTTATGTTAATACGGGAGGAACAATGCAGAAAAGGAGAGTGAGAATGGTTGCACAACTCAAAGAATGTAGTCAATGTCACTGAATTATACATGTATAAATTGTTGAATTGGTGTATGCTCACCTTGACTTTTGAAAAATATTTTCACTGAATGTAGAATTATATGTGAATATGTATTTTATTCTGTTATTTGCAAGACGATTTCCACTGTCTTCTAGATGGCATTGTTTCTAATGAGAAATCAACAATCATTTTATCTTTGTTTCCCCATATGTTCCCTCCCGCCCAGGTCCTTACAAGATTTTCCCATTATCACTAGATTTTAACCATTTGATCATGATTATGATTATGTAACTTTTGTTGTTGTTTTTTACCCTGCTTGTGGTTTGTTGCATTTCTTGTATATGTTGGTTAGCAGTTTACATAAAATTTGGGAAATTCTTGACCACTGTATCTTTGAATATTTTTTCTGTCCCTGTCTCTTTTCTTTCTGGTCCTCAATGCATGTATGTCTGACTGCTTTATATTTTCTCACAGATTACCAAGGCTCTCTTCATTTGTTTTAGCCCTTATTCTTTCTGTGTTTTGCTTTGTTTTGATGTTTACTGCTATGCCCTCTCAAGATCACTAATTATTTCTACAGTATCTAATGTGAAGTTAATTCCATTCAGTGAATTTTTAATTTCAGATAGTTTTCATCTCTGTAAGTGGCATCTGGTTAATTTATACAGTTTGCATTTCTTTCCTCATTGTGTTCATGCTTCCTTCAAATCCATGCATATATTTACAATAACTATTTAATGAAGTGTTTGTTTACTACTTCCCTCATCTTTTTCATTTCTGGGGCTGTTTCACTTGATTGATTTTTCTCCTGGTTATGAGTCACAGAAGCACTTGTCTGTCAGTGTGTTGTACTGTGGTGGCTTGAATGTTATTGTGATGCTGGAAACTGTGCCACCAGTATTTCAAATACCAGCAGGGTCACCCATGATATGGGCAGGTTTCAGCAGAGCTTCCAGACTAAAATCAGCTAGGAAGAAAAGACTGGAATCTACTTCTTATAATCAGTCAGCAAAAACCTTATGGATAACGATAGAACATTGTTCAACATAGTGTGGGAAGGTGAGCACTCAAGTTGGGAGGCCCTCAAAATATACATTATCGTAATCAACAACGGACTAGAGCATACTAATGATTGTGAAGATGGTGCAGGACCAGGCAACATTTTGTTTCTGTTATATAGAAGGTTGTCATAAGTTGGAGCCAACGTGTCGGCAACTAACAACAACTTGGGTCTCATTTCCCTGATTCTTGTTATGTCTTGTAGGTTTTCATCTGATGCTGACGCATATGTGTGCTACACTATTGAGTATCTGGATTTTATTTTTCAAAAAATATTGAAGTGTGTTTTATCAGGCAATTTAAGCTGCTTGAGGATCACCTTTTTCCTTTGGAGATTTGTTTCTAAGCTTTGTGAAGGTGTGTTTAAGAAATGCTTTCTCTAGGGCTAGTTTAGCCTTACTACTTAGCATGACCATTTTGGGGTCTCCTGAATGTCCTGGGTCTTCCTTGAGGTCTCTGTACTCTGGCTGGTCAGAATACAAATTTAAATCAATCTTGAATGAGTTCTGGGAGTTGTTCAACTTCCAGCTCCCTAGTAGTTGTTCTTGACCTTGTCTCCTGGAGTTTCACCCTATATATATGTAACTTAGTATTTGATCAATGTCTAATGGGAACTCCTATGCAGATTCTGGAACTTTCTCTGTGTAGCTCCCTCATCTCTGGTACTCTGGTCTACAGAAACCAAATGCCCCAGCCTCCGCAAACTCAAAACTTTGTTTCCTTATCTCTATGATAAAAACCAAAACCAGTTCCCGTCAAGTCATTTTTAACTCATGGTGACTCTATGTGTGTTATAGTAGAACAGTGCTCCACGGTGTTTTCAAAACTATGACCCTTCAGAAGCAGATCTCCAGGCCTATCTTCTGAGGTATTTCCAGATGGGTTTGAACCATCAACCTTTTTGTTTGTAGTCACATACTTAACTGTTTGTGCCACCTTGGGACTGATACCACCATACTATGCTTGGGTTTCCCCTCCCCGAGCTGTGCTCCAGCAAGTACCTCCAGGCAAAAAGCCAGGGCCACCATGTTTACCCTGTTTGTTTTCCTTTTCTCAAGGATTACAGTCCTGTGTCTGCTTCCCCATGTCTGAAGACAGCTATTTCATATCTTTTTGTGCAGTTTTCTAGTTGTTTATAACAGCAGAGCAAGTTCAATAGCAATCATTCTATCACAGCCAGAAGCAAAATTCTGCAGCATACAGTTCACAAGGTAAAGAGAATTAAATTGACTTTATTCGGAGAATTTGAGAGTAGGGGAAAATTAGATGACAGATTCTGAATGTAATTGAAACTCCACAGGATGTTGAAGAAACATTTTGATTCTAGCAAAACACGTATTAGACCATGGTTCTGGCACAGGAGAGGCTTGGCGTGCTTGAGCACAGAAAGATGGAAAGCGTGATAGCTGATGAGGGAGAGGGTGAGAGAGCAGCTAGGTCAGACATGTTATTAATATCCAGAATATACATTAATTTAAAAAAAAAAAAAAAAAAAAACCATTGCCATTGAATCTATTCCTACTCATAGTGACCCTGTAGGACAGAGTAGAACTGCCCCATATGGTTTCCAAGGCTGTAATCTTTACAGAAGCAGACTGCTACATCTTTCTCCAGTGGAGCAACTGGTGGGTTCAAACCACCGATCTTTGGGTCAGCAACCTGATGCTTAGCCATTGTGCTACCAGGGCTCCTCCATATATCAATAAAAAGACAAAATCAATAGAACGGGAATCAGTAAACTTTGTCTGTAAAGAAAACCGAAAGAGTCAAACCAGCTGCTCTTAACTCTAACTCAGGATGCCTGCATGTGTTTCAGGCTAGAACTGTGCTTCATAGAGTTTCAATGGCTGTGACCTTTCTGAAATAGATTGCCAGGCTTTTCTTCTGAGGCACCTCTAAGTGGATTCAAACTGTCAACTTTTTGATTAGTAGCCAAGATATAAACTGCTTGTGCCACCCTGGAATCTTTCTGTAAATGACCAGATAATAAATGTTTTAGGCTTCACAAGATGCATATAGTTCCTCTCATATATTCTTTTTTTTATGACACTTTAAAAATTTAAAAAACACTCTGAGCTCATGAACAATACAAAAACAGTCCACAGGCCGAACTTGGCCCATGGGCTGTAGTTTGTCAACCTTTTCAATTGAGTTGTGGACTCGGTACACAAATAAGCAATTCACTGAAGAAGAAAATGAAAATTATTCATACATGCATGAAAAGATGTTTCACTTCCTTAATAATCAGATAAGTGTGATTTAAAACAAATGAGAGAACGTTTCACGCTAATCAGATGGGCAACATTTTAAAAGACTGACAACATCAAGAGTGAGGGAAGATAAGGGAAACGGGAATTCACACACACTGCTGGTAGGAGTATAAATTAATTCAACCGTTTTGGAAAACAATTTGTACATACCCAAAGCAAGACTGAAATGAAAATGCATGTTCTCAAAGACACAGCAATTCCACTCGTAGATCTATTACCTAGAGAGACTCATGCATAAGTGCGGCATTGTTTGTGACAGAAAAAGAAATTGGAAACAACTAAAACACACACACACACTCACACACACACACACACTCGTATCAATGTGGCTGCATCTCAAAAGCAATGTTGAGTGGAAAAGCAAGCTTACTGTGCAATATCATTTATGAAAATGTTTAAAAACACACTTCAAACAATGCTATAAATTATTCATGAAAATCGCTTCCTGTAGGTATAAACACGAAAACAGTGGACTGGAAAAATCCATACCAAATTCAGGAGTGTGGTTACTTATGGGGAGAAAATTGCTCGAGGTGGGTGGGGGATAAGAAGGCAGCTTTATCTGGAATATTTGATTTCTTTTATAAAAATAGTCAAACAAAACTGACAAAACATTAACACTCATCCATTCTAGATGGTGGCTACACAAGTGTTTGTGTTCCCCAACTCCTCACTCTTATGTATTTCCTTAATGTCCCATGAAAGAAAGGAACAGACAAACCAATCTTGGCCATATGTGAAAGCTCAGTATAAGTCAAGAGTGTGCTGGATGAGTGTCAGGATACTTCCCACCCAATTGCCCCTGGACCTCTCTGTGCTTCCAGCTCCTCAGCTGTGAAATAAGGGGTGTCTTAGTGTCCTGGTCCTGCTATAACAAAATGTCACAAAAACGGGTGATTTAAAGAACAGAAGTCTATTCGCTCACAGAAGTCTGAAATCAGGGCATTGGCAAGGCTATATTCACTGTCTGTCTGCACTTGTTTCTTCCAGTTTCTGGGAGCCTGGACATCTCTTGGTGTACCCTGGCTTATAGACACATCTTCATATGATGCCTTTCTGTGTCTGTTCTCCTCTTTAATAAGACAGTAGCCAGAGGAGCTCAGGACTGATCCTACCCTCGTACCACCACCTGTCTGTCAGTTTGTTGCCCTGTGGTGGCTTGCATGTTGCTGTGCTGCTGGAAGCTATGCCACCGGTAATTCAAATACTCTCAAGGTCACCGGTGGTAGACAGGTTTCAGCTAAGATACCAAACTAAAACAGACTAGGAAGAAGGACCTGGTGATCTCCTTCTGAAACGAAATTAGCCAGTGAAAACCTTAAGAATACCAGCAGAGCATTGTCAGATATAGTGCCGGTAAATGAGCCCCTCAGGTTAGAAGGTACTCAAAACATGACTGGAGAAAAGGCGCCTCTTCAAAGTAGAGTCATGTTAATGACATGGATGGAGCAAAGCTTTTGGGACCTGCATCTCCGGACGTGGCATGACTCAAAATGAGAAGTAACAGCTGCAAACATCCATAAGTAATCAGAATGTAGAATATATGAAGTATGAACCAAGGAAAACTGGAAATCATCAAAAGTGAAACACAATGCTTGAAGATCAATATCCTAGGCATTCGTGAGCTGAAACGGACTGGTACTAGCCATTTTGAATCTGACATCCATATAGTCTAATATGATGAGAATGACAAAATGAAGAGGAACAACACTGCATTTATTGTCAAAAAGAACTTTTCAAGATACATCCTGAAGTTCAGTGCTGTTAGTGACAGGATAATATCCATACACCTACAAGGAAAACCAGTTAAAACAACTATTATTCAAATTTATGCAGCAACTACTAATGCCAGAGATGAAGAAACTGAAGATTTTTATGAACTGCTGCAGTCTGAAATTGATCAAATGTGCAATCAAGATGCATTGATAATTACTGGTGATTGGAATGTGAAAGCTGGAGACAAAGAAGGATCAGTAGTTGGAAAATATGGCTTTGGTGATAGAAATGATGCTAGAGATTGCATAATAAATTCTGCAAGACCAACGACTTATTCATAGGAAATACATTTTTCAACAGCACAAACAACAACTATACACATGAACCTCACCACATGGAATACACAGGAATCAAATCGACTACATCTGTGGAAAGAGACAATGAAGAAGCTCATTATCATCAGTCAGAACAAGGGCAGGGGCTGACTGCGGAAAAGATCATCATCTATTGTTCATATGCAAGTTCAAGTTAAAGCTGCAGAAAATTAAAACAAGTCCACAAGAGTGAAAGTATGACTTCTGAATTTAGAGACCACCTTAAGAATACATTTGACCCACTGAACACTAATTACAAAAGGCCAGAGGAGTTATGGGATGACATCAAAGACAAGGACACCATATATGAAGAAAGCAAAAGGTCACTAAAAAGGCAGGAAAGAAATAAAAGACCAAAACGGATGTCAGAAAAGACCCTTAAACTTGCTCTCGAGTGCAGAGTAGTTAAAGTCAAAGGAAGAAATGATGAAGTAAAAGAGCTGAAAAAGATTTCGAAGGGCAGCTTGAGAAGATAAAGTATTATGATGAAATGTTCAAAGACCTGGAGTCAGAAAACCAAAAGAGAAGAACATGCTTGGCATTTCTCAAGTTGAAGGAACTGAAGAAGAAATTCAAGTTCCAAGTTGCAATATTGAAGGGTTCTATCAGCAAAAAATTGAATGACCCAGGGAGCAACAAAAGAGGACGGAAGGAATACACAGAGTCACTGTACCAAAAAGAATAGGTCAACATTCAACCATTTCAGGAGGTGGTCTATGATTAAGAACTGATGGTATTGAAGGAAGAAGTCCAAGCTGCACTGAGAGCATTGGCAAAAAACAAGGCTCCAGGAATTGGCGGAATACCAATAGAGATGTTTCAACAAGTGGATGCAACACTGAAAGCGTCCACTCATCTATGCCAAGAAATTTAGAGGACAGCTACCTGGCCAACGAGCTGCAAAAGAATTCACATTTGTGTCCATTCCAAAGAAGGTGGTCCAACAGAACGCAGAAATTATCAGAAAATATTACAAATATCACATGCAAGCAAAATTTTGCTGAAAATAATTCAAAAATGGTTATAGCCACATATCAACAGGGAACTGCCAGAAACTCAAGCTGGATTCAGAAGAGGATGTGGAACGAGGGATATTATTGCTGATGTCAGATGGGTCATCACTGAAAGCTGAGAACACCAGAAAGATGTTTTCCTGTGTTTTATTGACTATACGAAGGCATTTGACTCTGTGGATCATAACAAATTACGGACAACATTGGGAAGACTAGGAATTCCAGAGCACTGAATTGTGCTCACGAGGAACCTGTGTGTAGAGCAAGAGACAGTCACTCAAACAGAACAAGAGCATACTGCTTGGTTCAAAATTGGAAAAGGTGTGTGTCAGAATTGTATTTTCTCACCATATTTATTCAATCTGTAGGCTGAGCAAATAATCCAAGAAGGCAGACTATATGAACAAGAACTAACGGGGCATCAGGATTGGAGGAAGACTCATTAGCAACCTGCGTTGTGCAGATGACACAACCTTGCTTGCTGAAAGTGAGGAGGACTTGAAACACTTACTGATGAGGATCAAAAACAACAGCCTTCAATATGGATTACACCTCAATATAAACGAAAACAAAAATCTTCACACAACTGGACCAATAAGCCACATCACGATAACTGGAGAAAAGATTGAGGTTGTCAAGGATTTCACTTTATTTGGATCCACAATCAACGTCCATGGAAGCAGCAGTTAAGAAATCAAATGACGTATTGTACTGGGCAAATCTGCTGCAAAAGACCTCTTTAAAGTGCCAAAAAACGAAGATGTTGCTTTGAGGACTAAAGTGCACCTGAACCAAATCCTGGTCTTTTCAATCAACTCATATGCATGTGAAAGTTGGACAATGAAAAAGGAAGACTGAAGAAGAATTGATGTGTTTGAATAATGGTGTTATGGATTGAATTGTGCCCCCCCCCCCGCAAAATATGCGTCTACTTTGTTAGGCCATGATTCCCAGTATTCTGTGATTGTCCTCCATTTTGTGATTGTAATTTTATGTTAAAGAGGACTAGGGTGGGATTGTAACATCACCCTTACTCAGGTCACTTTCCTGATCCAATGTAAAGAGTTTCCCTGGGTAGTGGCCTGCACCACCTCTTATCTCGCAAAAGATAAAAGGAAAGGGAAACAAGCAGAGAGTTGGGGGCCTCATACCACCCCCGGAGCAGAGCGTGTCCTTTAGACCTGGGGTTCCTGCACAGAGAAGCTCCTAGTCCAGGGGAATATTGATGAGAAAGACCTTCCTGCAGAGCTGTCAGAGAGAGAAAGTCTTCCCCTGGAGCTGACACCCTGAATTTGGACTTCTAGCCTACTAGACTGTGAGAAAATTAATTTCTCTTTGTTAAAGCCATCCACTTGTGGTATTTCTGTTAAAGCAGTACTAGATAACTAAGACAAATGGTGTTGGTGAAGAATATCGAATATACCGTGAACTGCCAGAACAAACAAACCTGTCTTGGAAGAAGTGCAGCCAGAATGCTCCATTGAAGCAAGAATAGCAATACTTCGTCTCTCTTACTTCGGACAGTTATAAGGAGGGACCAATCCTTGGGAAAGGACATTACGCTTGATAAAATAGAGGGTCAACAAAAAAGAGGGAGACCCTCAATGAGAAGGTTAATGCAGTGGCTGGGAAAATGGGCTCAAACATACCTACTACTGTGAGGATGGCAGAAGACTGGGCCACCTTTCATTCTGTTGTACATGGGGTCGCTGTGAGTCAGAGGCAACTCGATGGCACATAATAGCAGCAACTACAGCTACTCCACGTGACCTTATTAACTTACCCGTATCAGCTACCAGGAAAGTACCTGTTTCCTGACAAGGTCACATACACAGGTACAGATGTCAGGACTTCAACGTAACTTTTTACGGTACACAATTCAGTTCATAACAAGGGGTGTAAAGTTTTTCAAACTGTAGGTTGCTACTGGTTCCTGAGCAGAATTTGTTTAAAGGGGAAGAATAGAACTGAAAAGGTAGGAGTGCATTCCATAGAGCAATGGAAAATACTGTTTCATAAAACTGTATGTTTCAGCTATGGAGATCACTCAAAACTCAAAAACCTGCTGGTAGGAAGGGGACATTTTTCAGAATTCTCTTTGGAGGCAAAGGCTGGAGATGGCTGAACACAGAGCTGTAATCTTCTGCCCTGCTTCTCTGACTTTATTCTTTTTCTTTTAATTCCTTTTGTTTTTAATTCTTTTTATGAGGATTTCCAAATATATACATAAGTAGGGAGAATAGGATAATGAGGCCCATGTACCCATCACCGAGTTTTAGCACTTACCATCTCAAGTTAATTTTTGTTCATCTATGTCACCTCCCACTATCACCCGAGGTATTTTGAAGCAAATCCCAGACTTCATATCATTTTATCAGTAAACACTTCATTACGCTTCTATAAAAGATAAGGGTGTTTTTTTTTTTTCTTAAAGCATAACCACCGTATCATTATCACAACTAAAAAAGTAGCAATTATCCCTAATGTCACCACATATCCCATGGTTCTCTGACCATCCGTTGTGTGTGTGTTTGGACTGTGGTAGGTATTGACATATTCGACAGAACATTTTCCATTTCAACATTTTCTACATGTACAATTCAGTGACAGCCTTCACCTTCATCATGTCCTGCAGCCATGGCCACGATCTGTTTTGCCACTATTTTCCTTTGAGGTTCCTCCTGGTAGCCTCTCCTCCAGACATCTAGGTTTGGGGCAAAGACTTTCTCTACCTCCCTTACCCGGTCAGTGGGATTAAATTTCCCTTCTGTTGAGGAAGAACCATGTTGTGCTCAGAGCAAAGCCGTCATCATTAAATGCCCATCATAACGATTATGGCCATTAGGAGGCCAAGCTCTAAGCAGCAGAAAAGAAGAGAGAGAGAGGCGAAACGCAGGATGAATTTAAGTGGCATAGGATGCGAGGACATCCCTGGCAAGCAAGGAGGCATTTCTCTAACGAGGAGGGGCGGCTGAGGCGGGGAGCAGCAGACGGCTTGTGGGAGAGCTTACAAGCGGGGCCGCACTGTCTCAAACGTACCACTTTGTCAGGGTCCATCAACTGGAAAAATCGGCCTGGGGCTTTTAATGTGCAGTCTGGAGAATTACTTTCAATTAAGAGAGAGACACTTTAAATCTCGAGAAATAGTCAGCCCTCATGTATTCCACTTAGCGTTTAAAATCCACTCTCAGTATTAATAGGATCAGAGGATGTAAAACCGGAACGGGACTTAGAATTATCCTGGGCAGCCCCTCATTGTCTGTGTGTGTGGCGGGGCGGGGGGGACAGGGAGAGGACTGAGTGATTTACTCCATGTGGCAAGCTGGTGAGTGACTTAGAATTCAGCCTCCGAATTCCCAAGCCTGGCCTTCTTTGTATGAGTGCTGTCTGGTCTTCCAGAAGTGTCTTCTTGGGGTGGGAGGAGGTTTATGGGAGCGTGGTTCTTATTGTCCCTATCTCCAGCTCTGTGCATGTGTGCACATGTATACATGTGTGTGCATCCGTGCACGTTGTGTGTGTGCACGAGTATGTGTGTATGTGTGAGTGTGTATGGTTGTTACTCATTTTTCCAGCTGTGTGTATGTGCAGTGTGCATGCCTGTGCATGTGCATACATGAGTGTGCATGTGTTCACCTGTGAATGGGTGTGTAGTTATTATGACTTATGGTATTTCCAGCTGTGTGTGTGCGCCCATGTGCACGTGTGTGCATTGTGTGTGCATGTGGGTACTTGTGAGTGTGTGTGGTTATTGTTACTCATGATATTTCCAGGTCTGTGTGTGTGCACGTGTGCAGGTGCGTGCATGTGTGTATGTGTGTGTGTGTGTTTGCCAGTGAATGGACAGGAAATAAATGGCTAATAACCCCCTTGGACACCCTCACCCCTTGAATCTACCCCAAACTTTATGGACACGGGGCCCAGGCCATGGTCATGCTGAACTCGGCCTGGCACAGCAGTCACACCCAGGCCAACCTGAGCCCACATTCTCTGTCCACCTCTGCATGGCGGAAGGCAAGTTGCTAGGTCTTCCGAAGTCTTTTCCTGGAGCAGCAAAAAAAAAAAAAAAAAGGTTGCCAATAATACCTACAGAGCAGGGCAGTTTTAAAATTACGTGAAATAATGCACAGAAAGGGCTGCGTAGACCGTAGACACCCAGTAAATGACCATCGCTTTTGATCTCCAGATGCAGGCATCTGAAGGCAGCCTAATTACTTGCTGAGGTCCTGGGTCCACCCTACTCCACTTTGTGGCATCTGGAAACAGCGTTTAAGTAGAAAAGCAGATCCAATTTGTTTACATCACTTTTACCACACCTCCTTTTGCTAATGGCCTTCCTTTTTTTTCTTTGCCTGGAGGCAGTAACGCTTGTCTTTAATCAGTGTAAGGTAATTTAGTACCCCTCGCTTCAGTCTGCCAGGAAAAATGAGCCATTAATTTCCTGGAGCTTCCAAGAAAATGCAATCGCTTTTGTTACACTACAAACGTTTTGCAACTGCTGTGCTGGAAAGAAAAAATAAAAGTGTGCTAAGTCCCTAGTTTACCAAATGGGGTTTGGTAAAAATTAACTATAGCGGTCAAGGTTATCTTTCCTCTTTGGGACTCAACTGATGACCTTCGGTGCTACTGAAGGGGTAAAGGGCAGGGCTGTTTACAACCAATGTTTCTGTCACTGTATATTGGTGGAACTGGGCTGTGAAGTGCTCTGCCTGGGAATCGTGCAAGTCAATAAAAAACAAGACTCGGTGTGGGTTCTGAGTTCTCTTTTGCCCATGGTGGCTGCGGCTATTTCCCCATCATTGTGATCCTGAAAAAGCTGGTATCCAGGAGAACTTGTGGATACAGTAATTCTCCCAGCATTCAGGTGCCACTTGGCCCCTCCTTGGAGAAAGCATCCTGGGCAGACAGCCTGTTCTGATGGGCAGCCCATGCCCCCTCATGCTGGCTGGCCAGGGGCTACCATGTCAGCGAGAGTCCCTGGTGCCAGAAAATTCCTTTGTTCCTTGGGAAAAATGTTCTGTCTTCCTCCTGCTCTGTCAGCCTGACCACCCTGGGATCCCCTTGGAGGGTCCATCCATGCCAGGGGCTGGATCCAGCTGGGGGAATATGAAGTCACTGCCCCATTTTTGGGCTGCTGCCTTGGGTCTGGAAGGAAATTACCCAGGAGTCCAGCTTGACTTGACCAGGGAGACCAGGAAGTCAGTGAGGGGGCTAAGATTGTCTTCAGTTTGAGTGAATCTGGCCTTGGCCTGGACATCAGCTCTGGGTAATCACTGACATTCCTCCCTGCTACGGGGTGGCCCCTTCAGCTTGAGAGCTGCTGCCGGTAGCTCTGTGGACGGGAGTGGCCTGGGAGGGGGCTGGGAATAGCCACATCCCCTTTTCCATAACTATTGACCAGGACTGTGTTCGCAAGCAATAGGATCTTTAGGGAGCTTATCCAGCTAAATTCAGGAGTTTGTTCCTCTCCCTCTCCAGGCCCCAGACCCAAAGAGGATCATCTTGCAAGGAGAGAGAGTGATGTGGAGCCTTTTAAGGAACAACAGGAAGACTGATGATTCCTGCAATAAATGGGACTTCCACCTCCACCCCTGAGAGCAGACAGGGCTGCAGGGAGGGGCATGCCAGGTGGACCTGGTGGTCAGGGCAGCTCCGTGGGCCCTGATTCTGCTTGCTGCCCCCCACCCACAACTCCTGGGGGCGCTGTGTCTCCTCCGTGCGCCAGCCCGGCTCCAGGGAGAGAGCCCTCTTCCCAGCACATTGTCCCACTGTCATGAGTGCCTTGAGAGAGGTAAGCACAGGTCACATGCTCTTCCCATTAATTCAGCAAAAACAGGCACACGCTCTTTTCATTAATTCAGCAAAAAAACAAGCGAGGAGAAAGCAGAAAGGAAATGAGGACAGATAATGCAAATATAATAGCATGGCAATTGCCTCATGTCCCAAGCACGTCGCCAAGAGCCTTCCTGCGTTTCAAGTCCGCCTTGCCTGAGATAGCTCCATTAGCAACCTTCCGCAGCCACAAGACAGGGCTGGGTGCGGGGGCACACACAGTGAGGGCACAGCCTGTTCTCAGCCAGCTCACGTCAGGGCAGCCTCCCAGCAGGCTTTTCTGCCCAGTGCTGCCCAGGTGCCCTGGGAGCAGAGGAGAGGGGCACTGAGCCCGGCTGGGGGGTGAGGGGCAAGGCTGAGTTCAAAACCAGCCGGGCAGAGAGAAGGGGTCTATAAACCTGTCAGCACCTGTCAGACCAGGAGCAAGGAGAGAAGCCCAGAGGCTAAGGGGGTCCTCCAGAAAGAAAAGCCATGCTATGGAGCAGGATAGTCTTTGCAAATGACCTCTGCTTTTTGCTAACTTTTTGTTAATTCATTTGCTCCTTATTAAGCACAGAGTCCTGACTGTGGAACACTGCTGGCAGTGCGGACTCGAGGCAAGAACACACAGACTCATCAGAGACACAGAGATTGAAACCGGGGCCGAAGTGGGGTGGGTTCCGTGAGGACACTCTAACCACCAAGTCATGCAAGCAGCAACCACGGACATCCCCCAGCCTCCCGCCCAAACCCATGTGAGTTTCCTGCTGCAGAGCTTGCTGGTCGCCTCGGCCCTTCTGACCCCATGGTACCTGTCTTCAAAGTCAGTTTGAGATTTCAGGGGAAACTAGTGCTTTTACTGTTTAGCCCAGCCCCTGGGGTGTGTGGGAATCAAGGGTAGAAGGAGGGCAGGGAAGGGCAAAGGTTGGGACTGCTCTCTCTCTACGCAGGCAGGCTTCAAGTATGGAAAGTTTAATGGCTTGTTCTTCCAGCCATTCTGTGATGTTCCAGGTCAAAAAGGTGGCATCAGAAACCTGCACTAAACTACAGTGTCCTCATTCAAGATGCCGCAGAACCACAAAGGGAACACCTGCTGGAGATCCTGATTCGATTCCCAGCCAATGCACCTCATGTCAGGCTACTTCCTGTCTGTCAGTGGAGGCTCGTGTGATGCTAACATGCTGAACAGGCTTCAGCAGAGCTTCCAGATTAAGACAGACAAGGAGGAAAGGCCTGATGATCAACTTTAGAAAACCAGCCAATGAAAACCCTGTGGATCACAACTGTCCAATTCAAAACTGATCACGGGGATGGTATAGGACTGGGCAGTGTTTTGTTCTGTTGTGCATGGGATCACAGTGAGTCGGCGTGACTTGATGGCAACTAACAACACCAACAACTTTGTATGAGCTTCCTATGATACAGGACCAAATTACCACACACTTAGTGCTTACCAGGAGCCCTGGTGGCTCAGTGGTTAAGAGCTACAGCTGCTAACCAAGAGGTAAGCAGCTTGAATCCACCAGCTACTCCTTGGAAACTCTATGGGGCAGTTCTACTCGTCCTACAGGGTCGCTATGAGTCAGAATCAACTTAACTCGACAGCAACGAGTTTTTTTTTTTTTGCATAGTGCTTACAACAGTGCACATTTTTATTTCCTCTCTATTCTGGAGGCCAGATGTCTGACACCAGTCTCTCCGGCCTAAAGTCAAGGTGTCAGCAGGGCTGCATTCCTTCTGGAGGCTGGAGAGGAGAATCCATTTCTTTATCTTTTCCAGTTTCTAGAGGTTACCACCACTCCTTGGCTTGTGGCCCCCTCCTCCATCTAGCTTATTACTTAAATCCTCCTTATGCCTCCTCAGCCACCTCTGTTTTCACTGTAAGGACCGGCCGACCCAGATAACCCAGGATCATTTTCCTAATTAAGGTCAGCTGATTAGCGACCGTCATCTCATCTGCACCTTCATTTTCCTTTCCCATGTAAGGAGCATGCCCCCTGGTCCTGGCAATTAGCATGTGGATCTTTGGGGGCAGTTGTCCTGTCGTCCACTGCTTCCCACAGGGGGCAACATCCACACTGATTCTTGAAGGCTGAGAAGGAGCCATGGAGGCTAATGGGGTGGCAGTAGGGCACCCCAACCCCAACAGAGAAGAAGAGGTCGGCTAGGTATCTCCCGGAAGGTTGGGAAAGGCTGGGAGTAGGGAGCAGAGGTTGAGGATGAGGCAGTTTTCTGGGAAGAAGGCAGGCGTGGCAGAGATCAGCTGGGGACCAAAGCTCAGGAAAGCAGGAGTTTGGATCTGGAGCCAGTGAGGGTGTCCGGGGAGGGGGTGCTACACCGACCTCTCACCCCACCTTGCCTAGTGAGTTAAATTGGCCCTGCTTCTAGTGGACAAGACCCCAGGCCAACTTGGGAGTTGCAGCCTGCAGGGTGGACAGAGCCAGTCCCGAGTCTGCATTTGGGAGCAAGAGAGGATGCTAGGGAGGCTTGCCAGACGTCGGTGCTGATGGAGACCACGTGCATCCCAGAGACATCAGCCGGCCACAGGCACGCACTGTACTCTGAGGCCATCTTAAATTTTGCCAAAACCCCAGGGCTGGAGCCAAAAAGAAGACCTCTTGTAGGAGTTAGGGGAGGGCGGGGCGAGGGCAGCGGGTATTGTTGTAATGGTTTCATAACATACTAAGTTAATTTATTTGCTTTGACTTGCGCCTTTTAAATAGGGTTTCATCATTTAAAGTGTTTTCCATCTTATCCTGTTACATGGGTAGGAGGCCGTGTGTTTGTTTACTTGTGGGATGCTTCCCATCCCCAAAGCCCCGTTTAATCAGCTGGGCAGGGAGATAGTATTTTTATAGCCGTTCCTTCTGGTGCCACACTTCCTTCTCCATTTTCACTTCCCTTGTTGTTTTGAACCATGGCCACAGCAGCGTTCTTCTCTTTGACTTCTACACCAGAGCAAATTCCATTCCAGAACACAGACATGTCTTTTCCGGCCTACGGCTGCTCTGCCGCACCCCGGCCCCAGCGATGGAGTGACCAGTGTCCAGCATCCCTGTGGGCACTGAACTTCCGAGAGTAAAGAAAGAGCCACTGGCATGCCAACCTGGAGGCAGTGGGGCGGCAGGCAGGGGCCCAGAATGAGGCCTGAGCAGACCTGACCAGCTCAGCTCCCCACCCCCATCTCAATACTGTGGCCTCCCGCTGGGCCTACACACCCGCCCAGCTGCAAGGTCTCACTTTCAGAAATACTCCCCTGAATACGATCATGGCGTGGGTCCCTGTCTTAGTTACTCAGTGCTGCTGTAACAAAAATACCCCAAGTGGGAGGCTTTAAAGAACGGGAATTTGCTTTCTCACAGACCAGGAAGCTAGAAGTCCAAATTCAGGCTGCTAGCTCTAGGGGAAGGCTCTCTCTGCTGGCTCTGGGGGAAGATCCTTGTCTCTTTCAGCTTCTATAACCCTGGTGTTTCTGGGTTCTTTTTCCATCTTCACATGCCGTCTATCCTCCTCACGCCTCTCCCCACCTCCATTTGTGTTTACTTTTGCATCTAATCTGCTCTTTTTATAATTGAAAAATGATTCAGTCCAGGACACACTGTATACTGATACAGTCTCGTTGACACAACAAAGAAAATCCTATATCCAGATGGAATTACATCCACAGATATAGGGTTTACGATCCCACCACATATTTTGGGGGGATACAACTCAATCCATAACAGTCCCTATTGCCCCAGGTTAAAACGCCTTTGCTATCTGCCTCCTCACCTGTGCAGGTACAGCTCTGCCCTCACCCCCACCTTACTCTTCATAGGCCAGCACAAGGGAGGTTCCTGTGTTGCCTGCTCCTGGCCCCCATGCCCTTTGCAGGGTGACCTCTCCTCCTGGAATGCCCCTTCTCTCCTTGGCTTGCTCTTTCTCATCCTTTAAGACGCAGCTGAGATACCACCTCATCGTACTCTGCGTGTCCTCGACTCCCTGTGTCAGGGGACCTGTCTTCAACTCCATAACAATTCTCCACGCTCTGTTATTACTGTCTGTTATGAAGTAGTGGTGTTCTGGTGGTACAGTGGTTAAGAGATCAGGCTGCTAACCAAAAGGTCAGCAGTTTGAATCCACCAGCAGCTCCTTGGAAACCCTATGGGGCGGTTCTGCTCTGTCCTACAGGTTTGCTATGAGTTGGAATTGACTGGAATGCAGTGGTTTTTGTTGTTTTTAATGGGTATGATGTGCCTCTTTGTCCTGCAGAAGGTCTTATTCACGCCCACATTCCCAGAAACCAGCACCAAGCTTGGCAACGATCTGAGCCTGTCTTGGTTTCCTAGTGCTACTGTAACACAAATACCACAAGTGGGGGGCTTTAAAGAACAGAGATTTATTTTCTCGTAGCTCTGGAGGCTAAAAGTCCAAATCAGAGTCTTGACCTTGTCAATTCCTTCCTTGTCAGTAACCCCAAGTTTTCCTTGGTTCCTTGGCATTCCTTGGCTTGTAGATGTTCCTCATGGTGTCCGTCTTCCCCTGTGTGTGTCTAATCTGCTCTTTATAACTTAGAATGATTAAGTTTAGGAATCAGTCTACTCCTGTATGACCTCATTAATACAATAAAGAAACCCATTTCCAAACAGGGTCATGTTTACAGGTATAGGGGATAGGACTTCAACACACATTTTGGGGAAATGCAATTCAAACCGTAATACCATCTATAAAGGGAAGTTTGGTTTCCTGATAAGATGGTAATTACCACGGGCTTCTGGCTCCCAACCCTGAAGCAAACCTTAGGGCTGCCACAGAGGTGAGAGGGAGTTTGATAGACCCATCAAGCTCTGAGGAGTCTCTGGGGACTGAAGGTGGCTCAGCCTTGTTGTGCGGGGAAAGTACAACCCAAAGCAGAAACAAGTGAAATGCAGTGGGGCATTAAACATGAGAATAAAAGAGAATGCATTTACAAGCAAGAGAAGTCCCTGGGTGGTGAAAATGGTTAACATGCTCAGCTGCTAACCTAAAGGTTGGAGGTGCAAGTCCACCCAGAGGCACCTGAGAAGAAAGGCCTGGCAACCTACTTTTGGGACATTATCCACTGAAAAGACCCATGGAGCACAGTTCTACCCCGATACGCATGGGGTCACCATAAGTCAAAGTCTGCTTGATGGCAACTGGAAAGGAAAAAAAAAAAAGAAGCAAGAACCATACCAAAACAAAACCAAAAAACAGACCTATAAAAATCCAGAAGTGAAATCCTAAATGCTGCCTATGCGATTTCTGAAAGGGCTGCGGAGCGGGACCCTGAGACTTGAAAATGAAAAGGTAAAAGTATATATTCCAGGCATGTCAGAATCAAAATCTATGGCAGCAATTTTTAAGGTCTTCCAAAACAGATGCTAAGGTTAAAAATATCATGGGAGTCAAAAAAGAGATACTATATAGTAGTGAAAAAGCAGAGTAGATTTAAGAAGGCATCACAGAACCAACTTCTGGGTTCCAGGAAGGGCCGAGTAGACTAAGCCTCTGTGACAACAGTTACCAACTCTGGACTACGTAAAAATCAGCTGTTTGGTGGCGTTGCTATGCAACCAAAAGCAAGAAGAGAGCAGAAGCGATGTGGCCCTTAAATAGAGAAATGAAATGTACCGGATGGATTTCCAAATTTAACCAGCTTTTCTAGTGAGGGCACTCCAGTCCGTGAGTTACACAGAGAATAGAGATTAAGTAGAAAGTGCCAGTTCCATTCCAATTTCTTGAAGTATAATTCATATACACAAAAGTTTCCAATCTAATGGTACAATTTGATGATTTTTAAAAAGTGTATAGGCATGTAAACACCATCACAATCGTGTTGTAAAGCCTTTCTATCCCCCCAAAAACATTTCTCCTGCCCCTTTGCAGTAAATCCTCACCACCACCCCCAGCCCCTGACCCTTGGCAACCACTCATCTGCTTTTGATCACTAAGGTTTGACTTTTCTATATAATTGGAATTGTAAAGTACACAGTGCTTTCTGTCTGGATTTTTTCACCCAGTATAGGGTTTTTGAGACTTGTCCCTGTTATTTCATGCATTGGTAATATGTTCTTTTTTATTACAGAATGATAACTATTGTATGTATATACCACAATTTTTAAAAAATAATTTTTATTGTGCTTTAAGTGAAAGTTTACAAATCAAGTCAGTCTCTCACACAAAAACCCATATACACCTTGCTACACACTCCCAGTTACTCTCCCCCTAATGAGACAGCTTGCTCTCTCCCTCCCCTCTCTCTTTTCGTGTCCTTTTCGCCAGCTTCTAACCCCCTCCCCCCCTCATCTCCCCTCCAGACAGGAGATGCCAACAGAGTCTCAAGTGTCCACCTGATCCAAGAAGCTCACTCCTCACCAGCATCCCTCTCCAACCCATTGTCCAGTCCAATCCATGTCTGAAGAGTTGGCTTCAGGAATGGTTCCTGTCCTGGGCCAACAGAAGGTCTGGGGGACATGACCACTGGGGTCGTTCCAGTCTCAGTCAGACCATTAAGTCTGGTCTTATGAGAATTTGGGGTCTGCATCCCACTGCTCTCCTGCTCCCTCAGGGGTTCTCTGTTGTGCTCCCTGTCAGGGCAGTCATCAGTTGTAGCCGGGCACCATCTAGTTCTTCTGGTCTCAGAATAATGTAGTCGCTGGTTCATGTGGCTCTTTCTGTCTCTTGGGCTTGTAATTACCTTGTGTCCTTGGTGTTCTTCATTCTCCTTTGATCCAGGTGGGTTGAGACCAATTGATGCATCTTAGATGGCTGCTTGCTAGCGTTTAAGACCCCAGACACCACTCTTCAAAGTGGGATGCAGAATGTTTTCTTAATAGATTTTATTATGCCAATTGACTAAGATTTCCCCTGAAACCATGGTCCCCAGACCCCTGCCCCTGCTACGTTGGCCTCCGAAGCATTCAGTTTATTCAGGAAACTTCTTTGCATTTGGTTTGGTCCAATTGTGCTGACCTCCCCTGTATTGTGCGCTGTCTTTCCCTTCACCCAAAGTAGTTTTTATCTACTATCTAATTAGTGAATACCCTTCTCCCACCCTCCTTCCCTCCCCCCTCTCATAAGCACAAAAGATTGTTTTCTTCTCAGATTAAACTATTTCTCAAGTTCTTGTAATAGTGGTCTTATACACTATTTGTCCTTTTGCAACCGACTAATTTCACTCAGCATAATGCCTTCCAGGTTCCTCCATGTTATGAGATGTTTCATTGATTCCTCACTGTTCTTTATCAATGCGTAGTATTCCACTGTGTGAATATACCATAATTTATTTATCCATTCATCCATTGATGGGCACCTTGGTTGCTTCCATCTTTTTGCTATTGTAAACAGTGCTGCAATAAACATGGGTGTGTATATATCTGTTCATGTTAAGGCTCTTATTTCTCTAGGATATAGTCTAAGGAGTGGGATTGCTGGATTGTATGGTAGTTCTATTTCTAGCTTTTTAAGGAAGCGCCAAGTCAATTTCCAAAGTGGTTGTACCATTTGACATTCCCACCAGCAGTGTATAAGTGTTCTAATCTCTCCACAGCCTCTCCAACATTTATTATTTTGTGTTTTTTGAATTAATGCCAGCCTTGTTGGAGTGAGATGAAATCTCATTGTAGTCTTGATCTGCATTTCTCTAATGGCTAATGATTATATACCACAATTTTTTAATCCACTGTTGGCAAACATTTGGGGAAATTTCCAGTTTTTGTCAATTATGGATAAAGCTGCTATGAAAATTCACGTGTAAACCTTTGTGTGAGCATATATTTTCATTTATTTGGGTAAATACTAAGAGTGGAACTTAAGGGTCATATGGTAAGTGTATGTTTAAATTTAAAAGCTAGGGACAAACTGTTTTCCAAAGTGCCTGTATAATTTTCCATTTGTACCAGCAACGTCTGAGCACTTCAGTTGCTCCCACATCCTTGTCAACGCTTAGTATTGTCAATCTTTTTAATTTAAGCCTTTCTAGCGTGTGCGTGGTGGTAGCCCATTGTGGTTTTTATTTGCCTTTCCTAATTACTAATGATGTTCAGCATCTTTTCAAGAGCTTATTGGCCATGTGTATATCTTCTTTTGTGAACTGTCTGTTCAGATGTTTTGTTCATTTTTAATGGAATTGTTTGTCTTAATATTGACTTGTAAGTGCTGTTCGTATATTCTGTTACCAGATATATGTTTTGCAAATATTTTCTCTCAGTTTGGCTTCCCTTTCCATTTTACTAACAATATTTTTGAAGAGCAAATATTTTAAACTTTAATGCAGTCCACTTTATCACTCTTTTATTTTAGAGTTTATGATTTTTTGTGTCCTATTTAAGGTAAAAAGTTTTTTTCTTTTTTTTTATTTAAGGCATCTTTACCTAATCCAAAATTACAAAGATTTTTCTCTTATATTTTCTCCCGGAATTCTTATTGTTTTGTTGCCAGGTAGAAACCTCACGCTCGATTCATCTCAGCCAATAAATGAGAGACTAAAGTGACTTTGTTGCATTGCATAAGGAAAGGAACAGTTGGGGTTGCTGCCTCCAAGACTGCTCAGCCAGGGTGAGGGGAAACGTTACTTTTAAGGCGTTTACAAATAGGAAGTTCATACAAGTTATGTCAGCAACTTTCTTAATCATACTATGCAGGTGCAATGGGGTTTACATATAACTTAATGCATCACATGTTCAGAAAATAGCAGTTAAACTTGACCCAGAGGTGGGAAAGTTACTATGGATGAGGTATTTATTGAACTAAAAGGTTATGCTGAATGTCAACATGGCATCTAAACCGGTTGTTGCCAGTTTCCTCCAGTTTTTAGCAGCAGTTAAGGAAAGGGAACCGGGATTTTAATGTAAAACTATGGGACCTGTCAAGCAAAGGAACCAGGATTTTAATGTAAAGCTACAGGGTGTGCCAGGCAAGCTGCTTGAGGCAGTGGAATTTTCCGCAGCCTGGGGTCCTCTAAAGTTATTTCATTTAGGCCTGTGATTCATTTGAAGTAATCTTTGTATATAAAAAAAAAATTTTTTTTTTTTTTAATATAGCATGGAGTAAAAGTTCAGGTACTCAGTTTTTTGTATATAAACTTCTGTTTTATCATTTGTTAGAAAGATCATCCTTTCTCTGTTAAATTTTCTTGGAACCTTCAGTGAAAGTCAATTGACCGTATAGATGTGGGTCTATTTCCTGATGTTTTTCTTCTGTTGCATTGATCTACATGTCTATCTTTATGCCAATACCATGCCATCTTGCTTATTGCACATTTGTAACAAGAATTGAAATTAAGTGGTGTAGATCATTGCCATAATTATCTAGTGCTGCTATAACAGAAACGCCACAAGTAGATGGCCTTAACAAACAATTTTATTCTCTCACGGTGTCAGAGGGTAGAAGTCCAAATTCAGGGCGCTGGCTCTAATGGAAGGCTTTCTCTCTCTGTTGCCTCTGGGGGAAGGTCTTAGTTCCTCAGTTCCTTGGCAATCTGCATGTGGTGTGACATCTTTTTTCCCGCATCTTGGCTCCCTTGCTTCCTTGCTTAATCTGCTTCTTTTATATCTCAAAAGAGATTGACTCAAGACACACCCTACACTAATACTGTGTCATTAACATAACAAAGTAAACCCATTCCCAAATGGGAATTTACAACACGTTTTTGGGGGACATAATTCAAACCAAAACAGTCATCCAAATTTGTTCTTTTTACTTTTTAAAGATGCTTTGGCAATTTTAGAATTAACTTGTCATTTTCCACAAACGGAGCCTGCTGGAATTTTGATTGGGGTTGCGTTGAGACTATAAATCAAATCGGGGAGAAATGACATCTTAACAACATTGAGTTTAACAACATCTTAACAGCCATGAGCAGCATGTATCTCTCTATTCATTTTGGTCTTCTTTAATTCCTCTCAGTGATGTTTTGTAGTTTTTAGTGTGCAAGTCTTACAAATATTTTGGTAAATTTATCCCTAGTATTTTATACTTTTGATGCTATTGTAAATGCTATTTTAAAAATTTCTTAGTTCAATTTTCATTGCTAGTATGCAGAGATGGTTGTAAACTGACATTGTATCCTGTGACCTCGCTGAATTTACTGCTGTGGATTACAAAGAATTTTTTTTCTTTGTAGATTCCTTAGGATTTTTTTATGTGCACAGTCATGCAGTGTACAAATAAATAGTTTTACTTCCTCTTCCCATTCTCAGTACTTTATGAAAATTGTCTCATTTCAGTGGCTAGGACCTCCAGGGAATAAAAGTGTTCAAACAAGAGGTGAGAGAGAACATCTTTGCCTTATTCCTGATCTCAGGATATGTGTGCCAGGAAGACAATTATAGCTTGACTGGTTTTTGTTTTTCCTTTCACTTATCTAAAGATTTTGCTCCAGTTTTTCTGGCTTGCAGTTTTTCTGATGAGAGATTCCCCCGTCTTTCTCTCTTAAATGCCTTTTTAAAATCACATTTCTTTATTAAAGTATAACATATGCAATAAAATTCACCTAACTGTATTGTTTGCTGATTTTAGGGTATTTATACAGTTGTGGCAACAGCACCATAATGTAATATTAGAATACTTCCATCACTCAAAAAGATTCCTTGTAACCATTTGTAGTCAACCACTTTTTCCCTCCTTGGCCCCACTTAACCAAGTTCTGTCCCTAAAATTTGGCTTTTTCTAGAAAATTTATAGGAATGGATGTATAGAATAATTAGTCTTTTGTGTACGGCTTTTAAAATTCAAGCCAGATTCAGAAGAGGATGTAGAACAAGGGATATGCTTGCTGATGTCAGATGGATCTTGGCTGAAAGCAGAGAATACCAGAAGGATGTTTACCTGTGTTTTATTGACTATGCAAAGACATTGGACTGGACTGTGTGGATGATAGCAAATTATGGATAACATTGCAAAGAATGGGAATCCCAGTACACTCAGTTGTGCTCATAGGGAACCTGTACATAACCAAGAAGCAGTTGTTCAAACGAAATAAGGGGTTGTGCCCTTTTACCATACTTATTTAATCTGTAATTTGAGCAAATAATCTGAGAAGCTGAACTATACGAAGAAGAACACTGCATCAGGATTGGAAGAAGGCTCATTAACAACCTGCGTTACGCAGATGACACAACCTTGCTTGCTGAAAATGAAGGGAACTTGAAGCACTAACTGATGAAGATCAAAGACTACAGTCTTCAATGTGGATTACACCTCAACATAAAGAAAACAAAAATACTCACAATGGTAACAATAAGCAACATCATGATAAATGTATTTCACTTTACTTGGTTTCACAATTAACCCCCGTGGCAACAGCAGTCAAGAAATCAAACAATGTGTTGCATTGGGCAAATCTGCTGCAAAAGACCTCTCTAAAGTATTAAAAAGCAAAGGTGTCACTTTGAGGACTAAGATGTGAAATCTGGACAATGAATAAGGGAGGCCAAAGAAGAAATAATGCCTTTGAATTGTGGTGTTGGTGAAGAATCGAACATACCATGGATTTCCAGAAGAATGAACAAATCTCTCTAGGAAGAGGTATAGCCAGAATGCTCCTTAGAAGCAAGGATGGTGAGATTTTGTCTCATTTACTTTGGGCATGTTATCAGGAGGGACTAGTCCCTGGAGAAGGATACCATGCTTGGTAAAGTAGAGGGTCAGAGAAAAAAAGGAAGACCCTCAATGAGATGGGCTCAAATATAGCAATGATTGTGAGGATAGTGCAGGGCTGGGCAGTGTTTCATTCTGTTGTACATAGGGTCACTGAGAGTTGGAACCAACTCAACAGCACCTAAAAACAAAAACGGCATAGTTTTTGAGGATCGTCCTTGATGTGGCATGTGTCTGTAGATCATTCCTTTTATCGGATGTTTATATGGCTATAACACATTTTGCTCACCAATTTATCACCTGTGGTCATTTGGCTTGTGTCAACTTTTTGGCTATTATGAATAAAGCTGTTGTGAAATTTTATATGTAAGCCTTTGGACACATATTTTCATTTCTCTTGTTAGATACCAAGGAGTGGAATTGTTGGGTCGTACACCATCATAAGTCTTCTATGAACATATGCTTTCTTTTCTCTTTGCCTAGGCTTTGAATAGATGGATCATAGGATAGGTGTATGTTTTAAAGAACTGTAAACTCTTTTTCAAAGTAACTATCTCACTTTACATTCTTATGACCTAAAATATTATAATGAAATGTGCAAAGACCTGGAGTTAGAAAACCAAAAGGGTAGAATACGCCCAGCATTTCTCAAGCTGAAAGAACTGAAGAAAAAATTCAAGTTTGAGTTGCAAAATTAAAGGATTCTATTGGGAAAATATTGAATGACCCAGCATCAAAAGAAGATGGAAGGAATACACAGAATCATTGTACCAAAAAGAGAAGGACATTATGCTTGGCAAAATAGAGAGTCAGCAAAGAAGAGAAAGACCCTCAAGGACATGGATTGACACAGTGACTGCAAAGATGGGCTCAAGCATAACAATTGTGAGGATGGCACTGGATAGGAAAGTGTTTTGTTCTGTTGTACATGGGGTCGCTATGAGTTGGAACTCACTTGCTGGCACCTAAAAACAACAACATACATGAGGGTTTCGGTTTCTCTACTTTCTCACCAATATTTGTCTGGCCAGTCTTTTTACCCCAGCCATTCTAATGCAAGAGTTGTGGTATCTTACTGTGGTTTTAATTTGCATTTCCCTGAAATGCCTAATGATGCTGAACATTTTTCTAGGTGCTAATTGGCTATTCATGTATCTTTTAAGGTGAAGTGTCTATTCAAATATGTACCCAAGTTTTTGAAATTTTCTTTTATGACCTCTTAATATTGAGTTATAAGTCTTGTTATGTAATCTGGATACAATTTCTTTATCAGATATATGATTTTTGTTTACTTTCTCCAAGTCTTTGGCTAGTTTTTTCATTTTCTTAGTAGTGTCTGTGGAAAAGCAAACATTTTTAATTTTGATAAATTTCAATTTGGATCAGTTCCCCCCCCCCCAAGGGCAAACTAAATTTTATTTATTTATTTATTTATTTATTGTGCTTTAAGCGAAAGTTTATAAATCAGGTCAGTCTCTCATACAAAAATTTACATACACCTTGCTATACACTCCTAATTGCTCTCCCTCTGATGAGATAGCACAGTACTTCCCTCCCTTCCTTCTCCTGGTGTACATTCGGGTAGCTTCTGGACACCTCTGCCCTCTCATCTCCCCTCCAGACAGGTGATGCCAAGATAGTCTCATGTGTCCACTTGATCCAAGAAGCTTGTTTGTCACTAGTTTCATTTTCCATCTGCTGTTCCAGTCCAGTCCCTGTCTGAGGAGATGGCTTTGGGAATGATTCTTGCCCTGGAGTAACAGAAGGTCTGGGGTCCATGGCCTCTGGGGTTCCTGCAGTCCCAGTCTGACCATTAAGTCTGGTCTTTTTACGAGAATTTGGAGTCTGCATCCCACTGTTCACCTGCTCTCTCAGGGTTTCTCTGTTGAGTTCCCTGTCAGGGCAGTCATCGTTTGTGGCTGAGTACCATCTAGCTCTTCTGGTTTCAGGTTGATGTAGTCTCTGGTTTATATGGTCCTTTTTGTCTCTTAGGCTCATAATTATTTTGTACCTTTGATGTTCTTCATTCTTCCTTGTTCCGCGTGGGTTGAGACCCACTGATGCATCTTAGATGGCCGCTTGTTATCGTTTAAGACTGCAGACGCCACTCTCCAAAGTGGGATTCAAAATGTTTTCTTAATAGATTTTATTATGCCTGTTGACTTCGATGTCCCCTGAAACCATGATTCTCAGACCCCCGCCCCTGCTATGCTGGCCTTTGAAGTGTTCAGTTTTTTTTTTTAATAACTTTTATTAAGCTTCAAGTGAACGTTTACAAATCCAATCAGTCTGTCACATGTAAGTTTACATACATCTCACTCCCTACTCCCACTTTCTCTCCCCCTCTTGAGTCAGCCCTTTCAGTCTCTCCTTTCTTGACAATTTTGCCGGCTTCCCTCTCTCTATCCTCCCATCCCCTCTCCAGACAAGAGTTGCCAGAAGTGTTCAGTTTTTTAAGGAAACTTCTTTGTTATTGGTTTAGCCCATTTATGTTGACCTCTCCTTTATAGTGTATTGTCTTCCCTTCACCTAAAATAAAACTTATCTACTAATTAGTGAATACCCTTCTCCCTTCCTTCCACCCTACCCCTTCTTGTAACCATCAAAGAGTATTTTCTTCTCTGCTTAAACTGTTTCTCCAGTTCTTATAATAGTGGTCTTATACAATATTTGTCCTTTTGCAGTTGACTGATTTCACTCAGCATAATGTCCTCCAGATTTCTCCATGTTGTGAAATGTTTCATGGATTCAACATTGTTCTTTATCGATGCATAGTATTCCATTGTGTGAATGTACCATTGTTCCGTTGATGGGCACCTTGGTTGCTTCCAACTTTTTGCTATTGTAAACAGTGCTGCCATGAACATGGGTGTGCATATATCTGTTCATGTAAAGGCTCTTATTTCTCTAGGATTTATTCCAAGGAGTGGGATTGCTGGATTGTACGGTAGTTCTAGTTCTAGTTTTTTTAAGGAAGCACCAAATTGATATCCAAAGCTGTTGTACCATTTCGCATTCCCACCAGCAGTGTAGAAGTGTTCCAATCTCTCCACAACCCCTCCAACATTTATTATTTTGTATTTTTTGGATTAATACCAGCCTTATTGGAGTGAGATGGAATCTCATTGTAGTTTTAATTTGCATTTCTCTAATGGCTAATGATTGAGAGCATTTCCTCATGTATCTGTTAGCTGCCTGAATGTCTTCTGGATCAATTTTTTTTTTTTAATTTTATGCTTTCTGTTTTTTGGCATCATTATGTAAGAAATCTAACCTCACATCACAAAGTGTTATATATTTTCTTCTAGAATGTTTATGACTTTAGCTGTTACATTTAGGTCTGTGATCAATTTTGATTTAATTTTCATGTATGGTTTGAGGTAAGGGTCTAAATTCTTTTTTTTCCCCTCATGCATGTGGATATGTAGTTACTCTTTATCATTTGTTGGAAAGATTATCTTTTTTCTGTTGAATTACCTTGGCACCTTTGTCAATGAATCAACTGGTCAGAAATATGTAGGTTAATTTCTGGACTCTGTTGTGTTGCATTCAGCTGTATGTTAATCTTTGTACCTAATACTTTACTAGAAGCTTGATTATTACAGCTTTATAGTAAATTTTTAAATCAGGTATTGTTCAAAATTTCTCCAGCTATGTTCTTGTTTTGGCTATTCTTGATCATTTGCATTCCATATGAATTTTAGGATCAAGTTTATAATTTTCTTCCAAAAATCCACAGTCCCTTGACAGGGATTGTGTTGAACCAATTTAGACCAATTTAGAGAACCCTGTGTATGGTATATTTCTTTATTATCCAAACTACAGCATTAAGAGAAAGAAAACAAGGTAAAAACAATGAACAGAGTTTCAGTGGTCCATGGGACACTATCAAACAATCTAACATATATGTTTTTGGAATTTCAGAAGAAAATAAGAAAGTGAAAAAAAAATTGGAGAAAATAATGGCCAAAAGTTTTCTGAATTTTATTTAAAAAAAAAAAAAAAAACCTCAGGTACAGACCCAAGATTCTCAGAGAAACTGAAGCAAGATAAATACAAAGAAAACCACCTGTAGTCACAGTAGCCTGGGGCACCAGTCCACCCACTCTTTATCTTTGAGTTTCAAACTGCTGCAGGTCAAAGGGGAAAAACAGATACATTAAGCACAGGAAACAATAAAAAAAATGAAGCTTGACTCTTTATGAGAAACAAGGGAAGCCAGAATACAGCAGGAAAAGATCTTTAAAGTGCTGAAAGGAAAAAAACAATCAACATGGCATATCCTTGAAAAATTAAAGGTAAAATAAGAATATTTCCATTGAAAGAAAACTGAGAGAGTTACTTGCTATAAGTAACTTCACTATAAGAAATACTAAACAAAACTCTTCAAGATGAAGGAATGCAATACTAGACAGGAATGCAGACATACTAGAAAGAATGAAGAACATTAAAAAAAGATATATAGTAAACAAAGATACTATTTTGTATTAATGTCTTTAGAACAAATGATTCTTTAAGCAATAATTTTGACAATGATTATGGAGTTTATAACATGTAGAAATGGAATATATACAACAATAGCACAAAGACTTAGAGAGGGTGAAATAGAAGTATATTATATGTAAAGTGGTATAACATTAACTCAAGGTAAAATGTGAGAACCCCAGGGCGAATTTTGTAATCCTTAAAGAGGCCACTGAAAAAATACTATAAAGAGATATAAGTAAATATCTAAAAGAGGAAATGGAATAGTACTTTACTTACCTAGTGATGCTGTAACAGAAATACCACAAATGGGTCGTCTTAAAGAACAGAAATTATTTTTCAAAGCTCTGGAGGTTAAAAGTTCAGATCAGGGCCTCAGCCATGTTGATTTCTCCTGTGAGTCTGTCCTTTAGTTCCTGGTGTCTGCTGGAGATCCTTTTGTTCCTTGGCATCTGTCTTGCCCTGTGCTCTTCTCTGTGTCTACTCTGGTCTTTTAAAACTCAGACGTGATTAGGTTTAGGACCCACCCTCATTAACATAACAAAAGACAAACCCAAAACTTGATCACACCCACAGGTACGGAAAATAGGATTACAGCACATATTTTGGGCGGGACACATCTCAATCCATAACAAATGGGTTACTAAAATATATTTGATTAAGGCAAGAAAGGAAAACCGAAGGAACAAAGCAACAAATGGAAAGCAAGTAGCAAGACAGTAAATTTAAAGCCAACCGTATCAGTAGTTACATTAAACGTAATTGGATCCCACCAGAAATAAAGAGGGGCATTTAATACTGGAAGTGCCAATTCATTAGGAAGACCTAATAATCCTTAATGAGAATGCACCTTAGAAGAGAACTTCAAAACCTGTGAAGCAAAACTCGATGAACTAAAGGAGGAAATAGATTCTCCACAATCATTTTAGTAGACCGTAACATTTCCTTTCGGAAACTGAAAGAACAAGTAGACCAAAAACCTGAAGATATAGAACATTTCAACAACACCCACAACCACATTGATATAATTTACACTTACAGACTACTACACCCAACAAATTGCAGAATAACATTCTTTTCAAGTGTCCATGAGACTTTATCAAGACAGAACATATGCTGTGCCACAAGGCAGATATCAGTATATTTCAAAAGGTAGAATTAATGAAGTGTATTTTTTTTTTATATTCTCTGATCCCAATGGAATTAAAGTATAAATCAATACCCAAAAGGTAACTAAAAATCCTCAAGTGTGAGGAAATTAGGAAGCACATTTCTAAACTTTTTTCCAATGAATGGAAAAAAAAGATAAGAGAAATTAGAAAAACTTTCAAATTCAATGAGAATGAAAACACAAAATATCAAAATGTGTGGGTGCCATGGGCTAATCATGAAAAAAAAAAAATCAGATGAACGCAAACTAACAGACATTTTATAAAATACCTGAGCAATTGTCCTCAAAAACGTCAAGTTATCAAAAACAAAGAAAGTCTGAGAAAATGACAGAGCTTAGAGAAACCTAAGGAGACGAAATGACTAAATGTAATATGGCATTCTGGATCAGATACTGGGATATAAAAAGGACATCAACAAGGAAATCTGAATTAAGTATGGATTTTGGTTAAGAATTATATATAAATATTTTTTGTTGTTGTTGGTTGCAGTCGAGTCAGTTCTGATGTTTAGCAGCCCTGTGTACAACAGCATGGAACACTGCCTGGTCCTACACCACCCTAGCAATTGTTTTTATGCTCTGTTCATTAGTTATGACAAATCTATCACACTGAGATAAGATGTTAATGTTAGAGGAAACTGGCCGTGGGGTATATAGGAAAACTCTGTACCTTTGCAACTTTCTATAAATCTAAAACTAATTCAAAATTCAAAGTTTATTTTAAAAGTTTTCTGGAATTCAACTAAACCAACTTTAGAGAAAAATTATAGCTTTGAATGTTTATATTAGAAAAAACAAAAAATTGAAATCGATGACCTTATTTTCTACCTTAAGAAGCTGGATAAAGAAGAACAAATTAAATCCAAAGTGGGAAGAATGGAGAAATATTAAAGATAAGCATAGAGATCAATCAGATTAAAAAAATGGTCAGATAATACATAAAATCAACAAACCCAAAAGTTGGTTCTTTAAAAATATTATTGTAATTGATAAAAACCTAGCAAGGCTTATAAAAAATAGAGGAAGAACAAATCACCAATAGCACAATTGAAAGAGGGAATGTCACTACTGTTTCTACAATAAGGAAATATTGTGAGCAAATTTATGCAAGTAAGTTCAACAATGTACATGAAATGAAAAATTCTCTTGAAAAACTCAATAAGGCAAAGACAAGGAGAAATAGAGAAGCTAAATATTCTTATATCTATCTACTATAAAACTTTAATTTATAATTTGAGGCTTACAAAGAAAATTCTGTGACTACTAAGGTGCACCTGATCCAAGCTATGGTGTATACAATAGCCTCAGATGCATGTGGAAGTCGGACAATAATAAAGGAAGTCTAAAGAAGAATTGACACATTTGAATTGTGATGCTGGAAAAGAATATGGACTGCCAGAAGAAAGAACAAATCAGTCTTGGAGGAATTATAGCCAGAGTGCTCCTTAGAAGCAAGAACGGCAAGACTTCATCTCTCTTACTTTGTTCATGTCAGTAGGGACCAATCCCTGGAGAAGGACATTATGCTTAGTAAAGTAGAAGATCAGTGAAAAAGAAAAAGACCCTCAAAGAGATTGGTTGACAAGTGGCTGCAAATATGCGCTCAGACATAGCAACAACTGTGAGGATGGCGTAGAACAGGACAATGTTTTGTTCTGTTCTATTTAAGGTCACCATGAGTCAGTGTCAACTTGACAGCACCTAACAACAACAAAGACAATTCCAGGCCCCAAAGTCTTCACTTTTGATTTCTATCAAACATTTAGAAGAGAAATAATGCCAATGTTACACAAGCTTTTTCAGAAATTAGAAATTTACATCTCCCAACTAATTTTATGAGACCTGCATAAAGTTGCTATCAAAATCTGAAAACCGTATTATAAAAAAAGAAAATTACAATCCAGTATTCCTCAGGGATGTAGATGCAAAATTTCTCAACAAAATCTTAGCAAGTCTAATCCAATAGCATATAACAATGGCACTATTACATAATGATCAAGAAATGCAGGTTTGGTTTAACATTTGAAAAAAAAGTTGATCAATGTAAGTCACCACAATAACGGATTTAGGAGAAAAATTATATGATCAACTCAATAAATGCGGAAAAAGCATTTGACAATATCCAAAGCTATCTATGATTAAAATCCAAACTCAGTGAGCTAGTAAGAGAGGAAAACTTCCTCCCATTGATAAAGGGAATTCCCAAAAACTCCACAGCTAACATCACACTTACTGGTAAATGCCTGAACTTCTTTCTTTGAAGATCAGAAACAAGGCAAGGGCTTCCACTCTCACGATTCTATTCCACATTGTTCTTGAGATCTTAGCCATTGCAGTAAGGCAAGAACAATAAATAAAAGGCATAAGGACAGGAAAGGAAGATATAAACATTCTTATTCTCAGATTTCTTGATTGCATAAGTTAGAATTCTAAGAATTCTAAAAAAAAAAAAAAAAATCCAGCTAGAAGTAACAAGTCAATTTAGCAAGGTTAGTGGGTAGGGTACAAGGCCAGTATACAAAAACCAATAAATTTCTACATGTTAGTACTAAACAATTGGAAAATGACATTTAAACATAATACCATTTAAAATAACACAAAACATTAACTTCTTAGGAATAAATTTAAAAAGATGACAACATCAAAATATTGTGGTGATAAATGAAAGAAGACCTGAAAAACAGGAAGCTATTTTTTTTTTTATACTATGTTTATGGATTAAAAGACTCAGTGTTACCTTAACAAATCTCTTCATATTGATCTATAGACTTGACACAATCGTAATAAAAATCTCAGCAGACTTTCTTGTAGAAACTGATAAGGAGATTCTAAAATTTACATAGAAATAGACCTTGACTTCCAGACATGATGAAGTAAAATGGACGAGACTTACTCTTTTACCTGAAACAATACAAAAAGAAAAATACATAAACAATGCTTTTTTTCAGACACTGATATCAGGCAAAAAAGGACAGTGATCCCTGAGAGATGAGACACAAATGATGTCATTCCTACAATTGCCCCAATGTACAGCCTTGGAATAATTTCCAGTCTGTAGTGTACTGTGGAGGAGCCCAAGAAGAGTCAGACAGACTCCCTGAGTTGAAGATCTTGAAAAGAATGTCTAGGGAGACTAAAGCAGCCAGAGTTTGCAGGAAAGACTACCATAGAGGAGATAACAGCACACAGACAGAACCCTAGAGGTCTCCAGATGATTCCCCTCAAATATTCAGCTCGCTATTGGTCAGTACATGCTTGAATAAACTACCCTAAACTGGAGAACAAACCCCTTGAAAAGAATAGTACTAGTAGTACTATATTAGTACTAGGTATTCACACAAGTCTGTCAGTTTGTCATACTGTGGGGGCTTGAGTGTTGCTGTGATGCTGGAAGCTATGTCACTGGTATTCAAATGCCAGCAGGGTTACCCATGGCGGATAGGTTTCAGCTGAGCTTCCAGACTAAGACAGACTAGGAAGAAGGACTCAGCAGTCTACTTCAGAAAAGCATTAGCCAGTGAAAACCTTATGAATAGCAGCAGAACATTGATATAGTGCCAGAAGATGAGTCCCTCAGATTGCAAGGCACTCAAAGATGACTGGGGTAGAGCTGCCTCCTCAAAGTAGAGTTGACCTTAATGACATGGACAGACCTTTTGGGACCTTCGTTTGCTGATGTAGCACAACTAAAGATGAAAAGAAACAGCTGTAAACATCCATTAATAATTGGAACGTGTGAATCTAGGAAAACTAGAAGTCGTCAAAAATGCAATGGAACACATAAACATTGATAACCTAGGCATTAGTGAGCTGAAATGGACTGATGCTGGCTATTTCGAATCAGACAATCATATGGTCTACTATACTGAGAATGACAACTTGAAAAGGAATGACGTTGCATTCATCCTCAAAAAGAATATTTCAAGATCTGTCCTGAAGCACAACACTGTCTGTGACAGGATAATATCCATACGTCTACAAAGAAGACCAGTCAGTACAAGTATGATTCAAATTTGTGCACCAACCACTAAGGTCAAAGATGAAGAAATTGAAGATTTTTACAACTTCTACAGTCTGAAATTGATTGAACAAGCAATTAGGATGCATTGATAATTACTGGAGGTTGGAATGTGAAAGTTGAAAACAAAGAAGGATTGGTAGTTGGAAAATATGGCCTTCATGATAGAAATGATGCCAGAGATCAAATGATAGAATTTTGCAAGACCAATGACTTCCTTATTGCAAACACCTTTTTCCACCAACTTAAATGGTGACTATACAAGTTTTTTTTAGTTTTATACAAGTGGACCTAATCAGCTGGAATACACAGGAATCAAATCGACTACATCTATGGAAAGAGACAATGGAAAAGCTCAATATTATCAATCAGAACAAGGCCGGGACCTACTGCGGAACAGACCATCAATTGCTCATATGCAAGTTCAAGCTGAAACTGAAGAAAATTAGAACAAGTCCACGAAAGCCAAAGTGTGACATTGAGTATATCCCACCTGAATTTAGAGACTATCTCAAGAACAGATTCGACATGTTGAACACTAATGACTGAAGACCGGATGAGTTGTGGAATGACGTCAAGGACATCATACACGAAGAAAGTAAGAGGTCATTAAAAAGACAGGAAAGAAGGAAAAGACCAAAATGGATGTCATAAGAGACTCTGAAACTTGCTCTTGAACGTTGAGTAGCTAAAGAGAAAGGAAGAAATGATGAAGTAAAAGAGTTGAACAGAAGATTTCAAAGGGCAGCTAGAGAAGACAAAGTAAAGTATTATAATGACATATGCAAAGACCTGGAGATGGAAAACCAATAGGGCAGAACATGCTCTGCATTTCTAAAGCTGAAAGAATGGAAGAGAAATTCAGGCCTCGAGTTGCAATATTGAAGGATTCTATGCAGAATATATTAAATGACTCAAGAAGCATCAAAAGAAGATGGAAGGAATACACAGTCACTAGATCAAAAGGAATTGGTCAACGTTCAACCATTTCAGGAATGATCAGGAATCTATGGTAATGAAGGAAGAAGTTCAAGCTGTACTTGAAGGCATTGTTGAAAAACAAGGCTCCAGGAATTGATGGAATACCAGTTGAGAAGTTTCAACAAACAGATGCATTGCTGGAAATCTCACTTCTATGCCAAGAAATTTGTAAGAGCTACTGGCCAACCGACTGGAAGAGATCTATATTTACTCCTGTTCCCAAAAAAGGTGATACCACTAAATGCAGAAATTATTGAATAATATCATTAATATCACAGGCAAGTAAAATTATATTGGAGATCATTCAAAAGTGGCTGCAGCAGTATAGAGACAGGGAACTGCCAGAAATTCTAGTTGGATACAGAAGAGGATGCAGAAACAGGGATATCATTGCTGATGTCAGAGGGATCCTGGCTGAGAGCAGAGAATATCAGAAAGATGTTTACCTCTGTTTTATTGACTATGCAAAGGCATTTGACTGTGTGGATCATAAGAAATTATGGATAACATTGTGAAGAATGGGAATTCCAGAACATTTACTTGTGCTCATGAGTAACCTGTACATAGATCAAGAGGCAGGGAATACTGCGTGGTTTAAAGTCAGGAAAGGTGTGCATCAGAGTTGTATCCTTTCACCATGTCTATTCAATCTGCATGCTGAGCAAATAATACAAGAAGCTGGACTATATGAAGAAGAACAGGGCATCAGGATTGAAGAAAGACTCATTAACAACCTGCATTATGCAGATGACACAACCTTGTTTGCTGAAAGTGAAGAGGACTTGAAGCACTTACTGATGAGGATCAAAGACCACAGCCTTCAGTATGGATTATACCTGAACATAAAGGAAACAAAAATCCTCACAACTGGACCAACAAGCAACATCATGATAAACAGGGAAAAGACTGAAGTTGTCAAAGATTTCATTTTACTTGGATCCACAATCAACACCATGGAAGCAGCAGTCAAGAAATCAGAAGATGCATTGCATTGGGTAAATCTGCTGCAAAAGACCTCTTTAAAGTGTTGAAGAGCAAAAATGTCACCTTGAAGACTAAGGTGCACCTGACCCAAGCCACGGTGTTTTCAGTTGGCTACTATGCATGTGAAAGCTGGATGATGAATGAAGAAGACCAAAGAAGAATTGACATCTTTAAGTTGTGGTGTCGGAGAAGCATACTGAATACACAAAGGGCTGCCAAAAGAATGAACAAATCTGTCTTGGAAGAAGTACAACCAGAATGTTCCCTAGAAGCAAGGATGATGAGACTACTTCTCATGTGCTTTGGACGTGTTGTCAGGAGGGATCAGTCCCTGGATAAGGACATCATGCTTGAAGAAGTAGAGGCTCAGTGAAAAAGAAGAAGACCCTTAATAAGATGGATTGACACAGTGGCTGCAACAATGGGTGTAAGCATAACAGCAATTGTGAGGATGGCACAGGACCGGGCAGTGTTTCGTTCTGTTGTACATAGGGTCGCTATGAGTCAGAAACACCTAACAACAATAGCAACATTCCTGTGGATACAGTAATATTTGGGAATAGGGTTTTCATTGTTATATTAATGAACCCATATCAGTGTAGGATGTGTCATAAGCCAATCACTTTTGACTTATAAAAGAGTAGATTAGCTATATGATTCTGTTAAAACAACTACAAAAAGGCAAACAACCCAATCAAAAAGTGGGCAAAGGATATGAACACGCACTTCACTAAAGAAGATATTCAGCCAGCTAACAGATACATGAGAAAATGCTCTCAATCATTAGCCATTAGAGAAATGCAAATTAAAACTACGATGAAATTCCATCTCACTCCAACAAGGCTGGCATTAATCCAAAAAACACAAAATAATAAATGTTGGAGAGCCTGCGGAGAGAATGGAACTCTTATACACTGCTGGTGGGAATGTAAAATGGTACAGCCTCTTTGGAAATTGATCTGGCATTTTCTTAAAAAGTTAGAAATAGAACTACCATACACCCCAGAAATCCCACTCCTCAGAACATACCTTAGAGAAATAAGAGCCTTTACAAGAACAGATATATGCACACCCATGTTTATTGCAGCTCTGTTTACAGTAGCAAAAAGCTGGAAGCAACCAAGGTGTCCATCAACGGATGAATGGTTAAATAAATTACGGTATATTCACATGATGGAATACTAAACAGAACAGTGACGAATCTGTGAAACATTTCATAACATGGAGGAACCTGGAAGGCATTATGCTGAGTGAAATTAGTCAGATGCAAAAGCACAAATATTGTATAAGACCACTATTATAAGATCTTGAGAAATAGTAGAAACTAAGAAGAACACATACTTTTGTGGTTACGGGGGAGGGGGCAGGGAGAGAGGGTGGGAGAGGGTTATTTAGTTAGTAGATAAGAACTACTTTAGGTGAAGGGAAGGACAATACTCAATACACAGAAGGTCAGCTCAACTGGACTGGACCAAAAGCAAAGAAGTTTCCGGGATAAAATGAATGCTTCGAAGGTCAGCGGAGCAAGGGCGGGGGTTTGGGGACTATGGCTTAAGGGGACTTCTAAGTCAATTGGCAAAATAATTCTATTATGAAAACATTCTGTATCCCACTTTGAAGTGTGGCGTCTGGGGTCTTAAATGTTAACAAGCGGCCATCTAAGATGTGTCAGTTGGTCTCAGCCCACCAGGATCAAAGGAGAATGAAGAACACCAAGGTCACACGATAACTAAGAGCCCAAGAGACAGAAAGGGCCACATGAACCAGAGACTGACATCATCCTGAGACCAGAAGAACTAGTTGGTGCCCGGCCACAACCGATGACTGCCCTGACAGGGAGCACAACAGAGAACCCCTGAGGGAGCAGGAGAATAGCGGGATGCAGACCCCAAATTCTCATAAGAAGACCAGACTTAATGGTCTGACTGAGACTAGAAGAATCCTGGCGGTCAAGATCCCCAAACCTTCTGTTGGCCCAGGACAGGAACCATTCCCGAAGACAACTCATCAGACATGGAAGGGACTGGACAATGGGTTGGAGAGAGATGCTGATGAAGAGTGAGCTACTTGTATCAGGTGGACACTTGAGACTGTGTTGGCGTCTCCTGTCTGGAGGGGAGATGGGAGGGTAGAGAGGGTTAGAAATTGGCAAAACCGGCACGGAAGGAGAGACTGGAAGGGCTGACTCATTAGGGGCAGAGTAAGTGGGAGTATGGAGTAAACTTATATGTGACAGTCTGACTTGACTTGTAAACTTTCACTTAAAGCACAATAAAAATTACTAAAAAAAAAAAAATAGATTAGGCATAGAAGAAAGGAAGTTCAGGTGGGAGAAGGTAGATGCCATACTGTAGGATGGCTGCCAAGAAACTGAGAAACCAAAGCTGAAAAAAAGACATGGATCTTCCCCCACAGCCAACAGAGAAAACCTTCTCCTAGAGCCAGTGCTCTGAATTCAGGCTTCTAGCCTCCTAACTGTGAGAAAATAAATTTCAGATAGATAAAGCTACCAGCCTGTATTTCTGTTACAGTAGTGCTAGATAACTAAGACGATGGGCAAAATATTTGAACAGACACTTAGCCAAAGAAGTGATATAGGTGGCAAAGAAGCTCATGAAAAGATCTTCAGGATTATTAATCATTGTTGTTGTTGTTGTTAGATGCCGTCGAGTCAGTTCTGACTCATAGCAGCCCTATGCACAACAGAAAGAAACACTGCCCGGTCCTGCACCATCCTTACAATTGTTGCTATGCTAGAGCTCATTGTTGCAGCCACTGTGTCAATCCACCTTGTTGAGGGTCTTCCTCTTTTCCACTGACCCTGTACTCTGCCAAGCATGATGTACTTCTCCAGGGACTGATCCCTCCTGACAACATGTCCAAAGTATGTAAGATGCAGTCTCGCCATCCTTGCCTCTAAGGAGCATTCTGGCCACACTTCTTCCAAGACAGATTTGTTTGTTCTTTTGGGAAGTCCATGGTATATTCAATATTCTTCGCCAACACCACAACTCAAAGGCATCAACCCTTCTTCGGTCTTCCTTATTCATTGTCCAGCTTTCACATGCATATGATGTGATTGAAAATACCATGGCTTGGGTCAGACGCACCTTAGTTTTCAGGGTGATATCTTTGCTCTTCAACACTTTGAAGAGGTCCTTTGCAGCAGATTTGCCCAAAGCAATGCGTCTTTTGATTTCTTGACTGCTGCTTCCATGGCTGTCGATGGTGGATCCAAGTAAAATGAAATCCTTGACAACTTCAATCTTTTCTCCGTTTATCATGATGTTGCTCATTGGCCCAGTTGTGCGGATTTTTGTTTTCTTTATGTTGAGGTGCAATCCATACTGAAGGCTGTGGTCTTTGATCTTCATTAGTAAGTGCTTCAAGTCCTCTTCACTTTCAACAAGCAAGGTTGTGTCATCTGCATAACGCAGGTTGTTAATGAGTCTTCCTCCAATCCTGTTGCCCCATTCTTCTTCATATAGTCCAGCTTCTTGTATTATTTGCTCAGCATACAGATTAAATAGGTATGGTGATAGGATACAACCCTGACACACACCTTTCCTGACTTTAAACCAATCAGTATCCCCTTGTTCTGTCCGAACAACTGCCTCTTGATCTATGTAAAGGTTCCTCATGAGCACAATTAAGTGTTCTGGAATTCCCATTCTTCACAGTGTTATCCGTAATTTGTTATGATCCACACGGTCAAATGCCTCTGTGTAGTCAATAAAACAGAGGTAAACATCCTTCTGGTATTCTCTGCTTTCAGCCAGGATCCATCTGACATCAGCAATGATACCCCTGGTTCCACGTCCTCTTCTGAAACTGGCCTGAATTTCTGGCAGTTCCCTGTCGATATACTGCTGCAGCCGTTTTTGAATGATCTTCAGGAAAATTTTGCTTCCGTGTGGTATTAATGATATTGTTCTATGATTTCCACATTCAGTTGAATCACCTTTCTTGGGAATAGGCATAAATATGGATCTCTTCCTGTCACTTGGTCAGGAAGCTGTCTTCCATATTTCTTGGCATCTGTTTGTTGGAACATCTCAATTAATATTCCATCAATTCCTAGAGCCTTGTTTTTCGCCAATGCCTTCAGAGCAGCTTGGACTTCTTCCTTCAGTACCATCGGTTCCTGGTCATATGCCACCTCTTGAAATGGATGAATATCGACTAATTCTTTTTGGTATAATGACTCTGTTTATTCCTTCCATCTTCTTTGATGCTTCCTGCATCGTTTAATATTTTCCCCATAGAATCCTGCACTATTGCAACTCAAGGCTTGAATTTTTTCTTCAGTTCTTTCAGCTTGAGAAATGCTGAGTGTGTTCTTCCCTTTTGGTTTTCCATCTCCAGCTCTTTGCACATGTCATTATAATACTTTGTCTTCTCGAGAGGCCCTTTGAAATCTTCTGTTCAGTTCCTTTACTTCATCAATTCTTCCTTTTGCTTTAGCTGCTCGACGCTCAAGAGCAAGTTTCAGAGTCTCCTCTGACATCCATCTTAGTCTTTTCTTTCTTTCCTGTCTTTTCAGTGACCTCTTGCTTTCTTCACATATGATGTCCTTAATGTCATTCCACAACTCATCTGGTCTCCGGTCACTAGTGTTCAGTGTGTCAAATCTATTCTTCAGGTGGTCTCTAAATTCAGGTGGGATATACTCAAGGTCATATTTTGGCTCCTGTGGACTTGCTCTGATTTTCTTCAGTTTCAGCTTGAACTTGCATATGAGCAATTGATGGTCTGTTCCAGAGTCAGCCCCTGGCCTTGTTCTGACTGATGATATTGAGCTTTTCCATCGTCTCTTTTCACAGATGTAGTCAATTTGATTTCTGTGTGTTCCATCGGGCGAGGTCTATGTGTAGAGTCGCCGTTTATGTTGGTGAAAGAAGGTATTTGCAATGAAGAAGTTCTTGGTCTTGCAAAATCCTATCATTCGATCTCCAGCATTGTTTTTATCACCAAGGCCATATTTTCCAACTACTGGTCCTTTTTCTTTGTTTTCAACTTTTGCATTCCAATCGCCAGTAATTATCAATGCATCTTGATTGCATATTCAATCAATTTCAGACTGCAGCAGCTGATAAAAGTCTTCTATTTCTTCATCTTTGGCCTTAGTGGTTGGTGCGTAAATTTGAATAATAGTCATATTAACTGGTCTTCCTTGTAGGCATATGGATATTATCCTATCACTGACAGCATTGTTCAAGATACATCTTGAAATGTTCTTTTTGACAATGAATGCAACACCATTCCTCTTCGAGTTGTCATTCCCAGCGTAGTAGACTATATCATTGTCTGATTCAAAATGGCCAATACCAGTCCATTTCAGCTCACTAATGCCTAGGATGTCGATGTTTATGCGCTCCATTTCATTTTTGAAGATTTCCAATTTTCCTAGATTCATACTTCGTACATTCCAGGTTCCAATTACTAATGGATGTTTGCAGCTGTTTCTTCTCATTTTGAGTCGTGCCGCATCAGCAAATGAAGATCCCGAAAGCTTTACTCCATCCACATCATTAAGGTCAACTCTACTCTGAGGAGGCAGCTCTTCCGTCATCTTTTGAGTGCCTTCCAGCGTGGGGGGCTCATCTTCCAGCACTATATCAGACAATGTTCCGCTGCTATTCATAAGGTTTTCACTGGCTAATGCTTTTCAGAAGTAGACTGCCGGGTCCTTCTTCCTAGTCTGTCTTAGTCTGGAAGCTCAGCTGAAACCTGTCCTCCATGGGTGACCCTGCTGGTATCTGAATACCGGTGGCATAGCTTCTAGGATCACAGCAACATGCAAGCCCCCACAACCTGTATGCTGAGCAAATAATCCAAAAAGATGAACTCTATAAAGAAGAATTTAGCATCAGGATTGATTAAAAACTCACTAACATATGCAGATGACACAACCTTGCTTGCTGTAAGTGAAGAGGACTTGAAGCTATTACTGGTGAAGATCAAAGAGTATAGCCTTTATTATGGATTATACCTCAACATAAAGAAAACAAAAATCCTCACAACTGGACCAATAAGCAACATCATGACAAGCGGAGAAAAGGTTGACATTGTCAAGGATTTCATTTTACTTGGATCCATGATCAATGCCCATGAAAGCACCAGTCAGGAAATCAAATGAAGTATTATTGCATTGGGCAAATCTGCTGCAAAATACCTCTTTAAAGTGTTAAAAAGCAAAGATGTCATTCTGAGGAGCAAGGTGCTCCTGACCCAAGCCATGGTGTTTTCAGTCACCTCATATGCACGAGAAAGCTGGACAATGAATGAGGAAGACCAATGAAGAATTGATGCACTTGAATTGTGATGTTGGCAAAGAATATTGAATTCTTCTATTGAGTGGACTGCCAGAAGAACAAACAAGCCTGTCTTGGAAAAGATGCTCCTTGGAAGTAAGGATGGTGAGACTTCATCTCACATACTTGGGACATGTTATCAGGAGGGACCAGTCCCTGGAGAAGAACATCATGCTTGGTAAAGTAGGGGGTCAGTGAAAAAGAGGGAGTCTCTTGACCAGATGGATTGACACAGTGGCTGTAAAAATGGGCTCAAGCATAACGATGATTGTGAGTATGGTGCAGGCCTGGGAAGTGGTTCATTCTGTTGTACATGGGGTCACTATGAGTTGAAACTGACTGGACAGCACCTAACAGCAACATAAAAATCATAAAGGCAAATCTGCTGTAAAAGACGTCTTCAAAAAAAAGTGTTGAAAACCAAAAGTGTCACTTTGAGGACTAATGGTACTCCGACCCAAGCCGTGATATTTTCAATCACCTCAAACACATGTGAAAGCTGGACAATGAATAAGGAAGACCAAAGAAAAATTGATGTCTTTGAATTATGGTGTGGACAAAAAATATTGAATATACCATGGACTGCCAAAAGGACGAGCAAGTCTGTTTTGAAAAAAGTACAGCCAGAGTACCCTTTTGAAGTGAGGGTGGGGAAACTTCATCTCACATACTTTGGACATGTTATTAGGAGGAACGAGTTCCTGGAGAAGGACATCATGCTTGGTAACACAGAGGGTAAGTGAAAAAGAGGATGACCCTCTGCAAGATGGATTGACACAGTGGCTGCAACAATGGGCTCAAGTATAACAATGATTGTGCAGATGGTGCAGGACCATGCAGTGTTTTATTCTACGACGGCACCTAACAACAACAACATAAAAAATGAGTAAAATATTTGCATAGATACTTCACACAAAATATATATATACAGATGACCGGTAAATACCTGAAAATGCACTTCACATTATTAGTCATCGGGGAAATGAAATTGAATACCAAAACAAGAAAATATTTCACACCCATTAAATGGCTTAAAAATTAAAAACTGACAATACCAAGTGTTGATAAGGTGTGGAACAATTGGAATTCTCATAAATTGCTGTGAACATGTCAAATTCTATAATCACCCTGGAAAATTCTTTGACAATTTTTTATAAGAACAAACATGCACTTACCCAACGGTCAAGCAATTCTACTTTCAGTTACTTTCTTAAGCAACATGAAAACATAAAACCACAAAAATATTGTTTATGATTATTCATAGCAGTTTTATTCATAATTACTAAAAACTGGAAATAATCCAAATGTCCACGAACAGAAGAACTGATAAGTCATGGTATATCCATATAATATAAACTATTTTACCCTGTAATAAAAAGAAGTGAATGACCAATACATGCAAAAACATGGGTCAGTATTCAAAGCATTGTGTTGCACAAAATAAATATAAATACAAAAGAACACATAATGAATGATTCAATTAACATGAAGTCCTAAGACAGGCAAACTTATAATATGGCGGTAGAGTCAGAAGAGTAGCCGGAACGGGCATGTGCAAACTATCGGGGATGATAAAAGTGTTCTATGTCTTGATTCAGGAGTTGGTTACCTTGATGTACACATTTGTCAAAACTCATCAAACTGTGCACTTATGATCTGTGCATTTTATTATATGTAAATGATGCCTTAATGAAATGAGTAGTATGGGAAAAAGATGTAAGAACCATGAACAGATGTTCTCCTAAAAAGGTAATAATGAAATACATAAAGCTGCAACGAATGAAACTGTGGCGAAAATAAGATAAATCAACAATTATGACTCATTAGAAATATCTCTCTTGGAAACTGATAGATTGACATATGAATCAGTCAAAAATGAAGCAAAGATATAAAAGATTGGCATAACATCATAAAATTGAGCTCTATGGAAATTGAAATGGCAATCAAAGACATTCCCCTGAAAAAAATTCTCACATAACTTTGGGTGAGAGGTCTACCAAGTATATAAGGATCAGACAAACACTCATAAATAAGTTGTTCCAGAAAATAGAAAATGAAGGAAATCTGCTCCGCTCATTTTAGGAGGCTAAAATAACCTTGATTCCAAATGCAGATATGACCAACACAAGAAAAAAATGAAAAAAAAGGATCTATTTCACTGATGAAAATAGATGCAAAATTCCAGACAAACTGGTAATTAACCCTACAGTGTATTTTGAAAAACAGTTTTGTGGAGTTTATTCAAGGAGTGCAAGAACTGTTCAACATCAGAAATTCTATTAATGTTTTTTACGGATTTAATTTTGTCCCCCCAAAGTACGTATTAAAGTCCTGCTCCTATACCTGTGGATGTGATCTTTTTGGAAAGAGGGTTTCTTGTTATGTTAATTAGGCCATACCCCAGTTGGGTGGGTTCTAAATCTAATCACTTCTGAATTATAAAAAGAGCAGAATAGACACAGAGACACATGCAGGGAGAAGAGGAAGACAGATGACCAAGACAGAGATGCATCTACGAGGAGTGCTCAGGGTTACTGGACTGGACAGAGGACTTCCTTTTGGAGCCACACCCTGAGTCTGGACTTCTGGCCTCCTGAACTGTGAGCAAATGAGCTGGTTCTTGAAGCCACGCACTTGTGGCATTTGTGTTATGACAGTGCTAGGTAACAAAGACATTGTTATCTACAATGTCATGGAGTAAAGGGGCAAAGCGACTCTCAATAGACAGCAACATATCTGATAAAGTTCAACATTTCTTTGTGATTTTAAACAATTCTCAGGAAATTCTGAACAGAAATGAGCATCCTTGTGATAAATTCTTCACGTACTAAAAATCGACAGCAAACCTAGTGCTCTGTAGATAAGCATTAGATTTCTTCCCTTTAATGTTGGAAACATGACAAGTGGAAACACCACTGCTGTTCAGCCTCATATAAGAGGCTCCGGCTAATGTCACAGTATGAGAAAATGAAAGGATAGGAAGAGAAGAGGGGAGAGACAACTGTCATTCCCAGATTACATATCATCTATATAGAAACCCTACAGAACTAACAGAAAATTGACTGGAACTGAAAACAGAGTTTAGCAAGATTGCTGAATTCAAGATCAGCTTACTAAAATTAGTGGCTTTCCTCTACACCAGCATTAGCTAATTAGACATATAATAGAAAAAGAGAAACATTCACAAGAGGAACAAAAACTAGGAAGTATCTAGAAATTAAGCCAGAAATAAATGCAGGAAGATTTTATAGAGAAAAAAATAAAAATCAAAAAGTGTAAGGGACACAAAAGAAGACATAAATCAATGCAGGAAAGATTCGAACATTTGGAGTACAGAGGAAAACACAATAAATGAAAAGATAGACCATGTTTGTGGGTGCTCGAAGCTGTAGAAATGCCAAATTTCTCACATTAGTCTATAAATTCCATGTAGTTTTATTAAAAATACCAGCTGCTTTTTTTTTTTTCGATGACTTAACAAACTCATTTTGAAATGTACATAAGCCCCAGTGTCAGTGCTAAATCTATTTTGAAAAAGAAGAGCTTAGAGTTGGTAGTTGGGTAGACTTGTTTTACCAGGTATGGGGGGAGCCTACCAAGCTATCAGATTAGTTTTTATTGCTATGTAACAAATTACCACAAACGTGAAGACTTAAGACAATACCTACACATTGTTTTATATTGTAATATTATTTTATAACTCTCTAGGTCAGAGATCTGAAGGTGGCTTGGTTCAGTTCTCTGCCCAGGATCTTACACTGAAGGATCAGCCACTTCATTCCTATTCTGGAGGCTCTGGGGAAGAAATTCACCTTCAACCTCATTTGTATCTTTGGCCAAATGCAGTTCCTTGCATCACAGGACTGAGGACCCCATTTCCTTGTTGGGTGTCTGTCTGGAGCCATGTTCAGCTCCTAAGAGGCACCTGCATTCCTTGCCAAGTGGGTCCCCATCTTTAGAGCCAACAGTGGAGAGCCTCCCTTGCATCAAATCCCTCTCACACTTCAAATTTTTCTTTCATGAAAGGCCCAGGTCTTTTGAAGTGCCCATCTGATTAGGTCAGGCCCACCTGGATAATCTCCTTTTTTTTTTTTTTTTTTACTAACTCAAAGTCAACTGATTAGTGATTTAATGCAGGTGTGAGATCTCATCATAGGACACAGGTGCCACTCACACTGGAAGTGTAATGCCAGGCTTTCCTTTCGAGGTGCCCCTGGGTGGACTGAAACCTCCAACCTTTCAGTTAGCAGTCAAGCACGTTAACTGCTTGCACCCCCCGGGGCTCCATCAAGACTTCTATCTGCCATGCCATAGTAATAAAAACAGAATAAAGAGCTTAAAACCATACCCTTTACATAAGGTGATACAGTATATGATGGAGGTGGAATCACAAAGCAGAGGAGAAAGGATAAATTTACACACACACACGTCGATGAGAGAGATTTACGTCAAGGAATTGGCTCACACAGTTGTGGAGGGCTGTCAAGACCCAAATGTGTAAGTTAGGCCAGGCTGGAGACTTCAACTGGCAGGTTAGGAGACAGGCTGGAGACTCCTACAGGCTTCTATCCCCAAATCCATAGATCAGGCAACAAGAAGAATGAAGAGGTCAGAGTGTTCTGGCAAAATGTCTATTTATAGTCTGGAAGCAGAGCACATCCTAGGGAAACACCGTTTTTGCTCTCAATGCCTTCAACTGATAGAGTCCTACCTACATTATGGAAGGTAGTCTGCTCTACTTGAGGCCAACTGATTTAATCACACGTAATTACTTTGTAACAGCAACTAGATTAGTGTTTTACCAAAAACTGAGCACATAGCCTAGCCAGGTTGACACATAAAATTAACTATTACACCTAACAACTTATGCCTTATGCATTAAAAAAAAAAAAATCCGTTGCTGTCGAGTCAATTCTCATTCATAGGGACACTATAGGACAGAGTAGAACTGCCCCATAGTTTCCAAGGAGTGGCTGGTGGATTTGAATGGCCAACCTTTTTGTTAGCAACCATAGTAGCTCTTAACCACCTCACCACCAGAGTTTCTGGATTAAGTGTAAATAGATTAAAATACTATATGTGGGAAGTAACACTATAAAATTAATTTTTATTTAATGTGTAGAATACCCTTGTGACCTTGGGATCAGGAGGACGTCTCAAATAAGGCTCTTTACAAAGCACAATCCATAAAATGAACTGATGATAGGTTTGACATCAGAATTAATGGTCTCAGTCAATGGGAAATAGACTCAACTTTAACAGATGGATTAATATGATCTTTATAACATTGAGATTTGTGAAACATTATTATCTAAAACATACAAAGGACTCTTACATTCAGTAAGAAAAGATGCGCAACCCAACAGAAAGCAATAGGCAAAGCATATGAATAGGCAATTCGAAGAAGGGAAAATCTGAAAAGCTAACAAATTTACTAGCAGTTGGAAAAAATGTAAAAAACAATAATAAGATACCAATTTTATAAGAAAAATTAATTGGATAATACAAATGTTGGTAGGGATATGAGGAGATGGAAACGGGACTCTAATGCCATGATGGAGCCCGAGGGGGTGCAAGCAGTTAACGTGCTTGACTGCTAACTGAAAGGTTGGAGGTTTCAGTCCACCCAGGGGCACCTCGAAAGGAAAGCCTGGCAGTCTACTTCCAAAAATCAGCCATTGGAAACCCTATGGAGCAGCGTTCTATTTTGGCACCCATGGGGGTGCCATGAGTTGGAGTTGACTCCACAGCAACTTGTTTAAATGCGCTGATGTTGGGAGTAGAAGGTCAGGGCTGTCAATCTGGAGAACTGTCTGGAAGTACATATCGAGTTACATATATGTGGTTTGTGACTCAACAGTCTCACTCCTTAATACACACCCCAGGGGAAAAAAAAAACACCCACAGGTCCTTGGACTAGGGAACATGTGAAAGGATGTTTGTTGCAGCCCTGTTTGTGGAGAAGACAACCTTATTGTCCTTCCCAGTGGAATGGATAAGTAAAATGAAGATGTCTAACACAGACTTTGGTGTGTCTTACCCAAACTGTGGAAAACCTGGTGGCATAGTGGTTAAGAGCTATGGTTGCTAATCAAAATTTCAACAGTTTGAATCCACCAAGCACTCCTTGGAAACCCTATGGGGCAGTTCTACTCCGTCCTGTAGGGTCGCTATGAGTTGGAATCAACTCGACTGCAATGGAATGGATTGGACCCAAACAATGGACTTTTCATTTGCCTAATATGCACGCTCAAGTTGGATAGTGAAAAAGGAAGAGAGACAGAGAGCTGATGCATTCAAACTGTGGTATCGGCTAAGAATGTTGAATATAGCTTGGACAGCCAGAAGAACAAACAAATCAGTTTTAGAAGAAATCCAACCAGAATACTCTTTGGAAGCAAGTATGATGAGATTCAGCTTTGAACATGCAAAGATCAATTGCTAGAAAAAGACATCGTGGTTGGTAAAGCAGAGGGTCAGTGAAAATTAGGGAAAATTCCATGTGATGGGTTGACATAATAGACTCAACAATGGGCTCAAACATATCAAAGATCAAGGAGATGGAGCAGGACTGGGCAATGTTTTGTTCTGTTGTATGTGAGGTTGCCACAAGTTGGAGCCAACTTGATGGCAACTGACAGCAGCAACAACACAGAATTCTGTGAAATTGTCAAAAAGGACTGAGATGTAAGCATATACAGCAACAAGCAACACGGACAGATTTTTAAGGCATATTGTTGAAGGAAAAAAGTAAGAAACCAGAGCTCAATAGCACAACAAATTATACTCACATTTAACACAATAGCAAAAACACAAGTTTCATGTTTTTCAAAGTTAAATGTGTATATAGTCTAAAACATATTATAGTGAGTGTCTTTGAGGGCAAGGGAGAAATGAGGGTGGGAAGTGGGAACAAAAGGTAAAAATTAATAACAAAATATATCAGACAGTTGATAATCACATACCATGAAGTAAGGAGGAAGGTTAACTCAACTGTCTGAAACCAAAGATGTGAATTTTAAAAATATATTATCTTGGTTTCCTAGGGCTACCATAACCAAAACCAAAGAGTGGGTGGCTTTAAAGAACAGAAATTTATTGTCTCATAGTTCTGGAGATTAGAAGTCTGAATTCAGGGTGTCGGGTAGGGCTGTGTGCTCTCAGTAGATTCCAGGGGAATATTCTTTTGTGTCTCTTTCAGCTTCTGGTAGCCCCGCGCATTACTCGGCTTGTAGGTGGATCCTCACATGGCGTCTTCCCCCTGTGTGTCTCTGTATCCATGTCTTTTATTCCCTTTTATAAGACACCACTCAAAAAGGGTTAGGATTGGAATTAGGACCCAACATACTCTGGAATGACCTCATTAACTGATAACATCTGCAAAGAACAACCTTATCATCCCAAAGAAGGCCACATTTACATGTACAGAAATTAGGACTCAAACATATGTTTTGGAGGACACAGTTCAATCCATAACATATAAAAAGAGTGAAGTGTGGAGGTTGAACCATATGGTTTCTAAAGATGCTCCTAACTACAGTGGTCTTGGCGACCTCTTCCAGAAAGCCATCTCTGACTCCCTAACCATTTCATGACTTATGGGATATACAGTATTCCACACACTTTTTCCAGCTCCCAGGTTTCTTGGGACTCTACTTTTCCCTCTAAAAGTATGTGCTGTCCTCCAGTGGGGACTTGTGTAACAGTGAAAGGTGAAAGAAATGTTCTTTGAAGTAAAATTGCTGGGGAATTAGCCTTAAATGTGAGGTAGTGCATCCAGGAAATGTGATTCGGTAAAAAAAAAAAAATAGTCTCTTTTGACTTTTGTACAGCTAGATAAGCCTTGTAAACATATTTATGGTTTCCTTGTGATAGTTAGGGAGCCCTGGTGAGTTTGAGTGTGTGTGTGTGTGTGCGTGTGTGTGTGTTGCAATAAATCCTACCACCCATGACCGGTGGGATAAACAGGCACCCACCAATTCTGGTGCCCGAGAACCCTCCGAGATTTGTGGTACCCATGTATTCCCAAATAACATTTCTCAAAGTCTATATTACCAACCAAAAACTTAAACACACTCCATGACACAGCATGCTTCCATTAATGAAATCACATTGTATTAAAACAAAAAAACTCAAAACAGAAAATAATAGGGTCTTGAAAGCGCTAAGACTCAACCATTTCTTCTTGAACATTCGTTGATGCTGGCTCCTATCTCTCCAGTGAATCCTTATAGGGAAGGAACATTTAGAGGGGTGGTGAGGAAGGTAGGTGCAGCATGCTTAGAACCCAAAGCACATTGTCATGTTGTTCACAATATGTGCTGTCCCCCTCAGCTGAAGGATTATGTTCTGTACCCTGCGAACACCAAGGGTAGTCACATGACTTGCCTGTGATGACTAAATGTGGGTGGATGTGCCTCATTTTCAAGGAGGATCTTTAAAAGCTAGTGGATGTTTTCCATGACCCCAAGGCCAGCAGTGTTCAGCTGGAGACTGTGATGACCACCTGGATTCTAGAACAAAGGCAACATGGAGAGACCAAAGCCTCCAAGGGTGGACATGCTGAGTACATGAGAAATCAATGTGTGTCTCTGCTTGTAAGTGAAAAATCATTTGCCTTTGAGTCAATTCTGACTCGCGGTGTGTCAGAGTAGAACTGTGCTCCATAGGGTGTTTAATGGCTGATTTTTGGAAGTACATTGCCACGCCTTTCTTCTGAGATGTCTCTGGGTGGACTGGAACATCCAACCTTTCATTAGCAGCTGAGCACATTACCTAACCTGGTCGCTACAGGGCCTCTGTTTAGGGGCCCTGAACCCTGTTATCCCCTTCTCTGTAATTCTCAATGTCCTGAGACTTGATCATGGCTGGGGTGATGAGAAGGATTTTGATAAACTTCCACACTGCCTTGTGCTTTCATGGAGCAAGTCATAACTGGATACTCAAGAAGCCTTCTGTCCAGCCACCATGGAACTGTGACAGCTTTCAAGTAGGTGGCTGTCAGGGTTCTAGCCTCTCTGGACATGAACAACAGCCTTCTGAGTGTCCGCAGTGATGGACTCCATCACAGTGGAGGGCCAAGAAGCTGAGAAAGGGCATCAAGGGTGGGATGATAAGGTGATGACTCAGATCTTCCCACCTGGTCTGCAACTATTTAATTTTCCTGGAAACCTAGTGCCATCAAGATAAGTACTTGGCTGGTTTCAAGGCAGATGAATGCTCTTGATATGATGTGTATTCCCATTACCACTAGACATATCCTGCTGAAATCTCCCCTGATTAACCAGTCAGGCTTGGTCATCCTTGTCCAGCTGGTTTGCCCACAACCTCCAGCCCACACAGACCCAAGGAATGGAAGGAGGGTGTTCTGAAACTTTAGGATCCCTGTTCTTTGTTTTCAAGTTCTTTAGACATAACTTTCACCCTCTGTTCAGCATGCTCCCACAGTCTTGCACTCTCCAGTCAACACTTACAGACCTCCTGGAATCATCTTTCACCTACTCTAACCCCTACCCCCAAATTCCATATGCCTGCAAGTAGCTGCCTGTTTCCTAATCATGGGTCAACAACCACGGGGCAGCTGTCCCGTCTCTGAATGCCTTTGGCCAATGGATGGCCTGTGTGTCTGAGCTGGAGTCTCTGTACTGCTCTGTACCCAAACACAAGCCACGCCAATTCTGCCTCACCCCTTTGCTCTAGTGTTGCCCTAGCTGAGAAGGCCAAAGGCGACAGGGGCTTGTAAGGGCTGAATTATTCAAAAGAGGAATAAGCAGGGGAAAGGGTACAGGAAGAGATCGTGTGGGCTTGCTGTGAAATAAATTTGGAACGGCTTCTTTGGCTCCTGGTCAGATGGAGGCTGGTGGCTTGCCTTCTGCCATAACCAAATACCATGAAGTGGGTGGCTTATAAGAACAGGAATTTATTGTCTCAGAGTTCTGGAGTCTGGGAGTACTAAATCAGAATGATGGCAGGGCCATGTTCCCTCCAAAGGCTCTAGGGGAAGAGTCTACCTTGCTTCTTCCAGCTTTTGGTAGCCCCAGGCATTTCTTGGCTTGCAGCTGCAGCAACAGTCCAATCTCTGTCTCCATCTTCATGTGGCCGTCTTCCCTCTGTGTCTGTGTCTCTTCTCCTCTTTTATAAGGGCCCCGCTCATCTAGGATCAGGACACACCCTATCCCAGTATGATATGACCTCATGTTAACTTAACTGAAAACATCTTCAGAGACCTTATTTCTAAACAAGGTCATGTTCAGAGGTACCAAGTTTAGGACTTTAGCATATCTATCTATTTATTTATTTATTTTTGAGGTGGGGGGCACCATTCAATCCACAGGCTAAGCACCCGGCTGCTAACCAAAATGTTAGTGGTTTGAACCCACCCAGTCGCTGCATGGGAGAAAGACCTGGCAATATGCTCCCATAAAGATTACAGCCTAGAAAACCCTATGGGGAATTTCTACTCGTTACATGGAGTCACTATGAGTCAGCATGGACCCAATGGCACCCGATAACAACATTCAGCCCAAAGCATCTCCCATTAGCTTGGGGGATCTCCAGTGTACAAGGTCGGGCTCTCAGAGACTTGGAGGTGGGTTCTACCATCAAGCTCACAGAACTAGGCTCCAAGGTTGGAATGTCCCGTGATAAGAACAGTCTGCCATTTGACTGGACGCCAGTGCGGGCTTGAGCGATGCATTCTTTCTGCAGCCAGGCGTTGTGGGAAGGCAAGTCGTGACCAAGCGTCTCATTGGCGTGGAATCAGAGCAAGGGTGGTGAGTCAGTCGCGGCCATGTCTGCTGGCATTGGGCAGGGGTACACGATGTGCAATCCACAGCCTGCAGGCACCACGGAGGAGCTGAGACTGCTGCACTGACCTCCACACTGGCCTTTCCCTCAGGTCTCTTGGGGTTGTGTGCCCTAGACTTGATTCTGACTCATAGTAACACTATAGGACAGAGTAGAACTTTCCCAGAGGGTTTCTAGCCTGTAAACCTTTATGGGAGCAGATGGCCAGGTCTTTCCTGCTGTGGAGTTGCTGGGTAGGTTTGAATTGCCAACTTCTGATTAAAAGCCAAGCACTTAATCATTATACCACGAGGCTCCTTCCCTCATGTCTAGAGGCCTGAAAATCCATCAGCCAGATTCCTCAAGTGGTGGTGGGCTGCATGCTGCCACCCCTCTCCCCAGCTGCCACCTGCAGGGTTTCCCAAGGTGACCGGCGCTCTCTTGGGCAACAGGTCTTTCTTAGCTGATTGGACACGTGCTTCTTTAGTCTGGGGAGCCCACTGTACACCAAAGCGGTGTGCATCCTTGCCCACCCACTCTCATCTTATGCTACACTCCTAGAAGGCACTTTGTTGTTCTTATTGCTGTACTTGGGGAGACATTGTCCCTGAGGCCCGAGTGCAGGCAGGGGCTAAGAGGGTTTTTTTTTTTATATACCATGGGTCTGCAGCCATGTCTCTGCATTCACCCTGGGCAGCTTACCTGGCCACTGTAAGACCATGGAATGAGGGTGGTGTGCATTTGTCACAGGGGCTTCTGAGTACCGGAAAGTTTTGTGGGTTGATGTGAGCCCCTCCAGAGATACAGTTAAGTCCTAACCCCATACCTGTGAACGGTGACCTTGTTTGGAAATAGCATCTTTGCTGATGTAATTAGTTAAATTCACATGAGGTCACACTGGAGTTGGGGGACTTAATCCAACATGACTGCTGTCCTTATAAAAGAGGTGAAGAGACACAGAGGCAGACAGGTGCAGTGAGGAGAAGGTCATGTGAAGATGGAGGCAGAGATTGGAGTGATGCTGACACAAGCCAAGGAATGTCTGGGGCCACCAGGAGCTGGAAGAACAAGAAAGAAGCAAGAGAGACTCCCCTCGAGCCTTCAGAGAGCACGGCCCCGCTGACACCTTGATTTCAGACTTCTGCCGAACTGTCGGAGGATCCATTCCTGTGGTGTGAGTCCTCCACCATATGGTCATTTGTTACAGCGGCCCCAGGACCCTCCTACTGTCAGTGCCTGCCAAAGAGAAGCACCAGGAGGCATAGCTGGAGACATCCCGGACAATTGAGGCTAGTCCTGGCCACGTGTTCTCCCTCCCGGACTCCTGAACTGTTTGGGGATGGGGAATGGGTCCGCTGCTCTGTCCGCTGCCTTCACAGGCCACCAGGACTTTGGGACAAGACCGGAGCCTGGTGGAGAGAGGCTGGGCAGAAACTTCAGCGGCAGGAGCAAGCACAGGGATCGGTCAGTGCTCCCCGCGTGAGGATTTCAGCATGCTCCCAGATGGTTAGAGCAGAGAGTCCTGTGGAACCCTGCACCTTCACCCCTCCTGGCCTGTGCAGGAGGGAACACTGAGACAGGAAGGTGAGAGGAAGACTGCCTAGCCCTGCAGCGCAGCGTGATGCAAGCCGGGGATGGAGCCAGCACCTGGGCCAGGGCTCCTGCACTGCTGCTCCTCGGTGCCACAAAACTGCTGCTATCTGAGCTGACAGCTCCCCCCCCTCCCCCCATTAAGGGGACATTCAGGGGAAGGAGGAGAGAGGGGGCCTTTTACTCAGAGCAGAAGCTCCAACCTTTGATCCACTTCTGCCCTCCCTCAGGCCTCCTGATGAACGATGAACGCATGTTTCTGAGAATGTCCCACCCTCACCTGACAAGTGCGGACACACCTCACAGGTGGGTGAGAATTCACTGCTAGGTGAGGTGCAGAGATGCCTTGAGTGTGCTGGGGGGCTTGCAGGGAATCCCTCAGTGGCAGTGCAAATGGTGAATTTATTCTGCTGCCAACTGAAAGGTTGAAAGTTTGAATCCACCCAGAGCCATCTTGAAAGAAAGGGCTGGCAATCTACTTCCACAAAATCAGCCGCTGTAAACCCTGCGGAACACAGTTGAGCTCTGACACCAATGGGGTCACCATGAATCGGAATTGACTCCATGGCAACTGGTTTGAGTTTTGGTTTGGGGGGCCTTGTGGACCCCCTGCAGCCCTGCTCATGCGGGGCCAAGGGCTTGGACTCGGTATTGCAGTGTGTCATGGATGAACGCTGAGCTAGTGAGTTGAGGGGTCGTAAGGCAGGAACAGGCATGACTCTGCCCTCTTCTTTTGGGGCCTCTCGAAATCCTGACCCCTTTGTCCATCAGAACCCACAATCCAAGCTCCCCCCACCACTGGATCCTACAGTGGTCCCTTGTGGTGAGAAGGTGATACTGTTGGATGACAAGAGACAGGTGAGAGGCCACAGGTAGCCCTGGGCTAGCCAAGGCTAAGGTTCCAGCCCTGGTTCTCTCCGAGCTGAGTACTTGGCATGGTTGCTCAAACACATTGAGACTCAGAGCCAGGCTCTGCCCCACAGATGTGCCCTGCTCTGCCCAGGGGCTCTGAGGGGCAAGAACTGGGCTCACTGCTCTATCCCCAACACTGAAGTTGGGGCTGGGCTCAGATCCAAAACCCCAAGAACAAACCCATTGTCATTGAGCTGATTCCCCATGTGTCACAGAATAGAGCTGTACTAAATAGGGTCCTCTTGGTAATAATCTTAAAGGAAGCAGACTGCCATGCCTTTCTTGGTGCTCTTGGGTGGGTGCAAATTACCAACCTTTAGCTTAGTAGTCAAGCACAAACCATTTGCACCACGCCGGGACCTATAAGCACAGATCAGGGCTCAGTACATGGTTGGAGAGGGATGAGTATATGTGTAGCAGAGGCAAGACTGAATGACCCGCCTCCTTGTTCTTCACTCACTCTCTCTTCAGCCCACTCCTGTATGGCTCCTCCCACCACCTCACTGATGCCCTGTGAGCAGGTTCCCGAGGAACCAAGCTGCCACACTCAGGTGACCTGCTCCTCCCTCTTTCTGTGGTGACCCACCCTCTCTTTCTTGATGGAACATCCTTCTGCCCAACCAGCTGCTCCTGCCCAGCCTCCTGGGCTGGCCACATACCGTCCAACTGGCTCCAAATGTTGGGCTTTAAAGTGGCCTCATCCTGGGTCCTCCCCCCACATCTCTGTACATCCCAGGGTAGTCTCACCACTTGACTACCTCCTCCCACCACTTGACCACCATTTGAATGCCAAGGATCTCCTTTCCAGACCAGATCTGACCTCTGAACTTTGCACTTCAGCCTGCCTCTCCGGCAAACTAGATAAGTGTCTTAGGTACCCAGGGCACCTGTAACAAAAAATGCTACAAGTGAGTGGCTTTAAAGAACAGACATGCATTTTCTTACATCTCAGGAGGCTAGAAGTTCAAATCCAGGGCATGGCTCTGGGACGAGGTCCTTCTTGTCTATTTCAGCTTCTACTTGTTATGTTTGTTACTTGCCTACTTACTGCTGAGTTGGCTCTGACTCATGGCAGCCCTGTGCACAACAGAACAGAACATTGCCTGGTCCTGAGCCATCTTTGAGATCATTGGTATGCTCAAGCCCATTATTTGGCTATTGTGTCTACCCACCGCATGGAGGGTCTCCCTCATTTTCACTGAACTTCTACTTTACCAAACATGATGTCTTTTTCTAGTGATTGGTCTTTCCAAAGTAAGCAAGATGAAGTCTCACCATCCTTGCTTCTAAGGAGCTTGCTGGTTGTATTAGCTGCCAGCAATCCTTGGTGTTCCTGGGCTTGTAGATGCATCCGCCATGTGTGTGCCTGCAAATAGCATCTTCCACCTGTGTGTGCCTCTGTGTCTGTGCAGCTGTTTATATAACTCAGAAGTGATTAGGTTTAGGACCCACACTACTCTGGTAAACTCATTAACATAACAAAGAAAAACCCTATTTCCAAACAGGATCACATTCCTTGGTACAGGGGCCAGGGCTTCAATACATGTTTGGGGAGAAACAATTCAATCCACAACAACACGGAACTCCGGAACTGAGCCGGAGCCTTCCAGCTTGCTCTTCTTTGTGAGTGTTGCTTAGTGAGCCTGGACACCTCAGACAGCCTGCACTTGATTCTGCTGATGCCTTCTTCTACGAACCCTGGTCTCCCTGACCCATAGGCTAAGGAGCAGTCAAGGTGAGCCTGGATTTGGGTTACATCAGCTCTTTCTCCCTAGGCATTTGTCTCTCCAGCTTGGAGGAAGAACCCCTGGGTGGACTCTCTACCTCCTCCTTGGAGCGCGTCCTCACAGCTCTGCACTGTAGACCCCTTAAAGGCCTGCTTCTCCTCACACTATAATGCTTTCCAGCACCCAGCTAACACTGCTCATTCTTGGAGGCTCTTCCCACAGTCCCCTCTGCAGCCTTGCCTGAACTTGAGCTGTATGACAAGCCTCTTCTGCATTTTCACATGGTGTTCTGGGTGCCACCATCACCACCTGTTTTCCCAGGTGACCTGTGTCTTCTGCACTAGACTGTGAGCTTCCTGGTGGTAGCACCAGGTTTACCTGTCTGCATCCGGTACCTGCCCATGGCATGGCACGTTAAAGGTGCTCAGCCAATGTTGGATACTCACAGCCCTGTGCCTGCGGCCATGCCCTGGGACAGGGACCCATCTGTAGCTTGCATCTCAAAGGCAGGCCTTTCTGCCATCCACCATAGGAGTAAGCACCTCGAGTCACAATTGCAAAATCCACTTGGAAGCCTTCCCGCTACCCCTGTGACCCACTGTGAGAAGGGAGCTGCCTCTGTGGGGAGCCAGCACCTCCCCAGCATGGCTTGAGGCTACCTAGATGGGGGAGCCGGCCACCTCTGGTCTCACCTCCTCCGTCTTGTTTTGTGGTTGAGCAAACCATGGCTTTAAAGGGAATTTATTTTTCCAAATTGCAGAACAAAGAACACAATGTTTAGGAAGAAAGCACACTGCTTACATTTGAAAAAATTAGCAGCATTATATAATATAATGAGAGACGCTTGAAAGGGCTGACTCACCCCGGGCTGACATCCATCTTTGACTCGTTTTCGAGATACTCATAAAATTACATCCTGTTAATTTAAGGCTTCTTATGCTAATGTTCAGTCAAATTTATTTGCTGAAGAAATTTATTGGTGGCCTCCAGGGTAACAGCCGTGTTTGATCCAATTATGTGGGATCCTTGTTAAAACACCATGCAAGGGAAGTAAAACAGATTTCCGTGTTAGGGCCACCAGGGGTGGGGAGAACAGTGTTAGCATGGTTCCAGGCGAGGGTGGGGTGGGCTGTCCATGACCCTCCCAAAGCCTGTCTTCAGAAGGACAATGCAAAAGACCAGTGTAGCCCCGGCACACCCACCAGTAAAACCAGTGGCCATCGAGTTGCCTCATGGCAACTCCATGTGTGTCAGAGTAGAGCTGTGCCCCATAGGGTTTTCACTAGCTGAGTTTTTGGTAGTAGACTGCCAGGCCTATCTCCTGAGGCACCTCTGGGTGGACTCAAACCTCCAGTCTTTTGGTTAGCAGCTCAGCATGTCAATCGTTTGTACTACCCAGGGACTCCTGTGGGCTCCATGTCATTAGGAACCGTCGAGTTGACTCCGACTTACAGTAACCCTACAGGACAGAGTAGAACTGGCCCATAGGATTCCTCGGGCTGCAATCTTTATGGAAGCAGACTGCTACATCTTTCTCCCGTGGCTGATGGCTTCGAACCACTGACCTTTCAGTTAGCAGCCAAGTGCTTAACCAATGTGCCACCAGGGCTGTCTGTGGTCTCCACGGTTCCCATCAAATTATTTTGTTTGGCCTGTGGAAGAGCAGGCCCACCTCACCCCACCGGTGCCCGGACGAGCTGTTTCCCCTGAGACTTCCTGGGGGTGGGTGGGTTAGAAACTGACACTGAGGGAGTAAACAGCAGTTGTCATGTCCCCGGTGGCACAGTGGTTCAGAGCTCGGCTGCTAACCAAAAGGTTGGTGGTTTGAATCCACCAGTTGCTCCTTGAAAACCCCATGGAGCAATTCTATGGTGTCCTGTAGGGTCACTCTGAGTCAGAATCGCCTCGATGGCGACATGTTTGACTTTGATTTTGAGATGTCCCTGGTGTCAGAGCAGAATTGTACTCCACAGGGTTTTCAATGGCTGATTTTTCAGAAATAGACCACCAGGCCTTTCTTCAGAGACACCTCTGGGTAGACCTGACCTTCTAGCCTTTTGGTTAACAGTGAGCATGTTAACCGTTTGTACCACCCAGGTACAGGATCCATACCGTTGCTTTACAGGTGAGGAGCTGAGGCACAGAACTGTTGGCATTCCTCCTGGACTGGAATCCACAGGAGAGTCTCTATGGTCTGGATGCTCAGTGCATGCCACTTTTTAAAGTCAGCAGAGCAGGTTGCTACATAAGAGGAATGCTTGGGTGACATGTGGATTTACAACATGGCATTTTCATAAGTTGGTGTCAGGTGCAAATTTATATTTGGGTCCCAAGCTAGGTGGGCTTCCAGGACATTCAAACCTGGGCACTCAAATGGGGCCCTGCACTCAGGAGAACCTGTCTTGATTTAATGCTCTACTGCCGCCATCTTGAAATTCTTAATAGGGTGCCCATATTTTCATTGTGTTCCAGGCCCTGCAGCTGGACCTGCCCTCCAAGGGTGCCGTCACAGAGCAGAAAAGAGTCTGCTAGGACTCTAACAACCTTCTCCTTATCTGCTGAAGTGGCAGGGGGCTTGACTACGTCCATTGGTCCATCTCCAAAGGCAGGACCCAAATCTCCGTGTCGCCCACCTTCTGGTGAACACATGGCTGTGGCCTGGCTCTGGGCCCTGGGAACCCAGGGTAGAGTCCACAGTGGCCTCCTTCCTAGTGACCACAGCAGAAATGAACAGTGGATGACTCCTAGCTGTGGCCTCCTCCTCCCCACTTTCAAACCAAGGAGAACCTCAAATGTGAAAACTGATGCACATTCATCATGGCCAAACCACGGTGACCACTGGCTGTGCCAGGCCCCTGCTAGGCAGCAGGCCCTGGGATGCAAAGGATATGGTCCACTGCACAGCCCACAGCCAAAGGCAGGGGCAGGCAGTGTCCGTGCCTTCTTTCCAGGCATGGGTCCTACTGCCTATCCCTAAGGCTTCCCTGCCCACAGCATCCAGGCATGCCAGCCCCATAGCTGTCTTAGGCAAGCATTAGAGTAGAGACAGTTCTGAGAAGTGGACCTGGTCAGGAGGCACAGAAAAAGATTTTAGATACACCCTGGAGGAAGATGGGGGACATGCAGGATGCAGAGTGATGTCACAGTGGGTTACAGTGGCCTTTTGGTGAGGCTGCTGCTTTCCAGATCCTTCTGCTGGGCACAACCAAATGCACCACAACAATGCCAGCATCACAAGCCCTGCATCACACAGCACCAGCCTAGCTCTCTGGTTGCCTGTCCGTGACACACACAGGTACAGGAGGACCAGCTCTTTTCCATGTAGCAATGGAACCCTGGTCCTACTGGCTCTTCATAAGCATTCTGGACAGGCGGGTAGTCCTTCCTCCACCCATTCCCCGTGCATCTCTGGCTGGATACCAGATTCTGAGCTGTATGCTAGGAACACAAGGTGAACCACCTCCACACCTGCCGAAGAAACTCACAGATCAGGGGCTACGGGGAAGGGGGAGCAGACCACCCTTCAGAAGAATTCACTGAGAGCTCATTTCTCCAGGCCTGGAGAAGCCCCTGGCTACCCCGTCTGGGGGTCTGCTTGCCATGACAGTGAGTGTTCTGGGTCCCGTCCTGCTGGTGTCTTCCCTGTGACCCTAGGGCTCATATCGTATCTTTAATGGAATTTGTCTTGTGTTGCACTCGTCCTCCCATTTGTACTTGAGTTTTTCTATCCATTCTTGCATCCATCCATTCATTTGTCTGTCCATTTCATTAATCTACCTATCCACCCATCCATCCTTCATCCACCCATTCATCTGTCCATCCATCCAGGCAGCCAGTCATACATTCACTCATTTGTTCATCTATCCATTTCATTGATCTATCCATCCATCCTTCTGTCCACCTATTCTTTCTCCCTTCCTTCTTTCTTTCCTTTCTTCCTTCCTTCTATCCATACATCTGTCTGTCTGTCCATCCCTCCATCCTTCCTTCCTCTCATCCATCCATCCATCCTCTCTTTCATGTCAAAAACATTCCCTGAGCCCCTCTTCTGTGCCGTGTTCCCGGAGACAAATGAGCCTCAGACCTGACTTTGAAGAGCTTACAGTCCCTTGACACCCCGGAGTTCAAACCCCTCAATTACAGATGCGACGACTGCAGCCCAGACAGGAAGCAGCCTGCCTTCATGTGCCCTAGAGTCTAGTTCAAGAGACAGACACTAATAAGGAATTATTGAGCATAGTGAGACACGTTGTGATGGGAACACAAGGTCTTCTGGGGGCAGAACAGGGACTCTAAGTGACCAACAGGGTCAGGAGAAGCTTCCCAGGAACAGAATATCTAAGCAGAAACCTGTGGATTGAGTTCTAAGCAGAGGATGAAAATGGATGAAGACCGAGAAAGAAGAGATGAGTAATGCACTCAAAGATGGGAAAGGTGATTTGTCTCCAGATCTAAGATGAGGCTGGGAGAGTGGATAGAGGCTGGGTCACGCAGGGGATTGTGTGGCAGGACAACGGGTCTGGGCTTTATCTTGGGAAAGAATCTCACTATAGGTGACATGATCAGCTGTGTATTTCTGACTGCAGCGTGGTGAATGGTCTAGAGGGGAGGAAGATGGGAGTTATCTGAACCAAAAGTCCAGGGTATAGGCTGTGGCTAGAGGGGAGAAGATGGGACAGACAGTGGTAGAAGGATTCAAACGGCACTTATAGGATGGAGGGGGCAGTGGTGGTTCAGTGGTAGCATTCTTGCCTTCCATGTGGGAGACCCGGATTCCATCCCCAGCCAATGCGTCTCATGTGCAGCCACCACCCACCCATCAGTGGAGTCTTACGTGCTGCTATGAGGCTGAACGTGTGCCAGCAGAGCTTCTAGACTAAGATGAGCTAGAAATAAAGGCCTTGTTATCTACTTTTGAAAATTAGCTAATGGATGACAATAGCCCCATCTGCGATTGATCATGGGATGGTGCAGGACTGGGCAGCATTTTGTTCCATTGTGCTTGGGGTCAGTCTCCATGAGTCAGGGGCTGACTTGATGGCAGCTAACAACAACAAAATGGAGGGTAGAAGAAACACAACCTGGTGTTGGATTGGATGTCCAGAGGGCGAGAGATGAGAGAAACAAGGGAGGTGCCCATTCTAGGCAGCCGTGTCAGTGACATCGTCGTTCACTGACACAAGGGGCCCAGGAGGATAAGTGGGTTAGGGGAACAGAGGTGCGGAGGAAAATGAAGAGTTAAAGTGAAAACACATAATTTTGAGATGCCCGTGAAATGCCCACCAGGAGGTTAGAATACAAATCTGGAGTTCAGAGGACTTGCCTCGATCTGAGGTACAGATTTTGAAACTACCCTTGTATGGTGACAATTGAATCTCCAGGAGGAAGTGAAGGCAAAAGGCCATGGGAAGCCAGGTGAGCATGGAGGGCTTAACTGATGAGAGAGAGGTCTTGTTGAGGTTGAAGGTTGGGAGCTTTGGGAAAAGTTGAGAGAGCGAGCTAGAAGGACAGGAAGCTGTGGTAAGAGAGTGTAGGGCTGAAGGTATAGGCTCAGAGGAGGGTCATGTAGGGCCACATGGGGTGCAGGACAAGGACCTGGGATGGCATTCCAGAGATGAGTGGAAAAGGTCTCTGGAGGCGAGGAAGTCAGGGATGGGAGAGCTAAGATGCTATAAGCATTGTCTTCTCCTTGGGGTGGGCCAGGTGAAAGAGGGGTGGTGAATTGGGGAAGAGAGCAGTAAGGCTGATGGATACCTTCAGGAAGGGAGTGGGGTGGAGGTGAGTGATGGGCTAGTGACTGGTGGAGCGGGGAAGACATGGACTCTGCTTGTCTCCCCTGAGACAGATGGCAGTCTCTGCTTGAGAGGTGAGAAGAAGGGTCAGTGAAGAGTTTTGACTCAAAGGCACCTGACAACAACAACAGTAATGACTAATGAAAGTCCTTAGGTGGTACAAACAATTTGCATTTGGCTACTAAACTAAAGATTGGTGGCTGGAACCAACACAGTGGTCCTGAGGAAGAGAGTCTTAGCGATCTACTTCTGTAAAGATTACAACCAGGAAAACCCTAGGGAGCAGTTCTACTCTGTAAAGTATGTCAAAAATCAATTGACCGTAGAAGTATTTCTGGACCGTAAATTCTATTCCATTGATCTACATGTTCATCATTATACCATTACCAGGATATTACTGTGGCTTTATAGGATTGTTTGAGATTGGGAGGTGTGAGTTCTCCTACTTTGTTCTTTTTCAAGATTTGGCTCTTTGGGACCCCTTGCAGTTCCATATAAATTTGAGGATTAGCTTTTCCATTTCAGCAAAGAAGCTGTTGGAATTCTGAAGGGGATTGCACTGGGTATGTAGCGATGTCTTTTCATGGTTTTTATTTACGTTCCTGTAATAGCTAACGGTTGCTGAGCATCTTTTCATGTGCTTATTTGCCACGTGTATATCCTCTTTGGTGCAAAGTGTGTTCATCTATTTTGCCCATTTTCTGATTGGATTGTTTGTCTTTTTTACTATTAAGTTTTAAGATTTCTTTGTATATTCCAGATACAATTCTTTGTCACATGTGTGGTTTGCAGATACTTTCTCATAGCCTGTGGCTTGTTTTTTCATCCTGTTACCAGGATCTTTCACAGAGCAGATTTTTTTTTTAACTTTTGGTGAAGTCCAATTTGTCTTTTTTTTTTTTTTTATGGATTGTGCTTTTGTTTCATATCCAAGAACTCTTCACCTGGACCTAAGTCCGAAAGATTTTCTCCTATGTTTTCCTCTCTGTCGACAATTAGTTATTGTTGTTGTTCGGTGCCTTTAAGTCAAAACCACAAAGAAATACCACTTTATACCCAATAGGACTGTAGTGATTAAAAAAAAAAAAAAAAGGAAAACATCAAGTGTTGATGGGGGTATGGAGAAATTGAGGCCCTCATTCATTGCTGGTGGGAATGCAAAATGGCACAACTGCTGTGAATGATAGTTTGGTGGTTCCTCGAAAAGTTAAGCATAGAACTACCATACCAGAAAACCAAACCCAGTGCTGTCGAGTTGATTCTGACTCATAGCGACCCTATATAACCTAGCAATTCTACTCCTAGTATATATCCAAAAGAATTGAAAGCAGGTACACAAATAGAAACTTGTACACCAGTGTTAATTGTAGCACTATTCACAATAGCCAAAAGGTATACACAATCTGAATGTCCACCAACAAAAGAATGGATAAATAAAATGTGGTAAATACATATGTTTAGTGCTGCTATAACAGAAATACCACAAGTGGATGGCTTTAACAAAGAGAAATATAGTTTCTCACAGTCTAGGAGGTTAGAAGTCCAAATTCAGGGCACCAGTTTCCGGGGAAGGCTTTCTGTCTCTGTCAGCTCTGGGAGAAGGTCCTTGTCATCAAACTTCCCCTGGTCTAGGAGCTTCTCAGCGAGGAGACCCCAGGTCCAGAGGACGCACATACATCTGGTTCTTCTTGCTTGGTGGTAATGAAGTCTCCCTGTCTCTCTGCTCACTTCTCTTTTATATCTCAAGACATTGACTTAAGACACAACCTGATCTTGCAGATTGAGTCCTTACTCATTAATGTAACTGCAGCTAATCCTGCCTCATTAACGTCATAGAGGTAGGATTTATAACACATAGGAAAATCACATCAGATGACACAGTGGTGGGCATTCACACAATACTGGTAATCATGGCCCAGCCAAATTGATACACATTTTTGAGGGACACAAATCAATCCATAACAACATACAATAGAATATTAATAAGCCATGAAGAGAAGACAAAGGAAGTCTCGATACATGCTACAACACAGATGAACCTTGAGAATATTATGATGAGTGAAATGAATTATATATCCTTATATGAAATGTTTTTTTTTTTTATATGAAATGTTTAGAATAAGCAAATGTGTAGAGACCAAAGTTTATTAGTGGTTACCAGGGTCAGGAGAGGCAGGAAGAGTGAAGTCATTGCTTAGGGGCACTGAGTTTCTGTTAAGGGTGATGGAAAAACTTGGAAGCAGATAGTGGTGATGGTTGCATGACATGACAAACATCATCAGTGTCACTCAAATATAATGTAAGAAAAGGTTAAATGGAAATTTTTTTTGTTATTTACATATTCTTACCCCAATCAAAACAAATAGTGACAGCCATGAGGAAAACATCAAATGTTCCTAAATTGAGGAACATTCACAAAATACCTGACCAGAACTCCTCAAAAATAAATAAATAAATAGATAGACAAATAAATAGTGATCATACTGAATGTTGGCAAGAATGCGGAGAAACTGGATTTCTCATACATTGCCGGTAGGAACATAAAATGGTGTCTCCATTCTGGAAAAGTTTGGTAGTTTCTTTTTTTAAATTAAATGCACACTTAATATCCAACCCAGCCCATTGTACTTCCAGACATTTATCCCAGGGAAATGAAAACTTACATTCAAAGGAAAAAAAATACACAGGTGCTCATAGCAGCTTTATCTGCAATAGCCCCAAACTGGAAACAACCCAAATACCCCTCAATAGGTGAAAGGTTACACAAACTGTGGTACCTCCATACCCTGGAATACTTGTAGGCAGTACAAAGAAATGAACAGTTGGCACAAGCAACTACTTGGGTGAATATCAAGGGCATTATGCTGAGTGAAAAGAACCAGTCTCAAAAGGTTACATATAACATTTCTCAAAATGATGAAATTACAGAGATGATGAACAGATTATGGTTGCCAGGGTTTAGGGATGTGAAAAAGGGAAAAAAGAGAAATGGGTGTGGCTATAAAGGGTAGCAAGAGAGACCCTCCTGTTTATGGAACAGCTTATCTTGATTGCAGTGGTAGTTACATGAATTTACGTGTGTGAAAAAATTGCATAGAACTACATACACACACCCCACTTGTCTGTCAGTTTGTTGTACTGTGGTGGCTTTCATGTTGCTATGATGTGGAAATTATGCCACCAGTATTCAAATACCAGTAGAGTCACGTATGGCAGACAGGTTTCAGTGGAGCCTCCAGGCTAAAACAGACCAGGAAGAAGGACATGGCAGTCTATTTCTGAAAAAAAAAATTAGCCAGGGAAAACCTTATGAATGGCAGAGCACTTTCTGATACAGTGCTGGAAGATGAGCCTCTCAGATTGGAAGGCACTCAAAAGATAACTGGGGAAGAGCTGCTTCCTCAAAGTAGAGTTGACCTTGATGACGTGGATGGAGTCAAGTTTTGGGGACCTTCATTTGCTGTTGAGGCATGACTAAAAAGAGAAGAAACAGCTGCAAATATCCACTAATAATTGGAAAGTGCAATGTATGAAGTATGAATCTAGGAAAGTTGGAAATTATCAAAAATGAAATGGAACACATAAACATCAAATCCTAGGCATTAGTGAACAGAAATGGACTGGTATTGGCCATTCTGAATTGGAAAATCATATGGTCTGCTGTGCTGGGAATGACAAACTGAAGAGGAATGGTGTTGCATTCATTGTCAAAAAGAACATTTCAAGATCTGTCCTGAAGTGCAATGCTGTCAGTGATAGGATAATATCCATATACCCGCAAGGAAGACCAGCTAATAGGACTATTATTCAAATTTATGCACCAATCACTAAAGCCAAAGATGAAGAAATTGGAGATTTTTACCAACTTCTGCAATCTGAAATCGATCATACATGCAATCAAGACCTTTTGATAATTATTGGTGATTGGAATGTGAAAGCTGAAAACAAAGAAGAATCGGTGGGTGGAAAATGCAAACTTGATGATAGAAATGATCGCATGGTAGAATTTTGCAAGATTAAAGACTTCTTCATTGCAAATACCTTTTTTAAACAACATAAGTGGCAACTATACACATGGACCTCGCCGGATAGAATACACAGAAATCAAATAGACTACATCTGTGGAAAGAGATGATGGAAAAGCTCAATATCATCAGAACCAGCCAGGTGCCAACTGAGGAACAGATCATCAATTGCTCATATATAAGTTTAAGTTGAAGCTGAAGAAAATCAGAACAAGTCCACAAGAGTCAAGGTACAACCTTGAGTATATTCCACCTGATTTTAGACACTATCTCAAGAATAGATTTGACGCATTGAACACTAATGACTGAAGGCCAGAGGAGTTATGGAAAGACATTAGGGACATCATACATGAAGAAGCAAGAGGTCATAAAAAGACAGGAAAGAAAGAAAGAACAGATCAAAATGGATGTCAGAAGAGACTCTGAAACCTTCTCTTGAATGTAGAGTAGCTAAAGTGAAAGGAAGAAATGAAGTAAAAGAGCTGAACAGAAGGTTTCAAAGGGCAGCTCCAGAAGACAAAGTAAAGTATTTTAATGACATGTCCAAAGACCTGGGGTAAGAAAACCAAAAAGAAAGAGCACGCTTGGCATTTCTCAAGCTGAAAGACCTGAAGGAAAAATTCAAGCCTGGAGTTGCAAAAGTGAAGGATTCTATGGGCAAAATACTGAACGACACAGGGAGCATTTAAAAAAAAAAAAGAAGGAAGTAATACACAGAGTCACTGTACCAAAAAGACTTGGTCAATGTTTAAACATTTATAGGAGGTAGCATATGACCAAGAATTGATGGTGCTAAAGGAGGAAATCCAAGCTGCACTGCAGACATTGGTGAAAAACAATGCTCCAGGAATTTACAGACTACCAACTAAGATGTTCTAACAAATGCATGCAGTGCTGGAAGCTCTCACTCTACTGACTATGCCAAGAAATTTGAAAGGCAGCACCTGGCCGTTCAACTGGAAGAGATCCATATTTATGTCTATTTCAAAGAAAGGAGACCCAACAGAATGCAGAAATTATCAAACAATATCATTAATAAATATCACACACAAGTAAAATTTTGAAGATCGTTCAAAAGTGGTTGCAGCATTACATCTACAAGGAACTGCCAGAAATTCAAGCCGGGTTCAGAAGAGGATATGGAATGAAGGATGTTATTGCTGATGTCAGATGATTCCTGGCTGAAAGCAGAGAATGACAGAAAGATGTTTACCTGCGTTTTAACAAGTATGCAAAGGCATTCAACTGTGTGGATCATAACAAATTTTGGATAACATTGCTAAGAATGGGAATTCTATAACACTTAATTGTGCCCATGAGGAACCTTTACATAGACTAAGAGGCAGCCGTTCAAACAGAACAAGGATACCGCGTGGTTTAAAGTCAGGAAAGGTGTGTGTCAGGGTTGTATCCTTTCACCAGACTTATTCAATCTGTATTCTAAGCAAATAATCTGAGAAGCTGAATTATATGGCAAAGAATGGGGCATCAGGATTGGAGGAAGACTTATTAACAACTGCTTTATGCAGATGACACAACCTTGCTTGCTGAAAGTGAAGAGGGCTTGAAGCACTTATGATAAGATCAAAGATCACAGCCTTCAGTTTGGATTACACCTCAACATAAAGAAAACAAAAGCTTTCACAACTGGACCAATAAACAATACCATGACAAATGGAGAAAAGATTGAAGCAGTCAAGAATTTCATTTTAATTGGATCCGCTATTAATGCCCATGGAAGCAACAGTCAGGAAATCAAATGAAGCATTGTGTTGGGCAAATACGTTGCAAAAGACCTCTTTAAAGTGTTCACAAGTCAAGACTTCACTCTGAGGGTTAAGGTGCGCCTGACCCACACCATGATGTACTCAATCCCTTCATATGCGTGCAAAAGCTGGACACTGAATAAGGAAGCCTGAAGAAGAACTGATGCCTTTGAATTGTGGCCTTGGCAAAGAATATTGAATATACCATAGACTGCCAGAAGAACGAACAAATCTGTCTTAGAAGAAGTACAGCCAGGATGCTCCCTGGAAGCAAGGACGACGAGACTTTGTCTCACATACTCTGGACATGTTATCAGGAGGGACCAGGGCCTGGAGAAGGACATCATGCTTGGGAAAGTAGAGGGTCATCGAAAAAGAGGAAGAATCTCAATGAGATACACTGACATAGTGGCTGCAACAACGGGCTGAAACATAGCCGTGATTGTGAGGATGGGGCAGCACCAGGCAGCATTTTGTTCTGTTGTACATAGGGTTGCTGTGCGTTAGAACCCATTTGGGTTCCAACAGAACAACTTACGGGCACACAGAAATGAATGCATGTTAACCCAAACCCAAACCAAACCCACTGCAATGGAGTCTATTCAGACTCATAGTGACCCTATTAAAAAAAAAAAAAATAGGGCAGAGTAAAAGTGCCCCATAAGGTTTCCAAGGCTGTAATCTTTATGGAAGCAGATTGCTACATCTTTCTCCCTTGAAGCAGCTTGTGGGTTCAAGTTGCCAACCTTTTGGCTAGCTGCCGAGTGTTTAACCACAGGTGTACCACCGGGGCTTCTTGAATGCATGTCAAACTGGTGAAATGTGAATACGGTCTAGGGATTATGTTGTCGTTGCTGTTAGCTGCCTTTAGTAGGCCCCAACTAATGGAGTCCCCATGCACGACAACACAAAATGCTGCTCTGTCCTGCTTCATTCCTATGATGGGCTAGGGATTGGACCATTGTGATCCATAGGGTTTTCATCGGTTGATTTTTGGAAGTAGATCATCAGACCTTTCTTTCTAGCCTGTCTTAGTCTAGAAGCCCTGTTGAAATCTGCTCATAGCAACAGGCAAGCCTCCACTGACAGACGGGCAGTAGCTGTGCAGGAGGTACATTGGCTGGGAACCGAGCCCTGTCACCAACATCGAAGGCAAGAATTTTACCACTAAACCACCACTGCCTCATCTGTGGATTACACCCATTGCTGTCGAGTTGATTCGGGCTCACAGCAACCCTATAGGACAGAGTAGAAACACCCCTACGTGTTTCCAACACCGTAAATCTTTACAGAAGCAGACTGCCACATCTTTCTCCCGAAGAATGGCTGATTGGTTGGAACCGCCAACTTTTCAGTTAGCCGATGAGAGCTTAAGCACTGCACCATCAGGTCAATTTCCTAGTCTTCATAAAGTACCACTGGGGTCACTGGGTAAAAAGTACACAGGACCTTTCTGTACTACTTGTGCAACTTCCTGTAAATCTGTAATTAATTTTTTAAAACAACAACAAAGTAAGGGAGAAGACGGACACCTGCAGGCTTCTATCTAGGCAAGGGCCAAGCGCAACAGAGGCACGAGAAGGACAGGACAGGAAGCATGTGGAGAGCAGGTTCCTTTTAACAGTAGGACCTGGCAGGTCAGAGTCTGGGAGGGTAACTCAGGTGTGCAGGAAGGGGTGAGTCCCCAAGGACAGTGCTGGGGACAGAACGTGACAGGGAGTGCCCTCTGGTCTACTTTGCTCTAGGCTGTGTGTGCAGCAGGTGGGGACAGGTAGGGACTTGTGGCACCGCCAGGAGAACTGGCCTGTCAGGCTGGGCCCCTGATAAGTGTTGGAGCAAGTACAGCACTTTCAGACGCAGCACTTCCGGGCTTCGTAGAGCCAGGAGACGCAGCTCGGGTTTTACAGCAGAAAGAAGTAACTCCACAATCTTGCTTTGCACATTAGACGCTCTCTACATCCCACTCTCCCAAGTTACATGAGGACACAATTTATCTTTAGCCCAAAGCCACCTGCTGGGTAATCTGCTTCTGTGTACCCGAGTGATCCCACCATCTTCACATTAACTGGAAACACACTGGCTTCATTTAAAGCAGTGGGTTGACATGGATGAGCTGGCCAGGGAGGCTCAGTGGTTGCTTGTCCGGTGGCTGCAGGCTTGAGAAAAACCTGCCCTCTCTGGAAAAGAGACATCCAGCCACTCGAGGCCTCCAGGTCCGACAATGTGGGTTAAGAGTTCTTCTTCCCACTTGTCGCAAGTTCCATTTATTCTTTCTAACATTTGGTCTGTCTTCTGGACAAATGTTCAAATTGCTTGATAAGTATACTGGAAGTGTTTATACCCAACACTGCCCAATGCTGGATGAATTGTGCAATATATTTTGTCTGGATAAGGTCTTAATAACATTTCTGGGGCTTGAGCCTAAAGGAGAACAAAGTTGCCTCGTGTTCGGTGTGGATGGAATCCTTCTCAAATTCTTCTCCCTGATTCCTCCGTGGCTGGAAAGACACATGTCTGCACAGATATCTCTTCTCCCTCTCTTCCTCTCCCCTGTCTTTTTCACCCCCTCAGAATCCTCCTCCTTACAGGCCCTTTAGGAGTCCCTGGATGGCATGAAGGGTTACCGCTCCACCACTAGAGGTAAGGTTGATGGTTTGAACCCATCCAGAGGTGCTTTGGAAAGAAAGTCCCGGTGATCTGATTCTGCAAGGTCACGGCCTCGAAAACCCTATGGAGCAGTTCTGCTCTGCACACATGGGGCCACTAGGAGTTGGAGCTGACTCGACGGCAACTAACAACAATAACAGGTCCGCTACGCTTTTCCAACTCCCCTTCTAATTCTTCTTAGAAGCCAGGGTCTGTTATAAGATGCATTCCCATATGGGCTGAATTAAAAGGATTAAATACAATGTGTGTAATAATCAAACCCTTTACAAATGGGCAGGCAAGGGCAGGCAGTAAGGTGAGCGTGGTTAACACACTCCTAAAGACAGGTCTTGAGGACGAGACCCCTTGGGGTGGGGGGCTGGTGGACAATCCTCCCACAGGCTTTACGATCCTCTGCCCTCCAAGATAAGGATGCTTATCTCAGTCGTCCACATGAGACAAGGAAACTCAGAGAGGGCTGGTGCATACCCGTGTTTACACAAAGGACTTAACCCATTCTGTGCAATTCTCAGGTCTATCTACACACTGTCCACAGAGGCCCTCCACTGAGCCCCAAATCTGCCCGGCCCAGTCTCCATGCACCCCCTCCTTGCATTTAGGGCAGAACTAACTGTTATGCGCTGACTTGTGTCCCCCCAAAATGTGTGTCAACTTGGCTAGGCCATGATTTCCAGTATTGTGTGATTATCTACCATTTCGTCATCTGATGCAATTTTCCTAATTGTTATAAACCCTACCTCTACGATGTTAATGAGGGAAGATTAGAGGCAGTTATGTTAATGAGGCAGGGCTCAATCTACAAGATTAGGTTGTGTCTTAAATCAATCTCTTTTGAGATATAAAAGAGAGAAGGGAGCAGAGAATCAAGGGGTCCTCATACCACCAAGAAGGCAGTGCTTGGGGCAGAGCAAGTCCTTTGACCTGGGGTCCCTGTGCCTTAGAAGCTCCTAGACCAGGGGAAGATTGAAGACAGAGACTTCCCCCAGAGCTGACAGAGAAAGAGTCTTCGCCTGGAGCTGGCAAACTAAATTTGGACTTATAGCCTACTAGACTGTGAGAGAATGAATTTCTCTTTGTTAAAGCCATCTACTCGCGGCATTTCTTTTATAGCAGGACTAGATAACTATGACACTAACCAAATGCCTTAACCAGGAGGCTCATGTTGTCTCATTGTCTTTTAACAAAATTGTGATCAAATACATAAAATTTGCCATTTTAACTACTTTGAGACATACAGTTCAGTGGAATTAAGTACATTCATAATGTTGTGCAACCATCACCACTATGTAATTCTAGAATGTTTTCGTCATCGCACGTGGGAAGCTCGTACTCATTAAGCAGTCACTTCTCATAACCCTTACTCCCACCCCCACCCTAGGCAACCACTAGTCTATTTTCTGTTTTTACAGATTTGTCTATTCTGAATATTTCATATAAATGAAATTACGCAATACGTGGCTTTTTGTGTCTGTCTTCTTTCACATGGTGTCTTAGGCTGGGTTCTTTGGAGAAGCAAAATCAGTAAAGCATATAAATATACATATACAGAAAGAGATTTATATCAAGGAAATGGCTCCCAAGGCTCTAGAGGCTGGAATATCCCAAGTCCGTGGATCAGGGTAGAGGCTTCTCCTGGTTCATACAGCTGCAGGGGCTGGTGAACCCAAGATCGGCAGGTCAGAAAGCAGGGCTTTTGCTCATAGGTCCCCACATCCCTCAGCCCAGCAATTCAGTCCCTCAGGGAGTTTGAATGTGTCTATTGAGCTTCCATGACCTTGTCTTGGACAAGTTGTGCTGGCTTCTCCAGTACTGTGTACTATCTTACCCTTCACCAAAGTTACCACTTATCTATTGTCTAGTTAGTGTTTTTCCATCCCCACATTTCTCCTCCCTTCTAATCATCAGAGATTGTTTCTTTTTGTGTGAAAACCTTTTCACGAATTTTATAGTAGTGGTCTCATACAATATTTGTCCTTTTGTGATTGAATTATTTCACTCAGCACGATGACCTCCAGATTCATCCAAGTTGTGAGATGCTTCACAGAATCATCATTGTTCTTTACTGGTGCGTAGTACTCCGTTGTGTGTATGTACCATAGTTTGTTTATCCATTCGTCTGTTGATGGGCATCTAGGTTGTTTCCATCTTTTTGCTATTGAGAACAATGCTGCAATGAACATGGATGTGCATATGTCTATTCATGTGATGGCTCTTTTTTCTCTAGAATATGTTCCTAGGAGTGGGATTACTGGATCATATGGTATTTCTATTTCTAGCTTTCTAAGGAAGCGCCATATCGTTTTCCAAAATGGTTGTATCATTTTGCATTCCCACTAGCAGTGCATAAGAGTTCCAATCTCCCTGAAGCCTCTCCAACATTTGTTCTTTTCTGTTTTTTTTTATTCATGCCAGTAATGCCAGGGTGAGATTTGCATTTCTCCAGTGGCTAGTAATCTGGAGCATTTCCTCATGTGTCTGTTAGCTGCTTGAATGTTTTCTTTGGTGAAGTGTCTATTCATTTCCTTTGCCCATTTTTTGATTGGATTATTTGTCTTTTGTTCTAGAGGTGTTGGATTTTCCTGTAGATTTTAGAGATTAGGCCTTTGTCAGATTTGTCATAGCCAAAAATTTTGTACCAGTCTGTAGGTTCTCTTTTTACTCTCTTGGTGAAATCTTTTGATGAGCATAAGGCCTTAATTTTTAGAAGATTCCAGTTATCTAGCTTAACTTCTGGAGTTTCTGTGTTGTTAGTTATGGTTTGTATACTGTTAATGCTGTGTATTAGGTCCTCGAGCATTGACTCTATTTTTTTCTTCTATGATCTTTACAGTTTTGGGCTTTATATTTAGGTCTTTGATCCACTCTGAGTTAGTTTTTGTGTATGGTGTGAGGTATGGGTCCTATTTCATTTTTTGCAGATGGACATCCAGTTTTGACAGCACCATTTGTTAAAGAGACAGTCTTTTCCCCATCTGATGGACTTTGGGCCCTTGTTGAAGATCAGGTGACTGTAGGAAGACGGATTTACATCTGGGTTCTCAATTCTGTTCCATTGGTCAATGCATCTGTCATTGTGCCAGTACCAGGCTGTACTGACTACTGTAGCTGTATACTGGCTTCTGAGGTCAGGTACTTTCTGAGCTTGAGTCCTCCTATTTTACTCTTGTTCAATAGTGCTTTACTTACCCAGGGCTTCTTCCTTTTCCATATAAAGTTAATGATTAGCTTTTCCACCTCTTTAAAGAATACTGTTGGTATTTGGATCAGGATTACATTGTGTTTATAAATTGCTTTGGGTAGAATTTGACACACAATCTTAACCATCACATGTGGCACGGTGTTTTCCAGGCTCATCTGCATTGTAGCATGTATCAGTGCTCTATTCCTTTTTATGGCTGAATAATAGTCCATTGTTATTCCAATAAGCAACATTGTGATAAATAGAGAAAAGACTGAAGTTGTCAAGGATTTCATTTTACTTGGATCCACAATCAATACCATGGAAGCAGCAGTCAAGAAATCAAAAGATGTGGTGCACTGGGCAAATCTGCTGCAAAAGACCTCTTTAAAGTGTTGAAAAGCAAAGATGTCACCTTGAAGACTAAGGTGCACCAGATCTAAGCCATGGTGTTTTCAATGGCCTCATATGCATGAGAAAGCTGGACTATGAAAAAGGAAGAGCAAAGAAGAATAGACACCTTTGAACTGTGGTGCTGGCAAAGAATATTAAATATACCATGGACTGCCAAAAGAACAAATAAATCTGTCTTGAAAGAAGGACAACCAGAATGTTCCTTAGAAACAAGGATGGCAAGACTAATTCTCACATGCTTTGGACATGTTATCAGGAGGGATCAGTCCCAGCAGAAGGACATCATGCTTGATAAAGTAGACGGTCAGCGAAAAAGAGGAAGATCCCCATTGAGATGGATTGACACAGTGGCTGCAACAATGGGCTCAAGCATAACAATGACTGTGATGATGGCACAGGACCAGGCAGTGTTTCGTTCTGTTGTACAGAGGGTTGTCGTGAGTTGGAACCAACTCAACTGCACCTAACAGCAACAACAACAATATTCCATTGGAGTTCTTGGGTGGTACAAATGGTTAAAGTACTTGGCTGCTAACTGAAAGGTTGAAGATTTGAGTCCACCCAGAATCACCTGAGGAGAAAGGCCTGGTGATCTTTTTCTGAAAAATCTGCCACAGAAAATCCCTATGGAGCACAGTTCTGCTCAAACACATAGGGGGCCACCATGAATCAGAGCCAACTGAATGGCAACTGGTTTTTGATACTCCTTTGTATGAGTATAGCACATTTGTTGATCCAGTTGTCCATTGAGGCTCCCTGGAGCACCTGGGTGCTTGGAGGGGCTGGTTTCACGACTCAGAAAGGGAGCTGCAGTGGGCAGGGTCTCTGTGTTCAAGTTCATGATGGAGTTTCAGTGCCTGGAAGAGTGCCTGACACAGAGCACGTACTCAGTAGATACTTGCTTAATGAATGAGCCAGTGGACAAACGAACAAGCTGTTGCTGGGACTATAATGACAGCATTTGTGTTATGAACTCCCAGTGAGAAAAAGGGGGTAACAGTTGCTAAAACCACTGTCTGCAGCACCTTTTGGGAGAAGAAAGCTTTGCCGAGCTCTGAGAACACTCTGGGCTGGACGCTGGGAAACCTGCCAAGGAGCCAGCTATGTGGCGCATCCACTTGTTCTTTAGAAAGCTGAATTAGCTCCTATTGTTGTAGCATGTTGCCACTTAAAACAACACAAATTTACTCTCTTACAATTCTAGAAGTCAGAAGTCTGAGTTACTGCACTGAATTCAAAATGTTGGCAGGGCTGTTTCCTTCTAGGGGCTCTAAGGGAAGAATCTGTTCCTTGCCTTTTCCAGCTTCCAGAGGCATCCTACATTCCTTGGCCCATGGCCCTTCTTCCATCTTCAAAGCGAGCACCTCCCTGACCATTCACCTACCTTCATGGCTCCCTCTGACCACAGCTGGGACAGAGTCTCAGGTTTAAGGACTCGTGGGATTAGATTGGGCCTACCTGGGTAATTTAGGCCAGTTGCCCCATCTCAAGGTCCTTAACCTCAACCACCTCTCCAAACACCTTTCTGCCTCGTCAGGTGGTACAGTCATGGGTTCCAGGGATTAGAGTAGGGACATCTTTGGGGAGCATTATCCTGCCTACCACAGAACGTCCTTGGTCTGTTTGAGGTTCAGTTTCCCCATATGAGAAGACAGGCCAGATCCCAAGGTCTTACCCAATTTTTGGAGCCAGGTAATTGACATGAGAGAGAGCAACAGTGCCTGGTTTAATAACAATGCCTATTCTCTTCAGACCACCTCAGAAATAACAATGAATCATTAAAGACTAAAGACCAAAGACCAGGCGAGTTGTGGAATGACATCACGAACATCATACATGAGTCAGAGCCCAGGTGGTGGAGTAGTCAGATGCTTCTGGTGATCCCACTTACAACAAAGACCCCCCCGCAAAAAAAAACAAGTGGAAAGATTATATATACTACAAGCTAGGAGCCCTAAACATCAAAGGCAAAGTTAGAAAATGGACTGAGTGGCAGAGTGAGGGAGAGATGGTTCAGAAGCCACGAGGAGTTGCCGGACCTAAATCGCTGGGAACCCTTGGGCACCATTCCCTGGAGTGACAGCAGTGGAGCTGGCGATAGTGTTCTAGATGCAGTTTCCTCAGGGAGAGTCAGCGAGCTACACAGCCTACTCACACCTCCAGATCCAGAGAAGAATGGTGTTTTTGGCAAAAACTAAGTACTTGCATTTATTTTACCACAACCCCAGCCCCCAAGCCGGCTTCAGTGGCAGTTGATTTCCCTGGGCCTGAGATAGGTCCTGCTGCATGCCTGGGCCATTCTCCTGGCCTTGGAGAAGGAATAAATTCAAATAGGGGGAAAAGATAATCTGCTAGCTCCACTAAGCTGGGGAGCTCAGAACAGAAGAGGCTCCCGTCCAGGCACAAACGGTCTGTAGACTTTGAATACCTTTCACCCCTGTATGGACCTGTGTGGGCCTATTTCAGGAGAATAGGCCCTTGTTGGCAGACTGCAACTCTTTCAGATGTGCAGTGAAGAGGTGGGTCCTCACCTATCCACATCAGGGGCCTGAGGACTGGTGGCTTTACCCATGTCACCTAGCCACCCATGACAGGGGTCCAGGGATAAGTGGTACCTCCCAGTCCTTACAAACAAAAGCATTGGGTGCCCACGGTCAGGCTGCAGAACCCATTCACTGTAGAGCTCTAGGAAACAGGGATGGATTTCTTCACAGACACTTGGGGGACAGTTGTCAACCCCATGCCTTGTTCAGAGCATGACCCTCTGCTGCAACCAGATACCTGTACCTACACCAATCATCCCTGCCCCTCTAAGACTGTAGGACAGAGCCTTTACCACACTCTTGATAACCAACTACCTGGACCCCTGAGCTGAATCCATACAAGAAAAGCAAATGGACTCCCAGGCTCATATACCTGGTAACAACTCTAGCCATCTGGAGACAGGACATTAGAGCTTCAAAGGCAAAAATAATCAAGCTAGCTCACTCAAGCAACCTATCTGAGCATATCAAAACAAAACAAAGCAAAAAGCTTCGATACAGTAAGCAAACATAAAATAAGCTAATACAATAACTTATAGATGGCTTGGAGACAACAGTCAATATCAAATCACATAAAGAAACAGACCATGATCACTTCAACAAGCTCTCAAAACAGAGAATCAAGGAAACTTCCAGATTAAAGTGAATTCCTGGAGTTACCAGACGCAGAATACAGAAGATTAACAAACAGAACTCTTCAAGACATCAGGAATGAGGTCAGGCAAAATGCAGAACAAGCTAAGGAACACACAGATAAAGGAGTTGAAGAAATTAAAAAGAACAAGAACATAATGAAAAATGTATTAAGCTGCAAGAATCCATAGAGAGACAGCAATAAGAAATTCAGAAGATTAACAATAAAATCACACAATTAGACAACTCAGTAGACAGTCAGAGGAGCAAAATTGAGGAAGTGGAGGGCAGAATTAGTAATATTGAAGATAAAACACTTGGCATCAAAATATTTGAAGAAAAATTGGATAAAATAATTAAAAGAAATGAAGAAACCCTTAGAATCATGTGGGACCCTATGAAGAAAACCTACAAGTGACTGGAGTACCGGAACAGGGAGGGATAACAGAAAATACAGAGAGAATTGTAGAAGACTGGTTGGCAGAAAACTTCCCTGCTATTGTGAAGGATGAGAAGATATATATCCAAGATGCTCATCAAACACCATATAAGGTAGATCTCAACAGCTAGCCACCAAGACATACTATAATCAAACTTGCCAAAACCAAAGACAAAGAGAGAATTTCAACAGCAGCGAGGGATAAACCAAAAGTCACCTACAGAGAAGAGTCAGTAAGAATAAGCTCAGACTACTTTGTAGAAACCATGCAGGCAAGTAGGCAATGGGATGACTTATATAAAGCATTGAAGGAAAAAAAATTGCCAGCCAAGAATCGTATATCCATATGTCCAGCAAAATTAGGACATTTCCAGATAAACAGAAGTTTAAGAAATTTGTAAAAACCAAAACCAAAACTACAAGAAATACTTAAGGGAGTTCTCTGATTAGAAAATCAATAATATCAGATATCAACCCAAGACTAGAACACAGAATAGAACAAACAGATGTCAACCCAGATAGGGAAATCACAAAATAAATCAAGATTAAAAAAAAAAAAAAAAAAAAAGCTCAAAAAGAGGAACAACGTCATTATGTAAAAGAAGACAATGTTAAAAAAATAAAGAAGAACTAAAAAATGTACTCATAGATCTTTCTTATGGAAAGGAAGTCAGGCTATATAAAGAAATTAAAGTTAGGTTTTTTACTTAGAAAAATAGAAGTAAATATTAAGGTAACCACAAAGGAGACTAACAATCCTACTCATGAGAACAAAATATAAGAAAAAATAAAGACTCAGCCAAAACAAAATCAACAATGAATAAGAGGAAAAAAAAATACTACTCAGCACAAAAAATTAAGTGGGAAAAAGAAACTGTCAACCACACACAAAAAAGACATCACAATGACAGCACTAAACTCATACCTATCCATAATTACGGTGAATATAAATGGGCTAAACGCAACAATAAAGAGACAGAGAGTGGCAGAAAGGATTAAAAAAACACAATCTGTCTATATGCTGCCTACAAGAGACACACCTTAGACTTAGAGACGCACAAAAAAAACTAAAACTCAAAGAATGGAAAAACATATATTAAGCAAATAACAATCAAAAAAGAGCAGGAGTGGCAATATTAATTTCTGACAAAATAGTCTTTAAAGTTAAATCCACCACAAAGGATAAGGAAGGACACTATATAATGATAAAAGGGATAATATATTAGGAGGATATAACCATATTAAATGCACCCAATGACAGGGCTGCAAGATACATAAAACAAACTCTATCAGCATTGAAAAGTGAGACGGACAGCTCCACAATAATAGTAGGAGACTTCAACACACCACTTTCAGTGAAGGACAGGGCATCCAGAAAGAAGTTCAATAAAGACACAGAAGATCTAAAACCCACAATAAAGTTCAGCGGAGTGTCAGGATACAAGATAAACATAAAAATCAGTTGGATTCCTCTACACCAACAACAAAAAGACCATTGAAGAGGAATCACCAAATCAATACCATTTACAACAGCCCCTAAGAAGATAAAATACTTAGGAATAAATCTTACCAGAGACATAAAAGACCTATACAAAGAGAACTGCAAGACACTACTGCAAGAAACCAAAAGAAACCTACATAAATGGAAAAACATACCTTGCTCATGGATAGGAAGACTCAATATTGTAAAAATGTCTATTCTACCAAAAGCGATCTATAGATAGAATGCAATTCTGATCCAAATTCCAATGACATTTTTTAATGAGATGGAGAAACAAATCACCAACTTCATACGGAAGGGAAAGAGGCCCCAGATAAGTAAAAAAAAAAAAAAAAGTAAAGCATTACTGAAAAAGATGAAAAAGTGGGAGGCCTTACACTACCTGATTTTAGAACCAATTATACTGCCACAGTAGTCAAAACAGCCTGGTACTGGTACAACAACAGATACATAGACCAATGATACAGAATTGAGAATCCAGATATAAATCTATCTACCTATGAGCAGCTGATATTTGACAAAGGCCCAGTGTCAGTTAAATGGGAAAAAGACAGTCTTTCCTGTTGTTTTGTTTTTAATACTTTTTATTGTGCTCTAAGTGAAAGTTTACAAATCAAGTCAGTCTCTCGCACAAAAACCCATATATACCCTGCTACATACTCCCAATTACTCTCCCCCTAATGACACAGCCTGCTGTCTCCCTCCACTCTTTCTTTTCGTGTCTATTCACCAGCTTCTAACCCCCTCCCCCCTCTCATCTCCCCTCCAGGCAGGAGATGCCAACATAGTCTCAAGTGTCCACCTGATCCAAGAAGCTCACTCCTCACCAGCATCCCTCTCCAACCCATCGTCCAGTCCAATCCATGTCTGAAGAGTTGGCTTCGGGAATGGTTCCTGTCCTGGGGCAACAGAGGGTCTGGAGGCCATGACCACTGGGGTCGTTCCAGTCTCAGTCAGACCATTAAGTCTGGTCTTATGAGAATTTGGGGTCTGCATCCCACTGCTCTCCTGCTCCCTCAGGGGTTCTCTGTTCTGTTCCCTGTCAGGGCAGTCATCAGTTGTAGCCGGGCACCATCTAGTTCTTCTGGTCTCAGGATGATGTAGTTGCTGGTTCATGTGGCCCTTTCTGCCTCTTAGGCTCGTAATCACCTTGTGTCCTTGGTGTTCTTCATTCTCCTTTGATCCAGGTGGGTTGAGACCAATTGATGCATCTTAGATGGCTGCTTGCTTGCGTTTAGGACCCCAGACGCCACTCTTCAAAGTGGGATGCAGAATGTTTTCTTAATGGATTGTATTATGCCAGTTGACTTAGATGTCTCCTGAAACCATGGTCCCCAGACCCCTGCCCCTGCTACGTTGGCCTTCAAAGCATTCAGTTTATTCAGGAAACTTCTTGCTTTTGGTTTAGTCCAATTATGCTGACCTCCCCTGTATTGTGTGTTGTCTTTCCCTTCACCTAAAGTAGTTTTTATCTACTATCTAATTAGTGAATGCCCCTCTCCCACCCACCCTCCCTCTCCCCTCTCGTAACCACAAAAGAATGTTTTCTTCTCAGTTTAAACTATTTCTTAAATTCTTATAATAGTGGTCTTATACAACATTTGTCCTTTTGCAAATGACTAATTTCACTCAGCATAATGCCTTCCAGGTTCCTCCATGTTATGAAATGTTTCACAGATTCCTCACTGTTCTTTATCGATGCATAGTATTCCATTGGGTGAATATACAACAATTTATTTATCCATTCATCTGTTGATGGGCACCTTGGTTGCTTCCATCTTTTTTGCTATTGTAAAGAGTGCTGCAGTAAACATGGGTATGCATTTATCTGTTTGTGTAAAAGCCCTTATTTCTCTAGGATTTATTCCAAGGAGTGGGATTGCTGGATCGTATGGTAGTTCTATTTCTAGCTTTTTAAGGAAGCACCAAATCGATTTCCAAAGTGGTTCTACCATTTGACATTCCCACCAGCAGTGTATAAGTGTTCCAATCTCTCCACATCCTCTCCAACATTTATTATTTTGTGTTTTTTGGATTAATGCCAGCTTTGTTGGCGTGAGATGAAATCTCATTGTAGTTTTGATCTGCATTTCTCTAATGGCTAATGATTGTGAACATTTCCTCATATATCTGTTAGCTACCTGAATGTCCTCTTCAGTGAAGTGTCTATTCATATCTGCTGCCCATTTTTTAATTGGGTTATTTGTCTTTTTGCAGTTGAGTTTTTGCAGTATTATGTAGATTTTAGAGATCAGGTGCTGATCAGAAATGTCATAGCTAAAAACTTTTTCCCAGTCTGTAGGTAGTCTTTTTACTTTTTTGGTGAAGTCTTTTATTTCTTTGTATCGCCATATCTTCCCCTCCATATGGAAGGTGTATAATTACATTTCTTGGTCCGTCTTTATTATTTTAACGTTGTCTTCTTTTATATAATAGCATCGCCATTACCCTGTGTTGGGCTTTTTTTTTTTTTTTAACCTTGCTTTGTTTTTTTTTATTTCCCTGTCTGGGTTGACTTCTGGTTGCTCTCCCCAGTGTTCTAGTCTTGGGTTGATACCTGATATTATTGATTTTCTAACCAAAGAACTCCCTTTAGTATTTCTTGTAGCTTTGGTTTGGTTTTTACAAATTCCCTCAACGTGTGTTTATCTGGAAATGTCTTGATTTCACCTTCATATTTAAGAGACAGTTTTGATGGATATATGATTCTTGGCAGACAATTTTTTTCCTTCAATTTTTTAAATATGTCGTTCCATTGCCTTCTTGCCTGCATGGTTTCTGCCGAGCAGTCCAAGCTTATTCTTATTGGCTCTCCTTTGTAGGTGACTTTTCTTTTATCCCTCTCTGCTCTTATAATTGTCTCTTTATCTTTGGTTTTGGTAAGCTTGATTATAATACGTCTTGGTGACTTTCTTTTAAGATCTACCTTATGTGGAATTCAAAGAGCATCTTGGACAGATACCTTCTCATCTTTTACAATATCAGTGAAGTTTTCTGCCAACAAATCCTCAACAATTTTCTCTGTAGTTTCTGTTATCCCTCCCTGTTCTGGTACTCTAATCACTCGTAGGCCATTTCTCTTGATAGAGTCCCACATGATTCTTAAGGTTTCTTCATTTTTTTTTAATTCTTTTATCTGATTTTTCTTCAAATATATTCGTGCGAAGTGGTTTATCTTCAAGTTCAGAAATTCTAGCTTCTACTTGCTCAATTCTGCTCCTCTGACTTTCTATTGAGTTATCTAATTCTGTAATTTTATTGTTAATCTTCTGAATTTCTGATTGCTGTCTGTCTATGGATTTTTCCAGCTTATTAAACTTCTCATTATGTTTCTGAATAATCTTTCTATTTTCTTCAGTTGCTTTATCTGTGCATTCCTTGGCTCATTCTGCATGTTGCCTCGTTTCCTTCCTGATGTCTTGAAGGGTTCTGTATATTAAACTTTTGTATTCTGCATCTGGTAATTCCAGGAGTGCACTTTCATCTAGAAGATCCCTGGATTCTTTGTTTTGAGAGCCTGTTGAGGTGATCATGGTCTGTTTCTTTATGTGACTTGATACTGACTCTGAGCCATCTGTAAGTTATTGTATTAGTTTATGGTTGCTTACTGTGTCGTAGCTGCTTGCTTTGTTTTGTTTTGGTGTACTCCTATGGGTTGCTTGAGTGAGCTAGCTTGATTATTTTCGCCTTTGGAGCTCTGGTGTCCTGTCCCCAGCTGGCTAGAGGTGTTATCAGGTATATTAATTAGTCTAGGAGCCCATTCAGTTTTCTTGTATGAATTCAGCTCAGGTTTCCAGGTAGCTGATCATCAAGTGTGTGGTCCAGGCTGTGTCCTACAGTCTTAGAGGGGCAGGGGTGATTGGCGTATATAGCGGTATCTGATTGCAGTAGGGGGTCAGGCTCTGAACAAGGCAGGGGGCTGAGAACTAACCCCCAAGTGTCTCTGAGGAAAACGCATCCCTGTTCCCTAGAGCGTGCTGGTGGGTGGGTTCTGCAGAGGGACCATGGGCACCCAAAGTTTTTGGTTGTAAGGGCTGGGAGGTACCAGTTTCTTTGGACCCCTGTCGTGGGTGGCTGGGTGACCTGAGTGGAGCTACCAGTCCTCAGGTCCCTGATGTGGGTAGGTGAGGACCTTGTTTAACAGGCAAAGCAATGTCAAATGTCACCTACCCACCTCTCCACCGCACAGCTGAAATGGTTGGAGTTTGCCAACAAAGGCCTATTCTCCCAAAATAGGCCCACACAGGTCCATGCAGAAGGGAAAGGTGCTCAAGGTCCATGGATGGTTTGTGCCTGGACAGGAGCCACTTCTGTCCTGAGCTCCCCCAGTTAATGGAGCTAGAAAACTATCTTTTCCCCCCAAATGCAAATTTTTTCCTTCCCCAAGGCCAGGAGGATGGCTCTAGGAGCTCAACAGGGTCTATCTCAGGCCCAGGGATTCAGCCGCTGAAGCCTGCTTGGGGGTGGGGGGATGCGGTAAAATATGTGCAAGTACTTAGCTTTTGCTGAGAGCTCCATTCTCCTCAGGTTCCAGAGGTGTGAGTGGGCTGTGTGGCTGGCTGCTTCTCCCTGAGGAAACTGGCCGAGCGCTAAGACCAGCCCACCACTGCCACTGCCGCCACTCCAGAAATGGTGCCTGAGGGCTCCCCATGATTCAGGTCCGGTAACTCCTCCACTCCTGAATGGCCTCTTCCTTCCCCTGCCCCTCAGTTCTTTGTCTAAGCTTGCCTTTGATGCTCAGGGCTCCCAGCTTGTCACAAATATACTCGTTTTCAGTTGTTTTTTTGGGTCTTTGTTGTAAAGAGGGCTCGATGGAAGCATCTATTCCGCCATCTTGGCTCCGCCTCTTTTTAACAAATGGTGCTAGCATAAATGGATGTCCATCTGCAAAAAACTGAAACAAGACCTATACCTCACCCTGCACAAAAACTAACTCAAAATGGATCAAAGACCTAAAAATAAAATAACAATAAAGATCTCAGATGAAAAAATAGGGATAATGCTGGCACCCCTAATACATGGCATAAACATTGTACAAAACATTACTAACATTGCACAAATACCAAAAGAGAAACTAGGTAACTGGGAGCACCTAAAAATCAAACACCTACGCTCATCCAAAGATTTCACCAGAAGAGTAAAAAGATTACCTAAAGACTGGGAGAAAGTTTTTAGCTATGACTTTTCCGATCAGCGTCTGATCTCTAAAATCTACATGATACTGCAAAAACTCAACTATAAAAAGACAAATAACCCAATTAAAAAATGGGCAAAGGATATTAACAGGCACTTCACTAAAGAAGACATCCATATAGCTAACAAATACATGAGGAAATGGTCACTATCATCAGCCATTAGAGAAATGCAAATCAAAACTTCAATGAGATTCCTTCTTACTCCAACAAGGGCTACCATTAATCCAAAAAACACAAAATAATAAATATTGGAGAGGTGGTGGAGAGACTGGAACACTTATACACTGCAGTTGGGGATGTAAAATGGTACAACCACTTTGGAAATTGATTTGGCCACCCCTTAAAAAGCTAGAAATAGAACTACCATACAATCCAGCAATCCCACTTCTTGGAATAAATCCTAGAGAAGTATGAGTCTTTACACGAACAGATATATGCACACCTATGTTCATGGCAGCACTGTTTACAATAGCAAAAAGATGGAAGCAATCAAGGTGCCCATCAACAGATGAATGGATAAATAAATTATGGCATCTTCACACAGTGGAATACTACATACCCTTTGATAAAGAACACTGATGAATCTGTGAAACATTTCATAGCATGGAGGAATCTGGAAGGCATTATGCTTAGTGAAATTTGTCACTTGCAGAATGACAAATATTGTATGACACCACTATTATAAGAACTCAGGAGGTAGCTTAAACAGAGAAGAAAATATTCTTTGATGGTTATGAGAATGGGGAGGGAGGGAGGGGGTATTCATTTATTAGATAGTAGACAAGAACTAATTTAGGTGAAAGGAAAGACAATACACAGTACAGGAGAGGTCCGCACAACTGGACTAAACCAAAAGCAAAGAAGTTTCCTGAATATAACCAAACACTTCAAAGGCCATCGTGGCAGGGATGGGGGTTTGGGGACCATGGTTTCAGGGGACATCTAAGTCAATTGGCACAATAAAATCTGTTAAGAAAACATTCTGCATTCCACTTTGGAGAGTGGCATCTGGGGTCTTAAATGCTAGCAAGCAGCCGTCTAAGATGCATCTATTGGTCTCAACTCACCTGGAGCAAAGGAGAATGAAGAACACCAAAGACACAAGGTAATTATGAGCCCAAGAGACATAAAGGGCCATGTAAATCAGAGACTACATCAGCCTGAGACCCGAAGAACTAGATGGTGCCCAGCTATAACCAGTGACTACCCTGACAGGGAACACAGCAGAGAATCCCTGAAGAAGCAGGAGAGCAGTAGGATGCAGACCTCAATTTCTTGTAAAAAGACCAGACGTAAAGGTCTGACTGAGACTGGAAGCACCCCGGAGGCCATGGTCCCCAGACCTTCTGTTAGCGCAAGACAGGAACCATTCCCAAAGCCAACTCTTCAGACAAGGCTGGGCTATAAGATAGAAAATGATACTGGTGAGGAGTGGGCTTCTTGGCTCAAGTAGACACATGAGACTGTGTGGGCAGCTCCTGTCTGCAGGAGATATGAGAAGGCAGAGGGGGACAGAAGCTGGTTGAATGGACATGGAAATAAAGGGTGGAGAGAAGGAGTGTGCTATCTCACTAGGGGGAGAGCAACTACAAGTATACAGCAAGGTGAATATAAAATTATGTATGGTAGACTGACTTGATTTGTAAACTTTCATTTAAAGCACAATAAAAATTTTTAAAAAGCAAACAAAAAAAGAACATTATACATGAAGAAAGCAAGAGATCATTAAAAGGACAGAAAAAAAAAAGACTAAAATGGATGTCAGAAGAGACTCTGAAACTTGTTCTCGTACATACAGTAGCTAAAGCGAAAGGAAGAAATGATGAAGTAAAAGAGCTCAATAGAAGATTTCAAAGGGTGACTCCAGAAGACAAAAACCCGATTCCAACTCATAGCAACCCTATAGGACAGAGTAGAACTGATCCATAGGATTTCTAAGGAGCAGATGGCGGATTTGAACTGCCGACCTTTTGGTTAGCAGCCTGAGTTCTTATCCACTGCACAGCCAGGGCTCCCAAGAAGACAAAGTATTATAATGAAATGTGCAAAGAACTAGAGTTAGAAAACCAAAAAGAAAGAGCATGCTATGCATTTCTCAAGCTGAAACAACTGAAGAGAAACTTTAAGCGTGGGTTTGCAATATTAAAGGATTCTACAGGAAAAATATTAATAGATACAGGAGCATCAAAAGAAGATGGAAGGAACACACAGAGCCACTCTACCAAAAAGAACTGATTCACATTCAACCAATTCAGGAGGTAGCCTATGATCAAGAACTGATGATACTGAAGGAAGAAGTCCAAGCTGCACTTGAAGGCGCTGGCAAAAAACAAGGCCCCAAGAACTGACAGAATACCAGTTGAGATGTTTCAACCAATGGATGCAGGACTGGAAGTGCTCGCTTGTCTAAGCCAAAAAGTTTGGAAGACAGCTACGTGACCAACCAACTGGAAGAGATCCCTATTTGTGCCCACTCCACTAATGGGTTCAACAGAATGTAGGAATTACTGGACAATATCATTAACATTACAGGCAGTAAAGTTTTGCTGAAGACCATTCAAAAGCCGTTGCCGCAATGCATCTACAGGTAACTGCCAGAAATCAAGCCAAATTCAGTATGAGGGATATCACTGCTGATGTCAGATGGATCTTGGTTGAAAGCAGAGAATACCAGGTAGGTGTTTACCTGTGTTTTATTGATTATGCAAAGGCATTTGACTGTGTGGATCATAACAAATTATGGATAATATTATGAAGAATGGGAATTCCAGAACACTTTATTGTGCTCAGGAGGAAGCAGCAGTCATTGGAACAAAACAAAGGCATACTGAGCGGTTTAAAATCAGGAAAGGTGTGCTTCAGGGTTGTATCCTTTCACCATACTTATTCAATCTGTATAATGAGCAAATAATCTGAGAAACTGTACTATGTGAAGAAGAATGGGGCATCGGCATTGGAGGAAGACTCATTAACAACCTGCATTATGCAGATGACACAACTTCGCTTGCTGAAAGTGAAGAGGACTTGAAGCACTTACTGATGAAGATCAAAGACCACAGCCTTCCATGTGGATTGCACCTCAACATAATGAAAACAAAAATCCTTACAAATGGACCAATAAGCAACATCATAATAAACGGAGAAAAGATTAAAGTTGTCACAGATTTCATTTTACTTGGATCCACAATGAATGTCCATGGAAGCAACCATCAAGAAATCAAATGACACATGACATTCAGCAAATCTGTTGCAAAAGACTTCTTTAAAGTGTTAAAAAGCAAAGGTGTCACTTTAAGGTCTAAGGTGTGCCTGACCCAAGCCATAGTATTTCAGTCGCCTCATACGCTTGCGAAACCTGGACAATAAGGAAGACTGAAGAATTGACGCCTTTGAATTATGGTATTGGCAAAGAATATTGAATATACCATGAACTTCCAGAAGAATGAACAAATCTGTTTTGAAGAAGTACAGCCAGAAAGCTCCTCAGAAGCAAGGATGGTGAGACTTCGTTTCATGTACTTTGGACATGTTTTCAGAGGGACCAGTTCCTGGAGAAGAACATCATGCTTGGTAAAGTAGAGGGTCAGCAAAATAGAGGAAGACTCTCAATGAGATGGACTGACACAGTGGCTGCAACAACGAGATCAAGTATAACAACCACAGTGAGGATGGTGCAGGACTGGGCAGTGTTTTGTTCGGTTGTACATAGAGTCGCCATGAGTCAGAACTGACTTGATGGCACCTAACAACAGCCTCCTTGACAGTGAGAAAATAAATTTCTGTTCTTCAAAGCCACCCATTTGTGGTATTTCTGTTACAGCAGCAGTAAGGAAATAAGAAGGAGCCCTGGTGGCGCTGTGGTCAAAATGCTTAGCTGCTAACTGAAGGGTCAGTAGTTTGAACTCACCAGCCGCTCTGTAGAAGGATGTAGCAGTCAGCTTCCGTAAAGATTTGTAGCCTTGGAGGCCATATGGGGCAGTTCTATAGGGTTGCTATAAGTTGGAATCCACTGAGGGCAGTGGGTTTGGTTTTACATTTTTTCATTTAGGGAATTGAGACAGGCACCATCTTCTCCCTTTAGGAACTTGGTCCTAAAAGAAAGTGTAGAACGCAACTCATTCATTTAAAAGTTTGGAAGCAGACTTTCTCAGTGGGGAAAAAAAATTAAAAAATGTATGTGGGGAGAGTAGAAAGACAGGATTCCTTTGCCATCCATGCATGGGCCCTGGTGGCCTTCAGGGACATCGTTGCAACCTGGAAATTCTGCTGCTGTTCATGGGGTTTCTTCACCTCCCCACCTAGTGACAAATGGTGGCTACGCTCCTCTGTGCCTGTGAGAATTCTCTAGCCTGCAAGGGCCATGGTTGGAGACAGGACAGGTCACTCTTTCCAGGGCCAGAGCTAGTCTTAGTACTTACTCACCCACTGTGTGCCCCACCACCCCATAGTGATAGGGCTTCCCGGGGTCCCAACATTTACACCCATGCTGTGTGCAACCACCACCTGCAGTATTGATTGCTCCTATTGGTTTGCCAAAACACAGGTGTCAGTTTGCATCCAAGCTTGCCAAGTCCATGCCTGGAAACATGAATCCTCTGGCCTTTTTCTCCTCCTTGGAGCCCCTGTTCCCATGCCCAGGTGTGCCTACTCTTCCCTGCCCTTCTAACCCAGGTGCCCAGATGCCTCTCCCCTCTTTTCTTAACAGGGTCTGATCTATCCACCTTTTGCCTGAGACCAAAGCCTTACCCTGGGGCCCTACTTTCTATTTCCTCTGTCCCAGGTTAAAATGACACCCACTCATTTCCAGAAATGTGTCTCTTATCTACTTTCCTTCTAAGACAACCGGTGGCCTGGCTTGGCAGCTGCTAGCTGTGCAGTCCTATGCAAAGGGCTGAGCATTGGGGGCTTGGTGGCGGCAGGCCCTCCAGGGCCAGTGAGTACACCACACAGACTCCACCCTCCCCAGACCCTTTCTGCTCCTGGCACAGAGGACTGTCAGAAAATCCCTGTCCTTAAGGGGCTGGGGTCCCTTGGGGGAGGTGGCAACTACACAGGTGATTCCTGAGTGGTGGGACAACGCCTGCCACAGGGGGTCTGTGCCCAGGGGTTGGACCCCCAGAGGAGCAAGTGGTGGGCCTATCTTAGAATCAGGAAAGGCTTTCTGGGGAGGTGACATTCCAGCAAGTCCCTGCCCCATCCAGCCCTCCGGCCAGCACAGGTGTCCCCTGTACCTTCACTCATGCCTCCTCCAAACACTCAGAAAAACTCACTCTGAAATGGAAAGGGGGCCTTGGGGACAGGGACATAGCTCCGTCCACCCTTGAGGATCCCGACCACGGCCAGCCTTATGCTGGGTTCTAGAAGTCTCCTCCGCAGCATCCTCTCCTGCTCCTGGACCATAAGCTCCCTCCGCTCCCTTCTGATCTTCTCTAGTCTAGGTCAGGGCTTGGAAAACCACTGCCTGCCCCTGCCTTTATAAATAAAACTGCTCTCCTGTGCTGCACAAGGTCTAAGATATGTGAACAAGTGGGTGTGGCTGTGTGCCAATAAAGGCACATATCTTAGACCTTGTGCAGCACAGGAGAGCAGTTTTGACAGAGACCATCACCATCTAAAGCTTTTGCTCTGTGGCCCTTTACAGGTAGTTGCTGGTCCTGGTCTCCCATTGCCAGGCCCCCTCACCCTCACCAACTCCCACTCTTCCACCACAAGGAGCTCTCTGACACCCAATCCCATGAGGTCTGTTGAACTTTGCTTCTCTCTGCTCTCCCCTGGGGCTGAAGCCCCTCCCATCTCCTGTAGATCTGGGAGCCTGTCTCAACTTAGGAGGAACTTTCAGGTCCAGGCATGCTCTCTTTCCTGAAATAACCGCTCTTGAAGACACACTGTGCTGGGGATGTGGACCTGGCCTCCCTTCTCTGGACTTGGGTTCCCCACTGGCTTGGGGAGGGGCTCCTTCTCCTTTATTTTTCCTTCTCCTTGTGGGAAAGGGCTTGAGTGGGCTTAATCTTTGGTGTTCCCTCCCTCTGCAACTGGGGAACTGGATGCTCAGCTGGATCCTGGAGCAGCCTCAACAGTTTCCTCATGATTAGACTCTGAGGGGTACTCAGCTCCTCCTGGTCGCACCTTGAGGCTCCAAACTCTCACCATGCCTGGGTTGAGAGGAACCGAATTCCTGCTGACCAGATGCAGTACTGACAAGATCTGGAATAGGGCGTGACCTGGCAGAGTCTACCATGAGCTAGGGAAGACCAAAGTGCCTGGTTGGGTGTGTCTGAGGGACAGGCCACCTCTCTGGGCCCCCTGACAGTACGGGAAATGAAGGCCGGCTGAGGTGATTTGCCTGGATGGTGGGGGGGGGCACCATCTTGGTGAGGCTGGTGGTCTTGACAAAAAAGTCAGCCATTTTTCTCAAGTGGCTGGAGGACAGAGCCCCCTACCTGGTATGGTCTTGGCCATTCTGTGATCTTGTCTGCCAGCTGTCTGTCCAGTCCAGCCCCAGGCCCCTGGGCACCGAGGATGGCCACTGGGGGGCAGTGTGAGCCAGGAGACCTGGCAGGGATCCACCAGAAGGCTCCCAGCCTGGCGGCTGCAGCCTGAAAGAAAAACTTGGCTGGTGAGGTCTGCTGCATGGTCAGCTCAGGCAGCCACATACCCCAGTTCTCCTGCCCAAGAGGGTTGGGGGCCAAGGCTCTTCCTGGGCACGGGGCATTTCCCTAGTGTCCTTTCTCACACCCTTCCCCAAACACAATTACACACACACACATTCTCACACTAACACACACCCCTCACACACATGCACCCATATAACTATATGCTCACATGCACATGTCACACACACATGCACACACGTAAACATACACACATTAGCATGTACATATACACACATGCATTCACGTGCATACTCAGACACACACCCACACATGTGCACACATTCACAGACATACACTACACACACAGATGGACACATTCACACATACTTGTGCACCCACATTGCACACATGCATACATATGCGCACACACACATAAACAGGCCCAGGTGGGTTGTGCCGATACCAATTGCCCCCTGGGGAATTCAGTGCCTGGATTTTTGGTCTTTTTTCTCCCTCCTGGTGCAGACCCCCTGTTTGAGGGAGAGTCAAATGCCCTGTCAGGGCCCTCCTGCCAGGCCCCACCTTCATAGGAAGTTCCTTCTGCCCAGCGTCCCCTTCCCTGGCCCTGGACACCCACTCTCCTCGCTCCTCTACTCTTCACAAGGCTTTGCCTGCCAGTGCCTATGGTCCTCCCTGACTACCTGGACCTTGCTGTTCTCATTTGCACTGGGTTCTCTGACCTGAATGAGATCTGAGAAAGCCCCTGGCACTTGGCCAGAGCTGGTCAGCTTGAGTGAGGTGGCGCTTCCTGCTCTCACACCGTCACCTGTCCCTTTCCACATCTCTCCTCCCTCCCCTCACCCCTCCTCACTCTCACCCCCTCCCCTGCCCCTTTATTTTAGAAGTGGTAAAGTTGTGTCCAGAGAGGGCGGTGACTTGCCCAGGGTCGCAAACAAGTCAGTAGCACCTTCCTTTCAGGTTGGTCTGGATACTAAAGTTGGGGGGGGACTTCCCGTCCCTGGGAAGTCAGACAGTCAACCCAGTAGGCAGAGGTGGGGACAGATGTTCCCAGGCTCTTCCCTTGCAGATTCTGTTGTCAGGTGCCACTGAGTGGGCTCTGACTCCTGAGACCTTATGTACAACAGAACAAAACATCCCAGGTCCTGTGTGAGCCCATCGTGGTGGCCAAGTGTCACCCCATCTCATGGATGGTCAGTCTCCCTTGTTTTCACTGGTGCTCTGCTTTCCCACACGTGACGATGTAGACACTACACCACCCCATTTTCATCTGGTTCCCTGAACACTGAAGTGAACCTATGGCCCTCAGCTCCCACCTCTTCCTCTCCCTCAAACGAGCATTTCCTCAAACCCAAGTGCGGTGAGCACATGGGACGGCGGCTACCTAGTTGCTGAGGTCCCCAGGAGCAGCCCCCCTTGCACCCTGGGGAACACGGTCCTCCAACCTCACTGGAGTCAGAGCTCTCAGCGGGCTGGCTCTTTCTTGTTGGGTTTCCCGCCAGACAGTTTGGGAGAAGTTCACCCGAGCTCCCCCATCCCGAGGAGCTGAGCCTGGGGGCCTCAGTGGAGGGGGCATCGGCCATGGGTTGTGTCCACTTAACCAGGGTACATGGACCCCACTGGCTTATCTTCGTGGAGGGAAGACATGGCTCCCTGGGATTGAATGTGGACAGACAGGGACCACAAGCCCTAACCTGCTCTAGGGATGCTAGAAGCAGATAGACCATCCGGCTCAGGTTACACAGATACAGTGCACCTTGATGGGCCTTGTGGGAAGACTTGGTTGAGAGGCTTGGGAGAAGTCAGCTGGTGCTGACCCCTGGCTGCATGTCAGGGGGTCTCAGCTCCACCTCTTTGGTAAAATGGGACACGTTGCCCATCTCTTCAGGAAACACTCTAAATGAAGCACCAAGCACAGGGCAGATACTTGAATGCAGTGGCCCCTTTTAATGGAACACTCCAGAAAGGGGGAGTCAAGGTCCGGGGGAACCACTACGTTATCTGCCTAATAGCCCCCCCAACCACCATTCCCAAAGATTCTGAGTGTTTAGCAAGTAACTAAGACCAGTGTTTGCTCTCAAGATGCCATCCTGTGCTCCGCTGTTGATGAGATGTTGTCAATGTCCCCAGCCTCCTCCTGGCAAGGCTCCCCAGGGCTCTGCTCCTTGGCCGTCCATCTTTGTCACCAGGTTCAGCCCCTGTCTGGGTGGGCTAGAGGAGGGAAGCCCTGTGGCTTGGCACAGAAGGGGAGGGGTGGGGCGAGGGAGAAGGCCTGGGACCTTCCCTCAGGAAACACCACCTGGCACCCTGTTCTGGAGCAGGAGCTGTGCAGGGCGGGTCTGTTTGGGCTCTGGGGTCTTTGGGTTCCCTGAGTTGGGCCTGCAGGAAGCCCTGCAGGATGGACACATGGCACCCTCCCATTTTGCCGCAGCTCTGAAAAGTACTGCAGTCCTCTTGGGCTTTGCACGCTCTGCCCTTCAGCTGCCAACATTTTTGGACAGGAAGACGCAGCTTTCACCAGACTCCAGCTACAGTCTTAGAACAACACACAGAGCCGAGGGAGGTCACATCTAGGAGAGCCACCACATTAATCACTCGTGACAGTTCAGGGCGGAGCGGGGCCACCGTTAGGCAGTACCCTTGTGCTTTGCATGTGTGCATGTGCACACGCTTGTGCATGAAACACGTGTGTGCGTGAGTGTGGGCATGTAATTGTGTACGTGTGTGTACGAGCATGTGCGCTTTCGTATGTGCATGTGTGTGCAAAGGAGAGTATGTACATGCATGCTGTGTGCACCTGTGTGCATGTGAGAGTGCCTGCCCAGTGTGAGTGTATGTAAGTACACATGTATGCACACATGATCGCATACATGTATGTGAGTGCACATTGTGTGTATGTGTGCATAAGAGAGTACGTGCACACATGTCTGTATGGGTGTGTATTTTGGTATGTGCAATAAGTGTGTTTGCCCATATGTGCTCATGTGTGTGAGTGTGTATACATGTGAGTGTGCATGAGTGTGTGTACACATCAGTGTGGGCACATGTGTGCAGGTGTGTGTGTGTGTGTGCAAATGCTATGTACGTGTGAGCATGCATGTGCGTGTGTACATGCTGATACACTGGTTGCGTGTCACAGAGTCTTATTGCCTAAAGCACGTGAGGGAATGAGGTCTGAGGGGCTCCAGCAAGCATCCTCTGGAGGGCTGCTTTTCTCTCCTCAAAAACAGAGCTGTGCCTCCCTGTGCGTTGGTGGATTTTTGCTCCCTGGCAGCGCTGGCAGTGGTGTTTACCGGCCCTGTGGCAAGCCTGGTGGGCTGGCTATGGGGTGGTGTTTTCCACATTGCTGAAAGGTTTGGTGGGTAAAAGCATCCTGTTGTCTTCAGTTCTCATCCTGGCCCCAAACCTTCCAGCCAAGGCGGCTGACACTCAGTCAATAAAAACAAATTCATCTCATGTTTGTGTGGAATCTTCCACCCAAGAGGCAGAGGATTTGCTTGGAAGCCTGGGGTGGACCAGCTGGTGTGTGTCTTGTTTGGGTGGAAGCAGGGAGAGCCACCTTCTAGCTGTCTGGGTCATGATCATGTCATGTGACCTGGGACCTGTCTCCCACCCTCTTTGAGCCTCTGTGTCACCTAAAAGGAAGGACCAGGGCCCGACATCCCTTTGGGCTCTGAAATTCTACGAGTCTAAGAATTCTGCTTGAGACTGGCTTCAAGTGCCCTCCTTGGGATGTTGTTGCTGCCCAGAGACCCTGGTGCCAAAGACAGGTTCTGAACTCAGAGAAGTTCAGGGAGGAGAAACTCAGGGAGGGTGCAGGGTCTTCCACCAGCACTGGTGGGCTGTGTGGAGTTCTGAGGGTGGCAGTCAGGCCTGCTTCATGCCTGATACATGCAAGCATCCACTCAAACTCTGCCTTATTCCTGATGGATCACCTCAGCCTACATGCAAGGACTAGCAAAAATGAATGATGTGTACACACCCAGGAACTCCCAGGGCAGAGCAAATATAAATAAGAATAGGAGTTGAACAACAACAAGAAAAAAAGTCCTACATGACGGCTTTATTTGAAATCATGAATTTGGCTCCGAGGTTCCTGGCAGCCAAAGTGAAAAGGGAAAGAGGGCCCTCACTGTCCTTTAGGATAGGGCTCCTCAGCTGTCTTTCAATCAGGCTCACAGGGATGTGTGAGACCCTGGGGAAGGTGAACAGGGCAGACAACTGTCCCTTTGGCTGAGATAAAAAGGAATCTCTGCACACCTGTGTTAGAAAAAGGCTCCATCAAAGATGGCTGTCATTTAGTGCTCTGAAAAGGGCACAGCTTTTTTCCAACATTGGCTCTGAAAGATGCTTTTCCCAGGAGGCTCCATCTAGGTGGTCCTGAAATGAAAAATGGACAATGTCCCCAACAGCATCTGGATAGCAACTGCTGCGATGAGTCTTATGGAGCTGCTTCTTGTAACAGCCCTTGGTGAAAGCAGAGCTCCTGTGAGGGGGTGGCAAGCTTCGGGTGGTCCCATACCTGGAAACCTAGCCGGACACAACACCCACCTGTAAGGCACTGCAGGACACTAGAGTCTTTATCGAGCACCTACTGTGTGCCAAGCCCTGAAGAGGAGATTTCCTTGCAGGGTCCCATGGAATCCTCTGGACCCTGAGAAGTGGCTTGATTAGACCGCTTTGAGGATGACAACATTGCACCTCAGCAGACCACAAGATGAGGACCAGATCCAGGGGGCCTGCCCACTCTCTGGCTTGTACACCCTGTACTTGGTGGTCACCTCGGGATGTACCACTCAGGCTGTGGTTCTAGGTCTTTGAGTTGCTGAGAGCAGCAGAGCAAGGGGGCTCTTGGTGTTTCCTAATCGGCAGTGAGCCCTGCATGGCTTGGCCCAGCCTCAGCTTTAACCAGGCGGCACTCATTTGGGGAGCAGGGCCATGGTGGCCGATCATGCTGCTTTTCGTGGACAGGGCTCCTAACAGTGGATCTGGGGTGAAAACTGCCACCAGTTGTTTCAGCTTCAGCAGAGGTCATACATGGCTCCGGCACAGGACAGTGTCACCCAACCCCTCTGGTTTCCCGTTTGCATTGAACACTTCCTGGGCACAATCCCGGCATATCCACAAAGCAACCCGAATGACCACATCTCTATCCCACTTTGCAGACTTGGACACAGGTACAAGGAGGTAACAGTGGCAACACCGAGACTGGAACCCAGGCTCTATCATCTTCTGCATGCAGGCCAGGTGGCGCTGGGGGCTGAGCAGGTGGTGGAAGATACTGCCCTGGGCCTCAGGGAGCTCACAGTCTAGAGGGGAAACAAGTGCAAAAACATTACATGGAAGAGTGACAGGAATGACAACCCAGGTGTGGACAAGGAAGGAAGAGAAGCTTCCCAGAGGTGCCTGGCCACTCTCATTAATGATCTCTGGGTAAGAGGCAGGGGTGGACAGGGAAGGCTCTTGAGAATGATAAGAGCTCATCAGACTGGCAAGTGAAGGCAAGAAGATTCCAGACAAAGACGGCACTGTGCACCAAGAAAAGAAGGTGAGCTGCTGAGGTGGCTTGTGGGGTGGTGCTGGAGCAGGAAACAGCTGGAAGAGCAGGAAAGGAAACTGTAGGGGCAGGGAGGGCTGGATCTGCAGGCCCATGGGTCTGGCTAGGGGTCTTCACTGGACACTGCAGAGCTCCTGGGCTTTGGTCCTTGATGCCCTAGGTGCAGTACACGTATCCACGGAGGCCTGTGCCTGCTCAGGGTAGGGGAATGGTCCTGACATCAAACACCAGCAGGTGACCTGTAAGTCACTTGCACCCAGCTGGGACATTTCGTAACCAAAAGTTCATGTTTTTGTTTTTTTAAAGGCGATTACAATCAGAGCGATTGAAGGGTTTCCTGGGGGCACCCTCTGTGTCTCTCCGCAGGGACAAAGAAAGCCAGGAGGCATGGGTCTTGCCACCATCCTGGAGTGGCTTGGACGATGGGCGGGTGGGGGCTGAAGCCCTGGGACCACTCCTTGGTAGGAGGGGTAGTGAGGGAGGGTGGCACAGGGCAAGTAGAAGGCAAAGGCCACGGGCATTGTGGCTTCAGAGGGAATTCAAGGATGCTGAGAGGGAGAACTTCGGAGCAGCTGAGAAAGGTGACAGAACTGGAATGAGAAGAAAATCATTTAGAAGAGTCCAGGTCGGTTGTGAACTGCAGCCTTTAGGGTCCCTCTAAAACTGGAGTTCCTTTGTAGCTTTTTTGCCCAGTTGATGTGTCTCAGTGAATACGCCACCGAGCTGAGCCTGGACCACACGTGGGTTACGTTTGGGTTACACACCTGTGCTGAAGCCACTAACCAGGAGTCAAAACTTTCCTTACGCAAGTTAATTCATATTTGAGAGATATTTTCTTAGAACAAGACTTTGCTCTCAGTGTTTCTCTGACTGGGCGTCACAGACCCCTGGGGCTTTTCATCCATATTCTCAGAGTTCCCTGAGTTCTTGAGTTTGAAGAATGCTGCTGTCAGCAATGGGAGGTCTGTGTGTTTACAATGTTACTCTACAACATCCTACACCTTCTTCTCTCTACCCCCCACCGTGGCCCAGCTTCCTAGACTCTCTTCTCCCTCGAAAGTCTATGCTCCTCGATCTGGCTTCTGAGAAGGTTTTCCTGAATCCAGCACTGTATGGCCCCTGTTCAAATACCAGCCTCGAGGACACACGCCTTGGTCTGGCCTCTGACACCACCTTTCATCTCCACATCCCCACTGTGGCCACACAGAGAAAGGGTCCCTGCGTGAGTGGCATTATCTACCGCTATCCCTGGAGGACAGTCTGCACCATGTCCCTGGTCCTGGAGGGGTCCCAGGAAGCAGTGACAGATATTGGGCCAGAGGTGCCTCCCCTGCCCTGGTTCTCTCCCCTGATTTCCTTCCCTGGACTCCTTTCCCAAACAACTGTCTAGAAGCAACTGCTGCAATGCCTTTGTGGTTCTTTTTTTGCTGTTGCTGTTGTTGTTCCCCCCCGCCCCGCCCCGCTTACCCATTGTAGGTGCTTAGGAAGGATTCCAGGGCTGCTGCCTTGCAAATCTGAAGGGTAAGAAATCTGACCTCATCCTCACCCTCTTCCACATTCCATATCCCCTCCCTGACACACACCTGCCCACGTTGCTGGGGTCAGGGGAGGCTGTCTAGAACCAGCAGGTGGCCATGTGCCTGGATATCTTTTGTCATGCGTGTCTGCTTACACGTGTCTGTCTTTACGTGAGGGTGTGTTGTCTGCACTCACAATGGGGATACCTGTGTGTGTCTGCCTGCTTCTGTGTGCCTGGGTGTGTCTGTGTGTCTGCATGTCTGTGCGTGTCTGTATGTCAAGTCGACGCGCACATCTCCCTGTGAGGCTTGATGTGTCCCTGTGAACGTCCAGGTGTTCCTGTCTGTGTTCTGTCTGTGAGTGACTCCACTTGCCCCCACACCCTTCTTGGACATCAGTGATTACTAGAAAGTGTGCCCATGCAAGATAAAAGGGCCTCCCTGTGGCATTGGCCTGTGGGTTTGATCCTGTGTTCCCTGGCCAAGGCCACCACGAGGAGTGTGTACTTTGGGACTTGCAGCTGGTCTCTGGAGCAAGGGATGTGTAAGGGATGGAATCCTGCCCATGATCCATCCACTCACCAGGCGGCAGGCCAGCCTGGAGAAAAGGGCATTCACTGTCCTCTGTGTAAAGGGGCTGTGCCCGGTAAGCACAGACCAGGGTGGCAGCTCAGCCCCTTATCAGTTCCCCGGGTTCCTCCTGCACTGCAGGCAGGCCTGTAGCTCCGGAGCTCAGGCCAGACCCAACCTTCCCATGGGTGGTCCCTAGGACTAAGGTGGGGTTTGGGGCCTCCTGCCCTCCTGGGGCACTGTTCTCCAGACCCCAACTTCTGCAGGGAAAATGCTCAAGCCAATCATCCCTGGGAACCGCCTGGCAGCGTCTTCTCTGGCTTCCCTGCCTACCCTTCTGCACTCCCCTTTCCTCCCCAGCCTCCAGGTTTGCTGAGATGTGAAGATGACCCTGTCACTCTCCCCCAGCCTCTCCGGTGGGTCCCTGTGGTCCTAACAATGAGACCCATGCTCCCTTGGCTTGGCTTGTGAGCTCTCCCCGGTGGGGCCCTGCCTACCTCCAGTCCTCGGTCATCTTGCCCCAGCTAAGCATGCATCAGGCTCTGCCTCTCCCTCCTTCCCCCAGTATACCCACTCTCCTCTCCTCAAGCCCCTTGCCCCTGCCAGCACATTCCTACCCCACCCATCCCTCAAAGCCAGCTCAAATATCTTCACCTCCAGCAAGCTTCCTTGCTTGGCAGCTCCAGCTGTCTGCTCAGAACGCCCGTGGTTCTCGGCAAGGACCAGTCATGGCTTCTGTTGTCAGTTGCTGGGACACTGTTTCTCTTCTAAAAGGGGAACCCAGGCCCAGGTGCCAGCCCCCAGCCCAGTGATGGCCAGCAGAGGCACTTGGGAAGTGCACGTGGGAGCAGCAGATGTGGGCCTGCTCCAGGAGCGCCCCTCGGAGCCCTGAAACCAGGGGGCAAGGCTGACAGAGGAGGTGTGTGGTCAACAGTGTCAGGGCTTCAGGGACTAGAGCAGGTGGTGGTGTCCACACTTGGGGAGATGGGGATAGTGGTAGCAACCTGAGACGGACAGCTTCCCTGTCTGGTTGCCTGACCTGAGTCCTCTTGGCCTGGCCTATTTGACCAGGTACCTAGTGGGGGCAAAGGAGGCCTTCCAGAGCCTCCCGCCCCCAGTTCTCATGCACCACACCCAGACTCTTTGGAAGGTGGGTGCCAGGAATCGGGGCTCCAGGCGTGGCCCAGAACCATCTTAGCTGGCTCAGAAGGGGCCGGGGCGGAGGGGAGAGGGCACAGGGACGCCAACCTCCCACTGCTGGGTGGAAGGCCCTCCTGACACGCCCAGCAAAGGCTGGGGGAGAGGGTGTCTTAGCGTCCTGGAGCTGCCGCGACAAATGCCACACGGGGGGCGGCTTGAAAGAACAGAAACGTACCGCCTCACCGCCCCAGAGGCCGGTGGCCCGAACTCGGAGATTGACAGGGCCGTGCTGCCTCGCCCCAGGCATTCCTTGGTGTTCCGTGGCCTGCAGGTGAATTCCTGCATGGATTCCTCCCACCACGTGGGATGCCACCCTTTTATGAGACACAGAAAGAGTTTTTTTTTTTTTTTTTTTACAGTTGCCATCAAGTTGATTCCGACTGGTGGCAGCTCCAGGTGTGTCAGAGTGGGACTGTGCTCCACAGGGTTTTTGATGCCCAATTTTTCTAGACCTCCTGGTCTTTCTTCAGAGGTGCCTCTGGATGGGCTTGAACCCCCAACCTTTCAGGTAGCAGTGAGTGTGTTAACCATTTGCCATCCAAGACTCCACTGATAATAACTTCCAAACCCCACTTCCCCAAACCAGATCGAGTTCACAGGGACAGAGAAAGGGCTTCAACCTGTCTTTTTGAGATACACAGTTCAACCTGAACCAGGGGAATCAGCCCTTCCCTGTCTTCCTGGAGAGACAGACACGGCCTACAACTGCTCCAGGCCGACGGTGACAAGTGAGCCTCATGCTGGACAGTGCCAGCCCCTGGCCCCATTCACGGTGTCCAGGGCAGATGCTGGCTATGATCACTCACTGTCATATTTAACCCTCACAGTCCCTTCTAGGCAAGTGTGTGGCCCCTCCACATTGACGGGGGATGATGGGGTCCTCTGACCCCCAAATCTTTCTCCATGCTTTCCTCTAGAGCCCACCAGCCAGAGGCTGAGGCAGCACAGGGGAGGGCAGGGAACTCACCTGGGTAGGTACTGAAGAAAGCACCTACGGCAGACAGGGGGCATGAAGGAGGATGCAGACCTGGTCCTGGAGAGGCCGAGGGGGAGCATTCAAGGAGAGGACCCCAGGAGCAAAGGCACTGAGGCAGAACAGTGTCTGCTTTGCTGGAAGCCACCTGAAATGACCTCAGGGGCCTAGAGTGGGGATGTAAGGGGGCCTTGGTAAATGTGACCCTAGAGGGGAGGCGGCCAGCCGCTTGAGAGGTCCTGCCCCGCATCCCACCAGTCCAGCTTTGTCTGGCAGCAGCTGGAAAGGATTCTCATGCCTGGGTTTGCCGGCTCAGGTTCACATCTCTGATACCAAGGGCCCCTGCTGGGTCTGCTCTAATTGGTTTACGTCTCCATGTAGCAAAGAACAAATTGATTTCTCTCCAGCTGTTTCTGCAGCCACAGTCCTTGCTTAGCTGCTGGGAGCCTACTGCACCCCTCAGAGCTTCTCTGCTTCTTTGGAACACGGGGAAATAGGTGAAGAAGGATATTGTGTGGGAGCAGGGTCCTCACTCCGTGTCCTTCTTCTTGCTCTGAGGCCCCGAGGCCTGGAGCACACACACCCCTGTGTCTTACCCAGGTGAAGTACCTGAGGAGTGGAACCTCACTTTGGTGCAGCTATGTGGGGTCTTCACCTCCCGTTGCTTCTCATACTCCAGGTGCCAATGCAAACATTCTTACTCAAAATCTCACCAACTTCTCATCCCTGCACTTAAACCCCTTTGTGGACTCCTTTGCCTTCAGGATAAAATCTACACTGTCATCTCTCACTGCACAGTACTTCAAACTCAGAGCTTTAGCCATGCTGGAGCCTTTACAAACTGGCCACGCATTTTCCTACTCCCAGGCCTTTGCATATGCTGTTCCCACAGCCTAGAACACGTGTACATCCCGTCATCTCCTTTCATTTGCCAGCTGATAATATGCCCTTGTTCTTCTGCACTCAGCTTGCTAGGCACCTCTTCTGCGTCTGCAGTGATGGCCCCCCTGTGCTTGCCCCTGACACAACACCCATCACACATTGTTTACATGTATCTCTGGCTCTCCACCTCTCTCTGGACATGTATATTCCGTATCTCCGTAGCCACCACTCATTGTGTTGCAAGGAGTCCCTGGGAGCTGCAAATGGTTAAACTATTGGCTGTTAATCAAATGCTGGTTCGAATCGGCCCAGAAGTGCCTTGGAAGAAAGGTCTGGCAACCTACTTCCGAAAGGTAACAGCCATGAAAAACCTGCAGAGCAATAAGTACTGTGTGACATTGTTACCTGATTAGGGTCTCTGCTCTGGAGCAGTTGAGCCAATGAAACATACTCCAAGTCAGAAAGAGTGAGAAAGTTTATTAAGGAGATGTATACATCACCAGAGACCTGACAGCAACACAGGCTGTCTCTATGAAGTCCCAAAGAGCAATTTTACATTAGAGCTTATATAGAATTTTACGAGGGTTAGAAGTGCCTTTGCAGTTACTTGGCTGGAGATATGCTCAAGAGGAGTTATTCATCACAGGATAGGGACAAAAGATACCTGCCAGAAATCTCATTATTAGGCTAAAGATATAAATATCAAATACCTGGGCTCCCATTTTCCTGTGGGGTTTGTATGCCACAGGTGGTCAGACATAACAAAAGGTTATTTGCATCAGTTTAAAACAAAGGACAAAGTCATTAACATCAGGTCAAAAGAAAGTCATTAACAGAGATATGGGAAGGAGGGGGCAGGCAGAGGAAGGAGAAAAACTTACAGGTTCATCATGGCCTTAGTTATGTCAAGCTCTCAGTTGCCCATTTTGAAATAGGAAAAAACATTCTGTGCCTTAGCAGAATCCAAAACATTGAAATATTATAAAGCATCTTCTCTGACCATAAGGCCGTAAAAGTAGAAATCAATAACAGCAAAAGCAAGGAAAAGAAATCTAACACTTGGAAACTGAACAATACCCAGCTCAGAAATAACTGGGTTATAGAAGACATCAAGGATAGAATAAAGAAATTCATAGAATCCAATGAGAATGAAAACACCTCCTACTAGAATCTTAAAGTCAGGAGAGATGTGCATCAGGGCTGTGTTCTTTCACCATTCCTATTCAATCTGTATGCTGAGAAAATAATACGAGAAGCTGCACTATATGAAGAGGAATGGGCATCAGGTTTGGAGGGAGACTCATTAACAACCTGCATTAGGCAGATGACACAACCTCGCTTGCTGAAAGTGAAAAGGGCTTGAAGCACTTATTAATGAAGATCAAAGATTACAGCCTTCAGCATGGATTGGACCTCAACATAAAGAAAACAAAAATCCTCACAACTGGACCAATGAGCAACATCATGATAAACGGAGAAAAGATTGATGTTGTCAAGGATTTCATTTTACTTGGATCCACAATCAATAGTCATGGAAGCAGCAGTCAAGAAATCAAAAGATGCATTGCATTGGGTAAATCAGCTGTAAAGGACCTCTTAAAAGTGTTGAAAAGCAAAGATGTCACCTTGAAGACTAAGGTGCGCCTGACCCAAGCCATGGTATTTTCAATCCCATCATATGCATGTGAGAGCTGGACAATGAATAAGGAAGACTGAAGAAGAATTGATGCCTTTAATTGTGGTGCTGGGGAAGAATACTGAATATACCATGGACTGCCAAAAGAACGAACAAATCTGACTTAGAAGAAGTACAACCAGAATGCTCCTTAGAAGCAAGGATGGTGAGAGTGCGTCTTACATACTTTGGACATGTTGTCAGAAGGTATCATTCCCTAGAGAAGGACATCATGCTTGGCAAAATACAGGGTCAGTGGAAAAGAGCCCACAAGGAGGTGGATTGACACAGTGACTGCAACAATCAGCTCAAGCATAACAACGATTGTAAGGATGGCGCAGGACCAGGCAATGTTTTGTTCTGTTGTGCATAGGGTCGCTATGAGTCGGAAGTGACTCAACGGCACCTAACAACAACAACAACATCAGAACCTTTGAGACACAGCGAAAGCAGGGCTCAGAGGTCAATTTATATCGATAAATACACACATTCAAGAAGAAGAAAGGGCCAAAATCAAAGAATTATCCCTACAACTTGAGCAAATAGCAACAAAAGAAACCTTTAGGAATCAAAAGAAAGCAAATAATAAAAATTAGAGAAGAATTAAATGAAATAGAGAACAGAAAAACAATTGAAAGAGTTAAGACCAAAAGCCGGTTCTTTGAAAAAATTAACAAAATTGATAAACCACTGGCCAAACTGACAAAAGAAAAACTGGGGACGAAGCAAATAACCCAAATAAGAAATGAGATGGGCGATATTACAACAGACCCAACTGAAATTAAAAGAATCATGTGAGATTACTACGAAAAATTGTAATCTAACAAATTTGAAAAGCTAGAAGAAATGAATGAATTTCTAGAAACACACTACCTACCTAAACTAACACAAACAAAGGTAGAACAACTAAATAGACCCATAAGAAAAGAAGAGACAGAAAAGGTAATCAAAAAACTCCCAACAACAACAACAAAAAGCCCTGGCCCAGACGGCTTCACTGCAGAGTTCTACCAAACTTTCAGAGAAGAGTTAACACTACTACCACTAAAGGTATTTCAGAGCATGGAAAAGGACGGAATACTCCCAAACTCATTCTACGAAGCCACCATATCCTTGATACCAAAACCAGATAAAGACACCACAAAAAAAGAAAATTACAGACCTATACCCCTCATGAACTTAGATGCAAAAATCCTCAACAAAATTGTAACCAACAGAATTTAACAACATATCAAAAAAATTCACCACAACCAGGTGGGATTCTTACCAGGTATGCAGGGATGGTTCAACATTAGAAAAACAATTAATGCAATCCATCATATAAATAAAAGACGAGAACCACATGATCTTATCAATTGATGCAGAAAAGGCATTTGACAAAGTTCAACACCCATTCATGATAAAAACTCTCAGCAAAATAGGAACAGAAGGAAAATTCCTCAACATAGTAAAGGGCATTTATACAAAGCCAACAGCCAACATCATCCTAAATGGAGAGAGTATAAAAGCACTCTCCTTGAGATCGGGAACCAGACAAGGATGCCCTTTATCACCACTCTTACTCGACATTGAGGTCCTAGCCATAGCAATTAGGCTAGATAAAGAAATAAAGTCCATCCATATTGGTAAGGAAGAAGTAAAAGTATTTCTATTTGCAGATGACAAGATCTTATACACAAAATACCCTAACAAATCCTCAAGAAAACTACTGAAACTAATAGAAGAGTTCACCAGATTATCAGGATATAAGATAAACATACAAAAATCAGTTGGATTCCTCTACACCAACAAAAAGAACATTGAAGAGGAAATCACCAAATCAATACCATTTACAGTAGCCTCCCAGAAGATAAAATAATTAGGAATAAATATTACTAGAGAAATAAAAGAACTATACAAAGAAAACTACAAAAGACTACTGCAAGAAATCCAAAGAGACCTACATAAGTGGAAAAACATACCTTGCTCATGGATAGGAAGACGCAACATTGTGAAAATGTCTATTCTACCAAAAGCAATCTATAGATACAATGCAATTCTGATCCAAATTCCAATGACATTTTTTTTTAGATTTTTAAAGAGTACTTTATTTGTCAATCATTCTTTTTTTTTAAATAATTTTTATTGTGCTTTAAGTGAAAGTTTACAAGTCAAGTCAGTCTGTCACATATAAGCTTATATACACCTTATTCCATACTCCCACTTACTCTCCCCCTAATGAGTCAGCCCTTCCAGTCTCTCCTTTCGTGACGGGTTTTGCCAGTTTTTAACCCTCTCTACCCTTCCATCTCCCCTCCAGACAGAAGACGCCAACACAGTCTCAAGTGTCCACCTGATACAAGTAGCTCACTCTTCATCAGCATCTCTCTCCAACCCATTGTCCAGTCCCTTCCATGTCTGATGAGTTGTCTTTGGGAATGGTTCCTGTCCTGGGCCAACAGAAGATTTGGGGACCATGACCACCGGGATTCTTCTAGTCTCAGTCAGACCATTAAGTCTGGTCTTTTTATGAGAATTTGGGGTCTGCATCCCACTATTCTCCTGCTCCTTCAGGAGTTCTCTGTTGTGTTCCCTGTCAGGGCAGTCATCGGCTGTAGCCGGGAACCATCTAGTTCTTCTGGTCTCAGGATGATGTCAGTCTGTGGTTCATGTGGCCCTTTCTGTATCTTGGGCTCATAGTTATCGTGTGACCCTGGTGTTCTTCATTCTCCTTTGATCCAAGTGGGTTGAGACCAATTGATGCATCTTAGATGGCTGCTTGTTAGCATTTAAGACCCCAGACGCCACACTTCAAAGTGGGATGCAGAATGTTTTCATAATAGAATTATTTTGCCAATTGACTTAGAAGTCCCCTTAAGCCATAGTCCCCAAACGCCCGCCCTTGCTCCGCTGACCTTTGAAGCATTCAGTTTATCCCGGAAACTTCTTTGCTTTTGGTCCAGTCCAGTTGAGCTGACCTTCCCTGTATTGAGTATTGCCCTCCAGTCCAGTTGAGCTGACCTTCCCTGTATTGAGTATTGCCCTTCCCTTCACCTAAAGTAGTTCTTATCTACTAACTAATCAGTAAATAACCCTCTCCCACCCTCCTTCCCACCCTCCTCATAACCACAAAAGTATGTGTTCTTCTCAGTTTATACTATTTCTCAAGATCTTATAATAGTGGTCTTATACAATATTTGTCCTTTTGCCTCTGACTAATTTCACTCAGCATAATGCCTTCCAGGTTCCTCCATGTTACGAAATGTTTCACAGATTCCTCACTGTTCTTTATTGATGCGTAGTATTCCATTGTGTGAATATACCACAATTTATTTAACCATTCATCCGTTAATGGACACCTTGGTTGCTTCCAGCTTTTTGCTATTGTAAACAGTGCTGCAATAAACATGAGTGTGCATATATCTGTTCATGTGAAGACTCTTACTTCTCTAGGGTATATTCCGAGGAGTGGGATTTCTGGGTTGTATGGTAGTTCTATTTCTAACTTTTTAAGGAAACGCCAGATCGATTTCCAAAGTCGCTGTACCATTTTACATTCCCACCAGCAGTGTATAAGAGTTCCAATCTCTCTGCAGCCTCTCCAAAATTTATTATATTGTGTTTTTTGGATTAATGCCAGCCTTGTTGGAGTGAGATGAAACCTCATCATAGTTTTAATTTGCATTTCTCTAATGGCTAATGATTGAGAGCATTTTCTCATGTATCTGTTAGCTGCCTGAATATCTTCTTTAGTGAAGTGTGTGTTCATATCCTTTGCCCACTTTTTGATTGGGTTGTTTGTCTTTTTTGTGGTTGAGTTTTAACAGAATCATATAGATTATAGAGATCAGGTGCTGAGATATCATAGCTGAAAATTCTTTCCCGATCTGTAGGTGGTCTTTTTACTCTATGGTGAAGTCTTTAGGTGAGCATAGGTGTTTGATTTTTAGGAGCTCCCAGTTATCTGGTTTCTCTTTGTCATTTTTGGTAATGTTTTGTATTCTGTTTATGCCTTGTATTCGGGCTCCTAACGTTGTCCCTATTTTTTCTTCCGTGATCTTTATCATTTTAGTCTTTATGTTTAGGTTTTGGAGTTAGTTTTTGTGCATGGTGTGAGGTATGGGTCCTGTTTCATTTTTTTGCAAATGGATATCCAGTTATGCCAGCACCATTTGTTAAAAAGACTATCTTTTCCCCAATTAAGTGACACTGGGCCTTTGTCAAATATCAGCTGCTCATACGTGGATGGATTTATATCTGGGTTCTCAATTCTGTTCCATTGGTCTATGTGCCTGTTGTTGTACCAGTACCAGGCTGTTTTGACTACTGTGGCTGTATAATATGTTCTAAAATCAGGTAGAGTGAGGTCTCTCACTTTCTTCTTCTTTTTCAGTAATGCTTTACTTATCCGGGGCTTCTTTCCCTTCCATATGTGATTGGTTTCTCCATCACATTAAAAAATGTCCCAATGACATTTTTTAATGAGATAGAGAAACCAATCATCAACTTCATAAAGACAGAAAAGAGGGCCCAGAGAAGTAAAGCATTACTGAAAAAGAAGAAAAAAGAGGGAGGCCTCACTCTAGCTGATTTTAGAACTTATTATGCCATCACAGTAGTCAGAACAGCCTGGTACTGGTACAACAACAGATACATAGACCAATGGAACAGAATTGAGAATCCAGATATAAATTCATCCACCTATGAGCAGCTGATATTTGACAAAGGCCCAAAGTCAGTTAAATGGGGGAAAAGACAGTTTCTTTAACAAATGGTGCTGGTGTAACTGGCTATCCATCTGCAAAAAAAATGAAACAAGATCCATACCTCACACCACGCACAAAAACTAACTCAAAATGGATCAAAGACCTGAGTATAAAATCTAAAACACTAAAGATCATGGAAGAAAAAATAGAAACAATGCTGGGAGCCCTAATATGTGGCATAAACAGTACATAAAACATTACTAACAATGCAGAAGAGAAACTAGGTAACTGGGAGCTCCTAAAAATCAAACATCTATGCTCATCCAGAAACTTCACCAAAAGAGTAAAAAGATTACCTAAAGACTGGGAAAAAGTTTTTAGCTATGACATTTCTGATCATTGTCTGATCTCTAAAATCTACATGATACTGCAAAAATTCAACTACAAAAAGACAAATAATTCAAAAATGGGCAAAGGATATGAACAGGCACTTCACTAAAGAAGACATTCAGATAGCTAACAGATACATGAGGAAATGCTCATGATCATTAGCCATTAGAGAAATGCAAATCAAAACTATAAGGAGATTCCATCTCACTACAACAAGGCTGTCATTGATCTGAAACCACAAAGTAACAAATGTTGGAGAGCCTGTGGCATGATTGGAACACTTATACACTACTGGTGGGAACATAAAATAGTACAACCACTTTGGAAATCGATTTGGAGCTTCCTTAAAAAGCTAGAAATAGAGCTACCATACAATCCAGCAATCCCACTCCTTGGTATATATCCTAGAGAAATAAGAGCCTTTACACAAACAGATAAAGGCACACCCTTGTTCATTGCAGCATTGTTTACAATAGCAAAAAGATGGACCCAACCAAGGTGCCCATCAATGGATGAAGAGAGAAGTAAATTATGGTATATTCACACAATGGAATACTACTTATCAATAAAGAACAATGAAGAATCTGTGAAACATTTGATAACATGGAGGAATCTGGAGGGCGTTATGCTGAGTGAAATTAGTCAGTCGCAAAAGGACAAATATTGTATGAGACTACTATTATAAGAACTCGAAAAACAGCTTAAACAGAGAAGAAAATATTCTTCAATGGTTACGAGAGCGGGGAGGGAGGGAGGGAGAGGAATTTTCACTAATTAGATAGTAGATAAGAACTATTAGAGGTGAAGGGAAAGACCATACACAATACAGGAGAGGTCAGCACAACTGGACTAAACCAAAAGCAAAGAAGTTTCCTGAATAAACTGAATGCTTCGAAGTCCAGCGTAGCAGGGGCAAGGCTTTGGGGACCATGGTTTTAGGGGACGTGTACGTCAATTGGCATAATAAAATCTATTAAAACATTCTGTATCCCACTTTGGAGAGTGCCGTCTGGGATCTTAAATGCTAGCAAGTGGCCATCGAAGATGCATCAATTTGTCTCAATCCACCTGGAGCAAAGGAGAATGAAGAACACCAAAGACATGAGGTAATTATGAGCTCAAGAGACAGAAAGGGCCACATAAATCAGAGACTACATCAGCCGGAGACCAGAAGAACTAGATGGTGCCCAACTACAACCAATGTGTGCCCTGACAGGGAACTCAAAAGAGAACCCCTGAGGGAGTAGAAGAGCAGTGGGATGGAGGTCCCAAATTCTTGTGAAAAGACCAGACTTAATGATCCAACTGAGACTAGAAGGACCCCATAAGTCATGGTCCCCAGACCTTCTGGTATCCCAAGACAGGAACCATTTGCAAAGCCAACTCTTCAGACAGGGATTGGACTGGACTATGGGATAGAAAATGATACTGGTGAAGAGTGAGCTCCTTGGATCAAGTAGACACATGAGACTATGTGGGCAGCTCCTGTCTGGAGAAGAGATGAGAGCACAGCAGGGGTCAGAAGCTGGCTGAATGGATGCTAAAATAGAGAGTGGAAGGAAGGAGTGTGCTGTCTCATTAGAGGGAGAGCAACTAGGAGTATATAGCAAGGTGTACATAAGTTTTTGTATGAAAGAGTGACTTGGTTTGTAAACTTTCACTTAAAGCACACACACACAAAAAAACATGCTGGGGAGTACTGGGGGTCACAACATGATGAGTGTAATCAACATCATTGAATTGGTCATGTAGAAACTGTTGAATCAGCAAATGTTTTGTTGTGTACCTTTGCACCCCAAGAAGAAAATAAAATCCCATGGGAACACAGACTCTACTCGATGGCAACTGTTTTTTGTTTTTATAGCCACCACTTCTTGTTCACTACTAGTTACATATTTGTTGAGCAAACACAAGAACAGATAGATGATGGATATGTAACCCGGGTACACCCTGGGGCACATGTGTCCCAGGCACAGCTCGGAGCTGCATACAAGGAGGCAATAGTCCAGCAATCAAAGTATTTAAAGGATCCCTCATCTTCACTGGCATCTTTTGAAGACAGATTTTTAGGACACACATCTCTTAACCCCAGCAACAGTTCTAAAACCCTTGTCTCCCCTACCCAACTCTTCCTGCTTTCTGATGCACTGCAGTCCGTCCCTTTTCTAACCCTTGCAGAAACCCCTCTTTGCCTTGTCACACTGGCTTTTTCTGGCTCTTTATTATGTAGCTGGACTTGGCCTCTCTGGCTTCTTTTTGTGTCATTTCTGCTTTGCCCATTCTCTGTATTTCTCCACAACAGAGGGGTGCCCTGGAACTAGCCCAGCCAGTAGGAATCCTGCCCCATTCTAGCTCCCTCTGGAGACCTCTCTCTTTGTGCCCTCTGTCGCAAATCTGCATCATAAAAAAAGCTCCAAACCCAGCTGGCAAATAGTAGCTTTTCTTGTGGGGAAAGAAAGGGGGTAAATGGAGCCAGTGGGAGATCAACGTTCTCTTTGTCCCATGGGGGGCAGCATGGAGGCAGGGGACTTCATGTGTTAAAACATCATATTCCCATCACAAATCAGTGAGACCTTTTACACACTTCATTTTGATCACTTACAATTGCCCTACAACCAATTCTACAAATAAGGAAACTGAGGCCTGTGTCGGGGGTATGGTGGAGCGGTGGCCAGGGGCTCCCCACAGCCTGCACTGTAAGGAGTGTGACTGTGATGTGCACACAACCTACTGTTTTCAAACCCCACCATGTCCCCCCTGCCTGGCCCCATCTAGGCATCCTGGCAAGAAAGCTGGACCCAACTGCATGTCAAAGGAGTCACGTTCATGGTGACTAGGGATTGCTAGTTTGAAGAAGCACGCTTCATGGTGTGAGCGTGGGCTTCTGAAGCATCTTGGTGTTTTGGTATGCCCCCTCGAGCAGACAGATTATCTGTGATTCCCTCAAGGATTGCCTAATACCACCTTGTTCCTCATATTCCTTAGTAGAGCTATTTAGATAAACCCAGCAAAGTGAAAAGCAGTGCCTGGGAGGGGAGGGTCTGGTCCCCACACCCAGAAGCTGCCCAGGATGGTCCAAGAGGTGGTGCTTGGGGGAGCAGTGCTGGTGGCAGCTCTCTGGGGCTGAAGTGTTTGGGGTGGCACCAGGGAGGCCAGAACAGCGGATGGGCCTCGGGTGCCAGGAGCAGCTGGGTGCCAGGAGACAGCGCCCACCCCTGGGATCTGGACATGCCTTTAAGGCCCCTTCTTGTGGCCTGAGCCTCAATGACGAGACTTTATTTTTGCCTCCTTCAGGATTTGTGGGGGAGGGGGGAAGAGGAGCCTAACTTTTTTTTTTCTTTTTTCTTTTTAATTAATTTTTATTAAGCTTCAAGTGAACATTTACCATTCCAATCAGTCTGTCACATGTAGGTTTACATACATCTTACTCCCTTCTCCCACTTGCTCTCCCCCATTGAGTCAGCCCTTTCAGTCTCTCGTTTTGTGCCAATTTTGCCATCTTCCCTCTCTCTCTATCTTCCCATCCCCCCTCCAGTCAAGAGTTGCCAACACACTCTCCAGTGTCCACCTGATTTAATTAGCTCACTCTTCATCAGCATCTCTCTCCCCCCCACTGACCAGTCCTTTTCATGCCTGATGAGTTGTCTTTGGGGATGGTTCCTGTCCTGTGCCGTCAGAAGTTCTGGGGAGCATTGTCTCTGGGATTCCTCTAGTCGCATTCATATCATTAGGTATGGTCTTTTAATGAGAATTTGGGGTCTGTATCCCATTGGTCTCCTGCTCCCTCAGGAGTTGTCTGTTGTGCTCCCTGACAGGGCAGACATCGATTGTGGCCGGGCACCAACTAGTTCTTCTGGTCTCAGGATGATGTAGGTCTCTGGTTCATGTGGCCCTTTCTATCTCTTGGGTTCTTAGTTGTCGTGTGACCTTGGTGTTCTTCTTTTGCCTTTGCTCCAGGTGGGTTGAGACCAATTGATGTATCTTAGATGGCCGCTTGTTGGCATTTAGGACCCCAGGCGCCACAATTCAAAGTGGGATGCAGAATGTTTTCATAATAGAATTATTTTGCCCATTGACTTAGAAGTCCCCTCAAACCAAGTTCCCCAGACCCCAGCCCCTGCTCCACTGACCTTTGAAGCTTTCATTTTATCCCGGAAACCTCTTTGCTTTTAGTCCAGTCCAATTAGGCTGACCTTCCTTGTTTTGAGTGTTGTCTTTCCCTTCACCCAAAGCAGTTCCCATCTACAGATTGATCAATAAAAAGCCCTCTCCCTCCCTCCCTCCCTCCCCCCTTTGTAACCACATAAGTATGTGTTCTTCTCCGTTTTTTCTATTTCTCAAGATCTTATAATAGTGGTCTTATACAATGTTTGTCCTTTTGCCTCTGACTAATTTTGCTCAGCATAATGCCTTCCAGTTTCCTCCATGTTATGAAATGTTTCAGAGATTCGTTACTGTTCTTTATCGATGCGTAGTATTCCATTGTGTGAATATACCACAATTTATTTACCCATTCATCCATTGACGGACATCTTGGTTGCTTCCAGCTTTTTGCTATTGTAAACAGAGCTGCAATAAACATGGGTGTGCATATATCTGTTTGTGTGCAGGCTCTTGTATCTCTAGGGTATATTCCGAGGAGTGGGATTTCTGGGTTGTATGGTAATTCTATTTCTAACTGTTTAAGATAACGCCAGATGGATTTCCAAAGTGGTTGTACCATTTTACATTCTCACCAGCAGTGTATGAGAATTCCAATCTCTCCGCAGCCTCTCCAACATTTATTATTTTGTGTTTTTTGGATTAAGGCCAGTCTAGTTGGTGTGAGATGAAATCTCATTGTAGTTTTAATTTACATTTCTCTAATGGCTAATGATCGGGAGCATTTTCTCATGTATCTGTTGGCTGCCTGAATATCTTCAGTGAAATGTGTGTTCATATCCTTTGCCCACTTCTTGATTGGGTTGTTTGTCTTTTTGTGGTTGAGTTTTGAGAGAATCATGTAGATTTTAGAGATCAGGCGCTGATCGGAGATGTCATAGCTGAAAATTCTTTCCCAGTCTGTAGGTGGTCTTTTTACTCTTTTGGTGAAGTCTTTAGATGAGCATAGGTGTTTGATTTTTAGGAGCTCCCAGTTATCGGGTTTCTCTTCATCATTTTTGGTAATGTTTTGTATTCTGTTTATGCCCCGTATTAGGGCTCCTAGGGTTGTCCCTATTTTTTCTTCCATGATCTTTATCGTTTTAGTCCTTATGTTTAGGTCTTTGATCCACTTGGAGTTAGTTTTTGTGCATGGTGTGAGATATGGGTCCTGTTTCATTCTTTTGCAAATGGATATCCAGTTATGCCAGCACCATTTGTTAAAAAGACTATCATTTCCCCAATTGACTGACACTGGTCCTTTGTCAAATATCAGCTGCTCATACGTGGATGGATTTATATCTGGGTTCTCAATTCTGTTCCATCGGTCTATGTGCCTGTTGTTGTACCAGTACCAGGCTGTTTTGACTACTGTAGCTGTATAATAAGTTCTGAAATCAGGTAGAGTGAGGCCTCCCACTTTCTTCTTCTTTTTCAGTAAGGCTTTGCTTATCCGGGGGTTCTTTCCCTTCCATATGAAATTAGTGATTTGTTTCTCTATCCCCTTAAAATATGACATTGGTATTTGGATTGGAAGTGCGTTATATGTATAGATGGCTTTTGGTAGAATAGACATTTTTACTATGTTAAGTCTTCCTATCCATGAGCAAGGTATGTTTTTCCACTTAAGTATGTCCTTTTGAATTTCTTGTAGTAGAGTTTTATAGTTTTCTTTGTATAGGTCTTTTACATCCTTGGTAAGATTTATTCCTAAGTATTTTATCTTCTTGGGGGCTACTGTGAATGGTATTGATTTGGTTATTTCCTCTTCGGTGTTCTTTTTGTTGATGTAGAGGAATCCAAGTGATTTTTGTGTGTTTATTTTATAACCTGAGACTCTTCCAAACTCTTCTATTAGTTTCAGTAGTTTTCTGGAGGATTCCTTAGGGTTTTCTGTGTATAAGATCATGTCATCTGCAAATAGTGATAGCTTTACTTCCTCCTTGCCAATCTGGATACCCTTTATTTCTTTGTCTAGCCTAATTGCCCTGGCTAGGACTTCAAGTACGATGTTGAATAAGAGCGGTGATAAAGGGCATCCTTGTCTGGTTCCCGTTCTCAAGGGAAATGCTTTCAGGTTCTCTCCATTTAGAGTGATATTGGCTGTTGGCTTTGCATAGATGCCCTTTATTATGTTGAGGAATTTTCCTTCAATTCCTATTTTGGTAAGAGTTTTTATCATGAATGGGTGTTGAACTTTGTCAAATGCCTTTTCTGCATCTATTGATAAGATCATGTGGTTTTTATCTTTTGTTTTATTTATGTGATGGATTACATTAATGGTTTTTCTGATATTAAACCAGCCTTGCATACCTGGTATAAATCCCACTTGATCAGGGTGAATTATTTTTTTGATGTGTTGTTGGATTTTATTGGCTAGAATTTTGTTGAGGATTTTTGCATCTATGTTCATGAGGGATATAGGTCTAAAATTTTCTTTTCTTGTAATGTCTTTACCTGGTTTTGGTATCAGGGAGATGGTAGCTTCATAGAATGAGTTGGGTAGTATTCCGTCTTTTTCTATGCTTTGAAATACCTTCAGTAGTAATGGTGTTAAGTCTTCTCTGAAGGTTTGGTAGAACTCTGCAGTGAAGCCGTCTGGGCCAGGACTTTTTTTTGTTGGAAGTTTTTTGATTACCGTTTCAATCTCTTTTTTTGTTATGGGTCTATTTAGTTGTTCTACTTCTGAATGTGTTAGTTTAGGTAGGTAGTATTTTTCCAAGAATTCATCCATTTCTTCTAGGTTTTCAAATTTGTTAGAGTACAATTTTTCGTAGTAATCTGAAATGATTCTTTTAATTTCATTTGGTTCTGTTGTGATGTGGTCCTTCTCGTTTCTTATTCGGGTTATTTATTTCCTTTCCTGTTTTTCTTTAGTCAGTCTAGCCAATGGCTTATCAATTTTGTTAATTTTTTCAAAGAACCAGCTTTTGGCTTTGTTAATTCTTTCAATTGTTTTTCTGTTCTCTAATTCATTTAGTTCAGCTCTAATTATTATTTGTTTTCTTCTGGTGCCTGATGGGTTCTTTTGTTGCTCACTTTCTATTTGTTCAAGTTGTCGGGACAGTTCTCTGCTTTTGGCTCTTTCTTCTTTTTGTATGTGTGCATTTATCGATATAAATTGGCCTCTGAGCACTGCTTTTGCTGTGTCCCAGAGGTTTTGATAGGACGTATTTTCATTCTCGTTGCTTTCTAAGAATTTCCTTATTCCCTCCTTGATGTCTTCTATAACCCAGTCTTTTTTCAGGAGGGTATTGTTCATTTTCCAAGTATTTGATTTCTTTTCCCTAGTTTTTCTGTTATTGATTTCTAGCTTCATTGCCTTGTGGTCTGAGAAGATGCTTTGTAATATTTCTATGTTTTGGATTCTGCAAAGATTTGTTTTATGACCTAATATGTGGTCTATTCTAGAGAATGTTCCATGTGCACTAGAAAATAAAGTATATTTTGCAGCAGTTGGGTGGAGAGTTCTGTATAAGTCAATGAGGTCAAGTTGGTTGATTGTTGTAAGTAGGTCTTCCGTGTCTCTATTGAGCTTCTTACTGGATGTCCTGTCCTTCTCCGAAAGTGGTGTGTTGAAGTCTCCTACTATAATTGTGGAGGTGTCTATCTCACTTTTCAATTCTGTTAAAATTTGATTTATGTATCTTGCAGCCCTGTCATTGGGTGCATAAATATTTAATATGGTTATGTCTTCCTGACCAATTGTCCCTTTTATCATTATATAGTGTCCTTCTTTATCCTTTGTGGCAGATTTAAGTCTAAAGTCTATTTTGTCAGAAATTAATATTGCTACTCCTCTTCTCTTTTGCTTATTATTTGCTTGATATATTTTTTTCCATCCTTTGAATTTTAGTTTGTTTGTGTCTCTAAGTCTAAGGTGTGTCTCTTGTAGGCAGCATATAGATGGATCGTGTTTCTTTATCCAGTCCGTGACTCTCTGTCTCTTTATTGGTGCATTTAGTCCATTTACATTCAGCGTAATTATAGATAAATAAGTTTTTAGTGCTGTCATTTTGATGCCTTTTCATGTGTGTTGTTGGCCATTTCATTTTGCCACTTGCTTTTTTGTGCCGAGACGTTTTTCTTAGTAGCTTGTGAGATCCTCATTTTCATAATGTTTAACTTTATGTTTGTTGAGTCGTTACGTTTTTCTTGGCTTTTTTCTTGAGTTATGGAATTGATATTCCTTTTTGTGGTTACTTTATTATTTACCCCTATTTTTCTAAGTAAAAACCTAACTTGTATCGTTCTATATCGCCTTGTATCACTCTCCATCTGGCAGTTCAGTGCCTCCTATATTTAGTCCCTCTTTTTGATTATTGTGATCTTTTATCTATTGATTTCCATGATTTCCTGTTACGTGTCTTATTTTGTTTATTTATTTATTTTTTAGAATTAATCTTAATTTGTTTTTGTGCTTTCCCTATTTGAGTTGCGTTGATATCAGGACGTTCTCTTTTGTGACCTTGTATTGTGCTGGTACCTGATATTATTGGTCATCAGGCCAAACAATCTCCTTTAGCATTTCTTGCAGTCTTGGTTTAGTTTTTGCAAATTCTCTAAACTTGTGTTTATCTGTAAATATCTTAATTTCTCCTTCATATTTCAGAGGGAGTTTTGCTGGATATATGATCCTTGGTTGGCAGTTTTTCTCCTTCAGTGCTCTGTATATGTCGTCCCATTCCCTTCTTGCCTGCATGGTTTCTGCTGAGTAGTCTGAACTTATTCTTATTGATTCTCCCTTGAAGGAAACCTTTCTTTTCTCCCTGGCTGCTTTTAAAATTTTCTGTTTGTCTTTGGTTCTGGTAAGTTTGATGATAATATGTCTTGGTGTTTTTCTTTTTGGATCAATCTTAAATGGGGTTCGCTGAGCATCTTGGATAGATATCCTTTCGTCTTTCATGATGTCAGGGAAGTTTTGTGTCAGGAGTTCTTCAACTATTTTCTCTGTGTTTTCTGTCCCCCCTCCCTCTTCTGGGACTCCCATCACTCGCAAGTTATCCTTCTTGATAGAGTCCCACATGATTCTTAGGGTTTCTTCATTTTTTTTAATTCTTTTATCTGATTTTTTTTCAGCTATGTTGGTGTTGATTCCCTGGTCCTCCAGAAGTCCCAGTCTACATTCTAATTGCTCGAGTCTGCTCCTCTGAGTTTCTCTTGCGTTGTCTAATTCTGTAATTTTATTGTTAATCTTTTGGATTTCTACATGCTGTCTCTCTATGGATTCTTGCAACTTATTAATTTTTCCACTATGTTCTTGAATAATCTTTTTGAGTTCTTCAACAGTTTTATCGGTGTGTTCCTTGGCTTTTTCTGCAGTTATCCTAATTTCATTTGTGATATCTTTAAGCATTCTGTGAATTAGTTTTTTATATTCTGTATCTGATAATTCCAGGACTGTATCTTCATTTGGGAAAGATTTTGATTCTTTTGTTTGGGGGGTTGGAGAAGCTGTCATGGTCTGTTTCTTTATGTGGTTTGATATGGACTGCTGTCTCCGAGCCATCACTGGGAAACTAGATTTTCCAGGTAATCAGCTAAAAAAAAATGCAGTCAGATCCCCATCTGAATTCTCCCTCTGGCTCAGGGTATTCGGATGTTAATGGAGCCACCTGGGGAGGGTGGGGGAGGGATCAGAGAGCTAGGAGTGTAGCACCACAGAATATAGAGCTGATCCTCACGTTCGCGCTCTGCCCCCGTCCGCCAAAATCCCGGCGGGACGGCTCCCCGCCTGGGACGCTACTCTCTCCGCTGCAAGACCAGTCACTTCCTCCCGGGGACTTCTCCCTCCAGTGCGTCGCACCGCTTGCGCGAACTGGGTGGGCGTCTCCCGCACGAATGGGTGGGTCCACCCCCGGGGTCTATTCAGGGGAATATAATTGGACTCTGCGCTCACGCCCCTCCTGCGCACGCTCAAATCCCAGCAGGACGGCTCCCCGGCTGGGATGCTGCTCTCCCCGCTCCAAGACCAGTCACTTCCTCCCGGGGACTTCTCCCTCTTGTGCGTCTCACCGCATGCGCGAACTGGGTGAGCGTCTCCCCGCACGAACGTGTGGGCCCCGCCCCGGGGTCGCTTTAGGGAAATATAGCTGATCCCCACGCTTGCGCCACGCCCGCTTCCCGCCAAATTCCCGGCAGGACGGCTCCCCGGCTGGGATGCTGCTGTCCCCGCTCCAAGATCAGTCACTGCCTCCCGGGTGCTTCTCCCTCTGGCTGCGCCGCTACACCACCCGCGCCAACCAGCTAGACTCCCTCCAGGGATGGGTTCGGGGGGGTAGGGCTGGGCCCCCCGTCTGTGCCGTCAGCCCCCCTGGGCTCTGCCCCAGATCTGGCTCTGAAGGTCACCTGCCTGGTACGCTGGCTCCTAGTTCTGAAAACGGTCACTGTCTGCCCGTATTTGTTCATTTTCCGTCTCTAAGTCTGTGTTTGTTGTTCAGAGTTCGTAGATTGTTATGTATGTGATCGATTCACTTGTTTTTCCGAGTCTTTGTTGCAAGAGGGATCCTCGGTAGCATCCACCTAGTCCGCCATCTTGGCCCTGCCTCCCGAGGCTGATGTTTTTGAAAGTTTTAGGATCGTTTCATACAAGCGTTAGAGAACTTTTCTCTTGTGACCACAAAGCTGAAGGGTTTGGAGAAAATCCAGGCCTCGGGCCAAAATGCCCAATAAAGTACAGCTTCCCTCCCCTCTAAGCATTTTCTTGTTTGAGATCCCTTGTTTCATAGTGTCCCCAGGGATTTGGGGCATGCCCCGGCCTCTGGCCCTTTGGTCTTCCCAGCCTTTGTGATATGAGTTTCCATAGTGATGAGAGAGTGAGAAGAGCTGGAAGAGATCCTAGGATATCGGGGTCAAAACCATCTTCGTGATTTTCTCTCCCCAGTTGCCGACTCCATGTCCTTGGGCCCCCTGTGATGGTTCAGCTTCCTGAGTTGCCCAGTCCAGTGGCCTCACATATCATGTCTGTCACCTCCAGACCTGAAGGGCCCAGCTCCGGGGGGGGGGTGCACAGGCCTGGGATAGGAAGAGGGGTGCTGAATGCAGTCCCAGGGAAGCATGGGGGCAGGGAGGTGTTGAGAGGCCACTGACATGAAGGAGGTCAATGAGCATGGATGGGGAGTGTCCACATGGCTGTGTTGGTGGCTATGAGCCTGACAGGAATGGAGGTCACTGCCTGGTGGACCATAGGGTGGCAGGGAAGGCAGAGAACCTGTACACCGTGGAAGGTGGGCTGTGACCAGGGTGCCTGGAAGAAAGGCCCTTCACTTTTTTGGTGTTGGCTGGGGCAGTGACAGGAAGGGCCTCTGGCACAATGCCCCTGGATGGAAGTCACTTCCGGGTGGAAGACACCAGTCGTCTGGGGTGTGTGGCCACTCTGTCCACATCTGCAGAGGCAGCAGGTCTCCTCACGGGATCGACTGTGGAAACCACACGTTTCTGGAAAACACAGGCCCTGGTGGGCCCAACCCTTCGTCCAGATGGCGGAGCGGCCTGATGGGGCCAGACACTTGCCAGGAGAGAGGCGTTCTCACTTTGCATCTGATTCCTGGATCTTGTAGAATAAACATTTGTCAACTCTGAAAGCATATACACCAATCAGTTACCTCCTGGCCAGCACTCACGGCCTGCGTGCCACCCGAGCAGCCAGCTCACCATCACTTTTTCTTTTTTGTGTTCCTCCCAGCCCCTGGGGATCAGCACTCAGTTATTCTGAAGGAGTGGGGCGGTACTCAGGAATCCAGGCTTGGGATGAGGTCTTTCCATGGAAGCTGATCTGAGTTCTTAAATCAATAAAAGAAACAAACCCATTGCCATCACATCTATTCCAACTCATAGCAACCTTATAGGATGGGGTAGAACCCTATAGAGTTTCCAAGGAGAGGCTGGTGGATTTGAACTGCTGACCTTTTGGTTAGCAGCCAAGCTCTTAACCATTGCATCACCAGGGCTCCATTCTTAGTGGCTCTAAATACCTGGCCACATGTGGGCTTGGATTTGGGCAGGGAGAACAGGTGAAACAGAAACCTTACCTGGTTGCCTTATCTACGGATGCACTCTTGCAGTATTCTGATGCCTTAGCTGGCCCTACTTCGTGTCTTTTTCCCAAAGGTCTTACCACCTTCCAACATACTATACTTAATGTACTGATTTCTAACTTTATCTTTTTTTTTTCTTAAATTTTCTGCTGTTCTCACTGTCCATCCCCGAGTGTTGAGAGGTTGATTTTGTTCTCCTCTGCCGCCCAAATGCACGGAAGACTGCCTGACACTCGCTTGTCTTTGGCACGTAATATAATTTGACTTTCAGCAAATATTTGATGACCCTTTACCTCTGGTCAAGATGGAGGAACAGGGACTAGATTTACCCCACTGCTTGAAGGAAATGAAAATCCGAACAAAGTGCATGCAACTGCAGTTCTCTGACATCGGGTGTCACGCGACTGAAGACAATAATTCCTGAGAGGTGGGACAGACGATGGGATCCCTGTGGCTGCTCCACTTTCCTGCTTGGAGAGAGTTTGCAGACCACAGCACAGGGCGGGGCACCGAGTTGGAGCCCGGTTGTCTTGCTGAGGTGAGGAGATGAACTGGGAGTTTGAGGAGGCCCTAGCAGGTAGGCTCCCAGAGCAGAATGAGGGAGGAGAGAGAGAGATGCACATAGAAGGAGATTTAGAGACATGCAGAGGGTCCCCTTGAGTATTAAGCAGAGTATTGGTCAGCACGTATGTGAGCAAACTACCCAAGGCCAGGAAGAACCACCTGAAAGGGTTAGAGGACACAGCACACATGCTGACACAGAGCTGGTCTAGTGCCTGTTCCCACCAGCCAGAATTCATGGGGCATTGTCTAGGGTACTCACGAGAGTACCGCCTTATTTGTTATTGTTGTTAGTTGCCATCGAGTTGATTTTGACTTATAACGACCCCATGTGACTGAGTAGAACTGCCCTATAGGGTTTTCTTGGCTGTAATCTTTATGGAAACAGATTGCCAGGTCTTTCTCCTGTGGACCCACTGGGTGAGTTTGAACTGCTGATCTTTAGGTTAGTAGCCAAGTGCTTAACCATTGTGCCTCTAGGTCCTCTACTGCCTTAGTTGTGTGGCAAAATTATCTCCAGACTAAACAACATTCTGGCCTTACCTAGCAAAACATAAAACTAGCCTTGAAAAAATCAAACTGTTTTCCAGTCTCTTAATTATGTCTGAGAACAATGCTCAAGACTATTTACAGGAATATAAACATTTCCAGGACATAACATGGTAGGATTTTCAGTAAAAATTACCCAAGATCCAATAAAAAATTACCCAGGCATTCAAAGAAACAGAAAAATAGGACCTATAACAAAGAGAAAACATAATCAACCAAAAGTGATCCAGAAATAAAGATGATGGAATTAGTAGACAGGACATACAAACAGTCATCATAACTATATTCTCTATGTTGAAAAGGTTAAAGCAAAGATACAATGTGCTAAGAAGAGGCATGGAAGATATTTAAAAAAAAAAACTGAAGCAAACTTTAAGAGATGAAAAATATAATATCTGACATTAAAAATACACTGGATGGGATTAACAGATGATTAAACATTGCAAAAAAAGTCATTGCTGTCAAGTTGATTCTGACTCACAGTGACCCTATAGGTCAGAGTAGAACTGCCCCATAGGGTTTCCAGGGAGCGCCTGGTGGTTTTGAACTGTCTACTTTTTGGTTAGAAGCCATAGCTCTTAACCACTATACCACCAGGGTTTCCACTTAACTTGAAGACATAGCAATAATATATATTCCAAATGAGATGTTGTTGTTGTTAGGTGCCTTCAAGCGAGTTCTAACTCATAGCAACCCTATGTACAACAGAACAAGACACTGCCTGGTCCTGCACCATACTCACAATTGTTGCTATGCTTGAGCCCATTGTTGTAGCCACTGTGTCAATCCATCCTGTTGAGGATCTTCCTATTTTTCAATGGCCCTCTACCTTACCAAGCATGATGTTCTTCTCCAGAGACTGATCCCTCCTGAGAACATGTCCAAAGTATGTGAGAAGAAGTCTCAGCATCCTTGCTTCTAAGGAACATTCTGGTTGTACTACTTCCAAGACAGGTTTGTTTGTTCTTTTGACAGTCCATGGTATATTCAATATTCTTCACCAACACCACAATCCAAAGGCGTCAATTCTTCTTCAGTCTTCCTTATTCATATAGCCCAGCTTTCCCATGCTTATGAGGCAGTTGAAAACACCGTGGCTTGAATCAGGTGCACCTTAGTCTTCAAGGTGATATCTTTGCTTTTCAACACTTTAAAGAGGTCTTTTTCAGCAGATTTGTCTAATGAAATGTGTCTTTTGGTTTCCTGACTGCTGCTTTCATGTGTGTTGATTATAGATCCAAGTAAAATGAAATACTTGACAACTTCAATATTTTCTCCATTTATCATGATGTTGCTCATTGGTCCAGTTGTGAGGATTTTTATTTTCTTCACGTTGAGGTATAATCCATACTGAAGGCTGTGGTCTTTGATTTGGTCAGTAAGTGCTTCAAGTCCTCTTGGCTTTCAGCAAGCAAGGTTATGTCATCTGCATGATACAGGTTGTTCATGAATCTTCCTCCAATAGTGAATGGAAAACATGACCAAAGCATCAGTGAACTGTGGGGTAACTTCCAGCATCCTAATGCGTGTATAGAGTTGAATCCATGGAACAGGGTGAGGGGGTGGGGAGTACAGAACGGAAAAATATGTGAAGAAATAATGGCAGAAAATTTTACATATTTTATGAGAACTGTAAACCCAGAGACTCAAGGAGGTCACTGAGCCCCAGGCACAGGAGACATGAAGAAAACCACACCAAGGCACACCATAATCAAAACCAGTGATAAACAGAAAATCTTAGAACAAAAGCTTACACACAGTGGAACAATGTAAAGGGGAGAGCAGATTGCTTGTCAAAAACAACTCAAATGAGAAGACAGTGGAGCAACACCTTTAAGTATTAAAAAAAAAAAAAAATCAACCTTTTATTCTATGCCCAGCAAAACTATCTTTCAAAAATGAGGAGAAAATACAGACTTATTTAGACATACAGAAGCTGAAAGAATTCATGACTAGCGGAACTGTACTACAAGAAATGTTAAAAGATAATTCTCAACTTTATAGGAAAAGAAAAGAGGCCCCAATAGCCAAAGAAATTTGAAGAAGAACAAAGTAGGAGGCCTCACACTTTCCAATTCCAAAACATATTATACAGCGACAGTAATCGAAACATCCTGGTACTGGTTCAATGCTAGACACACAGACCAAAGGAATAGAATTGAGACCGCAGAAATACATCCATACAATTTTTTTTTTTTTTATGGACAACTGATTTTTGACAAGGGTGCTAAATCCATTCAATGGGAGAAGGAACAGTCCCTTCAACAAATGGTGCTGACAAAATTGGATTTACACATGCAGAAAAATGAAGCAGGACCTATACCTCACACCATACATAAAGACTAATTCAGAATGGATCAAGGACCTAAATGTTAAAGCTAAAACTATAAAGCTCTTAAAAGAAAACATAGGCATGAAACTATGAGAACTAGTTATTTGTTTTTTTTCAATGATAGATTATCAAGCACAACTACAAATGCATGAGGCAGCAGAAGACAAATGAGATAACTGGAAATCTCATAAAAATTAAATACTTATGTTCATCAAGAGTAAAAGATAACCTACAGACTGAAAAAAATATTTGGGAATGATATAGCCAATAAGGGTCTAGTATATGAAATATATATAAAACTTCTACAACTTCACAACAAAAAGACAAATAACCCTATCAAAAAATGGGTAAAGGACATGAACAGACACTTTACTAAAGAGGATATTCGAGCAGCCAACAAATACATGAAAGGATGCTCTTTGGCATTAGCCATTAGATAACTGCAAATAAAAACTGCTGTGAGATACCACTTTATTTCTATTAAAATGGCAATGATCGAATTAAAAAGAAAAGAACAAATGTTGGCGAGGACTTGGGAGCTCAGAACCCTTATCCAATGCTGGTGGGAATGCCAAATGGTACAACTGTGTGGAAAATAGTATGGCAACTCCTCAAAAAATGAGAAATAGAACTACCATAAAAAAAAAAAACATATGACCCAGCAATTCCACTCCTACGTAGGTATATACACTAGGAACCTAAAAGTAATGACATGAATAGATGTATGTACACTGATGTTCATTGCTGCATTATTCAAAATAGCAAAAAGGTGGAAAGAACTCAAGTTCCCATGAACACATTAATGGATAAACAAAATGTGGCCCATACATACAAAATGTGGTACATATGTACAATGGCATATTACTCAGCCTTAAAGAAAAATAAGTTCTGATACATGCTACAACATGGATGAACCCTGAAGACATTATGCTGAGCAAAATAAGCACAAAAGGACAAATATTGTATAGTCTCACTTATATAAAATAATAAGAATAGGTAATTATACAGATACCAGTGGTTACCAGGGATGAGAGGGGGGAAGGAGTGAGGAAATCACTTTCTGGCAAATAGTGAATTTTTGTCTGTGGTGATGGGAAAATTGGCATTGACTAAGGGCAGTGGTTACACAATTTGACTAATGTATCTATTATCACTAAGCTGTACACCAGAAAAGAATGGGTGAAATGGCAAATAAAGTGTTTTATGTAATGTTACAACTACAACAGCACTCTGCCCCCCCCCAAAAAAAATCTGTGCCTATTGATACTACATAAAAAACCAAAAACCCACTGCTGTCGAGTTGATTCCGACTCATAGCGACCCTATCGGACAGAGTAAAACTGCCCCATAGAGTTTCCAAGGAGCACCTGGTGGATTTGAACTGCCAACCTCTTGGTTAGCAGCAGTAGCACTTAACCACTACGCCACCAGGGTTTCCACTGATACTACATAGGTACAACTGAACACCTTGTGGGATTAGTTTTCTTGGTTCAAAGTTATAGGGTAATGACTTCATGGGCCTGCTCAGTCAATTGGCCTAAAGTTGTTTTTAGAGTTTCTGTTGTACTTCTTAGTTCAGTGAGCAATGCTTGGGGTCCTAAAATTTTATAAGCAGCCACCCAAGATACAACAATTAGTCTCTATTCATTTGGAGCAGCAGAGGAAGAAGGAGTCCCAGGAATTGGGAAAAAGTTGGTCTGCAAGTCTAACTGCCTCCATGAACTACTACCTCTTCTGCCATGAGATCAGAAGAAAAGAAGGCGGATGGTGCCCCACTACCATTACTGAATGGTTTGATCAAAGACCCAATAGATGGATCCTGATCAAAAGGAAGAAAATCAGGGAACAGAACTTCAAATTCATATAGAAACCAGACTTACTGGATCCATTGAGACTAAGGGGACCCCTGAATCTATTGCCTGGAAGTAATCTTTAAAACTTGAACCAAAACTATCCCATGAAGCCATTGTAAACTCTAAATTAGAGTTTAGCTCAATAAAGAATGTTTGCCTTGAGCACTTTTATAAAGATTTACCTATATGAGTTCAAACTGATATCGGTTTTTCTAAAACACAGCTGAGAACTTTAAGGAAGAGAGTCTAAATTAATGATAATGGAAAAATATAGGTAGAGATAGTGAGAATGGTGACACACTGTGACGTACTTAACCAATGTCTTTGAACTGCACCTGTAGAAATTATGTATGGATGTATGTTTAGTTGCGTATATGGCCACCAAAAAAAGAAATGTTAAAGAATGTCCTTCGGGCATAAGTAAATTAAAACTAGATGGATATGTGGATCTACACAATGAATTGATTAGCACTGGAAATGGCAACTGTGTGCAGCTACCTATCTAGCCAGTTAGATGGATAGATAGATGATAGATAATCTCTTACTTATTTTTCAAATCTCTTTAAAAGATAATTTTGAGTGTTTCCTACTGGAAAGCAACCTCTGGACCCGGTGGCATAGATGAGAGAGCAAACCATGACACAGAGGGAAGGGTAGGGAAGAGAGCTGGCAGAGGCCAGGCAGGTACTGCAGCTGGCAATGTTGACCACACTCAGCAGCTGAGAAGTCTACAATAAAGGCTTGGGGATGAGACATCCAGCAAATGACTGCTGAGAATGGAAGTGTTTGATGACACAGACCGTTGTATTTCTTTGTTTGGAATATATGTCCTTAATGCTTTCTGGAGTGTGTCTACAAGCTCTGTATGCAAACGATCTGAAGGTGAAGAAAAGACATTAGCGAGGAACACAAAAACCACCCCTCCACACACTGCTCCAAAGAAAGAAAGAGCTGCCTTGAATTCCCATAATAGCTTTGCCCAAAACTAAGCCTACATCTCCTGCCACAGCTATGCAATCAACAAACGGCACGCATCCTTCTCACGATCCCTTCCACCTGGAATGCTTTCTTCCTGCAGAATTTGCCTTTGTTGTGAAGTAGAAGTTATCTGGCCCCTATGGGTAGCTAAAAAGACAGTCATTAAAAAGACAGGAGAGAAAGAAAAGACCAAAATGGATGTCAGAAAAGACCCTGAAACTTGTTCTTGAACATAGAGTAGCTAAACAAATGGGAGAAATGATGGCATAAAAGAGCTGAACAGAAGATTTCAAAGGGATGCTCAAGAAGACAAAGTAAAGTATTATAATGACATGTGCAAAGACCTGGAGATAGCATACCAAAACAGAAGAGCAGTCAGCATTTCTCAAGATGAAAGAACTGAAGAAAAAATTCAAGCCTCAAGTTGCAATGTTGAAGGATTCTATGGGCAAAATATTGAACAGCAGAGGATGCATCAAAAGAAGACGGAAGGAATGCACTGTACCAAAAAAAATTGATCAACTTTCAACCATTTTAGGAGGTAGCATATGATCAAGAACCAATGGTATCGGAGGAAGAAGTTCAAGTTGCACTGAAGGTCTTGGCAAAAAACAAAACTCCAGGAATTGATGAAATACCAACTTAGATGTTTCAACAAACTGTGCAGTTCTGGGAGCGCTCACTCCTTCATGTCAGGAAAATTGGAAGATGGCTACCCAGCCAACTGACTGGAAGAGATCCATATTTGTGCCCATTCTAAAGAAAGGTGAGGTGATCCAACAGAACATGGAAGCTATCAAAGAACATCATTAATATCACACGCAATTAAAATTTTACTAAACTTAATTCAAAAATTGTTGCAGCAGTACATTGACAAGGAACTGCCAGAGATTCAAGCCAGATTCAGAAGAGGATGTGGAATCAGGGATATCACTGCTGATGTCACGCGAATCATGGCTGAAAGAAGAGAAAACCAGAAAGATGTTTACCTGTCTTCTATTGACTATGCAAAGGCATTCGGCTGACTGTGCGGATAACATTTCGAAGAATAGGAATTCCAGAACACTTAATTGCTCATGTGGAACATGTTCATAGACCAAGAGGCAATCATTTGAACAGAACATGGGAATACTACATGGTTTTAAATCAAGGAAGGTGTGCAGCAAGGTTGTATCCTTTCACCATACTTACTCAATCTGTATGCTGAGCAAATAATCCAAGAAGCCAGACTATAGGAAGAAGAACACTGTATCAGGATTGCAGGAAGACTCTTTAACAACTTGTGATATGCAGATGACACAACTTTGCAGAGGACTTGAAGCACTGACTGATGAAGATCAAAGACTACAGACTTCAGTATGGATTGTTGTTGTTGTTGTTAGGTGCCATCAAGTCGGTTCCGATGCATAGCAACCCTATGCACAACAGAATGAAACACTGCCTGGTTCTGTGCCCTTCTTACAATCGTTGTTATGCTTGAGCCCATTGTTGCAGCCACCTTGTCAATCCACCTTGTTAAGGGTATTCTTCTTTTCTGCTGACCCTGTACTTTGCCAAGCATGATGTCCTTCTTCAGGGACTGATCCCTCCTGACAACATGCCCAAAGTATGTAAGACACAATCTTGCCATCCTTGCTTCTAAGGAGCATTCTGGTTGTACTTCTTTCAAGATAGATTTGTTTGTTCTTTTGGCAGTCCATTGTATATTTAATATTCTTTACCAACACCACAATTCAAAGGTGTCAATTCTTCTTCAGTCTTCCTTATTCATTGTCCAGCTTTCACAGGCATTTGATGTGATTGAAAATACCATGGCTTGGGTCAGGCGCACCTTAGTCTTCAAGGTGACATCTTTGCTTTTCAACACTTTAAAGAGGTCTTTTGCAGCAGATTTACCCAATGCAATGCATCTTTTGATTTCTTGACTGCTGCTTCCATGGTGTTGATTGTGGATCCAAGTAAAATGAAATCTTTGATAACTTCAATCTTTTCTCTGTTTATCATGATGTTGCTCATTGGTCCAGTTGTGAGAATTTTTGTTTTCTATGTGTTGAGGAATAATCCATACTGAAGGCTATGGTCTCTGATCTTCATTAGTAAGTGCTTCAAGTCCTCTTCACTTTTAGCAAGTAAGGTTGTGTCATCTGCATAACGCAGGTTGTTAATGAGTCTTCCTCCAATCCTGATGCCCCATTCTTCTTCATATAGTCCAGCTTCTCGTATTATTTGCTCAGCATACAGATTTAATAGGTATGATGAAAGGATATAACCCTGACGCACACCTTTCCTGATTTAAACCACACAGCATCCCCTTGTTCTATTTGAGCAACTGCCTCTTGATCAGTATGATTACAACTCAACATAAAGAAACCAAAAACTCTCACAACTGGACCAATAAGGAATATCATGATAAATGGAGAAAATAGGGAAGTTGTCATGGATTTCATTTTACTTGAATCCACAATCAACATCTATGGAAGCAGCAGTCAAGAAATCAAATGACAGAGGTGGGACAAAGATGGCAGAGTAGTCAGATGCTTCTTGTGGTCCTTCTTACAACAAAGACCTGGAAAAAAAAAAAGTGAATCTATTATATATGGCAATCTAGGAGCCCTGAACATCAAAGGCAAAGTTGAGCAATCAGACTGAGTAGCAGAGGAAGGGAGAGATGGTTCAGAAGCAGCAAGGAGTTGCCAGACCTGGCCAAGCAGGAACCGGCACCCTGCAGGCTGGTGTGCATGGTGAAGCAAGCAGTAGTACTCTGGATGCTTTTTCCACATTGAATGAGACTGAGTGGCAGAGCATCTACTCAAGCCTCCTGAGCCAGTAAAAAGCGGCACTTGTTCTGCAAAAGATAAGTTCATGCATCTAACCTACCACGTGGATCAAAAAACACCTCCTTTGGGAAGAACCTCTCCCCCATTTACTGCCCCCCTCCCTGCTCTGCACCAGCTCCCTGCCTGGCTTCAGTGATTGCCGAGTCCCCTGGGCCAAAAGTAGGAACTGTCGCACACCCTGAGCCATTCTCCCAACTTTGGAGAGTGAATGAATTAACAAACAGGAAAAAATAATCTGCCAACTCCCTTAAGCCAGGAACTCAGGGCAGGCACAGCCCTTTTGCTGAGACACGGGCATAAGGGGTCCATGGACTTTGAATGCCTTTCTTCCCTGAATAGACCTGTGTGGGCCCATTTCAACAGTATAGGTCCTCACTAACACAGTACAACAGGGAATATACCTGAAGCGTATTTTCAACTATATCAGCTATAAGGCGGAGTGGGAGATTCATGCCTTTTGACACTCCTTTGCCCATTAAGCAAGGTCCTCATCTACCCACGTCAGGGGCCTGAGGACTGGTGGATCCAGCCATGCCACCTTGCCACCTGCAACAGGGGTCCAAGAATAAGTGGTGACTCCTCCTTACAGCCAACACATCAGGTGCCAATAGTCCAGCTGCAAAACCCACCCATCTATGCACTCTAGGGATCATGGACACGCTTTCCTCCTAGACGCTCAAGGGCAGCCATCAGCCCCCTGCCTTGCTAAGTACATTACCCCCTGCTGCAGCCAGATACCTGTGCCTACTCCAATCACCCCTGCCCATCTAGGACTGTAGGTGACAATCTGCATCACACACTTGATGACTGACTACCTGGACACCTGAGCTGAATCCATACAAGAAAAGTAAATGGACTCCTGGGCTCACATACCTAATAACAGCTCTAGCCCCCTGGTGACAGGATGTGAGAGCTTCAAAGGCGCCAATAATAAAACTAGCTCACGTGATCAGCCTATTTGGGCATAACAAAACAAAACATGGTAAGCAAACATAAAATAAATATAATAACTTATTGATGGCTCAGAGACAACAGTCAATATCAAATCACATAAAGAGGCAGATCATGATGGCTTCAGCAAGTGCCCAAAACAAAGAATCAAGAAACCTTCTGGAGGAAAATAATTTCTTGGAATTACCAGAGGTAGGATTCAAAAGATTAATGTACAGAGCTCTTCAAGGAGATCAGGCAAAACACAGAACAAGCCAAGGAACACACAAACGATAGAGGAACTTAAGAAGATTATAGAAGAGCACAATGACAAATTTAACAAGCTGCAAGAATCCATAGACAGCAAACGGAAATCCAAAAGATTAACAACAGAATTTCAGAATTAGACAACTCAATAGAAAGTCATAGGAGTATAATTGAAGCAATGGTAGTCAGAATTAGTGAGAATGAAGATAAAGCACTTGATACCAACATATCTGGGGAAAAATCAGATAAAATAATTTTTTTTTTTTAATGAAGAAACCCTAAGAATTATGTGGTACTCTAGTGATTGGAGTACCAGGACTGGGGGATAACAGAAAATACAGACAGAATTGTTAAAGATTTGTTGGCAGAAAACTTCTCTGATATCATGAAAGATGAGAAGATATCTATCATGAAGCTCATCAAACCCCACACAAGGTAGATCCCAAAAGAGAGTCACCAAGACATATCATAATTGAACTTGCCAAAACCAAAGATAAAAAGAGAACTTTAACAGCAGCTAGGGATAAACAAAAAGTCAATAAGTAGTCAATAAAGGCTACTCAGCAGAAACCATGCAGGCAAGAAGGCAATGGGATGACATATATAAAGCCTTGAAGGAGAAAAATTGCTAGCCGAGAATTATATATCTAACCAAACAGTCTCTCAAATATGATGGTGAAATTAGGGCATTTCCAGGTAAACGGAAGTTTAGGGAATTTGCAAAAACCAAACCAAAATACAACAAATACTAAAGGGAGTCCTCTGGTTAGAAAATCAATAAGGTCAGATAACAACCTAAGACTAGAACACAGGACAGAAAAATCAGATATCAACCCAGATAGGGACATCACAAATAAACGAAAGCCAAAACCCTGAAAATAGGGAAACAGAGACATCAATATATAAAAGATGGCAACATTAAAACAGAAAAGATGGACTAAATAATGTAGTCATAGATCTTTCATATGAAGACAAGTCAAGGTGATATAAAGAAGTAAAAGATTGGTTTAAACTTAGAAAAATAGAGGTAAATATTAAGGCAACCACAAAGGAAGCTAACAATCCCACACATCAAAATAAAAAATAAGAAAAACATAAAGACTCAGCAAATACAAGATCAATGAAAATACATAAAGAAAAATGATTCAGCACAGAAAATTAAGGGAAACGAAGAAACTGACAACAACACACACACCCCCACACACAAAACTCACATCGAAATCACAGCACAAAACTCAAACCTATCAATAATTATGCTGATTTAAATGGACTAAACGTACCTATAGTGACAGAGAGTGAAAGAATGGATTAAAAAAAAAAAAAAAACACCATCTGTCTTTATGCTGCCTACAAGAGACACACCTTAGACTTAAAGACACAAACTAAAACTCAAAGGATGGAAGAAAATATATCAAGCAAACAACAATCAAAAGGAGCAGGAGTGGCAATATTAATCTCTGACAAAATAGAGTTTAAAGTAAAATCCACCATAAAGGATAAGGAAGGACACTATATAATGATTAAAGGGTCAATACACAGGCAGGTTTTTTTTTTGTTTACACCAGGAGGACATAACTATAATAAATATTTACACACCCAATGACAGGGCTCCAACATACATAAAACAAACTTCAGCAGCATTGAAAAGAGAAATAGAGAGCTCCACAATAATGGTAGAAGTCTTCAACACACTACCTTCAGTGAAGGACAGAACATCCACGAAGAAGTTCAATGAAGACAGGGAAGATCTAAATGCCACAATCAACTGACTTGATCTCATAAACATATACAGAACACTCCACCCAACAGCAGCCAAGTATACTATCTTGTCCAAAATACATGTTACAATCCCCAGAATAGACCATATATGAGTTCATAAAGCAAGCCTTAAAAAAATCCAAAGCACTGAAATATTACAAAGCATTTTTTCTGGCCATAAAGTCATAAGTAGAAATCAATAACAGAAAAAGCAAGGAAAAAAATTAAACACATGGAAAGTGAACAACACCTTGCTCAAAAACTACCAGGTTATAGAAAAAACATTAAGGACAGAATAATGAAACATACAATCAAAAGAAACTGAAAACACATCCTACCAGAACCTTTGGGATACGGCAAAAGCAATAAATGCATACATCCAAGAAATCAAATGATGTATTGCACTGGACAAATCTGCTGCGAAAGACCTCTTTAAAAAAAGTGTTCAAAACTAAAGATGTCACTAAGGTGTGCCTGACCCAAGACGTGGTAGTTCCAGTTGCTTCATATACATTTGAAAGCTGGACAATAAATAAGGAAGATTGAAAAAGAATTGATGTCTTTGGATTACAGTGTTGGCAAAGAATGCTGAATATACCATGGACTGCCAGAAGAACGAACAAGTCTGTCTTGGAAGAAGTACAGCCAGAATGTTCTTTGGAGGTGAGAATGGAGAGACTTCTTCTCATGTACTTTGGAAATGTTATAAGTAGGGACCAGTTCCTGGAGAAGGACATCACGTTTGCTAAAGTAGAGGGTCAGCAAAAAAGAAGAAGACCCTTGATGAGATAGATTGACACAGTCGCTGCCACAATAGGCTCAGACACAGCAAGGATTGTGAGGATGGTGCAGGGCCAGGCAGAGTTTCGTTCTTTTGTACATGGAGTCAGAACCTACTCAAAGGAACCTAACAACAACTATGTGGGTAGCTAATAGATTTCCTGTGCAATTCCTGCACTCCCTGAACACCTCATCATTCCACAAGGGGTCATCTGGCCCTTTTCCCAGTCCTTCCCTTCATCCAGGACCCTGAGCTGTAGGTCACCTCTACTCTTTGAAAAGTAGGAGCAACAGGATCTGACTCTCCAAGGGAGGATTGAAGGAACTCATCCCTGTAGCCAGGCTGTGACACAGCCCAGGTCTGTGCATACAATGGTGCTCAGCCTGTTTGGAGGGCTTGTTGAGTTTTCAGGGACTTGGGGTCATTCCCTTCTCTTTGGAGAACAAGATAACAGGTAAAAACATTTTATGTAAGTCAACTCTCCCTACAAAGAAAAGGTTATCGCCACCAATTCCACAGATCCTTCCCTCAAAATTCCCAAGACCCTCTGACTTAGCTGCAAAGTGATGCAGAAGGAGGCGAGGGTGGTGTGAAGGGTGGACTTGCCCTCTGTTGCCTTTGTGTGACATCAGGTAAGGCACTGTTGGGGAAATAAACCAATTCTGCCAAGAAAAGTCTCTTCTGTCCCAGGAGGGAAGAGAGAGAGAAAGAGAGAGAATGAAATTTAATCTCAAGTAAGCGTAGTCAGATTTATATCCATGTGCATGATTCAAAAGTGACTACAAAGTCTGGAAGGAATTTCACAGTTTTATGTGGTGATTCAGAGGTGTGTGTGTACAGTTCCAAGGAGGCCCCATGCTTTTGTAGAGTGACGCCAAAAGGTTGGGCATCAGTTATGGGTTGAACTGAGTTTCCCCAAAATACGTGTTGGAATCCTAACCATTATGCCTGTGGATGTGATCCTCTTTGGCAATAGGATTTTCTTTGTTATGTTAATGAGGCCATTCAGTGTAGAGTGGTTCCTAAACGTAATGCTTCTGTGTTATAAAAAGAGGAAATTACATCCCACTTTGGTGAGTGGCGTCTGGTGTCTTAAACTCTAGCAAGCGGCCCTCTAAGACGCAACAATTGGTCTCAACCCACCTGAAGCAAAGGAGGATGAAGAACACCAAAGACAGAAGATAATTATGAGCCCAAGAGACAGAAAGAGCCACATAAATCAGAGACTACATCAGCCTGAGACCAGAAGAACTAGATGGTGCCCACCCACAACAGATGACTGCCCTGACAGGGAACACAACAGAGAATTCCTGATGGAGCAGGAGAGCAGTGGAATGCAGACATCAAATTCTTGTAAAAAGACCAGACTTAATGGTCTGATTGAAACTAGATGGACCCCGGAGGTCATGGTTCTCAGACCTTCTGTTAGCCCAAAACAGGAACCATTCCCAAAGCCAACTCTTCAGGCAGGGATTAGACTGGACTATAAGATGGAAAATGATACTGCTGAGGAGTGAGCTTCTTAGCTGAAGTAGACATACGAGACTATGTGGACAGCTTCTGTCTGGAGGCAAGATGAGAAGGCAGAAGGGGGCAGAGCTGGATGAATGGACACAGGGAATAGAGGGTGGAGAGAAGGAGTGTGCTGTCTCATTAGGGGGAGAGCAACTACGACTACATAGCAAGGTGTATATAAATTTTTGTATGAGAGACTGACTTGATTTGTAAACTTTCACTTAAAGCACAATAAGAAAAAAGAGAGATCAAATTAAACACAGAAGCAAACACATACCAAGGAAGACAGACACCGTGTGATTGAGGACTGCCCAAAACCAAGGAACGCCTGGGGCTACCGACAAGAAAGGAATTGACAGGGCTGAGACTCTAATCCAGACTGTAGCCTCCAGAACTGTGAGAACAGAAATTCCTGTTCTTTAAAGCATTCGCTTTTGGTATTTGTGTTACAGCAGCTCCAGGAAACTAAGACAGCCTTTTATCAGGCCAGTTATGATTTTAAGGTGACAACCAAAGGAGTAGAGAGTGGAGAGGCAGCTGCCTTTCTCCTCTTTATTCAACAAAAAATCTTAATTACCTTATGATTCTATGGATTTAACTGAGCCTCAGTTTCCTTGGGTGCAAAACTAGGATTGTATTTTCCTCCTCACAGTTTCGTGTTGTCGGAGGGTTAAACACAGTCTTTCCACAGACCAGGTCCTCTTTCATTCCACCTCCCTTTTCTTCTCCATGTAGATGTCTGAGGCTGGGATGGTCAGCTAATCTGGTCCAGTTGAGCAGCCCAAAATCTCCCTCTACTCCCGCTGCCTTTCCTGACGTCCTGACTTGCTTTGTCTCTTGTCTTACACGCTTGTTGGATCACTATCCTTCAATTAGGATGACAATGCTATTACTGAAGTGTGGCATCTTCCAAGAGTTGCAGGGTGAGCTGGGCCTCCCAGCTCATGTGCAATGGAGCCAGGCTATGATTGCCGGTGATTGAGATCTCATAGACTTAGCTCTTCCCTTGGAAAACTAAATTCCCATGGAGATCATGGAACCTTCTACTAAGAGTCCTGCTGTTGTCAATTAAAATATTTTTGAAGAAGTGATGTCATCATTCCTCAGAGTTAAGAAGCTGAAAAGATCATTTTATTACAGGTTTTCTTTTTTTTTTTTTTTTTTATAATAGGTTAGCTTCCTCTTGAGTTGTATTTTCAATCCAAGTGGTAGTGATCAGAGACCAGTGAGGGAGCTCATGTCCTCCCTAAATGACACCCACGGTGGCTCAGTCTCCATCTGTAACTTGCCAGCTTTGATCAGGGATGAGTGGGCCAGGCTTTCTCAGGAGACCCCTCCCCATCTTGGCCATCTGCTCTTAGCTACTGAAGCTGGGGAACCCCAGCCAGGGGGCGTCATCAGAGGGGACAAACCCCAGAGAGGTGAGCCCTAAACGTGGCTCAGCCAGAAGTAGTTCAGGGGCCATCTGGTTCCAATGATACCAAGCTTAAATGCTTGATTTCTTTTTCATTGTACTTCCAACAACAATATCTTCTAAAAAATTACTTGTGACACATTAAAAAACAGCATGCTCCGTCTAGGAGTCCAGAAAAGAAAACAAATAGATCCCTCCTCGGAAGTGGGTCTGGACCCCACCTGGAATGGCATTAATTCATAAACAGTATCCCGAGGCCTGAAGACTGCCCATGTCAGCTCGTAGATCACTCCACTGGGCCTTTGTGGAGAGGTGTGTGTGTGCAGGGGTATGGGGGTGGCAAGGCTTGTGAGCGTGTATATCTTTGGGAGTGTGATGTGTGGATGTATGGATATGTTTAGTGAGTTTGACTTTATGTCTGTCTGTCAATGGGTGTGGCGCGTGCATGTGTGTGATATGTGTATGTGCTGGTGATACATGTAGCGAGTGTGATGTGTAAGGATGAGTATGTGTGTTGTGTGTGTGTCTATGTGGTATGTGATTGTGTGGATGATATGTGTGTGGGTGTGAGTGTGAGTGTGAGGTGTATGTGTGTGGTGTGTGTGACTATGTGCAACGTATATATGTATGTGTATTTGTGTGTATGTGTGCTGTGTATGTGTGTGGTGGTGAATGTGTATATGTGTGGGTCTATGTATGTGTCTGTGCATATAGCTGTATGAATGTGTGTGAGTGTATATGTATGCAGGGTGTGTGTATATGTATGTAAGTGGGTTGTATGTGTGTATATGTGTGTATTATTGGTGCGTTTGTGTGTATGGGTATGTGTTTGCAATGTGTATACAGGTACATGAGCGTGTGTGTGTATGTGGTGTGTAGTCTGGGGTGTGTGTGTGTTGGGGCTGTTCTTGTCTTACTTCCTGCAGTTGGGTGATGCAGGAAGCCCTGCTATCCCAGCTGCCTAGAACAGGCTTTTTCCTCAGCTCTGCCCTGGAAACAAACATGGCGGTCTTGGTCAAGATACTTTAGCTCTGTGCCTTCTGATTCTGCACTGATAATGCGGACATGTATATCTCACTTCACAGGGATTGTGAAGATCCAGTGAATTAATGCCCACGAGTATTTATTTTTGTGCATGGCTTTGGTGAGCACTGATAAAGCAGCTATCGTTGCTTTTGTTAATATGAGTATGTTTGAGATAGAAAGGTACCTGAGCTAGTGCGTGCAAAGTGAGAAAGGGGGGAGTGACATTTTTTGAGCTCCTACGATGTGCTAAGTCCTGTGCTTATTCTTTTTGTCTTACTGAAGAAGTAGAGGATAAAGATGATGAAGATGGTGAAGATGAAGATGATAAAGACGTAAATGATGGTGAAGCTAATGGTGATGATGGTGATGATGATGGTGGTACTATTGATGAGGGTGATGACCTCAGGAGCAGATATTCAGAGAACTTCTTTAGGGGTGCACCTTAGTTCATCAGAGGATGTGGAAACAGTAGGGAGGGAGTGGGGAGGGATAGCAGAGATTGTCAAAGCCTTCTCATCAACTGTATACTATCTCTCAGAGAGGTGGACTAAGGTGATACTGAGTGGAAAGAGTTAGGATTCTTGGTCATGAGCTCAGCGTTTCCAGGTTGTCTTATCTCTCACCCAGTCTTCTCATCTGGCAAGTGGAAATGATGTCAATTACACCTGTCCCTGTCCCTGCCCCTTCCCTCACCTCACTGTTGTCTGTGCAATATACAAACCAAAGCCATAAAACCAAACCTGTTGCCATTAGTCTATTCCAACTCATGGGGACCCCGTGTATTACAGAACAGAGCTGCTCCAGATGGTTTTATTGGCTGTATAGAAGCAAATCACCAGGATTTTTTCTGTGATGCTTCTGGGTGGGTTCAAATTGCCAACTTTTAGATTGGTAGTGCAGTGCAAACCATTTGTGCCAAAAGGGACCTTGTAATATACAAATTTATATAAAATAAATATAAAAGCATGTTTCCCACATGTACTGATCATGGGGGATTGAGAAGTCTCCTTCTCCACATATCCACTAGCACATAGTGGGGCTTTTTGAATGTATGGAAGGACTCTTGAGTGACTCAGGCCCAGATGTGATGGGAATGTCTGTGTTTTAAGATTGGTTGGAGGAAGGTGGGACAGGCAGCTCACATATCAGGTCTGTCCCCTCCCTGAAAGAGCACCTTGGGAAGAGTTCATTTCTCTGTGCTATCAGGGCTGTCAGTTCAGAGCTCCAGGGGTGCTGGTGGGGCTTGTGCCCTTATATCCCAACATTTCACTCTGCTTGGTCCCCAAAAACAATGCCTTCTTTAAACAACACACTCTTTTAACAAGACCCTCTGCAGCCTTTCTGGCCATGATCTGGCAAATCCCACCCAGATTGGGCTGAACTATCTGAATAAGGAGCTTGTGGCCCACCAAGCAGATTGGACAGCTTGCTAATAATATGAATAAGGTGCATGGCATCCTTGTAGGGGGTAGAGCTTTACAAATAAGTTGTATGGAACTCAAAAGAGGGAATTGGTCAGCTTTACCATAGAGGTAGGTGTAAAATGAGCCATCCTAGAGGTGATAATGGGGGACCTGACTACCACCAAGAAAGAAGAGCCAGGACTGGAGCACATCCTTTGGATACCTGCACTGAGAACCTTCTACACCCAGGAGACAGAAAGAAACAGTTATAATACTGGAGATTATGCAAGACAGTGAGAAGCAGTGGCAAAGAAATGGCAGCAGCCATGGCAGAGTGGAGTGCCTCCAGGTATTTACTGGCAGAACCAAAGAGCTTTGTAACAATTGCCTAAGTAGGGCACAGGCCAGGTAGGGGGCTGAGGGCCAGAGAGAGGCCTGCCTCCAGGCCCAGCTGAGAAGAGCCTGTCCTGATAAAAGAACTGTATCCTCAGTCGTGCCTGATGAGGAATTGTAACCCGTTACTTCCCTAATAATCCCTACAGTCATGAGTATTGTCTGTGAGTTCTGAGTAGCCATTGTAATGAATTACAGCAGAGAAGTAGAGAGTGCCATGGGAGGGAGAGCTGGTGTCAGAATTGGTAAAAAGATTGGAAAGAAAAGGTATGTCTGACCTCCTCTTCATAGGAATCAGCTTTGGGCTATTGATTCTGATGATGATTCTCTCCTTCCCTTTATGAAATTAAATGAAGAGGTCCGATGCTGCCACCGTGCCATTTTTATACCCTCTTAAAGCCTGTTTTAAGCTGGGTTCTCTAGAGAAGCAAAACCAATAAAGCATGTACGTATATATATAGAGAGAGATTTATATCAAGGGAAGAGCTTACACAATTGTAGAGGCTGGGATGTCCCAAGTCTGTGGATCGGGATAGAAGCTTCTTCCAATTCACAGAGCCACAGAAGCTGGCAATTCCAAGATTGGCAGGTCCAAGAGCAGGGGTCCTGCTAACATGCTGTGAAGGTCAACAAATCCCAGGATCAGCAGGCAAGACTGCAAGGTTTCTTCTGATTCAAGTAGCTGCAGGGGCTGGCAAACCCAAGATCAGTAGGTTGGGGAGCAGAACCCTCACACACAGGCTGTGAAGATCAATGAGTCCCAAGATTGACAGGGAAGCTGCTAGCTCAAGTTCCAAGAACCAGAGGCAAGACAACAAGAGACAACTGCTGGATCCAGAACAAGCCAAAAGCCTTGGCAAGGTGAGCAGGAAGGAAGCAAGAGGTGGAGGACAGAGATGAAGGCTGAGAGAGCAGAGAGCTGCCACAGGCTCTGCCCCTGCTGATACCACTCAGCAGATTCCATCACGGGGGTGATCACATTATTAGAGTTCAACAGGGAAGTGATCACAGCATTATACAACTGCCAAAACACTGAGAATCATGGCCCAGCCAAACTGACACACAATCTTAACCGTCATTAAACTTTTACAGCCGTGGCATGAGTTCAGACTTATCTGTGTCCACCTGCAGGGCATCCATTCTCTCATCAACTCAAGCCACCCAGCACCTGAACTAGGGACCTTCAGGGGTAAGATCAGGAGAGCCATTTTGGTGGGTCATGACCAACATTTTTTTCTTTTGAAGAAATAAAACACAATAAAAAACTCAGAGTGCCTCCCTGAAGCAATAAGCTATTGTTTGATGGAACTTCTGTCCCTGTGTAGCACATGGGCATAGATGTGTCCGGACGGGTGCATTGGCTGGGTCATCGTTTCTAAACTAGTTGTGGAAAAGAAAGTTGAAAGCTGCTGCTACAGGGGATACTGAGAACAAAAGGACCCACTCTTTGATTTCAAGATGCCCCTAGCCAAGCCACAGAGACAGAACTTTAAGGCAAGAAGACCCTCTAAGATTACCTTGGTGAGCATCTCTCTCTACAGCTATGGAAAACAAGTCCCTGAGGAGCCCAGACAGTTGCTCCAAGTTGTATAGTGGGCTGCTGCCTCAGGATCCCCTTTGGCTTCCTCTTCAGGACATAGAAAGGAACTCCTATGAGAGGCAAGCTGGGTGGTACCAGAAAAAATGGCAGAGCAAGGGTCTCTGAAAATTCTCTCCTCCATGAAATCATCAAGAAAGCATCAAGAAAACTGGAAAGAAATGGTCAGAATTGACTTTTTCATAACTCTGACCAAAGACAGCAGCAATTCTGGGAGCATTTATTTAAAAAAAAAAAAAAAAAAAGAGCTGAAATTTGATAAGAAGAGCAAGCCTCATAGCATTTTAGCTTACCCTATTATTATCCTCCTCTCTCCAACTCTACCATAGTCTTGAAAACCAAAAACTTACAGCCATACTGAAAACCTGCAGCCTGATGGGCATTGGAAAAACAAGGCAAGTTGGAGCTACTTCACAGATTCATTAGTAGAGAAGTGTCATTACTTCACTTTTCTAGTGGTTCTCTAAAAGATACCACTTGCAAGGCCACCTTCATTTGACCTGACTTAGAGCTCTCCCAGTGTGAAAGCCTTTTCCCTGGGGCATTTGTCGAAAATATTTAGAGGTAATTGTTTAACTTCGTGGCTGCCTGAGACGGTGGATAACAGCTGGGGAAACAGCAGGCGACCCAAAAAACTGAAAAAGAAAAGCTGGAGAACGAGATGGTTATGCTGTTGTTAGTTGCTGTACAGCCCGTTCTGACTCATAGAGACCCCCTGTGTTACAGAGTAGAATGCTCCAAAGAATTTTCTTGGCTGTAATCTTCACAGAAGCAGATCATCAGGCCTATCTTCCGTGGTAACGTGGGCGAGTTTGAACCTCCAACTTTTAGGTTAGCATTCGAGCACAGACCATTTGTCCCACCTACCTTTTAAATTCTCTAATATATGCCTGGGATCAAGAAGATCATGCACATGCGTAGGGCTGTGTACATGCCCAGGGATGTTCTTATGCTCAGGAAAGACCTGAGGAGAACTAAGCTCTCACCTCCCGCTGACCTTCAGATTCTGTGCAAGCAAGAAGTGAAGGCTTAGGCCAAGTTGTCAACTAACTGGCTGGGTATTAATGGCATTTCCCAACACACAAACACACACAGTCTCTCAACAAAGACTGGGATACTTATTGGTCCAGACACTTAAGGAAATCTCTGTCTAATCATTAACTAATCACTAAACTAACTGAGTAGAGACTTCAGTGGCCACAAATGACAAAGAATATACACTTTACAGGGTTAGCTTACAAAAGTCATTAAAGAAATAAACAGCAGCAATGACAAACCCTGGGAAGGGGAGAGTCTGATTACAAGTTACCACATTACATTACTCAGAATGTCTAGTTTTCAATAGAAAATTACCACATGCAAAAAACAAAACAACAAAAACACAAAAGAAAGTGTGACCCACACACATTAACAAAACAAAACAAAAAATCAGTAGAAACAATTCCCGAGGGATCATTAGAAACTATCCCAGAGAGATCAGTTATTGTAAGTATATTAAAAAAAAAAAAAATGAAATGAAAGAAAACCACATCTAAAGAACTAAAGGAAAGTATGAGAAAGATGTCTCACCAAACAGATAATATTAGTAAAGCTATACAAATTATCAGAAATAAACAATAACAAATAGAAATTCTGGAGTTGAAAAAGTTCAATAACAGCAGATTAGAGCAGGCAGAAGAAATAACTAGTGAATTGAAGATGGGTCAATTGAGATTATCCAGTGTGTGGAACAGAAAGAATAAAGAAAAATGAACAGAGTCTAAGAGGCTTGTGGGACACCATTAAGCAAACCAGCATGTGCATAATGAGAATCCCAGAAGGAGAAGAGAGAGAGAAAGGGACATAAAACTATCCACAAAGAAAAACCAAGAATCAGATGGCTTCGCTAGTGAATTATACCAACGATTTAAGAAGAATGTTCACCAATCCTTCACAAACTCATCCAAAAAGTAGAAGAGAATGAAACACTCCCAACTCATCCTAAGAGACAAATATTATCCTGATACCAAACCAGATAAAGACATCTTGTATTCATGGATTAGAAGACTAAATATTGTTAAAATGCCAGCTCTCTCCAAAACTTATCTACAGAGTCAATGCAATTTTAATCAAAATTCCAGCTGACTTTTTGCAGAAATTTACAAGCCGATCCTGAAATCCACATGCAAATGTAAGTGCCAGTATAGCCAAAACAATCTCGCAAAAGAAAAGCAAAGTTGGAGGACTCATAGTTCTCAATTTCAAAACTTACTACGAAACTGTAGTAATCAAGAGTGTGGTATTGGCATAATGCTAGAAATATAGATAAAAAGAATAGAAATGGAAGTCCAGAAATCAGCCTTAACATTTATGATCCATTGATTTCAACAACAGTGCGAAGACAGTTAATTGGGGAAATAATATTTCAACAAATGGCAGTGGGACAATTTTCTATCTACATGCAAAAGAAGGAAGTTAGAACTCTCACACCATATACAAAAACTAACTTAAAATGGAAGAAGATCTAAAGATCTAAGAGCTAAAACTACAAAATCTTAGAAGAAAATGTAGATGTAAATCTTTATGACCTTGGACTAGGCAATAATTTTTTAAATATGACACCTAAAGCACAAGCAGGCAAATAAAAGAATAGATAAGTCACATTTCATAAAAATAAAAAACTCAATGCTTCAAAGGATACTATGAAGAAATTGAAAAGGAGTAGGAGAAAATATTTACAAATCATATATCTGATTAAAAAAAAAAAAAACAGCTGCAATTGAGTTGGCTCTCATAGCAACCCCACATGTGTTATAGTGAAACTGTGCTCCATAGCGTTTTCAATGATTGGGTTTTTGGAAGTAGATTCCCAGGCCTTTCTTTTGAGGTGCCTAAGGGTGTACTCAAACCTCCTGCTTTTGATTAGAAATGGAGTGTTGAATGGGAACCTAAACTGCTGTGTAAAACTTCACTGAAAACACAATAAAATATTATTTTTTAAAAAAATGAGCAAAATATCAGAACAGAAATTTCTCCAACAAAGATATACAAAAGGCTAACAAATGCATGAAAAGATGCTCAACATCTTGATCACGATGAAATACCATCTTACACCTACTAGGATGACTATAATAAAAAAGACATACAATAACTAGTATTGGTGAGGATGTGAACAAACTGGAACTTCAGATATTGCTAGTGGCACTGTAAAATGGTGTAGGCACTTCGAAAACCAGTTTGGTAGTACCTCAAAAAGTTAAATGTGGGGTTACTATGTGATTCAGAAATTCCAATTCTATGTATGTACCTAAGAGAATTGAAAACATGTATTTATAAAAATACTTGGACACAAATATTCATAACAGCATTGTTCATAATAGCAAACTATTAATAATGCTGTTCAAAAAGTAGAAAGAACTCAAATCTCCATCAACAAATGAATGGATAAACAAAATGTGTTATATCCATACAATGGTATATTGTTCAGCCATAAAAAGGAATGAGGCTCTGATACGTGCTGCCACATGGATGAACCTGGAAATAATTATGCTAAGTGAAAGAAGTTAGACACAAAAGGACAAATACTGTGTGATTCCATTTATACGAAATGTCCAGAATAGATAAATCCATAGAGACAGAAAGTAGAGTGTTGGTTGCTTGGAGGTGAGGGTAGGGGGTATGGGGAGTGACTGCTTAATGGGAACTGGATTTGTATCTGGGATGATGAAAACGTTCTGGAAGTAGGGAGCAGCAGTGTTTGCACAGCATTGTGAGTGGATTTAATGACACTGAATTGTAAGCTTCGAAGTGGTTAAAATGGTAAATTTTACATTATGAGTATTTTATCATAATTCTTTTTAAAAGGCAATGAAACAACATGTACCTCCTGGTTAGCTCCATCCTGGTGGCAGAGTGGTTAAGAGCTCGGTTGCCAACCAAAAGGTCGTCAGTTTAAATCCACCAGCTGCTTCTTGGGAACATTAAGGGGTACTTCTACTCTGTCCTATAGGGCTGCTATGAGTTGAAATTAACTCGATGATATTGGGTTTGTTTTTGGTTTGGTCCTAACTGCAAAGAGTGTCCATGCAGTGACCAGGCCACATCTCGGAGGTGGGGCCAAGATGACGGAGTAGTCAGACACTTCCGGTGATCCCTCTTGCAACAAAGACCTGAAAAAAAAGTGAAATGATTATATGTATGAAAAACTAGGAACCCTGAACATCAAAGGCAAAGGAAATCGGACTGAGTGGCAGGGAGAGAGAAAGACGGTTCAGAAACGGCACGGAGTTGCCAGACCTGACTCAGTGGGAACCAGCACCCCTCTGGCACGCTCCCCTGCAGCAACCGCAGTGGGGCTGGCAGTAGCATTTGGGACATGGTTTCCTCAGGGAGAGACAGTGAGCTGCACAGTCTACTCACACCTCTGGAACCAGAGAAGAACAGCACCCTGAGCAAAAGCTAGTACTTGCGATTATTTTACCACCCCCCCTCCAAGCCTCCAAACAGGCTTCAGTGACTGTCTATTTCCCTGGGACTGAGACAGGTCCTGCTGCATGCTCTGAGCCATTCTCCTGGCCTTGGAGAAGGAATATTTATTAACAGTTGGGGGAAAAGATTATCTGCCAGCTCCACTAAGCTGGGGAGCTCAGGACTGAAGTGGCTGCCGTCCAGACACAAAAGTCTGTGGACTTTGAATAGCTTTCACCCCTGCATGGAACTGCGCAGGCCCATTTCGGGAGCTTAGGCCCTTGTTGGCAGACTGCAATGGTGTATGTGCTTGAGAGCTGACTTCAACTGTTTCGGCTGTGCAGTGGAGAGGAGGGTGTTTGATGTTTGACACTGCTTTGCCAAACAGGGTCCTCACCTACCCACATCAGGGGGCTGAGGACCTTTAGCTCCACCCACATCACCTAGCCACTAGTGACAGCACCTCCCAGTCCTTACAACCAAAAGCATTGGGTGCCCATGATCTGGCTGCAGAACCTACCCACCTGTGTGCTCTAGGGAACAGGGACACGGTTTCCTCACAGACACTTGGGAGAAAGTTGTCAGCCCTCTGCCTTGTTCAGAGCAAGGGCATTAGAGCTTCAAAGGCACAAATAATCAAGTTAGCTCACTCAAGCAGCCTATTTGGGCATATCAAAACAAAATGAAGAAAGAAGCTAGGATAGAGTAAGCAAACATAAATTAATACAATAACTTATAGATGGCTCAGAGACAACAGTCAGTATCAGATCACATAAAGGAGACCATGATCGCTTCAACAGTCTCTCAGAATGAATCCGGGAATCTTCTAGATGAAGATGTATTTCTGGAGTTACCACACGTAGAGTACGAAAGATTAATATGCAGAACTCTTCAAGAGATCAGGAAGGAGATCAGACAAAACACAGAACAAGCCAAGGAACACACAGATAAAGCAGCTGAAAAAATTGAAAAGGTTATTCAAGAACATAATGAAAAATTTAATAGACTGCAAGAATCCAAAAGAGACAGCAATCAAAAATTCAGAAGGTTAACAATAAAATTTCATAATTAGACAACTCAATAGAAAGTCAGAAGAACAGAACTGAGGAAATGGAAGGCAGAATTAGTGAGATTGAAGATATAACACTTCGCATGAATATATTCAAAGAAAAATCAGATAAAATACTTTTTAAAAAATGAAAAAACTGTAAGAATCATGTGGGACCTAGGCCACATCTCAAAAGCTAAGTGAGAGAAAACCTAGGAATCAGTTCCAGAAATAAAGCGTGCATGTGTGTGCAGTGGTTAAGGGCTGGGCTGCTAACCAAAATGTTGGCAGTTCGAATTCTCCTTGGAAACCCTTTGGGGCAGTTCTACTCCATCCTATAGGGTTGCTATGAGTCAGAACTGACTCAAAGGCAAGGGGTTTTTTGGTTTGTGTGTGCTCATGTGAATGTTTTCTGGCAGAGGGAGGCCCTGGGAGCTTGGCCTGGAACCTGCCTGTGGCCATTTGAAAGGCTGACAGGGATGTCCTGGGCCTACCTGGACACTGCGCCTGCAGTGCAGGAGGTGAGGGGTCAGAGATGGAGCTGTTTCAGTGATGGCCTATTTCCAGGTGCTGTGCCCAGCACACACAGGCCCCAGTCACTAGAATGATGCTGGAGTAGAGGAAACCCAGGACACCATGTGGGAGACGCCAGGCGAGAGGTGCCAGGCAGGAGGTGCAGGTGTATGGTGGTGGGGTCTCCCCCATGAAACTGATCTAGATGGAAGGACCAGTGAGGGAGGCATGGTGTCCGAGGATGGCGACATCTGCTTTTTGTGGAGGCTCCCGAGAGCAGAGTCCCCATTCACAGGACCCTTGAGCCGGGGCCCTTGGCCCTGTCCCAAAGGCTCTGGGGTTGGGTCTAAAAGGCCCCCTCTGGAGGCCCCACGGGGACAGTGAACTGGAAGGGGAGGAGGTTTTGGCCCTGTCCCCCCTACCCCACCCAGAAAGGGCTGTGCTCCATCCAGTAGGGGCAGGGGTGTAGAAGGGCTGCTGGAGCCCAGTGTGAGATGTGAAGCTGGGGCAGGTGCCAGGGGCTCCTTCCCAGAAATCAGTGGAGCTACGGGTGAAGGAGCAGGAGCGGGACCCCTCCTCCAGGCCATATCCCGTGTTCTGGAGGCCAGAACCCTCACCTACAGGATCGAGAGCCCGCCCCCAGCCCTGCAGGGTCCTGTACCCTCTTGCTTCTTCTGAAGAATTCCTGCCTGCCCATCTCCCTCGAGGGACCCAGTCGCTCTCCGCTGCCGTGGCTCCCAGATTTCATTACCCCTAATGAGCCCGTCTAAGGCACGCCAGGCAATTACAGAGCCAGGACTTCTCGTAAGTGCACAGAGCCAGGCAGGCAAGCAGCCCCCACCGCACCGCCCACCACCTGCTGCCGCATAATGAGAAGGCAGAATCCAGGAATTAATGAGGACAGGGGCATTAATCACAGGTTGCCAGGCGAGCTGCTCCCCCTACCCCCACCCCAGAGGCCTGGAAGTTTTTTGCCGGAATCCTCACTCCCATCTCCTGAGGGTGGGGCTGGGAAGAGCAATGGGCGCCAGGGTCAAGCCACAAACTGGAAAGCCTCCTTGGTTCAGCTCAGGGAGGGGTGCCAGGGCAGAGCTGGGGGATAGCAGGAACCCCCAGGACTGGAGCTGGTTTCTGACCCTGCCATGTGTTCTGTGACCTGAAGCTGAGTGCCTAACCTCTCTGAGCTCAGGTGTTGGAAGACCATATCTGGCAGTGTTGCTGTGCTGATAAGCAGCAACGAACGTCACGGAGCCTGTGGCCCAGTGTCACCCACAGCCAACACTTAGCTCCCAAGAAGCTCAGAGTCCTGCCAAGAGGGTCAGAAAAGTACCCACAGGGGTGGTCTAGACGGTGAACCAGGTGCAGGGACAGCATGCCTGGACTCCAGTGCTGCCCTGCCTTCAGCAGCCACATGGTCTCTCCCTAACTGCTTCTCAGGAAAGGAAACGGCTGCTGTTTGTTGAACAGGTGGGCAACAGAGCCTGGGCAAAGGCTAGAGGTGGGAAGTGGCCAGAGTGCCCTGTGTCCAGGTTGGCGGTGTTGCTCAGAACGTAGTGAGGACACACACAATGCTGGAGAGTCTGGGCCAGGCCACACGAGAGCGGTGCTGGACGCTGGGCTAGGGCACAGCCACGTGGCCCACGCACCAGCCCCTGCCCAGCCCCCAGCCCTCCTGGCCTGTGGCCAGCCGCCGGCCCACTACTGGGGTCACGTAGAGTCTGAATTTGGGACTGAACCAGAAGCCAGCAACAAACAGCATGGCACATCCAAAAACCAGCTGCTGAGGCATTTTTTATTGAGGACAAAGACATTACAAATGTATTTTCAATCCCCTCCTAAGAAAGTAAGTTTACATGAAAGACATTCGGTCTTCCAGCCACCTTCCCTTATAACAGACTTTCCGTTTGATTGCCTTGTACAATCAACATGCAGCAAGGGGTGTGTGTGGGGTTGGGGAGGCAGAGCTCCGGCTCAGCACACGGACAGGTGGGCAGTGGGCAGGCCTGGATCTACTCACTCAGAGGGGCCAGGAGCAAGCAAGCTCCACCAGTGGTGGGCTGGAGAGCTGGAAGGGGAAGGGAATCAGGGGCAGAGGCCTCAGAGGTCCCTGGTGACATGGGAGATGTGGGCTGGGTGGGGCATCTCCAGGGCTGACTCCTCCGTGCAGGAGCGAGCACAGGGCGGGTGTCAGGGTCAGGAAGGGAAACCCTTCTTGGCCCAGGAGGGTCTGACACACCAGGGAGCCTCTGCCCAGGGTTATTCCAAGCCCTCAGGCAGTACCATCAAGTGGACTCTGACTCACAGCGACCCCATGTGTGTCAGGGTGGAATTTCATTCCACGGGGTCTTCAGTGGCTGATTTTTCAGACCTAGATGCCTTGGAAGAAAGTGTGGACTTGAGTCTCCAACCTTGTGGTTAGCAGCTGAGTACTTTAACCTTTTGCCCCACCAGGGACTCAGGCCAGGATGCAGAGAGGAATGTCCAGAGGAAGGGGCCGGACTGCAGGAGATGCAGATGAAGGAAGTGAGAACAGGAAGAGGGGCTCACCCAGAAGTGACGGGGGCAAGAGGCCTGGGGACCAAACGGGCTGTTTCGTGGAGGGGCACTTCTGGCAGCAGCTGGCAGTTCCTACAGCATGTGGCTGAGTTGCTGTCCTAGCTGCCACCTCTCCCCCTGGCCCTGGCTGTCCTCGGTGGGCACGCTGAGGCCCAGCAGGACCTGCCTGTGCATCATGACCCCTTGGAAGTGCAGGGAAGTGGAGACCAGGGGCAATCAGAGTTGTTTCACTTGGCTTCTCTGGAGGCACCTTTCTGCACCTCTGAGAGCAAGGGCTGGGTGGCCAGCTCAGACTGCAGTCCTGCATCCTCTCTTTGTTCCTTCTCTGCCCCTGGCTCCTTCGTACCCCCCTGCTGCCCTGGGCTTGCACTTTCCAGGGGGCTTAGCCTAATTTTTTTTTTTTTAGCTTAGAATCTTCTGCCTGGCCTCTACTTACTGGACAACTCCTGGGAAGACCCGGGCCAGGATCTGGGAGCTCCTCAAAATGAAAAAAGCTGGCCCCCTCACTATAGGTGGAAGAAAGCAGGGATGGAGAGGGAAGGGAGTGCTGAGGCAGAAGAGAGAGGGGCCAGGGATAGAAAAAGGGCTCCAGAGCTCAGGCCCTGGAGGGAAGAGGGACTGGACTGTGTCCAGGAGGTTCTTGGTTGTCAGCAATAGAAATTGACTCTGCTAACTCAGGCAGTAAGGGTGCTTCCAGAGGTGTGGGTATCTGAGGGGCTGGCCCAGGTCACAAGCTGGCACCTAGGTTTCTAGAAGCTTCCGGCTAACGGCTCTGCTCAGCTATCTCCTGCTCCACCCACAAGATAGCTCTGGTGTTCTGCCGCCCACCACAGAAAGCCATCCTTGAAACCCCAGCCCTTCTCCCTGACCCCTCCATCAGCCTGGAGGTGCCTTTAGGGCAGGGACCACTTCCCATACAACTGCCTGACCCAGGCTCAGCACTGGGTGTGTGGAGAAAGCTGACTGAGGAAACAAGGCATCCTGAGTCCTGCACTCAAACCTCTCCCTCCTGCCTGGAGAGGCTTCAGTTTGGGCCTCTGCTTGGCTTCTGGGGTTGGTTGGGTGATGGGTGAGCATCCATGTTCATGCTAATTGGGTACGCCTCTTGGCTGTGCCTCTGAAAAGGTTTCCCCGGTTCCTTTCATAATGAAATGTTTTATGACATCAAATATTCCTCCTTATTAGCTTAGAAAAGGTCAAGAAACTATGCCTTTTGAGTTTCCTGGGTAATTTAATCTGGCCTTTAGTTAGTGACAGGCCTGCTGCTGTCTCCAATGGCTGGTGGAAGGCACCCCACATCTGGCTGGGCCCTTCTGCTGCTCTGGGACACCCATACCCAGCCTTAGTTTCCCCCTCTTTGCAACAAGTGAAGTGAGCCAGGGTGGTGGTGCTTTGGGCTCAGGTTCTCAGGACTGGGAATGAAGGCTCAGCCTTTGGGGGAAGCAGCCTGGTAAGGGCTGGGGGGGCTGTGGCCACCTGGCCTAGGCCCCCCAAGAGAATGCACAGGGCTCTGGGAGATGTGGTAGCAGAGCCTGCTCGTGGAGAGATGCTGCAGCGGGCTAATGGTGAGTTTATGTCTATATCACAAGTCCACAGGGGTTACTATGCACCCCAGACGCTCACCCTCGTATGCCCAGTCCATGTATGACGCTGTGACAACTTAAATCAGTAGAAATTAGGGAAGTAGAAAGCTCTGTTTATTTGAAATAGCATAAAAAGCAGGAAAACAACAACTACTACAACTGCCCTTATGGAAGGCCCCCTCTTTCCCACTGTCTTAGTCATCTAGTACTGCTATGCTAGAAATACCACAAGTGGATGGTTTTAACAAAGAGAAATTTATTCTATCACAGTCTAGAAGGCTAAAAGTCTGAATTCAGGGAGCCAGGAGATGGGGCCAAGATGGCGGAGTAGCCAGATGCTTCCAGTGATCCCTCTTATGACAAAGACACAAAAAATCAAATGACGTGATTATATTTATGACAAGCTAGGAGCCCTGAACATCAAAAGCAAAGTTAGAAAATGGACCAAGTGGCAGGGGGAGAGTGAGACCATTCAGAAGCAGAGAGGAGTTGCCGGACATGAATTGCTGGGATCCCTCAGGCATCATTCCCGGGAGCAGTGGCGGCAGTGGGCTGGTATTAGCGTTTGGCTGCAGTTTCCTCAGGGAGAAGCAGCCAGCCACACAGCCTACTCACACCTCCGGAACCAGAGAAGAACGGTGCTTTTGGCAAAAGCTAAGTACTTGCGTATATTTTACTGCACACCCCACCCACAAGCCAGCTTCCGTAGCTGTTGATTTCCCTGGGCCTGAGATAGGTCCTGTTGAGTGTCCTGAGCCATGCTCCTGGACTTGGAGAAGGAGTAAATTCACAACAGGGGGAAAAGATAATTTGCCAGCTCCACTAAACAGGGGAGCTCAGGACAGAAGTGGCTCCTGTCCAGGCATAAACAATCTGTGGACTTTGAATACCTTTCCCCACTGTGTGGACCTGTGTGGGCCTATTCCAGGAAAATAGACCCTTGCTGCCAGACTCCGACTGTTTCAGATGTGCACTGGAGAGGTGGGTATTTCATATTTGACACAGCTTTGCCTATTAAACAGGGTCCTCACCTACGCACATCAGGGGCCTAAGGACAAGTGGCTCCTCTCAGGTCACCCAGCCCCCTTGACAGGGGTCCAAGGATAACTGGTACCTCCCAGTCCTTACAACCAAAAGCATTGGGTGCTCATGGTCTGTCTGCAGAACCCACCCACCTGCATGCTCTAGGCAACAGGAATGTGCTTTCCTCAGAGACACTCAGGGGATGGTTCTCAGCCCTCTGCCTTGTTCAGAGTGTGGCCCCCTGCTGCAACCAGATACCAGTACCTACACCAAACACTCCTGGCCCCTAAGACTGTAGGACAGAGCCTGTACCACACACTTGACCAGCTACCTGGGCACCTGAGCTGAATCCGCACAAGAAAAGTGAATGGACTCATAAGCTCATATACCTGATAATAGCTCTAGCCATCTGGTGACAAAACATCAGAGTCCCAAAGGTGAAAATAATCAAGCTAGCTCACTCAGGCAACCCATTTGGGCATATCAAAACAAAACAAAGTGAGAAACTAGGATACAGTAAGCAAACATAAAATAAACTAATACAATAACTTATAGATGGCCCAGAGACAACAGTCAATATCAAACCACATAAAGAAACAGACCGTGATCACTTCAACAAGCCTCAAAACAAAGAATCCAGGGATCCTCTGGAAGAAGGTGCTTCTTGGAATTACCGGATGCAGATTTCAAAAGATTAATATACAGAACTCTTCAAGACATAAAGAAGGAGATCAGGCAATACACAGAACAAGCCAAGGAACACACAGATAAAACAGTTGAAGAAATTAAAAAGGTTCTTCAAGAACATAATGAAAAATTTAATAAGCTGCAAGTACGCATAGAGAGACAGCAATCAGAAATTCAGCAGATTAACTATGAAATTACAGAATTAGACAATTCAATAGAAAGTCAGAGGAGCAGAATAAAGCAAGTGGAAGGCAGAATTGGGGACCTTGAAGATAAAGCACTTGGCACCAATATATTTCAAGAAAAATCAGATAAAAGAATTTTAAAAAATGAAGAAACCTTAAGAATCATGAGGGACTCTACCAAGAGAAATAACCTGCAAGTGATTGGAGTACCAGAACAGGGAGGGATAACAGAAAATACAGAGAAAATTGTTGAAGATTTGTTGGCAGAAAACTTCCCTGATAGCGTGAAAAATGAGATGTCAATCCAAGATGCTCATTGAACTTCACATAAGGTAGATGTTAAAAGAAAGTCACCAAGATATATTATACTTGAACTTGCCAAAACCAGAGATAAAGAGAGAATTTTAAGAGCAGCTAGGGATAAACAAAAAGTCACCTACAAAGGACAGTGAATAAGAATGAATTCAGGGAACCAGCTCCAGGGGAAGATCCTCTCTGTCAGTTCTAGGGGAAGGTCCTTATCATCAATCTTCCCCTGGTCTAGGAGCATCTCAGCACAGCGACCCCAGGTCCAAAGGACATGCTCCACTCTTGGCTCTGTTTTCTTGGTGGTATGAGGTCTCCCATCTCTCTGCTCACTTCTCTTTTTTATATCTCAAAAGACATTGACTTAAGACACAACCTAATCTTGTAGATTGAGTCCTGCCTCATTAACATAACTGTCTGTAATCCTACCTCATTAACATCAGAGAGGTAGAATTTACAACACATAAGAAAATCACAACCAATGACAAAATGGTGGACAATCATATAATACTGGGAGTCATGGCCTAGCCAGGTTGACACACATTTTGGGGGCACAACTTAATCCATAACACCCAGTCACTGCTTGACCCTCACTGATGTAAACAGTTAACCCACTTGGTTGCTAACCTAAAGGTTGGAGGTTCAAGTATACTCAGAGGTACCTCAGAAGACAGGCCTGGTTATCTACTTCCCAACAAATTGGCCATTGAAAATCCCATGGAATACAGTTCTACTCTGACATACATGGAGCCACCAGAGTCAGAGCTGACTCAGATGGCAACTGGCAACTGGTAGTTTTACGAAGTGGGTGCTATCACCATCCCCATTGTATGGATGATACAACTGAGGCTCAGTGAGATTAAATGCCCTGGGATCTCACAGGGTGCAATTGTTGGGGCTGGGATTTGAGCCCCAGCGCCGTCCCTCTCCTCCTCCCCTTTCTTTGCCTACTTTGCTGGAAAGTGGTTCTTACTGGGGACGGGGTGCCCTGCCTGCAGCCACAGGTCATGTCTACACTGAAGGCCTGTGGAAAGAACCAAGTGGCTACGGTGAGGGCACAGATGCAGCCTGTCAGCCATGCATCCTGCCAGGGGCCGGCGGCAGAGCAGACAGGGTACAGGTCCCACCCACGAGGTGGCTGTGCTCAGTAAACAGGCTCTGGTGACAGCGGGGTGGGGCCCTGCTGCCATGATAAATGTGGTGATTTGTGGATGGCCCGTCAACTTGAACCAGAGGAGCTGCTGAGCCCAAGAAACACACTTTGCACAAAAATCTCTCTGGAAAAATCTACGGGGAACCAAACACTGCCAGGGAGCTTTAAGCCTTGCTTCTTTGGCGCTCCTCAGCCCGTTTTTCAAGAATAACCACCCAAGATCAAGCGTGGAGACACTTGCCCAGCAGAGAGGAGGCAGCACACTGGGGGGAACATAAGTAGGAGAAAAACACGACGTCTCTGCCTGCATCTGCGAGCCGCTTGCCAGGTTTACACTTTGAAATCAGAAGCAAATGTTGGGAAAACATGTCAGACATTCCAACGCCCAAACCAGTGAGTAGCATTGGGAGAAGTGAGGACGGCTGCGGTGGCAGTGCGGTAGGGCCGGCAGGGCACCCATCAGAAGCAGCGGGGCCAGGCAGGAGAGCCTGAAGGTGCCCAATGAGCAGTGACACTCGGGCCACGTCTGGGGACCCAGCTCATGGGCAATTGTCCAGAGAAGGTGGTTAGGCTGCCACATGGAGGTGAGTTAAAAGACTGGGGTATTTACCCAGGGAACACGGAGACTGGGGGTGTGTGACATACACAGAGGCACCTGGTCTGCAGGGCTCTCAGGGGCAGAGGAGCAGAAAGTTCTAGAATTAGAGGGCACCGCCTCTGTGCTCAGCACTGTGTCCAGTGCAGAATGCCCATCAAGCCTCTGATGTGATTTTCTGATTGTTCCCAAGGACGAGCTTTTCCCCATACACTGCAATCTCGGGGACAGGTGAAGGGTCCCCGACTCCAGAAGAGCTGGCAGGATCTCACCTCTGCTCCTGCAGCTCCAGGTGTGGGAGTGAACGAGGGAGACTGTCCTTGAGAATCTCTCTCCAGGATCCTGCATTTTCTCTTGCCTGCTATGAACCCAAGCTTTTGCTGAGCTGATGACCCCCCAGACCCTGTGCCCAGGCATCCGAAGATGACCCCAGAAGGGGGCTGAACCAAGGGCACATGGCCAGGGCCTGTGGGAGCATGTCTTCACTTCACCTCTGGAAGTTCTTCCACTGGGAGCTGGCTGGGCTGGGAATGAGCTCCCCATCCCCAGAGGGCCTCCCGTATTGCAGGGAGCATTCAGGCCAGAAAGGAGAGTAGAATCCTTCCAGCTCGGATATTCAGTGTGCAGCCTGGTGTGGCCCTGCAGCTCTGGGTGGACTTAGACAAGCCACGTACCTCCAGGACCCAGGTGTAACAGGAGCTCACACACAGGGCATTGTCAGGGTAGTGGAACAATTCTGCCTGGCGCTGTAATGGTGGACACATGCCTCACCCATTTGTCAAACCCCACAGGACTGCACAGTACACAGAATGTGGACTTTAGTTAAGAAGGAGGCATCAGCATTGGTTCATCAGCTGTAACAAATGCACCGCAGAAATGTAAGATGTTAATTAATAGGAGAAATTGTGTGCAGAGGGGAGGAAGGATGTGGAGACTCTCGGTACTTTCTGCACAACATTTCTGTAAACCTACAGTTGCTCTGAAACATCCATTCAACCAACCAGTTGCAGTGGAGTTGACTCCAACTTTTAGCGACCCCATGTGTCAAAGTAGAAGTGTGATCAGAGGGTTTTTTGGAAGTAGATCAGCAGGGCTTTCTTCTGAGGAGCCTCTGGGTGGGCTTGAACCTCTAACCTTTCAGTTAGCAGCTGAGCGCATTAACCATTTGCACCACCCAGGGACTCCAACATAAAGTCCAGGGGAGCTCACATTTCCCAGAGGATCTGGCATGTAAGCACGAAGACCTACTTGCAAAGTCAGCTCTGGGTGAAGGCTGTGGGCACCCTCTGGAATGCATCTCGCTGAGCTTGCCCAGCCCCTGTAGCGGTGGCTGCCTGCCTGATCCCCTGTTGGAAGCTCCAGGGCTCCTTGTCAGGCAGAGGTGATTGCTCCTCACCTGGGCGGTGCCCGTGGTAGGGGGCCAGGAGCTCAGAGGGGGCACTCGTGACAGCAGCCCCTTGCAGTAGGCAAGCTTACGTAACTCACCCCCAGTCAGGCATGTGGCCAGCGCTCTGATAACTGCTCATTAGGCCAGCGAGATGATGACGATGAATGCATCACCATTCCTCTTCGAGTTGTTATTCCCAGCACAGTAGACTATATGATTATCCGAAGATGAATAGTGTTGCATTCATCATCAAAAAGGACGTTTCAAGATCTATCCTGAAGTACAACACTGTCAGTGATAGGATAATATCCATACGCCTACAAGGAAGACCAGTTAATACGACCATTATTCAAATTTATGCACCAACCACTAGGACCAAAGATGAAGAAATAGAAGATTTTTATCAGCTGCTACAGTCCAAAATTGATCGAACATGCAATCAAGATGCATTGATAATTACCAGTGATTGGAATGCGAAAGTTGGAAACAAAGAAGAAGGATCAGTAGTTGGAAAATATGGCCTTGGTGATAGAAACAATGCCAGAGATCGAATGATAGAATTTTGCAAGACCAACAACTTCTTCATTGCAAATACCTTCTTTCGGCAACATAAAGGGCAACGGTACACATGGACCTCGCCAGATGGAACACACAGAAATCAAATCAACTACATCTGTGGAAAGAGACGATGGAAAAGCTCAATATCATCAGTCAGAATAAGGCCGGGGGCCGACTGTGGAACAGACCATCAATTGCTCAAATGCAAGTTCAAGCTGAAACTGAAGAAAATCAGACCAAGTCCACGAGAGCCAAAATATGACCTTGAGTATATCCCGCCTGAATTTAGAGACCATCTGAAGAATAGATTTGACACATTGAACACTAGTGACCACAGACCAAAAGAGTTGTGGAATGACATCAAGGACATCATCTATGAAGAAAGCAAGAGGTCACTGAAAAGACAGGAAAGAAAGAAAAGACCAAGATGGCTGTCAGAGGAGACTGAAACTTGCTCTTGAGCATTCAGCACCTAAAGCAAAATGAAGAATTGATGAAGTAAAAGACCCAAACAGGAGATTTCAAAGGGCCTCTCGAGAAGACAAAATAAAGTATTATAATGACATGTGCAAAGAGCTGGAGATGGAAAACCAAAAGGGAAGAACACGCTTGGCGTTTCTCAAGCTGAAAGAACTGAAGAAAAAATTCAAGCCTTGAGTTGTAATAGTGAAAGATTCTATGGGGAAAATATTAGACGACGCAGGAAGCATCAAAAGAAGATGGAAGGAATGCACAGAGTCATTATACCAAAAAAAATTAGTCGATATTCAACCATTTCAAGAGGTGGGATATGATCAGGAACCGATGGTAATGAAGGAAGAAGTCCAAGCTGCTCTGAAGGCATTGGCAAAAAACAAGGCTCCAGGAATTGATGGAATATCAATTGAGATGTTTCAACAAACAGATGCAGCGCTGAAGGTGCTCACTCGTCTATGCCAAGAAATATGGAAGACAGCTTCCTGACCAAGTGACTGGAAGAGATCCATATTTATGCCTATTCCCAAGAAAGGTGATTCAACTGAATGTGGAAATTATAGAACAATATCATTAATATCACACGCAAGCAAAATTTTGCTGAAGATTATTCAAAAGCAGCTGCAGCAATGTATTGACAGGGAACTGCCAGAAATTTGGGTCCTTTCAGAAGAGGACGTGGAACCAGGGATATCACTGCTGATGTCAGATGGATCCTGGCTGAAAGCAAAGAATACCAGAAGGATGTTTACCTGTGTTTTATTGACTATGCAAAGGCATTCGACTGTGTGGATCATAACAAATTGTGGATAACACTGTGAAGAACGGGAATTCCAGAACACTTAATTGTGCTCATGAGGAGCCTTTACGTAGATCAAGAGGCAGTTGTTCGGACAGAACAAGGGGATACTGACTGGTTTAAAGTCAGGAAAAGTGTGCATCAGGGTTGTATCCTTTCACCATACCTATTCAATCTGTATGCTGAGCAGATAATCCAAGAAGCTGGACTATATGAAGAAGAACGGGCCTTCAGGATTGGAGGAAGACTCATTAACAACCTGTATTATGCAGATGACACAATCTTGCTTGCTGAAAGTGAAGAGGACTTCAAGCACTTACTAATGAAGATCGAAGACCACAGCCTTCAGTATGGATTGCACCTCAACATAAAGAAAACAAAAATCCTCACAACTGGGCCAATGAGCACCATCATGATAAACGGAGAAAAGATTGAGGTTGTCAAGGATTTCCTTTTACTTGGATCCACAATCAACAGCCATGGAAGCAGCAGTCAAGAAATCAAAAGACGCATTGCATTAGGCAAGTCTGCTGCAAAGGACTTCTTCAAAGCGTTGAAGAGCAAAGATGTCACCCTGAAGACTAAGGTGCGCCTGACCCAAGCCATGGTATTTTCAATCGCATCATATGCATGTGAAAGCTGGACAATGAATAAGGAAGACTGAAGAAGAGGTGACGCCTTTGAATTGTGGTGTTGGCAAAGAAACATTGAATATACCACGGACTGCCAAAAGAACGAACAAATCTGTCTTGGAAGAAGTGCGGCCAGAATGCTCCTTAGAAGCAAGGATGGCGAGACTGCGTCTTACATACTTTGGACATGTTGTCAGGAGGGATCAGTCTCTGGAGAAGGACATCATGCTTGGCAGAGTACAGGGTCAGCGGAAAAGAGGAAGACCCTCAACGAGGTGGATTGACACAGTGGCTGCAACAATGAGCTCAACCGTAACAACGATTGTAAGGATGGCGCAGGACCGGGCGGTGTTTTGTTCTGTTGTGCATGGGATCTCTATGAGTCGGAATCGACTCGACGGCACCTAACAACAAGAATAACAAGCCAGTGAGGGGACAACGCCTTCTAATGAGCCCCTCAGCGCTCAGGCAGTGAGCAGAGCTGTTCTCCTGCGCTTTGGGAGAGCCGGAACAAAAGAAGTGCACATGTGTGGAGCAGTTCAGGTGAGCTGGACTTTCCAAGGTGGAGTCAGACATGCCCAAGCCCACCACCCAAACAGAAAGCACCAGAAAGAGAGGCCTGCTGGAGGATCTGGACTTGGAACAGGCAGGCCCAGGCAGCCCAGGGCCTTCCTTTGCAGGGTCTGACCATGGGCCTCTCCAGACTCCTCTTTGAACCTCCGCTCTCTCCTCTGCAGAGGGGGTGGTGTTCCTGGCCTGTCAAAGCTGTTGTGAGGATTGGGAAATGGAGCATAGGTGCTCTGTAGTCTCGGGCACAGACACGTGGCCCCAGAAGGGCCGGGGTGATTCACGACATGAAGGTTCCATCTGAACGCCCAGCTCTTCTTGACCATGGTGTTGTGATTCCAGGGACAAAGAACTCACATCCACACACAAAGAACATGTGTCCACTTGTGGTCAGCCACGGTCCCTCGCAGGCCTCAGCACCTCCACAGCCTGGGAACCAAGAGTTAGAGGCCGAGCAGGACAACTGACAAGAGAGTTCTCCTAGGATATGGGCTGGGGGGCTTGTGAGCGCGTCCCACCCATTGCCAAGTACCAAACTCTGCATAGAAACCTCTTAAGGGCCAGTGCCATTTTCTGAGGCCCTACTGTGGTTCTTTGCCATGGGAACCTGTTGGTAGTTGCTGTAGAGTTGGCTCCAACTCACAGCAGACCCACAAAGAACAGAACCAAACGTTGCCTTGGTTCTGCAACATCTTCATGCCTGCTGGAATGATCCAGTCCATTGCTGAGCCACTGTGTATTCTGAGTGCCTTCCAACCTAGGGGCTCATCTTCCAGGACTGTATCAGAGATTATTCTGTTGTGATCCATAGGGTTTTCATTGGCTAATTTTTGGAAATAAATCATTGGGCCTTTCTTCTTAGTCTGTATTAGTCTGGAAGCTCCTCTGAAACCTGTCCGCCACAGGTGACCTTGCTGGCATTTGAAATACAAGTGGCAAAGCTTCCAGCATCACAGCAACATGCAAGCCAGCACTGTGTGACAGACTGGCAGTGGTGGGGTGGGGGGTGTGGTGGATAGCAACCTAGACAGGGGCTATAGCTAGTCCTTTAACAGGGTCAGAACAGACACGCAGACCAAATAGCTTATCTGCAATCATGCTGTTAGCTGGGAGAGGTACAAGGATGAGGATCCAGTTTGGGCTGACCCCAAACCCTCACTTTAGACCAGAAGGTTCTTTAGGGTGACCCCACGGTCTTGAGCCTACTGTGAAACATAGAGGCCTTTGGAAATCTGATGAGCTGTGGGTCCTGCCCTCAGAAACCATGCACACACACTTCTGGGCACATTCATGCTCCGGCTGCAGAGGGTCCCAGAGTGTAACCTCTGACCCAGAGCAGACTCCCCTCTAGGTGGAGACCTGAAGCAAGGGGCAACCCATCTGTGACCAGATGGCTAGTCAGCAGCCAGCAGAGCAGAAGTCAGAGCCCAAAGCTTTCCTTTCCCGACCTGGATTCTGAATGTCGGCTGATTTGGGAACCAGAAGTGGGGTGGGATTCGAGTCAAGGCCTGTGAAGGGGTCTGTTCCCAGCTCAGGAGTCCAGCTACACGGAGGATTGTGGCTTGCTTGTCAGTGGTGTCCTGGAGGAGGCTCTGGTTCCTGAAATGTCCCTGTCCTCCTCTGAGTTACTTAGAATGTGTCTCTGGGCATTTGGGGGAAAACCTGAGCCTGACAGAGGTCTTCTGGAGTATTGAAATCGAGGCTTGTCCCATGAAATCATCTGGAATGTGGATGGATGGGCCACCTCGCCTCTGGGTCTTGGTTCACCCTGCTTCATTTCCAGTGTCTTAGGCATGCCTGGGTGAGAACTGGAGTCGTGGCTGAGGCTGGGTGGTGAGGGGGACTCTCCGTTCTTCACCCCCACCCACTCCTTGGAACAGTGGTTCCAGGTGTGCACCAAGGCAAAAAGGCCTTCAATTTTAGTGACTTTCTTCAAAAGCATAAATCAACTGCATTCTGCCCTCATCTGCATGGATACCAAGACATTGAAGTCCACACCACAGACTCTTGGAAGGCTCCCATTTGCAATGTCTGCAGTGGACCATGCAGCACACTGAGATGCATGGTCCCTTGTCCTTATCTCAGTGTTTCCCTACATCACTGCAAGGAGGCTACTATGACTACTACACCCATTGTACAGACAAGGAAACCAAGGCTCAGAGAGATTAAATAACTTTTCCAAAGCCTGATGGGTAGAAAGTGGTCATCTGCCTAGCCAGTACTTCCATCCATCTACTCATCCATCCATCCATTCACCCACCTACCCATCCATCCATCTATCTACCCGCCCATTCACCTATCCACCTGTCCATTGCCAGGAGTGAAAAAGAAGTTACCTCAGCCTAGTGCCTAGTTTCTTTGAGGCCCTCCAAGGCTGGGAAAATTGCATTGACAGGAGCCTCCCCATCTTAGGGGCCTGGAGCCCCAAGATTTTGGTGTGGTTGAGCAGCTTCTAGTACTCTGAAATCCCAACAGCCCACAGGACTAAGTTCCACTGGGTTCCTGGTATGCTGAGCTTGAGCTAAGTGACATCAACTTCTCTCCACAGACCAGGGACCAGGGCTCAGCTGGCAGCCTGCTCCACCTCCAGGAGGTAGTGAACAAAGTCCCAACAGACGTGAACCAGTCTGAAGGGAGAGGTTTGTGGCTGGCTGGGGCATCCTTGCCTGCTGTTGCCTTGGAAAGAAAGACCCTACTGATGGAGGGGCTTGAGGGCAATGTGGACTTTTCCCTCTGGCACCCGATACTCCCTGCTTCAGGAATCAACTGGGACAGTCAGCGTTGCCCACAGCTCTCCATGGCCCCCAGAGTGCCAAGGTTTTGATGAGACCCATCTTGCCCCGGACCCCAGGGCGCTGACCAGTCAAGTCTGGCACAGACCAATCACGTGTTGCCTGGCATTGGGGTTAGAGCTCACTCTCACTCCTTGGTTGCCTTCATGTGACAGTCTTTAGCCTTGCCTGCCTGTGCTCTGGAGACTGGAGCCTTCCTGGCAGATGGAGCTAGCTCCAGGGGAACATGTTCTGCAGGGGAAGGACGTACCCCACTTCTTTTCATTACTGGTTCATTAAATCCAGACACCAGGATATTTGTGGCAGGAGAAAGTGGAGTGATTTGTAACAACAGACAGCAGACAAATGCAGGCTGCTTTTGAACAAAATTCGAATGAAGTTGAGTCCCGGGCCCCTGGGACTGGTTTGTCTGACTGAGTCCCTGGGGCCTTCTTTTTGAGGAAAAGGCTCAGGGAATACTGGTGTTTATTAGAAATTCTGTTCCTTAAAACAACTCCTCTACCTCGGGGGCAAGTGAGCTGCCAATCACTGCCCCCCATAGCTCAGTGAGCATGTGGCCAGATAGATCATGTTTTTTCCAGGTGTCTTAGGCTGGGTGCTCTAGAGAAGCAAAACCAGAAAAGCATATAAATATATATAGAGAGAGATTTATATCAAGGAAATAGCTCACTTGGTTGTAGAGGCTGGAAAGTCCCAAGTTCGTGGGTCAGGCTGGAGGCTTCTCCTAATTGATGTAGCCGCAGGGGCTGGTGAACCCAAGATTGGCAGGTCAGACAGCAAGGCTCTTGCTTACAGGCTGCTAAGACAGACTAATTCCAAGATCAGCAAGCAAGATGGCAGGTAAGCTGCTAGCTCAAGTCCCAAGAACCGGAGGTCAGAAGAACAGGAGCCAGTTGCAGGATCCAGAGTGAGCAAAAGCCTGAGAGTCTTGCCAGAAAGTTCTCCTATATTGATGCAGGCCACAACACCAAGGAAACTCCCTTTCAACTGATTGGCTACTCACAGCAGATCCTATCAAGGAGGTGATCACATTATATCAAATCTCATCATGGAAGTGATCATGTCATCATAACTGCCACATCACTGAGAATCATGGCTCAGTCAAGTTGACACACAACTTTAATGATCACATCAGGCAAATACAGAGCTACAAAAAATTGTCTTCTAACCTCTAAAGACCTGGCTCAAAGATCATCTCCTCCAGGCAATGGTCCCAAACCCGCTTTGCTTCCCCCATCCCTGTCAGAAATGGCTGTTCCCTTTTCTTGACCCTTGGAGCTCCTTCTTAGCCCCACAAGTGAGTCAACATCTGGGCAGGAGTTGTGCCTTTTCCACCCACTCTGTGCACTCTGCAGAGCCAAGCACAGGAGTCTTTGGGGATGGGACAGCTATCTCAAGACCACACGAACCAAGGATGGTTTTCAAATTGGAATTCTACAAATCCACAAGGAGAGTCCACATGGAGGACCTTCCTGGTGGTTTCTGACCAAATCCCAGAGGAGACTTTACAGCAGATGATCTGAGAACACCTGGGCCAGAAAACTGTGGTCCTGGGACCCAGCATGGGTTCACTAACATTCAACCTGGTTTGCTAAACTGGTAGCCAGTGGACAAACAAACACCAGTGGTCTCTGGCTTTCAACAAGGCATTTAATTGATGGAGTCTCTTGGGTATCTATGGGAACAAGGTGGAGACATAAGACCTATCAATGAAATCGCAGAGAGGAATTGTAGATGCATGATTGTGCCCAAGGATACAATGTGGAGCCTGGACAGAGCACAGACCTCAGGCCCACCCTCCCGCCCTGCCCTTGGGGAAAGACAGAAGGTAAGTGTCCCAGCCTGACCGTACCCAGAGCTGGGAGGGAAACCTCATTCAGCTGTGTGCAAGTGTCTGCAGTCTTGGAGTTTGCGATGCTCAAGCTGTGTGGATTCAAGCAAAATCTGCATCTTGATAAGGTGTGGTGACAGAAATGATCTGACACCCAACAAGATGAAGAGAGAGTCAGTGCTGGAAGGAATGTTCCCTTTCCTCTAGGCCGAATCCCCATTTCCAGGTGACCTGCTATGACCCAACACCAGCAGTGAACTTCCCAGTAGAAGCCGCCTACTCAGGCCACCCTGCTCTTGGGGACTGAGCCACATCCTACTCAATTGCTTGCGGATGGTTTTACTTTGCAGCTAAGTCATCTTTAATAAGGTCATTTAAAAAAGTAAAACACAATGAACTTACCACATGACAGTGTTGTCGTGGTGGGGCTGCCCTAAGAGGGCAGCAGTCCCTTCCAGCTTTTGCCAGGAAACTCACTAGGTCCCTGGTGGTGACCTGGGTCAGAATCTCTGGCTGACACTGTTCCAAAGTCTACTTATCTTAACTTGTCAAAGCTGGGGTTTGCTTCTTGCTGTGGACCCTGCCACTGGCCTGCAAGTCGGTTTGTGGAGTCTGAGAAGAGGTTGGGAACTTGAAGGGGAGGATGGATTCTGGGCCACAGCTGTTCTCAAGGCCAGGTGGTTGGAGAACGGAGTGGACCCACTGGGTAGGCTCCAGGGCTTGGAAAGGGCCCTGGGTCCCATTACACAAAGGCACCTTGCAGCTCTTTGCAGTCACAAACCATGTCCATTCTCTGGTCTCATCTTCATAGTAGCTCCAGGTTGTAGATATTAACAGCTCCTCTTAGGGAGCAGGAAACTGAGGCCCAAGCAAATGAAGTGGCTCCCTGAAGAGAGGATGTGGTCAGGGCTCAGACACAGGCCTTCCAACCTCCACCTCCTGCTATCTCCAGGGTACCCCAGTGCCTCTTAGGGGCATATTGTGTGGCTAAACATCTTCCTGTCTAGCGGTGCTCATGAAAATCAAAGACAAGGATTTCTATTTGTGGGAACCGGTCTCCACCTTCCTCTTCTGACCCACTATATCCTGGACCTGACCTCTACGTGGTGCCTTCCTCTGGCACCCAGCACTACTCCCTGGTACCTCAGCTGCTATAGGCTCTCCTTTCTCAAAATCCACCATGTTCCAGAATTTTTTTTCCCCAATGCGCCTTCACCTGACTTCTCATCAAATCTTTTCTCTCTCATGCTTCCCAGCCCTTGGCCTGAACATCATAACTGTGGAAATATCAGGAGAGCTGAGTCATAGAACTTTCCACCAAATGACATCATTATAGTTAACAATAAAAATAATCATGGATTTGGGGATGGTTTCACGGAAAGCTACCATGTCCCCAGGTCAGCCTTTCACTGGTTGTGTCATGCTGCTCAAATCACATAACCACTCTGAGCCTTTGTGTTCTTGCCCAAAACTGATATAACTGTGATAAAGATTGAGCAATGCAACACTGAACTCAGAGTCTGGCACTTGTCAAGTGCACTGTCCATGTGAGAACTCGCTCTTTTGTCATGAAAGGCAACCAGGACTCAAAATGTTTATCCATCCATTCATCCATCCATCCATCCATCCATCCATCCATCCATCCATCCATCCATCCATCCATCCATCCATCCACCCACCCATCTACCCATCCACCCATCCACCCACCCATCCACCCACCCACCCAACCACCCACCCACCTATCCATCCAAACCTTGGCACTAGAATGTGTCGCAGCCCTGGATTTCTGTAGTCTGCGTACAGTGTTCTTATAAACCCCACAGCTGCCTCTCAAATTTAATTTCTTCCTCTAAAGCTGAAACCACATACGAGGACCCTTCAGAAGGCCTTCTCCATTGCTATTTGGCAAAAGACTTTCCAAGGAAAGCTTCACACTAACCTTTGTACTATGATTTGCTCTCCCTGCCTCCTTCCTGCTCTTTCCTTCTTACACACCCACATTCCTAAGCATGTTACATTCTTGGGGTAGGATGCAGAGAGAGTGATCACCCACTCCTCCCTTGATTCCCCAGGGACGATCAACAAAGTAAAACCATTGTCATCCCTTCCCTGTCGCAGCTACATAGCTTTGGAGGCCTGGAGTGCTGGTTCTCAGATATTTGTTCACTTGGCACCAACTCTTATTGAGGAAGACACATTCAAGTTAAGAAACTGTCACAGATTGAATTGTGTCCCCCCAAAATATGTATCAACTTGGTTAGGCCCTGATTCCCAGTATTGTGTGATCCTTCACCGTTTCGTCATCTGATGTGGTTTTCCTGTGTTGTAAATCCTATCACTATGATGTAATGAGATGGATTAGTGGCAGTTATATTGGTGAGATCTAGAAGGTTAGTTAGTGTCTTAAGGCAATCTCTTTTGAGGTATAAAAGAAAGAAGTGAGTACAGAGACAGGGGACCTCATACCACCAAGAAAGCAGCACTGGAAGCAGAGCACGTCCTTTGGACCTAAGGTTCCTGGGTGGAGATGCTCCCAGACCAAGGGAAGATTGATGGCAGGAACCTTCCTCCAGAGCCGACAGAGAGAGAAAACCTTCCCCTGGAGCTGACGCACTGAATTTGGACTTGTAGCCCACTAGACTGTGAGAGAATACATTTTTCTTTGTTAAAGCCATCCACTTGTGGTATTTCTGTTACAGTAGCACCAGATGACTAAGACAGAAACGTACTCAACAACCCAAGAGGAGTTGACAATATGTATATATTTTTAAGGGTACCCAAGCCTGAGATTCTTTTCAATGTGTCAGGCTTTTCCAAAAAAATGATTTAAATGCACTAGATTATCAAATTGAGCTGTTTCAGGCTTAATTTAGCAAACCGTAGCATTTTTATCATTTTTTTAAAGCCTTTTTTAATGAAAACCGTCTGCGAGGAGGGGAAATATCGAGGCTGAAATCATGTTTTCTCCGTGTTTGTTATCCCTGAGATGTTGTTTCCAGATTTTAGAGAAATAATAAATTTCGTTTAGAAGTTTGGGCCTCCGCGGTGGTGCCACACAGCTCTAAATTTTCCAATTTGCAGCGCAAGAAGCTAATCCCACTGTCATTTTTCATCTGTGCCAACTCCTGACCACAATTTCATACCTTCCTCGCCTCTCTGTAAATGTAGTGCTTGTAGCAACATTCGACCCAATGTGTTTATTTTACATGAGCCCGAAAAGTGCTGTTCTAATAAGCATCAACATATTTTCTCAGTGACAAAACATTTTCATTGTGCGGCTCCTGACTTCACAGGTCACTGCCTGTTGCTGCGTTTCCCACAGGCAATCTCCTCCATCTGCCGGCTGTTCGACAGGAGGCGTCCAGGTTGGATTTGTACCATGCAGTGTGTAATCTGTTTGGGAGTTGAGATGTCTGCCTGTCAGGAGTCCAGGCCTGTCCGTTGGACACCACCCCAGTGACACCTCGTTAACAGAGGGGAGACTTCCAGCCCCAGAAATTATGGCCCAGCTAAACAGCTACCATAAAACTACCTCGAAAGTGATTTCGCAGGTCCGAGGCCTGTGACCTGTCTTGGTGGCCGGACGACAACACAGGCCCAGCGGAGGTGGTTGGAGCCTGGGGAGCCCTGGGTGGGCGCCAGGCCTACAGCCCCAGCTGGCAAGGCCATCGCTGGCACATGTCCACTTGGAATTACGCCTCGCTGAGCCAAGGTTCTGGAGGGGGCTTCTCACCTGGTTTGGCCCCTCTGGCTTCTGAGGTCTGGCTGCAGAAGTCAGGTGGGGCCACGAGGGCCAGGTAGGCACTCCGTGGGTCCTCCTGGGGGGCATGGTGGTAATTCAGGGCTCTCTGGAGATGAGAAGAGGGTTTGATGGGAGTGATGGAGCCCACAGCAGACCCTGTGTAGTGCAAATGGCTAACTGGCTCAACTGCTAACCGAAAGGTTGGAGGTTTGAGTCTACCCAGGGTACCTAGGAAGAAAACCCTGGTGATCTACTTCTGAAAACTCAGCCATTGAAAACCCTGTGGAGCACAGTTCTTCACACACATGGGGTCACCACGAATCAAGATTGACTCAATGGCAGCTGCTTTTTGTTTGTTTGTTCATTGATTTTGTTTTGTTTTTATGGAGCCCACAGCCTAGAAAGGGCACCTGTCTGTCTGATCTACCAAAGGAAGAATCTCAACAATAGTCAGTCTGTGGAACACGGCCTGTGCAGCAATCAGCTTTGACTGGATTCTGAGTGAACCTTCCAGTCCCTCCTTTCTGAGGGTAGGGTGGGAGAGAAGCTACGGCCAGGACAATTGAGAGGCTAGTCTCTTCTCTGGGTCAGCCTCGCAGGGGCTGCTGATCCAGGGACAGGCTTTCATGCCCCGTTTGGTGCACAATTCTCAAGCGTTGCTCCTGTAATCGCTCTCAGTTCACTCTGAGTGCCAAGTTTTCACCAAGGGCTGGAAGTAGGGCAATCAGGCATTCCAGCTTGCCTGGGACCAAGGGGGTTCCTGGGGCATGGGATTTTCGGTGTTAAAGCCAGTAAAGTCCCAGGCAAACCAGGATGAGCTGGCCAATCTAACCTGGGAGGCAGGTGGTATTTATGCCACTTCCTTTGATAAAAAGTCTCTTTCAATTAGGGTTCCAAGCCTATTTCAAGGTGCCTCTCCTCCACCATGTTGCAGAAGCATGATGCTAGAGCACTTCCTGTGTAACACCGTTAAGTGTCCCCTGGCTGCTTCCTAGTCTCAGAATGTTTCCCACCTCTTCTCCTTCCAGAGTTAGACTGACCAGTATGTTACTGTCCATGGTTACCCTCAGTCCTCAACAACAAGAGACTAGTGCCCAGGAGACCTTATTTCATGGGTGACTGGCCTTCCCAAGATGCCAATCCTCTCATCTGATATACGAAGAGGTGGAGCCTGGAGAGAGAACAAGACTTGCCCAATGTTTCTGAGAATTAGTGACAAAGTAGGGGCTAGGCCCCTAGTTTCCGGCCTCCTAGCCCAAGGTTTTTTCTACCCCACCCCACCCCCAGGCCTGGCCTCAGCAAACTTCCCCACACTCCTATTCCAAGAAGTTGGGCCGACTTTCAGTTCAGCTGAGGTTGTTGAGAGCTTGGTGGCTGCCGATATCATACCAGTCTCCATTCCTCATCAAAGCAAATACCCCCAGCTGGCCTCACTGGCAAACCAGTAATCTTCCAAACCCCACGCCGTGAGGAACAAAAGTCCAATTCAGCCTCCAGGGTGGGAAAGGGATCTCATTAAGGCCTGGCAGCCAACGTAGGGGCCGAGGTATGGTTTAATGGAAAAACATGAATTTGCTGTGATGTGTCAGATTAAAGGCTTTATCCAGGGGGAATTAACTGGATTGCTACCAGCCTTCAGCCGTGCAGCCTCTGACTACACAGCCTCAGAGAAGTGATGGCGCAGGATCTGGAAATTGGTTCATCTCTCTCTCTGGTGTTTAATGAAGGCCCAGACAGCTGGCTCCCGGTGTCCCCTCCCTGGGGTGGTTGTGAGTTACCTCTCACCTGCGTCATGACAAGGACTCTGAGCAGCCACCAGCCGGCCCCCTGTCTGCATACTCATCCTTCTCACACATACCGCCAGATTCATCATCCACAAACTCAGCTCTGATCACCAATTTCTGGGCTCAGCAGCCTTCTTGGACTGCACACTGAGTCTGGAATAACGTTCAACCCTCCACATCCCCGGAGTTGAGGTTTCGAGAAACTTACTGGGGTATAATTACATGGCCAGAAGAGTGCCCATATCATAGGGGTGCATCTCGGATTTTCACAAAGTGAACAGCCCTGCCTTTCAGCCAGGTCAAGACACAGAACCTGGCTGCACTCTGAAGCCCCCCAACCACGCCCCCCTTCTGGTCAGTGGAGCCCCATGCCAGGGGTGATTCCTAACATCATCCATGCTTTGGAGGGCCCATTTTTGTATTTTATACATGAAATCACAGAGCATATTGGGCACTTTTTTTTAACCCAACATGCTTTAACACGTCAGCTCTCACTTCTACTTCTGCATGTCGCATTTTATGGGAAATAACACGAGCCCCAGGCAGGCCCCTCAAGGTGCCCTCCCTCCATGGATTTTCAATCCTTCAGTTCTGACAATCGGATGAGGGCCACCACTTCCAGGGAGCCCCCATACATCCCTCTTTTAGTGATTGAATTGTGCCTCCCCCCAAATATGTGTTGGATTCCTGGCCCTTTTACCTAGGGATGTAACCTTGTTTAGGAATAGAATTTTCCTTTGTTATGTGAATGGAGTCACACCAGTGCAGGGTGAATTCTAAACCTAATTGCTTCTGAGTTACAAAAAGAACAGAACAGACACAGAGAGACACAGTGGGGAGGGGGCCAGATTCCATGTGAGAATCATCTACAAGCCAAGGAATGAAGAAGAAACACCAAGGAATGAAGGAGGAACGCCAAGGAATGAAGAAGAAACACCAAGGAATGAAGAAGGAACGCTAAGGAACGAAGGAATGCCCAAGGCTACTGACAAGGAAGAAATCAACATGGCCAAGACTCTGTTCTAGACTTTTAGCCTCCAGAACTGTGAGAAAATGAATTTCTGTTCTTTAAGGCCACCCACTTCTGGTATTTATGTTACAGCAGCACTAGAAGGTTAAGATATCCCTCCAAGAGAGCTGCCCCAGGGGATGGAAAAGCCTCCTGCCCCCTCCCCTCAGGTTCCGTTCAAATCTCCTGTTTGATGGTGAGCCGCTCAGGTGTGGGTGTGTCCTCCCTGGATCTTAGCACTTGGCCAAGGGGCTGCTACACAGGGGTACCAAGAGCTGTCTGTGGAACGTGTCCGTGCATGAATGAGACAGGCCCCAGTGGCCGAGACTCCCATTTCTTCCCTTATTTTGGCTTATCTTGTTGGCTCACCATCATGGCTGTGGATTCCAGTGATGCCAAAGAACCTCCAGGGAGAGAAAGGAGGGGCCACGGAGAGAAAGGAGGCAGGGAAAGGAGACAGCAGTTCAAGTTTTAGAGTGTCTAAAAAACCAGTTGCCATGGAGTCGACTCCAAATACTGGTGCCCCCATGTGTGTCAGAGTAGAACTGTGCTCCATAGGGTTTTCAAGGACTGATTTTGGGGAAGTAGATTGCCAGGCCTTTCTACCGAGGAGCCTCTGGGTGAACTCAAACCTCCCTCTTTTCAGTTAGCAGCCAGGTGCGCTAGCAGCTTGCACTACCCAGGGACTCCAGTGTACCAAATCTTGAGGGGGACTTCTCCATGGTTCCCTGGATCAACAACCTCCTTAGATGAGTTTAGGTTCCCTAAACAGGCTGTGCAGTCTTGTGCAGGTTACTGAACATCTCTGAGCCCTGATTCCTCCTCCGTAAATGGGGAACACAGGACTTACCTTGCAGGGTTCTGTGTGGATCTGTGACAATAAGGCCAAGAGGCAGCCCAGGCCTAGGCCCCCAAGGGCCCACTAAGTCATAGCTGTGATTACTGGCTTTATGTCTCACCTGTGTCTCATCTTGAAGGAGAGAGGAAATTCAGAATAGCTCTTTCAACCTTGGACGAGGCTCAGGAAGTGGCCCCCAGCAGTCTCTCCAGTTCTTTGAGACCCTGCCAGGTATGGCCTGACTGAAATGCTCCCCGAAGCTCCCGCAGCAGAGCAGGGACTACCCATTTTATGCAAACATTATACAAGATGAGAGTCCCTAGGAAGGACAGAGTCTAGCCAGCTCTGGGCCTCCCAGCCTCCACTGGTCTGCATGCCCAGAGGTCTAGCTGTCCCCCTGAGGAGGGGATGCTCTGGGACTGCCCAGGGCCTGCTCAGAGTGCTCAGGCTCCATGTGGCACAGGCTGGGCTCCGGCTCCCATTCAGGTGCTAAGTGAGCCAGGTCTGTGGGGCTGGGAAGCTGGTTTCTAAGGAAACTCCTCTCCAGCACACCCTGTCTGAGTAACAGTGAGGGCTGAGAGCACCCCAGAGTCCCATTTTCCTCCATGGACCTTCCTCTGTACCTGGGCAGTAGAGCTGCTCCCAGGAGAAGCCTTCTGCTGCTCCCAGGAAGACCCCTGACACTTCTAGTCAGTGAGGAGAGGGTGACAGTAGAAGGCATTGGAACAGTAGTTGCTCACTTGGCAAAAATTAGGTAAGTTAGTTCCTTTCCACAAACCAAAGTAATTTTCTAGTAAGACTAACTCGTACCAAACCAAACCCATTGCTGCTGGGTTGATTCCAACTCACAGTAACCCTACAAGACAGAGTAGAGCTGCCCCATAGGTTTCTAAGGCTGTTATGTTATGAGGAGGGACCAGTTCCTGGAGAAGGACATCATGCTTGGTAGAGGGCCATTGAGAAAGAGGGAGACCTTCAATGAGATGGATTGACACAGTGGCTGCAGCAATGGGCTTGTCTTAGTCATCTAGTGCTGCTATAACAGAAATACCGCAAGTGGATGGCTTTAACAAAAGAGAAATTTATTTCTTCACAGTAAAGTAGGCTAAAAGCACAAATTCAGGATGTCAGCTCCAGAGGAAGGCTTCCTCTCTCTGTCAGCCTTCTCATCAATCTTCCCTTGGACTAGGAGCTTCTTTGCACAGGAACCCCAGGTCCAAAGGAAGCACTCTACTCCTAGCACTGCTTTCTTGGTGGTATGAGGTCCCCCGTTTCTCCGCTCCCTTCTCTCTTTTACATCTCAAGAGATAGCCTCAAGACACAATCCAATCTGAGTCCTGCCTCACTAACACAACTGCCGCCCATCCTCCCTCATTAACATCATAGAGACAGGATCTACAACATATAGGAAAATCACACAATACCGGGAATCATGGCCTAGACCAATCGATATACACATTTTGGGCGAACATAATTCAATCCATGACAGGGCTCAAGCATAGCACCAGTTGTGAGGATAGTGCAGGACCAGGTAGCTTTTCATTCTGTTGTACATAGTAGGATCGCCATGAGATGGAACCGACTCGACGGCACCTAACAACAACAACAACAATATTTATTGACGAAGATCATCAGGTCTTTTCTCCCATGGAATGGTTGGTAGTTCCACCCACCAACCATTAATCTGCAGCCTAATGCTTAACCACACTGTGCCACCTAGGGCTTCTTAAAAAAACTAAAACCAAAAAAATAAAAGAAAACCCAAGCCCACTGCTGTCAATTCTGATCCTATAAAAAGACTAAACATGTTACAAATTATAAATAACTAGAGTGTTAGAAATAGAGGGTATGGAGTGATGGATAACCTTTATACGGCCTTTCTGGCCATGATCTTGTAATAACTCCCACAAAATGATTGGATGGGACTATGCAAGTAAGGTGCTTGTGGCCTATCAAGGGGATTGGACATCGTGCTAACAATGCAAATACGGTGCATGACACCCTTGTGGAGGTTATTGTTGTTAGGTGCCGTCGAGTCAGTTCCAACTCATAGCAACCCTATGTCCAACAGAAAGAAACACTGCCCTATTCTCCACCATCCTCACAATCATTGTTATGCTTGAGCCCATTGTTGCAGCCACTGTGTCAATCCATCTCATTGAGGGTCTTTCTCTTTTTCACTGACCCTCCACTTTACCAAACTTGATGTTCTCCTCTACAGACTGATCCCTCTGATAACATGTCCAAAGTATGTGAGACTAAGTCTAGCCATCCTTGCTTCTAAGAAGTACTCTGGCTGTATGTCTTCCAAGACAGATTTGTTTGTTCTTTTGGCAGTCCATAGTGTATTCAATATTCTTCTTCAACTCCGTTAATTCAAAGGTGTCAATTCTTCCAGTCTTCCTTATTCATTGCACAGCTTTCACATGCATATGAGGCGATTGGGAATACCATGGCTTGGATCAGGTGCACCTTAGTCCTTAAAGTGACGTCTTTGCTTTTCAACACTTTAAAGAGGTTTTTTTTTTTTTTTATGGGTGATTGGCCCAATGCAATGCGTTGTTTGATTTCTTGACTGCTGCTTCCATGGGCATTGATTGAGGTTTCAAGTCAAATGAAATCCTTTTCAGCTTTAATATTTTCTCCATTTATCATGATGCTGCTTATTGGTCCAGTTGTGAGAATTTTTGTTTTCTTTATACTGAGACTAAAAGCTGTAGTCAGTAATTGCTTCAAGTCCTCTTCACTATCAGCAAGCAAGGTTGTGCCTTCTGCATATTGCAGGTTGTTAGTGAGTTAGTGATGCCATGTTCTTCTTCATACGGTCCGGCTTCTCGAACTATTCACTCAGCATACAGATTGGATTAGTATGGTGAAAGGATACAACTCCCACATATACTTTTCCTGATTTTAAACCATGCAGTACCCCTTTGTTCTGTTCAGATGACTGTCTCTTGGTCTACGTACAGGTTCCTCATGAGCACAATTAAGTGTGGGGGTGGAACCATGCAAATAAGGTGTATGGAACACTAATGAGGAGATTAGTTAGTTTTTCCATCCACTAGGCTTAAAAAAGAGCCAATCCCAGAGCAGAGGGTGGACCGCACTACCGCCAAGAAGAAGAGATGGGAGCGAAGTACATCTTTTGGAACCAAAGTCCTGGAGCTGAAAACCTCCTAGGCCCAGGAGACAGAGAGAGAGAGAGCTGCAACACCAGAGGTGGTGGTGCAAATGGTGAGAAGCAGAGGCAGAGAAATGGCAGCAGCAGTATCAGGAGACCAGATGAGACGGCATAGGAGCCAACCCAAGGAGTGAGAGAGCTGAATGCCCTCTGGCAAGAGGCTTCCTGGCAGTGTGGGTGCTTCTGAGCACTTAAGGTGAAGCCAAAGAGCTTCGTAACACTTGCCCGAGTAGAGCAGAGCCTGGTCTGGCCCAAGAGGCTCAAGGGGTCGAGGAGCTGAGGGTCCAAGGGCCAAGATGCTGAGGGCTAAGGGGAGACTCGCCTGCAGGCATGGCCGAAAAACTGTCCTGACAGAAGAACTGTATCCTGAGTCATTCCTGATCCCAAGTTGTAATATGTTACTTCCTGATAAACCCCATAACTGTGAGCATGATCTGTCAGTTCTGTGTGACCAGTACAACGAATTATGGAACCCAGCAGAGAACCAGAGTGCCGTTGAAGGCACAGCTGGTGTCAAAATTGGCAAAAATGTTGGAGAGGGGAAGCATATCTGATCTCCGGCCTCGTAGGAATCAGCCCTGGGTTGTTGATATTGAGTCCCCCTCCTTCCTCTTAAAAAGTTAGAGGAGGTCAAGCGCCCATGTCCCGCCACTTTTTACAAGAGGGAAAATATTAGACTCTTGGGTCTAATATTAGACTCTTCTTCCCAAGCGAGAAGCAAAACCCAGAAAGCAACAAGGAAAAATGATAACCAATGTGACTATGTAAAATGGCTGGACCTCTGTGGCTGCAAGGCACACACACACTACAATTAAAAGACAAATGACAGGCTAGAGAAAATAGTCATGACATTCTTGATAGACAAAAGGGTAATACCCTTAATAAACAAAAAATAAATAAAAATAATGCTATCAAGTTGTTTCCTACTCATAGCGACCCTATGCAAGGCCCCATAGGGTTTCCGAGGAGCACCTGGTGGACTTGAACTGTTGACCATTTGGTTAGCAGCCACAGCACTTAGCCGCTACGCCACCAGGGTTTCCTAATAAAAGACTCCCGCAAATTAATTAGAAATTGCTCTCCACAGAAAAATGCACAAATAATCTGAATAGGCAGTTTACAGGAGAGGAGTAAAAATAGCAGTAAATGCGTGGAGAGGCTCTCCATCAGGGACATTTCAATGGCACAAGGGAACCAAGGGGCTGTGTTTTGGTTGTCTGGGACATTGGCCCAAACGTTGGCGCCTGACAACATCCCACGCTAAGAGGGTGGTGGAGTGGATGCCCCAGGTGGTGAGGTTTTGAGGAGGGAGGTTTGGCAGAATATTCTGGGATGTAAAGTGCACCTACCCCTGACTCAGCAACTCCTCTACCAGGGAGCTGGCAGTATTCGAAAGCCACCTTTTTCTGCCTAGGCAGGACACACCCCATTACTCCCTCCTTGCCCATCTTATAAGATTTCATCTTAAAAAAAAATGTTGCCATGGAGCTGCTCCATAGAGTTTTCAAGGCTGTGATCTTTCAGAAGCAGATTGCCAGGCCTGTCTTCCGAGACACCTCTGGTTGGCTTCAAACCAGCCTTTCAATTACTAGTCCAGCGCTTAACCGTTAGCACCACCCAGGGATTCTAAGAGGCCTCATCGCAGACTGAATGCATAACCCCTGGTTTACAAAACCACTTCGTTAACCATTGAGATATAATCTGACCTTAAAAAAAAAAAAAAAAAAAAACCCGTTGCCATCAAGTCAATTCTGACACATAGCGACAGTATAATCTGACCTTAGAGCCTGTAAAAATTGGGTGAGCTGCCCCAGCATGGACAGGGTAGACACGGGGCGGGGTGGGGGGGCTTTGCTCATGCTGTTCCCTCTCTCTGGAGGGCCTCTTCTGGCCCTGGCCCAGGCCCCAGCCGTCTGGGACTAAAGTCACCTTCCTGAGCTCCTGCAGACCTGGTTCTCTGGCCCTAGCCAGCCACCACCCACTTCATCCTAAGCGGGGGTGCCAGGTCAGGACCCCAGCGAGTGCAGGGCCTCTTGGGGGCAGTGTGCTTGTGTCTACGCCTTGGAGTCTGAGTTACAGCTGCAGAGGAGAGGCCAGGCTGAGATTTGGGGGACAGGGTCTGGGGTGAGCCCCTCTTGCCCCATTATATCCATCCCTGGGGTTGGAGCGTGCTGCCCTGCTAGCCCTCCCTCTTCTGCCGGCTGTAGCATCTTGGGAAAGACCCACTGCCCTTACCAGCCCTGAGAGAAGCCAGGAAGTGGCCAGGTATCTCTTCCACAGCGGGTCTGGTGAGAGTCTGTGCCTGGGTCTGGGCTGCGAAGAGACGGCCCCTTTGTGTCCTCCTGCCCCTCTCCATGCCTGTGCCTGGGGAGGAGGCTGCTCTTTCGTCCTCCCACCACAGCTCACCATGCCCCAAGAGGCAGAGAGCAGGGCTGCTGGGAGTGGAGTAGGAGCCCGGTCCCCCTGCCTGCATACCCCAACCTGGAACCTAGGGGGTGGGAAAGCTGTGCCCAGGGGAGTGAACCCTGCACTCTGGCAGCCAGACCCCATGCCCAGCAGTGTCTTCCACAAGACCACCCCAGCTGCCTGGCAACCCCCCAATGCCAGGCACCAGCCCTGCCAAGAATTGGGGAGGGTGACAAAGAAGAGAGGAGGGCATAAGCCACTCAGCTCACCGGGGCAGCTGGACAGAGGAAAAACAAGGACTCGCCTGCAGAGAGATGCCACCGGAGGTGATCTGAGAGCTGGGCAGGGGTGACCTAGTGGGAGAGCAGGGGAGGAGGCCAGGCAGCGGTATAATGTGGGCAGAAACGGGGGGCCGGCACGGGCGTGGCGAGGAGGTGGCGACAGGCGAGCAAGTGCGTTTCCTTTCACTGTAACAAATCACCACACACTTAGAACACACACATTTATTTTCTTACAAACGGGTCTTATGGAGCTAAAATCAAGGTGTCTGCAGAGGAGAGTCCATTCCTTGCCTTTTCCAGCTTCTAGGGGCTTCGGCATTTCTGGGCTCATGGCTCCCTATCCCTCCGACCTCTGCCCCGTCCTGTCTCCTCTCTGATCCTCCTGCCTCCCTCTTCTAAGCACCTCTGTGAGGACATTTAAGGCCCACCTGGCTAATCTAGGATAATGTCCCCACCTCAAGTTCCTTAACTCCATCACATCTGCACAGTCCGTTTTGTCATGTGAGGTGACATGTTCACAGATTCTGGGGATGAGGAGCTGGGTATCTTTGGGGGCCATATTCGTCAACCACAGAGGGGTCCTTGAAGAAGGGCAGACAGGAAGGGAGCTGGTGAGGCTGTGGGGGGCTCATTAGAGATGGCCTTGAGGCGGCCCTGGGGCCCACTGGCACACCGAGCCTGTCTACCAGCCCAGAGCCCCCTGGAGCCACAGGTCCTGCTGGTTGGTGGGATGTGGGTTGGGGGCCATCTGAGCATCTGTGGCCCTGGAAGTGTGTGATTCTGTGTGAGACAAAGCAGTGGTGAGTGGGCAGCCAGGCCAGGCTGGGCCCCCTGTGCTGTGGTGCTGCTGGAAACATCTGCTTTACATTAAGCCTGCAGTCGTGTTTTCCGTCCAGGCCTGGCACGGCGGACGCAGGCTGTAAGCAGATTCTGAGCCTGTGAGCTCGGGCTGATGGGGGGCGGGGGACGAGCGTGAAATCAGTCCCCCAGCATGGCAGACAAGGCCCACTTTCCACAGAAGGCTCCCGCCACCCCTCCCGACTGGGAAGGTACACCAATGTCACTGGTGGGACGAGACAGTGGGCTTCTCAAACTCAGCTGGTGGAAGGCTCCAGGCTGGGCCTGGGTGTGGGGCCTCTGCCCCCTCTTCTCTATCTTTGCCTGCTCTTTGCAGCCCTTGGGTGGTACAAACGGTCAACATGCTTGGCTGCTAACGGAAAGGTTAGTGGTCCGAGTCCACCCTGAGGCACCTCAGAAGAAAGGGCTGGCAATCTACTCCCAAACGATCATCCATTGAAAACTCCGTGGAGCATAGTCCCACTCAGACACGTGTGGGGTCTCCATGAGTCCAAGTCAACTCAACAACACCTGGTTTGATATTTTTGAGGTTTGCCTTAGGAAGTCTCTGGCCTTCAGCTTTCTCCACTGCGGGTCCAGCCAAGAGTTGAATATGTCCTGATTCCATCTGCAGACATTCAGGCTATCCGGGGAAGTCTCTGTTCTTTCAGTTTTGGGAGAATTCATCAAAGCCTCATCAACAACCCATCATGCTGACTGTGGTGCCTGGGATCCAGCCCTGAGGAAGAGATTCCTGCTTTCCCTGACCCATCCAGCCTGGGTTTTAAACCCTTTTCTCCATCCTGTGTCCTTCCCTGGCCCTGGCCTAGTGGCTTCGCACCTCGCACTGATCATTCTACCAGCCTTCACATTCTTCTCTACCCTCCACGTCGCCCTCCAGCCTTCCTACCAATCAGTCTTTCCTGCCCAGAGCACCATCTTTCAGCAGTGGCCCTCAATGCCTCGGTAATCGCTTCACGGCCTCCACCACCTCGACCCTGTCCACTTCGTCCCCCACCAGAAGCAGTCCTGCCCACGTGATCACATTCTTCCCTTGCATGCTCAGCCCTCCCATCCATGTTCATGGGCTCCTCCTACACGCCAGGCCTGCACAAGGAGCTAACGGCACCAACCCTGGTCCTTGCGGAGAGATTTGAAACCACCGTGACTGTGTTAGTCACCTAGTGCTGCTGTAACAGAAATACCACAAGCGTGTGGCTTTAATAAATGGAAATTCATTTTCTCACAGTTCAGGAGTCTGAATTCAGGGTGTCAACTCCAGAGGAAGGTTCTGGGGGTCCTTGTCTCTTTTTAGCTTCTGATCCTCGGTTCCTTGGTGATTTGTATGCGGTCTGGCAGCTAGCCTCCCCTGCCTGTGCTTGCTTCTGTGCCTGGTCTGCTCTTTCTAGATCCCAAAAGCGATTGCCTTAAAACATGCTGTACACTGTACACTGATAAGGCCTCATTAACGTAACAAAGAAAACCCTGTTCCCAAAAGGGATTAGATCCGCAGGCATAAGAATTGGTATTCCAACACATAGTCTGAGGAAACACAACTCAATCCTAACAGTGACATCCGAAACCGCCTGCTCACTGTTTCCTAAATCGTGCTTTGAGAACTTTGTCTCAGGGGTTTTGTCTTTGCTCTTCTCTCACCCACGATGCCCTTTCTCTGGCTCCACTTCCGAGTCCTGCCTGGCTCGGTCCCACTTCCCACTGCTGTCCGTCCCTCCCAGGCCTCAGAGTCTGTACCCCACGTGTGGCAGTGAATCCTCGCTGTCTTGTAGGACAGCCAGACATCGGGGCTTCTTTACCCACCCCAGCCCGGAGCCCAGCTTCCCTGACCAGTGTTGGCTCCCCTGCATGAAGTTACTCTGGGAAGTTGTGAGATTGAGAGTGAGCCGTGCTGCCTAGAACTGCGCCTGGCTCTGGAAGGTGCTCCCCATGGTTCTGGGATGAAAGACTGAATTGTGAATGCCATCAAGAGTGGATGACACAGCCACGAGCCCCAACCGGGGCAGAGGGCTCTTTCCAGGTTATAGGCACTTGAAACAGCAAAGCCAGTAAAGACCTCACAGAGAAGGGGATGTTTGAGCTGGGTTGAGAAGGACGCATAGGAGTCTATGAGAGGGAGAAGTGGAGAAACTAGTGCCCTAATGAATATTTGTCTCCCTGTAGACCAGAACTCAGCAAACTATGGCACAGGAGCCAAGTTCATCTCAAGACCTATTTTTATATGGCCTGTGAGCTAAGAATGGTTTTTACATTTTTAAAGGCTTGTATTTAAAAAAAAAAAAAAAGAATACGCAACAGAGACCATATGAGGCCTGCAAAACCTAACATATTCACTCTCTGGCTCTTTATAGAAAAGTATGTCAATCCTTGCCTACACACAGGGATGGTTGAGTGTGGGGCTATCCCTTGAGTGGGAGCTGGGACAGGGTTGGGGGCCAGGAGCTTGAGCTCTTTGGCATGTAGGGGAAGGAGCCCTGGCCACAGATCCACCACCTACTCACCAGGGCCAGCCCCTGCCGGTCTCTGGCCTCTGCTCTCAGAGGTGGGGGGCGGTGCTCAATGAGCTCATGGCTGTCACAGGGCACCCGCCCCTCCAGCCAGATCTGTGACCCATGGGCCTGACTGGGAGAGGACTCCCACACTTCTTTCTGAATTAGCCGTATTTTCCAGGGGCATGGCTGGGTCTGGAGGGACTTTCCAAGCTTCGTAACTTTTCAGCTCTAATGAGCTGGAATTCTGGTGGTTTCTTTTAATCCCACTGTGTTTACCCCAATCAGTGATCGAAGATTGCCTGGAATGGTTGTCATTTTTCTTTTGATTAGTTCCCTGGCAGCCCAGACTGTTTTCCAGGAAAGAACTCTCTTCCTCCATCCCTGCCTCGGCTAGCAGCATCCTTGGAGGCCCTAGGACCCCAAACGGAGCTGCGGTCACAGCAGTGGGCCTGGAGTCTCCTGAGCCACTCTGCCCATTGTGTCTCATCATAAAGCAGTTGCTTCCACTGGGCAGTGAGTTTCCTGAGGACAGGGGCCCTTTTGTCATTTCTGTCTCCGTTTGGGCCCCCTAGAAGCAGACCCTGAGACAAGGTTGTAAGCACAAGTGGTTTCTTTGGAAGTTGATCCCAGGAAACACCCCTAAGTGGGCCGTGGTTGCGACCCCAGGCAAGTTACCACTGGGAGCAAAGGCGGTACAATAACCCCGGGGCCCTTCGGGAACCAGCACACAGCGCGTGCTAAGAGCCTCAGCGCGGCTCTGCCTGGGCAGGGAGAGCTGAGGGGTTTGCATTGCTGTCCCGGGCAGCTCCCCAGGTGTTACCAGTTACCATCGAGTCTACTCTGACCCAAGGCAAATATCCACGCCTGCCAGAGGAGAACTAAGCTCCTTAGGGTTTCCAAGGGCTGATTTTTCGGAAGTTGATTGCCAGGCCTTTTTTTCGAGGCACCCAGCCCATGGTCACTTGCACATTCAGTCCTTAAAGAGGCTGGGTGACTGAAAGACTCCTCACTTACTGGGCAGGGAAATAGGCAGGGTCCTGGGAACACACACATGGGACTGTCCCCTGGCCATCCTGCCTGTCTGCTCTCTAACAGGGCTCTGGACACCAGCAGGCCTGTGACCAGTGGGCCCGTGGTTTCTCCATGTCTTGGACTCCAGTGCTCAGCGTGGCTGTATGCAGACAGAAGGTGCTCAGATTAAGTGTGTGCTGAGTTCTGAAGTGTCACGTGGTGTCCTGGGCCAGGAGCATGCAGGAGCGCCAGGCTGGGGGCCTTGGGTATTGAGGTGAATTCTGGCTTGCCGTGGGAACTAGACATGGAGTTGGACTTGGCAAAGGTTGGACTTGGCAGGGGTTGCCCGGTACTGTTCTAAAACACCTCTGGCTGGTGTGCAGGGTTCCTAGGAGTATATATGGCCTCAGCACTCACTGTACACTCAGGGACCTGAGCAGAGGGGAGTACCTGGGGGCCAGGGAAAGGCTGAGCTGAATTCTTTGCCATGGCCCCAGTGTACCAACTCTGTGGCAGCAACACCCCCAGTCCCTCATGGCCAGGGTCCCAGCTTGGGAGAGCGTTGCCTTCTGTGCTAATGCTTGGTCTATGTAGCAGCAGTGGGGATCAGGCTGAGCCACCCCCATTTAAGCAGTACTTGAGTTTTTTTTTTTTTTTTTTTGAGTAGCACAAACAGTTAAGCACTCAACTACTAGCCAAAAGGTTGGTGGTTCAAACCACCCCCTCTCCCCGCCACCGAGAGATGCCTAGAAAGACAGGCCTGGCAGTCTGCTTCCAAAAGGACACAGCCCTGAAAACCCTATGGAGCAGGCCTGCTCTGCCCATGTGGGGATGCCATGAGTTTGAATCAATTCAGCAGCAACTAACAAAAACAACAACTCCATTTCACAGGTGACAATGCTGAGGTGACCTCGTTCAGGGCCCAGGGCTACACAGGCAGTGGTCCTGGAGGAAACGCTGCCTCAGTTATCTGTGCCACCTAACAAGCACCCTCAAATTGAGTAGTTAAAGAAAACACACATTTTACATCTCCCAGTTTCCCTGAGTTGGGAGTCTGGCATGGCAGAGCCAGCTCCTCTGCTCAGGGTCCCATAAAACTGCAGTCAAGGTGCTGGCTGGGCTGCAGTCTCAACTGGAGACTGAACTGGGGAAGAGCCTGCTTCCAAGTTCACTGAGGTTGTCGACAGAATTCATTTCTTTGTGGCTGTGAAACTCATGGCCGCTTGCTTCTCCAAGACCCATGGAGAAATTTTTGGACCTCAGGATTTTCACCTGATTATGCCAGGCCCACCCAGTATAAAATTCTTTCTGATTAACTCAAAATCAACTGGTCTGGAATCTCAATTACATCTGCAAAGTTGAGTCCCTTTTGCCATAACCTGCTAATGAGAAACAAGTCACAGGTCCCACCCATACTCCAAAGGGAGGGGTTATATGGGGCATGGACCCCAAAGTGGAACGCTTCCCTTCCTGGCCTGCCTGCCCTGTGCCTTTGGGCAAGTCACCCTTCTGACCTAAGTTACCCTGCGGTGTGGTACGAGCTGGCAGACACTAGGTGCAGATGATTGGTATGGATTGAATTGCGTCCCCCAAAAATGTGTGTCGACTTGGCCAGGCCCTGATTCCCAGTATTGTATGGCTGCCCACCACTTTGTGATCTGATGTGATTATCCTTTGTGTTGTAAATCCTATCTCTATGATGTCAGTGAGGCAGGACTGCAGGCAGTTATGTTAATGAGGCAGACCATAATCCACAGTATTAGCTTTTATCTTGGGTCAATCTCTTTTGAGATATAAAAGAGAGAAGCAAGCAGAGAGGAGAGGAACCTCATTACCACCAAGCAAGAAGAGTTGGGAGGCCAGCCCATCCTTTGGATCCAGGGTGCCCTTGCTGAGAAGCTCCTAGACCAGGGAAAGATTGATGACAAGGACCTTTCCCCACGGCCAACAAAGAGAGAAATCCTTTCCCTTGAGCTGATGCCCTGAATTCAGGCTTCTAGCCTACTAGACTGTGAGAGAATAAAATTTGATTTTTAAAGCCAACTGTATTTTTGTTAGAATAGCACTAGATTACTAAGACAGGATGATACACAGGAGGGTGCTTCCTCTGAGACCCCAGTGGTTACTGTGGGTGGGAACATGGTGGCCTGAAGTCAGAGGGAAGGACAGATGGCCAGCAGAAGAGACCATACTTCCACATCTGCCTGTCCTCTCTCTCCCAGCACTTGGGCTGTTTTCTAGGGGAAAAAAAACCTGTAATTTCTCCTCTTCCTTTAAAAGAAAAGGCCAGCAGTGAGCCGTCAGTGGGAGGACCTGGAGAAGGTCTATGGAAAAATGTAGAGGCCGATGCAAGACGCCAGCCCATTCCCGGGGTGGGTGCAGAGCCCCTGAGCCTGCTGGGACGGGGTAAGATGGGACTGGTGGGCTCCAAGCCATGAGTTCCCTACCCCAGCCACTCCTGTCCCTGGAGGCCCTTCTGCAGGCCCATGGCGCTGCTCGCGTGCGGGCCCATGCCCCGCTGACCTCCACCTGTGGGCTCACAAGGCAGCAATGTGCTCCACATTTTAAATATGCATTTTCAAAAGCCTGCCCACTCTACCAGCCCAGAGCAGCGCTGGCCTCCAGCCCCAGTGTGGCTGACCGACATTTTGGAAAAAGTGAAGTCAGGAGTGTGTTCTGCCCTTCGCCTTGTGTGGGGGAAGCTGGGGGTGGAGGCTGGCTTGAGAAAGGAGCTGAGTTGTGGGGCACAAGGGATGCTTGGAGCGAGGGCCTCCTGGAACTCAAACCCTGAGGTCCATGGAGATGGGGGCTGTAGTTCAGCCCAGGGCCAGGCCACACAGGGCTCAGGGCGCGTGTCTGCTTGGGGAAGTGTTCCTCTTTCTAAGCACACTCCACCTTGGTAAATTTTATAGCAACAGGAAACTTGTAACCTTACTTGGTAATTGCATCGGCCTGGAGAAGGCACACCCTGCACAGGTCCAGTGGCTGCTGGGAATTGGGTGAAGGGAAGAGTTCCAGCCACCATTGGGACCTGCAGGGCAGGGACAGCAAGGTCCTCAGTTGTGGGCACCTCGGAGGCCTGGAGGGCTGGTCAGAATCATGGCTCCACACCAGACTCCCCCAACAACACACACACACTCACACTCACACTCACACATATGCACTTGCATACACCCATACACCCACACACATGCTCTCACACTCACACACCCGTTCCCACACTGTCACATATACACACATGCATTCTCACACATACACACTCACCCTCACATACATTCTAATACATTCACACACTCACACACTCCATGCACACGCACACACTCATAACACGTATGTTCACACACACTCACACTGACAGATTCACCTACTCACACACACTCCTCATACACACATACATACTGTCATACACTCACACACACAGTGCTTTCATATACACACATTCACACACTCACACACCCTCAAGTACATTTGCATGCTCTCACAGTGACACAGATTCACACACTGACACACGCTCCTCGTACACCTTCACATATGCACCCTCTCACACTCACACACAGCCTTACACCACACTCTCTCACACTCGCACTCATACACAGAATTGGTCAGTGGGCCCAGTTAGCTCAGATTTCTGTCAGCAGGGCTAGCCTCATCGGGCATCTCTCTGCCTCTTGAACTGTGCCCCTGGCTCCTTGGAGTGTAAGGCTCACGTTATGCTCAATGCTGAGAGGAAGCCAGGTGTGGCCAGCAGAGTAACAGCCCCCAAAGATGTCCACATCTTAATCCCAGGCCTGTGGATATGTTACTTCCATGGCAAGGGGGAATTAAGGCTGCTAATCAGAAAACCTTATCCTGGATTTTCCAGGTGGGGCAAAGTAATCAACAACAACAACAACAAAAAGTAACCAAACCTGTTCCTGTCAAATTGATTCCAACTCAGCGACCCTATAGGGCAGAGTACAACTGTCCCATAGAGTTTCCAAGGGGCACCTGGTGGATTTGAACTGCTGACCTTTTGGTTAGCAGCAATAACTCTTAACTACTATGCCACCAGAGTTTCCAGTGTAGTCACAGGGTCCTTAAAAGTAGAAGAAGGAGGCAGAAGGGGTCTGACAGACTCAGTCCAATGCCGCTGGCTTTGCAGATGGAGGAAAAGGGTTGTACTGGTTCCCTAGAGCTGCCGTAACAAATTGCCACAAGCACGGTGGTTTAAAACAACAATTTATTCCCTCACAGTTCTGGAGGCCAGGAGTGCAAAATCAAAGTATCAACAGGGCACACACCCTCTGGAGGGCGTTTGGGAGAATCCATTCCTTATCTCTTCCTGCTTCTGCAGGAGCCAGCATTCCTCAAATTGTGGCTGCATCACTCCAATCTTCAAGGCCAATCTCTTCAAATCCCCCTACTCTGTCTCCATATCGGCCCCTCCTCTGTGTGTCAAATCTCTCTCTTATAAATATTCATGTGATTGCATTTAGGGCCCCCCAGAAATCCAGGATCGTCTCCCCATCTTAGGATCTTTAACTTAATTACGCCTGCAAACACCCTTTATTTTGCCATACAAATTAGCATTCACAGGGTCCAGGGGTTATACATGGGTTATATATGTGTGATGGTCAGTGGAATTGGTAAATTATTCAGTCTAACACAAGGGTCAAGAGCCTAGGAATACAGGTGGCCTCTAGAAGCTGAAGCGGGAAAGGATCAGATCTCTCCTGGGGCCTCCAGAAGCAACCAGCCCTCCAATGCCTTGACTTTTAGCCCAGTGAGACCTATTTTAGTCTTCTGCCCCATAGAACTGTAAGAAAATAAATGTGTGTTGTTTTAAGCCACTAAGTTCGCGGTAATTTGTTACAGCAGCAAGAGAAAATTAATACACAGAGTATTAGTGGGAGCTCAATAAATGTTTACAGAGTTGGTTGAGGTGTGGGGGGTAGTTGAGGAAGACCTGACCCATTTGCTAAGAGCTCTGACACAGCCAGAGAGATCAGAACTCCAGAGGCTGGCAGGCATCTGTAACTCAAGAAGGTGAAGGTACTTTCTTCTGAGGTTTGGTCCTCACAGACAGGCTGGAGAACGTGCTCCTGCTCCTGGAGAAGAGCCACCTCCTTGCTGAGTTTGGCACGTATGAATAGTGGAGTGGGAGATGAGGTTCTCTGACTAGATGTGTTCACCAGGGAGTGCTCATGACCTATTCTCCATGAGAAGCCTGGAGGTCAAACACCTGAACCATCTTTTCAAGTGTGAGTGAGAGCATGGTGTGGGGAGAAGGGCAGTGTGTGGTTTTAGTTGGAAGACCCCATTTCAGCTGCAAAGCCAGCCTCTCCCTAGGTTCCTTCTCTTCTCAACACAGAACACAAGTCACCCTAGATCTCCCCATTGCCTTAAAATCCCAGAGAGTCTACTGGAGATCTCCACACCCAGAGAAGAAACTTGGGAAGATTATGGGTTTGGAGACAGCAGAGCTGAATTTGAATGGTGGCTGGTTCAGTGATCACCTGTGGCCTGACCTCTCTGACCCTCAGCCTCCTCCTCTGTAATAAGAGGGAAGCACTCTTACCTTGTCTCTGCTCGGATGTGGTGCACAAGGATGCAGCACTGGTGATGACGGAGGAAGTGAGTGCTGTGTGGGGCAGGCAGAGGCCAGGTTTCAGATGTATCCTACAGGAATGCTTGTGTTGGGCCATGTCCAGAGTCAGGGAGTACTTTAAACCAGGACCAGTCTTTGTTCGGTGAAGGATGTGCCCACTGCCTCCACTGCCTTGGCACGTCCCCACTTCTTAGCTCTCCTCCAAGGAAGCCACACACTGCCAGCTGAATCACCAACAGCATTGTCACCAAATCCAATGTCCTCACCTCCTTTCTGACCTCCTCAGTCTTCCTTGCCAGCTCACCTTCCTCTCCCGCCTATTCATCAATGAAGCTCCTTGGGATATTAGCCTTGGGAGTCTTCTCTTCCTGCCACTCCCATACCCCTGGACAGATTCTATGTTTCTCACAGACTCCATATATACAGTGATGAATGAACACCCACTCTCAAGGGGAGCTCCAGTCTCCAGGGGCACCTAGACCTGGAAAGGCAACTGAAGTGCCAAGTGATACGGGCAACAATGGAGCTAAGGACAGACATTATGGGAGAATGGAAGGGGTCCCTAACTTCCTGGAGGCAAGTCCAGAAGGAAGAGAAAGACATATCTAGGCAGAAATAGCATAATGCTTTATTGAGCAATGATGACCGAGCCACTGTGCTAGGAATTTTTTTTTATTCATTCAATGAATATTTACTGAGAGCCCACTATCTGCTCTTACATTCTTGTCTTTACACATGTTATTTAACTTAATAATCATAGCTACTCCATAAGGTCCGTAATCATGGTATCCTAGTAGAGAGAAGGTAAGTGGCTGACCCAACATTACTCAGCTAGCAAGTGGCAGAACCAGGGATTGAACCAAGGTCTGTGTCACTCTTTTTGCCACTTGGAGAAGAGGCAGCGAACAGACAATAGAAACTGAAGGAGGATCAGATGCAGAATAGCAATAGCTGGAGAGAGATGGAGGGGGCAGGGAAACATTTCACCCAAACCTGCATTCACTCCTTAACCCAAACCAAGATGCCTTGATGTGAGCACCACACTTCAGGAGTCTGTAAATTCTATGAGAACATCTTTAATTTTAATGATCCATTTTAATAATTATTATTTTATTTTAATAATTTTAAATTTTTAAATCAGTTATAAAGGCAAACCTTTTCTTTGCAGTGATGATTGGCTTTTCTTTCTTAAAGGTCTTCCACTCTGAGGATTGTGGCCCCTGTGAGGGATCACTGACACATTTTGGGGGATATTTGAGAATTTTTTAAATTTTAAAACATTAAAAATAAAAATCCAAAAAACTTTCAGTAGAAACTGCTAGCTCAAGCCAAGATGGAATAGCCCTGTTTATCCCTAGCCCCTTTTACAACGAAAACAATCTCTGAACATCACAACACACAAGTAGAATGAAACTCTGAAACGTGGAAAGAAGGAGGCAGGCTATCAAGAGACCTCAGGACACAAGGAAAATATGGTGGTGAGCCCCTGATTTTTTTGTTTGCCTCCCACATATCCTGTACTGGGTGCTAGAGAAGTCTGCAACCCTGACCACCTACAAGCATAGCACACAAAAAAACTCCCAACGAAAACCTGCTTTCTATAGCTAAGGGGCTTGGAATAGGGCAGCTTCACAGAACAGGAAACCTTTAGAAAATACTTGCCCTCCTCCAGCCAAAGACCAATGGAAAAGGCACCTCCCTGTTAGTGGGGCCAAGCAGGGAGCTGATATTCCACCCCACCTAGCAATTATGAGGTGGAATCAGGCAGTGTGAGGTGGAGCTAGTTGGCACTCCACTTCCCTCACCATCCCCAAGTGTCAGTGAGTCTCAGATTAGCTCTGAGCCTCAATCCTCACCCAGAAGCAAATCAGAGCAAGGAGATAGTAGTCATCACTCTGCTTCTGCACTTCCTGAAATGGCATCAGCAGGGCCCAGATCAGAACTCAACTCCCACTCCCACTCAGTAGCAAAGAGGCAGTCTGAGCTGGTGCTCTACTTTTGCCAGGGAGGTGTCAGCAGAGCCAAGGGGGAAACTTAACTTCCAGGCTCACCCATTGGTAATGAGGCAGGGCGAGTTGGCAAATCACTTTAGCCAGCTATGTTAAAAGAGTCGGGCAGGAAGCTGAAAATCTACCTCCACCCAGGCCTGCATGCTACACTTAAGCAGAGTGACTGCTGGCTAAAAAGGAAGATTAAGTAGGATCCTGAGTCCCATGACATAATGAACAAAATATCCAGGTTACAGTAAAAAAAAAAAAATCACTTGTCATACCAAGAACCTGGATGATCACAACTGGAATGTAAAACAACAATCAATGGATACAACACTGAGATGATTCACATGCTGGGATTATTTGACAGGGAATATAAAGCAGCAATCACAAAAATGCTTTAACAGAAATTTTGCACATATTTGAAACAAATGGAAATAAAAAAAGGAAAGGAAATCTCAGCAAAAAAAAAATAGAAGGTATAAAAATGTATCAAAAGAAAATTTTAAACTGAAAAATACAATAACCAAAATAAGAAACTCAGTGAGTAGTCTCAATCGTAGATTATAGATGACAGAGGAAGGAAATGGTGAACTCAAAGGTAGATAATTGAAATCATCCAATCTCAACAGCAGAGAGAAAATAGACTGAAAATAATAACAATAATAACAAATCCTTGGTGACCTGTGAGACTATGACAAATTTCTAACAGTCATGTCATTGGAGTCTCTCAGGAGAAGGGAAAAAAGGTTGGGCTGAAAAAAATATTCAAAGACGTAATGGCTGAAATGTTCCCTAACGTGGCAAAAGACATAGCCAAATAGATTCAAGTAGCTGAGTGAAGCCCAACCAGGATAAAACCAAAAATATCAGTTCCAATATGCAGCATAATCAAATTTCTGAAAACTAAAGACATATAAAAAATCCTGAAAGCAGCTAAAGAGAAATAACACACTACCTATATAAGGGAAAAACCATTAGAATGGCAGCTGATTTCTCATCAGAAACCATGGGGTTCAGAAGAAAGTGGTACAACATTTTTCAAGTTCTGAAAGAAAAGAATTGTTAACATCTGATTTATATTTATAGATAGATAGATTAAAAACCCACTGCCGTCGAGTCGATTTCAACTCAGATATACATATACTTTTATTTCCCTTGAAGGATACTTAAAGGAAGTTTTCCAAACAGAAAGGAAATAATAACAAAAGGAGGCTTTGAGTTTCAGAAAGGAAAAAGAATGATAGAATAAGTAAAAATGGTGGTAAATATAATAAAGTATTCTGATGATTTTAAAAAATTGGTGGTTGAAGCAAAAATTATAACATTGGATGGGAAGCTTGATATATGTAGAGGAAAAACTGTTTAAAATGTGGGGACACAACTTCCAATGCCACCTCTGAATGTAAAGAGCTTGGAAGTCACAATCCCATAACTACAATTAAGAAAAAAATGAACAAACCAAAACTCAGTGATTTTTCTTGGATCCATTAGAGAACTGAGGTCCCAGAGAAAACTGACATCATAAAGTCTGGAGAAATAGGTGACTACAAAGAGTCGCAGCAGAGATCTGATTACCTGGAGCAGAAGCTGCTGGAACCATAAACTGGTAGAAACACTTAAATGATAATGCTGATGAATTTCTGAAGGCTATGTGTAAACTAAAGCAAGAGTAGAATCTCCTGAGGGCCATAGTCTTAGGGGTAGCCCCACACTTTCATGGAAACTGAAAAGTCTCTTATGGTAAACAGTCACAAAAGGTCCCCTCAAGGCTTCAGCAGGGGGAGGGGAAATTTTGAAACACACCCAGAAATTTCTCTGTAACAAAGGCTTACTCTCCAGGGTAAAAGACTTTACAAGAGCCTTTTCCAACCTGAAGGAAGGTCATTTACCAGACTCCAGGCCCCTTTAGCCTCCCTGTCTCACCTAAGAGGGGAGAAGGAGCTAAGTAACACTTGTGAGGGACAACCTAGATACATGAGCTCACTAAAAGAGAGATTTAATCTGATATTAAAAAGCGATTACACAACTCCTTAATACCACACCAACAGGGCTTCAGTATATTAACAATGGATTACAGCTGAAAGAGTCACAAAGTGCAGGCTGTGTTTAATGACAAGTTCTTAGGGACCCAAAGATAACAGGGGAGATAAAAACAAGGACACTTAGAGTAATCTGAAGTCTGGCACCTGCGACTACAGCAAGCAGGAACACAGGAAACACAGTCCAATTCCTAGCTAGATTAACATACAGTCTAACACTAAGAGGCTATTTACCTCTGATGCACCATGTCTGACTTCCAACAAAGAGATTAAAGCATACTAAAAGGCAAGGAAAAGTGCAGTCTGAGGAGACAAAGAAAACAACAGAGAGAGACTCATATATGCTATAGATTTTAGACTTATCAGACAGAGAATTTAAAGTAACTGCAATAATATGTTAATGACTCTAATAGAACAACCAGACCTAATGCAAGAAAAGATGGATAATGTAAGCAAGAGATGAAACTCTGAGAATCAAAAGAAACGCTAGAAATCAAAAACAGAAGTGAACGATGACCTTGACGAGCTCATCAGTAGAATGGATGTGGGTGAGTAAAGAATTAGTGAGCTTGAAAATGTCAATAGAAAGTTCCCAAACTGAAATGCAAAGAAAGAATATAAATGAAAATAGAACATAACATCAAAGAACTATGGAACCATTTCAAAAGGTGTAACACACATGTAATCATAATACCAGAAGGAGAAGAAAAATAGAACGGAGCAGAAGAAATATCTGAAGTAATAATGGCCAAGAATTTTCCAAAATTAGTGACAGACACCTAACCACAGATCCAAGAAGCTCAGAAAACAACAAGAAAAGCAAATAACAAAAAGTATCCACCTAGGCGTATCGTATTTGAACTACAGAAAACCAAAGACAGAGATGATCTTGCAAGAAGCTAGAGGGGGTAGGAGACCTCATGCATAGAGTAAAATGGATCATAATTATAGAAGACTTTTCATTAGAAACTATGCAGAATGCGGTAAAATACTTAAAATTTGAAAGAAAAAAAAATAAACACCCATTAGAATTATGTATCAACTAAAATTGTCCTTCCAAAGTGAAGTAAAAATAGAGACTTTCTCAGATGCAGCAAAAACAGCCAGTTCATTACCAGCAGACCTGCCCTGCAAGAAACGTTAAAATAAGTTCTTCAGAAAGAAGAAAATTATATTGCTCAGAAACTCAGATTTACATAAAGAAAGGAAGGTATTTGAACGGACAAATGAAGGTAAATAAACATTTCATTTTTTCTTATTATTTGATTTAAAAGATAACATTGTTTAAAGCAATAATAATAGCAATATATTTCAGTGGCTATAACATAAATAAGCAGGATAAATAACAACAATATCATAAGAGATGGGAGGAAGGCATTGGGAATATGGTGTTAAAAGGTATTTGCACTAATGTGAAGTGGTATAGTATTATTTGAAGATAGAGTTAAACAAATTACAAATATATATTGTTACTCTAGGGCAAAACTAAAAACAATTTTTAAAAAGAATAACTGATACGCTAAGAGAGCAGAAAAACTGAATCATAAAATAAAAATTAAAAGCAGAAAAGTCATAAAAAGAAGTGAAGAGAAAAAAGCAAAGAACATATGCAATGAACACAAGACAGTTACAAACATGTATGATATTAATCCAACTATACAAATAACCATTTTGAATACGCCAGTTAAGACAGAGATTGTTAGTGTGAATAAAAAGAAAATGACCCAACTATATGTTATTTACAAGAAATCCACTTTAAATATAATGATTCAGATAGGTTAAAAGTAAAGGGATGGAGAAAGACATACCATGCTAACTCTAATAAAAAGAAAACTGAAGTCATTATATTAATTTTAGATAAAGCAGATTTCAGAACAAGGAAAATTATCAGGGATAAGATGGGCATCACATAATGATAAAAGGATAAATTCTCCAAGAAGACATAACAATTCTTAACATGTACGCACCTACTGACAAACTGTCAGAATATGTGAGGTAAAAAATGATGGAACCACGAAAAGAAGCAAACAAATCCACTGTTATAGTTGGAGACCTAAGGCACCTCTTTCAGTGATTGATAGATCAAGCAGGCATAAATTTAGCAAAGATATAGCTGACCATTCAGTAATATCAATCAACTTGATCTGACATTTACAGAATATTCCGTTCAACAACAGCAGAATACATATTCTTCTTAAGCTCACATGGAGCATTTACCAAGACCACATCACATTCTGGGCCAAAAGAACAAAAACTACACCTTAACAAATGTAAAAGAATATAAATCACACTGTTGTAACATGGTTTGAGGTCACCCACAAAAGACACACTCATGGTCTACTTCTGCATGGGATGATGACTGACTCACTTAGAGAAGAGCCAGAGTAAGATCAGCTTCACTAGTGGGCACCAGTCTCCCATGGCCAGTGAAAGAGTTGCTCCTCATGGCCTGCAGGGCATTTTTTCTACTCCTACCCCTCTTGAGCCAAAGACCGAGAAACTCAGTTCCCTCCCTAAAAGCAAGAGTCAGAGAAAGTTATTTTGTGCCCAGAACAGGGAGGAAGCCTTCTTTGATAAGAAGAAGGAACTAGAAGAGAGAGAGAGACCCATTTCCCAGCCTCCTTATCAGAGAATATTGTAGGCCTAAGGCCTCAATTTTTTTTTTAAGGCCTCAGGTTTTGTAGCCCAGATGGGAGACATAGAGAGAGATCATCCTCCCAACAGATACAAATTATGTTCTCAGACCACAATGGAGTTAAACTAGAAATGAGCATCAGAAAAATAGCTGAAAATTTTCCAAATATTTGGAGGCTAAACAACACATTTCTAAATAACACATGGGGCAAAGAAGGAGTTCCAAGAGAAATTTGAAAATAGTAAAAAGTAAACAAAACTGAAAATACAACTTATTGAAATTTCTGAGATGCAGCAAAAACAGTAATTAGAGGAAACTTTATAGCATTAAATGCATACATTAGAAAAGAAAATCTCAAATCGATCATCTAAGCTTTGGAAACTAGAGAAAGGAAAGATCAACTTAAGCCACACACAAGCAGAAGAAAAGAAATAATAAAGTAAAATCAGGAATCAATGAAATTGAAAACAGGAAAACAATAGAAAAAAAATCTATGAAATCACATCCAAGTACAGTTGGTCTCCATTCACCTGAAGCAACAGAGGAAGGAGAGCCAGGAATCAGAAGAGGAAGTTGAATGTATGTCTGGTTGCCACCATGAACAACTGCTTCCTTTGCCACAAGACCAGAAGAACTGGGTGGTGCCTGGCTACAGTTACTGAATGCTTTGATCAAAGATTTAAAAAAGAATCCTGATCAAAAGGGGGAGAAATGTAGAGCAGAATTTCAAATTCTCAATTGATTCCAGGCTTTCTGGAGCCATTGAGGCTGGTTGAGCCCCTGAAACTATTGCCCTGAGATAATCTTTAACTTTAAAACTTAAACAAAACTATTTCCAGACGTCTTCTTTGAACCAAAAAAGCAGCTTATCTATCTATTTTGAGCATTGTGACCGTCTAAAGAATTGTCTATGTGAGATCAAATTGACAACGGCAACTCAAAAGGTTGAATGGAAAGCTTAGGGGGTGTGATTGTTAAGGTTGTGTGTCAACTTGGCAGGGCCATAATTCTCAGTGGTTTGGCAGTTATGATGTAGTTTGGCAGTAGTATGATGATGTGATCACTTCCATGGTGATATTTGATACAATGTGATCACCCCATGATGAGATCTGCTGTGAGTAGCCAATCAGTTAAAAGGGAGTTTCCTTGGGGGGTGTGACCTGCATTGAATATAAGTGGACTGTCTGGCAATGTTCGTGGGCTTTTACTAGTTCTGAATCCTGCAGCTGGCTCCTGTTCATCTGATCTCCTGTTCTTGCGACTTAAGCTAGCAGTTTACCTGCAGTCTTGCCTGCCGCTCTTGGAATTTGTCAGTCTTCAAAGCCTGTGAGCAAGAGCCTTGCTGTCTGACCTTGGGTTTGCCAGCCCCTGTGGCTACATGAATGAGGAGAAGCCTCCAACCTGACTTACAGATTTGGGACATTCTAGCCTCTACCACCATGTGAGCTATTTCCTTGATAGAAATTTCTTCATATAGTATTTATACCCTTTACTGGTTTTGCTTCTCTAGAGAACTAAGCCTAAGACATTTGGTACCAAAAGTGGTTCTAGAGAAACAAAATTGTATGGATGAGTTTTCCAAATTGGTCCTCAGGTATGGTTAGTCTTAGAGATATTGATGACTTTGCTTCCAGTAGTAAAGAGAGCACTGCTAATCCATGGCATGAGGTGGTGATACAAATATGCAAAGTATCACCACCAATAGATCAGTTATTGGTGAAAGGCGAGGCTCTGAGTGATCACATGTGTTATTTCTTTCTAAGATTTTGTCTTGATGAGAATTATAAGGAAGCTGATTGGTTGGTCATACTTTCAGTAGATAGACTGTTGAAAGAAAGAGATGAGCTCAGGGCTTCAGAGTCAAAATTCAAGTGCGGAATAAACGACCTCAGAGTTTCCACCTGTGCCTTGAAATATAGCCTTATTTCTTGTAACAGAGCTGATATTGCCAAAAACTAAACCCAGAGTCTTATTGTAAGAGTGGTTGAATTACAATGCCAACCCAACTGCCAACCTCCAGAGGTGTCTGAAGTTAAAGTGAGGGCATTGATTGAGAAAAAATGGGATCTTAATGAAATGGGCAGATAATCAGGAAGCTGGAGACACTGAGCCCCTAAATTCCATTGAATCACTCCTGCCAACAGAACCAGCCCTCTCTCTCCCATGTGAACAGATTACTCCGTCTTTGTCTGCTAAGCCACCCTCCCCAGAAAAACTATTACTCCCTCCACCACCACCTAATGAGACTAAACAGCTGTGTCTAAAGATCCTTTGTCTGAGTCATTGCTTGGGGCATGGCCTGAGGCAGGTGCCTTACAAGACAATGCTGAATGTTCTCACAACACATCCCCACCACTGATTTTGGCTTCTAGACCTATAACCAGACTTAAGTACCAACAAGCCCCAAAAAGTGAAGTGCAAAGTGTGATCAAGGAGGAGGTACACTATGCTAAAAAAGAACCGTTTGACTTTTCTAATATGTACAAACAGAAACCCAGGGAATATGTGTGGGAATAGCTATTAAGGGTATGGGATAATGGTGCAAGGAACATAAAGATGGATCAGTCTGAGTTTATCGATATGGGTCCACTAAGCACAAATTCTTCATTCGTTGTTTCAGCTCAAGATGTTAGGAAAGGATCTGATAGTTTATCTGGTTGGGTTGCTGAAGCATGGATTATGTGGTGGCCTACACTAAATCAAGTTGAAGTACCAGACTTGCCTTTGTATACTGTAGAAGAACGTATTCAAAGGCTTAGGGAAATTGGCCTGCTAGAGTGAATTGATCAGGTTTGACCCACAGACCCACACATGGAGTGCCCAGAGGACACACATTTTACCACAATGGTAAGGAACAAATTAGGGAAGAGAGGCCCAGCATCCAGGAAAACTGCTATGACTTCTACTTTATGTAAGTCAGATTTGACAGTGCAAACTGGCCTAACTGAAGTAAGACACCTAACTACAATGGGGTTAATTGGAACCCATGGTGGTAGGGGCCAAGTGGCAGCACTCAACTGACAAAGACAAGGAGGGCATGGTTACGACAAAGGACAGCAGAGTCAAAGCAGTAATCAGAATAGTGTGACTCCTATGGGCTTTCGGCATTGGCTACTTAGTCATGGTGTCGCTAGGAATGAAAGAAATAGGAAATGTACTAAATATTTCCTTGATCTGTACAAGTGGATGAATTCTTGGTCAAGTGAACAGCAGTCTAACTCTAACTGCCAGAATAGAGTCATGGCCCCTCAATCGATTCCCAGACTTGAGTGAGTTTAAAGACCCACAACCCCTTGAATGAAGGGGAGTCCAAGTTCCCTTAAGGAAGGACTACAATGCACTGGCAAAAACGTATGCTGTGAATCTTTCTCCCAGCCTTCCCCAAAGGGATCTACAGCCTTTTATGACAGTGACTCTTCATTGGGGAAAAGGAGATCATCAGACTTTTCAGGGATTACTGGATACTGGCTCTGAACTGACACTAATTCCAGGAAACCCAAAATGTCACTGCGACACACCAGTCAGAGCAGGGACATATGGAGGTCAGGTTATTAATGGAGTCTTAACTCACATCCATTTCAAAGTAGGTTCAGTGGGTCCCCAAACCCATTCTGTAGTGATTTCCCCAGTTCCAGAATGCATAATAGGAATAGATATACTCGGTAACTTGCAGAACCCCCGTATTCGATCCCTGACAAGTGGAGTAAAAGCCATTATGACAGGAAAAGCCAAGTGGAAGCCATTAGAACTGCCCCTACCTAAGAAAATAATAAACCGAAAGCAATACTGCATTTCTGGAGGGATTGCAGAGATTTCTGCCACCATCAAGGACTTGAAGGATGCAGGGATGGTGATCTCCATCACATCCCCATTCAACTTGTCTATTTGGTCTGTGCAAAAAACAGATGGATCTTGGAGAATGACAGTGGATTATTGAAAACTTAACCATGTGGTCACTCCAATTGCAGTGGCTGTACCAGATGTAGTCTCATTGCTTGAGAAAATTAATACATCTCCTGGTACCTGGTATGCAGCTACTGATCTGGGTAATGCCTTTTTCTCCATCCCTATTTTGAAGGACCATTAGAAGAAATTTGCCTTCAGCTGGCAAGGCCAGCAATACACCTTCAGTTGCCTACTTCAAGGCTACATCAACTCTCCAGCCCTAAGTCATAACTTAGTCTGCAGGGACCTTAATCAACTTTTCCTTTCACAAGACATCACTCTGGTCCATTACACTGATGACATTATGCTGAATGGACCTAGTAAGGAAGAAGTGTCAATGACTCTGGACTTAAAGGTAAAACATTTGCATGCTAGAGGGTGGGAAATTAATCCCCCCAAAATTCAGGTGCTTTCCACCTCAGTAAAATGTCTTGGGGTCCAGTGGTGTGGGACATGTCAAGATATTCCCTCTCAAGTGAAGGATCAGTTATTGCATCTGGGCTCTCCCACAACTAAAAAGGAAGGACAACCCCTAGTGGCTCTCTTTGGATTTTGTAGGCAATATATTCCTCATTTCAGTGTGCTACTCCAGGCTGTTTACCACATGACTTGGAAAGCTGGTCGTTTTGAGTGGGTCCAGGACAAGAGAAGGCTCTACAACAGGTTCTGGCTACTGTGCAAGCCACTCTGCCACTTGGACCATATGATTCAGCTTATCCAATGGTGCTTGAAGTGTCAGTGGCAAATAGAGGTGCTGTTTAGAGTCTTTGGCAGGCCCCTATTGGTGAATCATAATGCAGACCCTTAGAATTTTAGATCAAAACCCTGCCATCCTCTGCAGATAACTACTCTCCTTTTGAGAAACAGCTTTTAGCTTGTCACTGGGTCCTAGTAGAGACTGAACACTTAACCATGCGTCACCAAGTAACCATGAGACCTAAGCTGCCCATCATGAACTGGGTTTTGACTGGCCCACAAAGTCTTAAAGTTGGATGTGAACAGCAGCACTCCGTCATTAAATGGAAGTGGTGTACATGAGATCAGGCCCGAGCAGGAACAGAAGGCACAAGTAAGTTGTATGAGGAAGTGGCCCAAATGCCCATGGTCTCCACTCCTGTCACATTAACTTCCATCTCTGTCTGCACCTATGGCCCCATGGGGAGTTCCTTATGATCAATTGACTGAGAAAGAGAAAATTCGTGCCTGGTTTGCAGATGGTTCTGCCTGATATGCAAGCACCACTCAAAAATGGACAGCAGCAGCACTACAGCCCCTTTCTGAGACCTCCCTGAAGGACAATGGTGAAGGGAAACCCTACCAATGGGCAGAGCTTTGAGCATTACATCTGGTTGTTCACTTTGTTTGGAAGGAGAAATGGCCAGGTGTGCAAATTTATACTGATTATGTGGCCAATGGTTTGGCTGGGTTGTCAGAGACTTGGAAGGAACATGACTGGACTATTGGAGACAAGGCAGTATGGGGAAGAGATATGTGGACAGGCCTCTCTGAGTGGGCCAAAGAAGTGAAGATATTTGTACCTTATGTGAATGCTCACCAAAGGGTGACCTTGGCAGAGGAGGGTTTTCACAATCAAGTGGATAAAATGATGCATTCTGTGGAAACCTGTCCTCTTTCCCCAGCCACCCCTGTCATTGCTCAATGGGCTGATGAGCAAAGTAGCCGTGGTGGCAGGGATGGAGGTTAGGCATGGGCTCAGCAACTTGGACTTCCACTCACAAAGGCTGACTTGGCTACAGCTGATGATGAGTGCCCCATCTGCCAACATCAGAGACCAACACTGAGTTCTCGATATGGCACCATCCCTCAAGGTGATTATCCAGCAACATGGTGGTAAGCTGATCACATTGGGCCACTTTCATTACAGAAAGGGCAGCAGTTTGTTCTAACTGGAATAGACACTTACTCTGGATATGGATTTGCCTTCCCTGCATGCAATGCTTCTGCCAAAACATCATCCGTGGACTGACAAAATGTCTTATGCAGTGTCATGGCATCCCACACAGCATCACCTCAGATCAAGGGACTCACGTCACAGCAAATGAAATACGGCAATGGGCCCATGCTCATGGAATTCACTGGTCTTACCATATTCCTCATCTTCCTGAAGCAGCGGGCTTGATCGAACTATGAATGGCCTTCTAAAGACACAGTTGTGGTGCTAACTAGGTGGCAATACCTTGCAGGGCTGGGGCAATGTTCTCCAGGAAGTGTATATGCTCTAAACCTGTGTCCAGTGCTGTTTCTCCCATAGCCAGGATTGCTGGGTCCAGGGATCAAGGTGTGAAAATGGGAGTGGCACCACTCATTATTACCCCTAGTAACCCACTCACAAGATTTTTGATTCCTGTCCCCATGACCTTATGTTCTGTGGGTCTAGCGGTCTTAGATCCAAAGGGAGGAATGCTCCCACCTGGAGACACATCACTGATTCCATTGAACTGGAAGCTAAGAATGCCACCTGGCCACTTTGCGTTCCTTATGCCTCTGGATCAACAGGCAAAGGAGGGAGTTATTGTACTGGCTGGTGTGATTGATTCTGATTACCAAGAGGAAATCAAATTGATATTACATAATGGAGGTAAAGAAAAGTATGTCTGGAATGCAGGAGGTCCCTTAGGGTGTCTCTTGGTTCTACCATGCACTGTGATTAAAGTCAATGTGTTACCAAACCATACAAGGTAGGTTCTTTCCAGCACACTCAGACTTGCCAATTATCTGGACACCAGTCTTGGAGAAAGAGAAAGTAACTTTATTGCAACGTGCAGAGCAAGGAGCCGGGAGGAAATTCCTCAGATCTGGCTCCCCGAGCCACAGGGGAGCAGGGCTTATATGTGATTTGAGAAGCAAGATGGTGGCCATGAAGGCATATTGGGGGGGGGGGGAAATTCTAGAAGGCAGCCAGGAAACAGGAGGTGACGTGGTTCTTGTCAGACCTCTCACTTCAGAATAGGGTCCAGGTGCTGATTTTCCTTCTGATTCATTCCACCTGTTGCTGCATCCTCTGCTGAAGTCTATTAGTGGTCACAGCTAGCCCTGCACATGCAGGGCAGGCAAATCTGGCTTGGGGAGTTTAAGGATTAATGGAAATTTACTGGCATTCATAGGGACAAATCACAAATGGAAAACTACAGCAACCCAATGCCAACATGACTACTAATGGACCAGGCCCTTCAGGAATGAAAGTTTGGGTCACCCCTCTAGGCAAAGAACCATGATCAGCTGCGGTGCTTGCTGACAGCAAAGGGAATATGGAATAGGTAGTGGAAGAAGGTGGTTCTAAATCCCAGTTATGATGATGTCACCAGTTGCAGAAGCAAGGACTGTAATTGATATGAGTATTTCTGTCTTGTATGTGCGCATCAAATATTTTTGTTTTCTCACTTATAAAATATAAGATGCAAACAAAGCTAATGTATTTTTGGTTGTATGTGTGCTAGTTGTATCATGTTAGGTGCAAGTAGGACTTTATAACTGTCTTTATTCAAAGATTATGTATGATTTAAGGAGATGTGTGCAGGTGCCAAGTTGGTGAACTGTGATCATTAAGATTGTATGTCAACTTGGATGCACAATAATTCTCAGTGGTCTGGCAGTTATGATGTAGTTTACCAGTCATACGATGATGTGATAACTTCCACGATGAGATTTGATATAATGTGATCACCAGCACGATGAGATCTGCTATGAGTAGTTTATCAGTCGAAAGGGAGTTTCCTTGAGGGTATGACGTGCATCAAATATAAGTGGACTTTCTGGCAAGGCTCGAGGGCTTTTGCTCACTCTGGGTCCTGCAGTTGGCTCGTGTTCATCTGACCTCCAGTTCTTGGGACTTAAGCTAGCAGCTTACCTGTGGTCTTGCCCGCCATTCTTGGAATTCATTAGTCTTCGAAGCCTGTGTGCAAGGGCTCTGCTGTCTGATCTGCTGATCTTGGATTTGCCAGCCCCTGCCAATATGTCAATCAGGAGAAGCCTCCAGCCTGACCTAAGGATTTGGGACATTTCAGCCTCTACAACTGTGTGAGCCATTTCTTGATCTAAATCACTATATAGATATTTATGCCCTTTACTGGTTTTGCTTCTCTAGAGAACCCAGCCTAAGACAGTTGGTAGTGAGTTTTAGATAATTGCGGTAGAATAATCTGGAAAAGGAGAGAGAGAATGCTAGCACAACCTGAAGAATGTAACCAATGTCACTGATTTGTATATGTAGAAATTGTTGAAATGGTGTATCTTTGGCTGTGTATACTTTCACCAAAATAAAAAAAAAAAAATTTTAAACCCATTCTTTGAAAAAAAATAAAATAAAATTGATAATCCTTTAGCCAGGCTAACCAAAGTAAAAAATAGAAGATACAAATTACTAATACCAGAAGTAAAGAAGTGTCGATCACTACTGAGTTCATGGACACTCAAAAGATTAATAAAGGAATAATATGAGCAACTCTATATCCACAAATTTGATAACTTAGATAAAACGGACAAATTCCTTGCAAGACACAAACTACCAAAACTTACAGATATAGCTACTAAAGAACTGAGTCAGTAATATAAAAGCTCCCAAAAGAGAAAGCGCTAGGCCCAGAGAGTTTCGCAGGTGAATTCTACCAAACATTTAAGGAAAAAATGATACAAATTCTCCACAATCTCTTCCAGAAAATAAAAGCAGAAAGAACACTTCCTAACGTAGTCTATGGGGGCAGCATAAACCTAATACCAAAACCAGATAAAGATATCAAAAGAAAGGAAGACTACAGACAAATTTCTCTCATGATCATAGATGTAAAAGTCCTCATGATATTAGTAAGTTGAATCGAATAATGTATTGAATTGTGTACCCCCCAAAATATGTGTTGTAATTCCTAACCCCTATGCTTGTTTATGTAATCTCATTTGGGAATAGAGGTTTCTTTATTATGTTAATGAGACTATATCAGTGTAGTGTGTGTCTTAAGCCAATCACCTTCGAGATATAAACCAAGCTGATCAGGCAGAGAGAAGCAAGCAAAGATCAGGGAAGACAGATTTCACACCACATGAAGATCACCAAGGAACAAGGGAACAAGAACCTTCTGCCAGAGCCAACATAGAGAGACTTTCCCTAGATCTGGTGCCCTGAATCCTAAACTGTGAGAAAATACATTTCTGTTTGTTAAAGCCACCCACTTGTGGTATTTCTGTTATAGCAGCACTAGATAACTAAGACAGGTGTCTTTTTTTTTTCTCTCAGTTTCTTGCCTAATTGCTCTGTTCTAGACTCCTAGTACAATGTTGAACAGTGGTGAAAACAGGCATCCTTGTCTGATCCCTGATTTTAGGGGGAAAGCTTTCAGTTTTTTCTATTGAGTATGATGTTACTGTGGGTTTTGTATAAATGACCTTTAACTTGAGGAATTTCTCTTCTATTTTTAGTTTGTTGATTGTTTTTACCATGGAAAGATGTTGGGTTGTCAAATGTTTTCCTGTATCAATTGAGATGATCACATGTTTTTTCCCCCCTTTGTTCTATTAATGTGTATATTACACTGATTTTTTTTTTTTATGTTGAACCATCCTTGCATTTCTGGAATAAACCCACTTGTTCACGGTAAAAAAAAAAAAAAAAAAAAAAAAGAATTGTACACCATGAGAAAGTGAGATTTGTTCCAGGTGTACAGGCATGGTCCAACATTTTGGGGAAAAAAAAACAAAACCCAGTTAATTTAATTCACCACATCACCAAGCCAAAGAAGAATAAAAATGATAAGATCACATCAGTTGATGAGCAAAAATCGTTCTACAAAATTCAACAGCTCTTTATGAGAAAAACTCTCAGCAATCCATGAATAGAGGGAAACTTCCTCAACTTGATAAAGAACACCTAAAAAAAGCTAACATCACACTTAACAGTGAGAAACTACACTTTCCTCTTAAGATTGAGAAAAGACAAGCATAGATTCCCTCACCACTCCTATTCAATACTGCAATGAAAGTCCTAGCTTGTTCAATATGCCAGGAAAAGGAAATGAAAGGCACACAGATTGACAAAGAGTAAGTAAAACTGTCTTTCAGCACACATTGCATGATTGCCTATGTTTTTTTTCAACAGGAAAAAAGAAAAAACTTAACTCACCTAGAACTAATAAATGAGTATAGCGAAAGTTCAGGATACAAAGTTAATATTAAAAAATTCAATTTATTTTCAATATTCTAGTTATGAAATTTTTTTTGAAATTAAAAAAAAATCCCATTAACAGCAACAAAAAAAAAAGTGAGAGACAGAAGAAAAGAAATAGTCGTAAATCTCACAAAAGTGCATACAGATGTATATGTGGAAAACGAAAAAATTCTGATAAAAGAAATCAGAGAAGATCTAAATACATGAAGAAATTTTCCATATTCATGGACTGGAAGACTGAATATTGTTAAGCTGTCGATTCTTCTCAACTTGATCTATAGGTCTGCCGCAATTCCAATAAAATTCTCAACAAGCTACTTAGATACTGACAAACTGACCATAAAGTTTGGAAAGGCAAAAGACTGAAAAGAAGAACAAAGCGGGGGGACTCACAGTACCTGTTTTACTATGAAGCTATAGTAACCAAGACATGTGGCATTGGAGGAAGAGTATACACATAGATCGATGGGACAGAGTAGAAGGCCCAGAAATAGACACACACAAATATAATCAACTAATCTTTGACTATAGGAGCAAAGGAAATTCAATGGAGAAAGGACAGTCATTTCAACAAATGGTGCTGGAACAATTGGACTTCTGTATTTTTTAAAAATAAATATTTATAAAAATAAACTCAAGGTGTACCATAAACTTAAATGTAAAATGGAAAACTATGAAACTTCTAGAAGAAAACACAGGAGACAATCTAAGTGATGCTGGGCTTGGTGACGAGCTTTTAGATGCAACATCAAAAGCACAATCTATGAAAAATAGCAAGCTGAGCTTTATTAAAATGAAAACCTTCTGCTTTGTGAAGGACACTGTGAAAGGAATAAAAAGACAGGCCATAGCCTGGGAGAAAATATTTGCAAAACATGTAACTTTTAAAAGAATTGTATCAAAAATATAAAAAGAACTTTTAAAACTCAGCGATAAAAAAACGAGCAACCTAATTTCTAAAATGGAAAAACAGCTGAAGAGATGCCTCATCAAAGAAGATATCCTGATGGAAAATAAACATATGAGGAGATGTTCAACATCATTTGTCATTAGGGGACTGAAAATTAAAACAGCATTGAGACACCAATACACTGAGATACTACAATTTTAGAATGGCTAAAATTAAAAAAAAAAAAAAACAGTACAAATTGCTGGCAAGGAGGTGGAGCTCTAATTCATTGGGACTGTAATTCACTGCTGGTGGGAAGGCAAAATGAGACATCCATCTTGGAAGACAGTTTGGCAGTTTCTTACAAAGCTAAACATAGTTGTACAATATGATCCAGGAATAGCACTCCTAGGTATTTACTCAACTGATTTAAAACTTATGTCCACACAAAAACCTGCATGTGAATGTTTATAGCCATTTTATTCATAATCACCAAAAACTGTAAGCAAAGAAATGTCCTTTGATAGATAAATGAATAAACAAATCGCAGTACATCCAAACTAATATTATTGTTGTTGTTAGGTCCTGTCAAGTCAATTCTGACGCATAGTGACACTATGTACAACAGAACGAAACACTGCCCAGTCCTGCACTGTCCTCACAATTGTTGGTATGTTTGAGGCTATTATTTTAGCCACTGTGTCAATCCACCTCCTTGAGGGTCTTCCTCTTTTTTGCTGACCCTCTGCTTTACCAAGCATGACATCCTTCTCCAGGGACTGGTCCCTCCTGATAACATGTCCAAAGTACGAGAGACAAAGTCTCCCCTTCCTCGCTTTTAGGGATCATTCTGGCTGTACTTCCAAGACAGATTTGTTTGTTCTTCTGGCAGTCCATGTTATATTCAATATTCTTTGCCAACGTCGTAATTCAAACACATCAGCTCTTCGGTTTTCCTTGTTCATTGTCCAGCTTTCACATGCACATGAGGAGATTAAAAAATATCATGGCTTGGATCAGGCCACATTAGCCCTCAAAGTGACATCTTTGATTTTTAACACTTTAAAAAGATCTTTTGCAGCAGACTTGCCCAATACAATATGCTGTTTGATATCTTGACATCTGTTTCCATGGGCGATGATTATGGATCCAAGTAAAACGAAATCCTTGACAACTTCAGTCTTTATGTTGAGGTGTAATCCATACTGAAGGCTGTAGTGTTTGGTCTTCATCAGTAAGTGCTTCAAGTCCTCTCTGCACAACCGACAAGCAAAGTTGTGTCATCTGCATATCACTGGTTATTAATGAGTCTTCCTCCAATCCTGGTGCCCCATTCTTCTTCATATAGTCTAGCTTCTTGGATTTTTTGCTCAGCTTACAGATTGAATAAGTATGGTGAAAGAATACAACCGTGACAAACACCTTTCCTGATTTTAAACCGTGCCGTATCCCCTTGTTCGATTTGAACATCTGCCTCTTGGTCTATGTACAAGATCCACATGAGCACAATTAAGTGTTCCGCAATTCCCATCCTTCACAATGGTATTCGTAATTTGTTATGATCCACATGGTGGAATGCCTTTGCGTAGTCAATAAAACACAGGTGAACATCTTTGGGTATTCTCTGCTTTCAGCCAAGATCCATCTGATATCAGCAGTTATATTCTTTGTTCCATGTTCTCTTCTCAATCCAGTTTGAATTTCTGGCAGTTCCCTGTCAATGTACTGCTGCAGCCACTTTCGAATGATCTTCAGCAAAATTTTACTTGTGGGTTATATTAATAATTTTGCCTGACAATTTCCACATTCTTTTGGATCACCTTTCTTTGGAATGGGCATAATATGGATCTCTTCCAATTGATTGGCTAGGTAGCTGTCTTCCAAACTTCTTAGCATAGATGAGTGAGCACCTCCAGCACTGCATCTGTTTGTGCAAGTATCTCAAGTGGTGTTCTGTCAATTCCTGAAGCCTTGTTTTTCACCAATGCCTTCAATGCAGCTTGAACTTCTTCCTTCAATACCATCAGCTCTTGATCATATGGTACCTCCTGAAATGGTTGAACATTGACCAAGTCTTTCTGGCACAGTGACTCCATGTATTCTTTCCATCTTTTGATGTTTCCTGTGTCATTCAATATTTTGCCCATACAGTCCTTCAGTATTGCAACTGGAGGCTTGATTTTTTTTTCCTTCAGTTCCTTCAGTCTGAGAAAGGTCAAACATGTTCTTCTCTTTTGGTTTTCTAACTCCAAATCTTTGCACACTTCATTATAACACTTTACTTTGTCTTCTTGAGCTGCCCTTTGAAATCTTCTATTTAGCTCTTTCACTCATCATTTCTTCCTTTCATTTCAGTTACTCTACATTCAGGAGCAAGCTTCGGAGTGTCTTCTGACATCCATTTTGGTCTGTTATTTTTTCTTTTTAATGACCTTTTTTCTTTCTCTGTGTTTGATGTCCCTGATGTCATCCCACAACTTGTCCCATCTTCCATCATTTGTGTTCAAAGCATCAAATCTATTTTTGAGATGGTCTTTAAATTCAGGTGGGATATACTCAAGGTTGTACTTTGGCTCTCATGGAATTGTTTTAATTTTCTTCTGTTTCAACTTGAACTTGCATATGAGCAATTTATAGTCTGTTCCACAGTCAACCACTGGCCTTATTCTGACTGATGTTATTGAGTTTCTCCATCGTTTCTTTCCACAGATGTAGTTGATTTGATTCCTGTGTATTCTATCTGGCAAGGCCAGTGTGTATAGTTGCCATTTACATTGCTGAAAAAGGTATATTCAATGAATAAGCCATTGGTCTTGCAAAACTCTATCATGCGATCTCCAGTGTCATTTCTGTCACCAGGGCCGTATTTTCCAACTACCAATCTTTCTTCTTTGTTTCCAAGTTTCACTTTCCAATCACCAGCAATTATAAATGCATCTTGATTGCATGTTTCATTCATTTCAGACTGTAAAAGTTGTTAAAA